>NC_092729.1:48391027-49035783 GCF_047496885.1 Scyliorhinus torazame
ACTGATGCAAAGTATTCATTTAGTACCTCGCCCATTTCCTCTGGCTCCACACATAGATTCCCTTGCCTATCCTTCAGTGGGCCAACCCTTTCCCTGGCTACCCTCTTGCTTTTTATGTAAGTGTAAAAAGCCTTGGGATTTTCCTTAACCCTATTTGCCAATGACTTTTCATGACCCCTTCTAGCCCTCCTGACTCCCTGCTTAAGTTCCTTCCTACTTTCCTTATATGCCACACAGGCTTCGTCTGTTCCCAGCCTTTTAGCCCTGACAAATGCCTCCTTTTTCTTTTTGACGAGGCCTACAATATCACTCGTCATCCAAGGTTCCCGAAAATTGCCGTATTTATCTTTCTTCCTCACAGGAACATGCCTGTCCTGTATTCCTATCAACTGACACTTGAAAGCCTCCCACATGTCAGATGTTGATTTGCCCTCAAACATCCGCCCCCAATCTATGTTCTTCAGTTCCCGTCTAATATTGTTATAATTAGCCTTCCCCCAATTTAGCACATTCATCCTCGGACCACTCTTATCCTTGTCCACCAGTACTTTAAAACTTACTGAATTGTGGTCACTGTTACCGAAATGCTCCCCTACTGAAACATCTACCACCTGGCCGGGCTCATTCCCCAATACCAGGTCCAGTACCGCCTCTTCCCTAGTTGGACTGTTTACATATTGTTTTAAGAAGCCCTCCTGGATGCTCCTTACAAACTCTGCCCCGTCTAAGCCCCTGGCACTAAGTGAGTCCCAGTCAATATTGGGGAAGTTGAAGTCTCCCATCACCACAACCCTGTTGTTTTTACTCTTTTCCAAAAAGTTTGCACACGGTATACATTTTGTCCAAGTATTTTCACACAGAGATCGGGGATGATGTCTTTAACTCTCCATCAATTTGTCAAGCAATACAATTTTGTATGTCAAAGAATGAACTAAACTTTCACATTCGCTCGAAGCCTAGGATGTGTTCTGTCATCGGGAAGAATCACTCAAGATAGCAGAATGGAAAATCAATCTGACTTCCAGTCTAAACTCTCAAGGGTCAGTATCTCCACCTTATCACATGTGGCCCTTGAAACCGCTCAACATGATTTCCCTTTGATTGCACCATTCCATTCTGGGTGAGCTGCTGGTGTTAAATGTGGTGCGTGACCTCCTGTATCACCGGCATTTGACTGGATGCCTCCTCCCCAACCGCTAGCTAGCAGGCGACCTGTATTCTCACATTTGACGCTGCAGGACCATTCTGCAAAGGCCTGACACCGTCATTGATTACATAGCGGAGCGTGGGTAGATGAGTCAGGAGCTTGCGCCCCTCAAAACTACAGAGATGATTCTTTCCTGGATATTGGTGTATCCGAGTTCCTCCAGGCCCGTGCAATGTTTGGAGAGTTTTCTTAGCCCCCTGTGAATAATGTTTAGGTTCGCAAGATTCTCGGAAAGTAGTCGGTCACAATTATAACACCGGCCGGTTGACGCTAGTCCTGGTCTGGTCGGTAGCGCGGGATGTGTCCTGTTTGTGGGTTCACCATGTCTCTTATCTGGAACGGGTCTCTCGTGATAAGGAGGGGAATGTAGTTTTATTCGTAACTCTCTGTGCCCACCGTCATTTTCCCAGATTGCCCTGTGTCCCTGAGTTGGAGCAACAACATTTTGCCATTTTGGGTTCCCCGTGGCCTGAGCTTCCCTTTGCCGTGCTCGGGTTAAACGGTGGAGGATCCGTGTCACAGTGTGTGTTGAGTCAGGAGGGTCAACAGATTCCCAAGCTTTCTGGCCATTTCGGGCTGCATGTGAGACGAACGCATTAGTCAATCTGGTATCATTTGTGGTGCGCGTGTCTTGTCAGAACAAATAATTTTGTTCCGAGTTTTGATCTCTCGAAACTCACCCACAGCTTTTATTACAGAGATTGCTACAATGATTATCACTCTCTCCTTTCGTATTCATCTTGTTCAATGTACAAACCTCAATTCCTCGGCGTCACTGTGATATCCATGGCTGATTGTTAGATTTTAGTCAATGTCTGATGCAAGTCCTGTCTCATTGAAAATAGTTATCTGCACCTGCTTTTTCACTGCTCAGTTTGTTATTATTCCCTGAAGGACATTAGTGAACCAGCTGGGTTTTTACGACAATCGAAAATGGTTTCATATTCACCATTCGGAATTTAATTCTTTATATTTACTGGATTCAGTCCCTCCAAATGCCCTGATTTCATTCAAAACCAGGACCACAGAGCATTACCCTGGGTCCCTGAATTACGACTAACTGCTTTTTTCAGATAATGGAAATCGGATCAGCCTCCTTGGAGCCAAATTGTTTCCCTTGGGGGATTCAACTTTCTTTAAAACGAGACTCCTTTCAAGGTGTTCTCCCATTGTCTCTTCGGCAGCATCGCTTTGGCAACTGAGAGAGATCAGCGGCTCCAGAGGGTGCGAGGGGAGAGATTGAAATCTGACATTCACAACCTGGCATGTTCCAACAATGGCTGTGACTGTGAGAACAATGGATTGGAATGATACAACAATGTTTCAGAATCTGACAACTGTGGGTAGGAATGTTCCATCAATGGATGAGAATCTGAAAACAGTAATGGTTGATCATAATCTGAGAACAAATGACTGGAATGTTCCAAAAGTAAACAAGGGTTATTTGGCCGCGCTTTACCAACTTTTTACATTTTACAAATGGATGTCATTGGAAAAACGGATCTATTGGACACTCCAAGTTATTCAGGCGGGTTACTATCCCTTCCTTGCTGGTTTCGGTGTCCCTGGTAAGAAACTTTATGTCTTTAATGCTCCAATCCATTGTTAACCACGGTATTTTGCTGTCATTTATATTTGGATGTGAAAATGCATTTTGTGAAGTTCAATCTGAAACACCTTTACCTCTCCATCAATGTAATGTCACTGATCTGTCCAATGTCTGAGCCTTATGAAAAGACAGTTCACAATCTCTGCAATTGCTTTAACGTTGAGGTGATTTCCGTTCCCACATCATCTCCAGTACCAAACCTGTCTTCTATCACCTCCAAAATATCACTTCCCCAATTCTGCCGTCGAAAACTCCTCACCTATTGTCAAAATGTAAACTCGAGAGCTCCAATGTCATCAGCGAAACACTTCAGATTACCAAACTTTGTAACGCACAGAACATCCATATCTCTGTAATCTGAATTGCATATCACAGAGGATCAGTTCAATCACCATTCTGATGCATGATTTGGACTGGGGTGGGCACAGTAAGGAATCTTACACCACCAGGGTAAAGTCCAACAGGTTTGTCTCGAATCACTAGCTTTCGGAGCGCAGCTCCTTCCTCTGGTCCTTCCTCACCTGATGAAGGAGCTGTGGGCCGAAAAATAGTGATTCGAACCAAACCGGTTGGACTTTAATCTGGTGTCGTAAGACTTCATTCTGATGCAAGCAGACGCACATGTATTCCCTTTCGCGCTGCTCATTGACTTTTTCCATATTTCTGCAACATCTATCCACTTACGGCTGTTCCCAATCCCTCTTTGAAGTTAATTTACTTTTATATATATATCTTCTTTGTCGCAATCTCGGCGCTCTCTGTCACCAAGAGAATGCGCTGAGACTGTTACGTGGCTGGACGTGAGTGCTTTCGAGCTGGGTAAAAAACAGCGAGTTCAAGTGGTGAGTTCTAACGGGTTATAAGGGGGTAACTAGTCATTAAACTGATCTTCAATTGAAAGCTAAATCAGCCCTCAAATCGGGTAATAGACAACTAATCGTTTGGCGAGTTGTATTCCTGAACAGGATGCAGCTGAGTTACACCCAACTGTATCTGTAGGAGTGTGCAACTGGTTTAATTCTGTTTCCAGCGCATTGGATTTTGAGGCCGCTGAACAGGGAAGACAGTCGGTATTGTTTGTCTGCACTGTTTGTCAGTACTGTTTTTCTGCACTGTGAGAGCTACTTGGCAAGACAGGAGTGCTTGACAGTTGGGTGGAAAACACGGAGTTGGGTGAAATTGGCAGACGGTGAAACGGAAGGATCGGACGCAGAGCTGAGCAGGAGATTATCGAACAGATCCAGGGAATGTAAAGCGGTTTCATGATTCACTGACACAGTCTTCCGACTTGGGGGACGGGGGGGATGAAGTGTGTCATCACAAGAACGTGTGATTTTCTTGGCGAATAAGGAATCTGTTCAAATTTGAAAATCCATTTTGAATTTCCTGTTATAAATTGCGGTCATGTTGAAGTAGTGGGGGAATATTAAAAATGTTTTAGAAGTTAAAAAAATTAAAATCTAATTTAAAAAACTAGAGATTGAGGGACGCGTGGTGTGTTCTTCCGGCATGATGTAAGAGCTGATGGGCCCCATTGAGGTTCCTAGTGACCACACCTGTAGTAAGTGTTGGTTGCTTGAGGAACTCCGGCTCAGATGTGATGAGTTGGATTCTGAGCTTCGGACGTTGCGACAGATCAGGGACGGGGAGAGGTACCCAGACACTGTTCCAGAAGGTAGTCACACCACTTAGGCTCACTACCTTGAATTGAACCAGTGGTCAGGGACAGACAGGAGCGTGTGGCTGCTATTGAGGCAGGTCGAGAATTACTAACTTCAGGCATGGAGGTGTCTCAGCTCTTGACCTTTTCCAACAGATACGAGGTACTTGCTCAATTGTTGATGGGGACAAGGACTGTAGGGAGGATGAGTTAGCTGACCACTGTGCCGTGGTACTGGAGGTCATTCAAGCGTGTAAGCAAAACGACAAGTGGTAGCAGCAGTGGATTCAATGATTAGGGAGACAAAGAGCGTCCTTTATAAGCAGGACCAACAGTGCCACATGGTAAGTTGGCTGCCCGGTGCCAAGGTGACGGACATCTCTAACTGGCGTGAAGTTATATTGGAGTGGGAGGGGGAGGATCCAGTTTTAGTGGCCCACATTGATACGGACAACATAGCAAAGACAAGGAAAGAGGACCTGTTTGTGAATTATCATGAACTAGGAACACAAGAATCGAACAGGTCCTCAAGGGTTATATTCTCTGGATTACTGCCCGAGGCATCTGCAAATGGGCACAGGAATGAGAAAATTAGGGAGGTAAACACGCGGCTAAACGAGCGGTGCAGGTGGCGTTCCATTTCATGCGGAACTGGTATCAGTATGTTGACAAGACGGATATGTTCCGTTGGATGGCGTCCACCTTAATTGGACTGGGAACATTGTTCCAGCGGGAAGGAGTAAATAAAGTGGTCACAAGGACTTTAAACTAGCAAATAGGGGGAAGGGAATGGTAAAACTACAAGATGTATAATGGTTAATGGGAACCAGAACAGCAGGTCAGCATGTGAAGAGAAGGTAGAAATTAATAGAAATAACAGTCTGGGCGAGTCTATCCGCTGGGAAGCCGGGAGGACACGGGAAAAAATATTAGGTGACTGGGGGAGCGAAAGCTGTGGATGAGGCACATTGTTACCAGAGATTAATGAAGGAGGTCAGAATGTGTGAAAAGCAGAGTGCGCAAGAAAATCGTCCAAGCGAAAGACAAATCAGTCGGACATATTTGGACAACGTCCCCTGACAACGCGTTCCAGGCACTCACCACCATCTGCGTAAAAAACCTGCTTCGCACATATCCTCTGCACGTTGCCCCACGGATCTTAAACCTATGTCCCATGGTGCCTGACCCGTCCACCATGGGAAAGAGTGCCAGCCCATCTACGCTATCTCTGCCCCCCATAATATTGTAGAGCTCTATCAGGTCATCCCTAAACTCCGTCTTTCTAATAAAAACAGTCTATTCAGCATCTCCGCATAGCTAAGGCCCTCCAGACCAGGAAATATCCTGGCAAACCTCCTCTGCACCCTGTCCAAAATCTCCATACCCTTCTGTAATGTGGCATTCAGAATTGTGTGCAATATTCCAATTGCAGCCTTACCAAGGTTCTATCCGTGACTTGCTAATTTTTATACTAAATGCCACGTCCAATTAAGGCAAGCATTCTGTATGATTTCTTCACTACGTTGTCCACCTGTGTTGCCATTTTCAAAGATCTCTGGATGTATGCCCAGTTCTCTCGGATTTTCTATATTCCTAGGTTTTGCTATTTACGGCATATTTCCACTCTGTGTTAGACCTACCAAAATGCATTAATTCGCATTTATCCTGAATAAAACCCATTTACCATTTCCCTATCCAAGTCACCAATCTATATCTGTCCTGCTATTTCCTCTGACAATCCTCAACACTATCTGCCACTTCACCAAACTTGGTGTCATCCACAAACTTACTAATCAGACCAGCTACATTTTCCCCCAAATCGTTCATATATACTCCAAACAACAGAGGTCCCAGCACAATTCCCTGTGGAACACCGCGGGTCATTGCCTTCCAGACAGAAAAAAAACCCTTTCACTGCTACCCTCTGTCATCCGTGACCGATCCAGTTTTGTATCCATCTTACCACCAGACCTCAGATCCAGTGTGACTTCACCTTTTGTACCAGCCTGCCATGAGGCACTTGGTCAAATGTTTTTTAAAAATAAATTTAAAACACGAATACAGTTTTTTTCCAACTAAGCGGCAATTTAGCATGGCCAATTCACCTACCCTGCAATCTTTTGCTTTGGGGGGCAAAACCCACGCAAACACGGGATGTATGTGCGAACTCCACACAGAGAGCGTCCGAGAGCCGGGATCGAACCTGGGACCTCGGCATCGAGAGGCGGTAATGCTAATCACTGTGCCACCGTGCTGTCCTTTGTCAAAGGTTTTACTGAAATTCATGGAAACCACATTCACTGCCCTCCCCTCATGAATCATCTTTGTCACCTCCTCAGAAATACTCGATCAAGTTAGTGAGGGGCGACCTCTCCTTCATAAAACCATGCTGTCTATCGCAAATTAACCCATTTCTTTCCAAATGGGGATCAATCCTGTCCCTGAACGTACTGTCCAATAATTTATCCCCTGCCTTTGCGAGGCTCAACGTATAATTTCCTTCATTATCGCTGCTGCTTTTCTTAAATAGAGGTACCACGTCAGCTATTCGCCACTGCTGTGGTATCTAACCTGTGGTCAATGAGGATACAAAGATGCCAGTTAAGGCCCTAGCTATTTGCTCCCTTGCTTCCCTCAGTATTCTGGGGTAAGCCCATCTGGCCAAGGAGACTGGGATCAACTTTAATATATTTTAAAAGACCCAATACTTATTCCTTTTTGATTTCAACATGACCCAGACTATCCACACAGCCAACGCAAGAATCGTCTTCCACAAAGTCCTTTTCTTTGGTGAACACTAATGAAAAGTATTCACTTAGTAACCTTCACGTCCTCTGGTTCAACATATAGAGACCCCCACTCACCTTGACTGGTGCAATTCTTTCGCTGGTCACCCTTTTGTTGTTTTACGTACGAATAAGATGCTTTGAGATTCACCTTAATCTTCCTTGCCAATGAGATTTCATTGTCCTTCCCTGACCTCTTAATTTCCATCTTGATCACCTTCCTACTTTCTTTATACTCTTCTATAAAGTATCGAGGTTTTCATCATAAAGGATCCCCATCAGCCAACAGCATCTGTGTCCTTTCCGAAGCAATCACCTAAGAATGTTACTGGATTCGGTGACATATAGAACATAGAGCATAACACAGTACAGCACAGAACAGGCCCATCGGCCCTCGATATTGTGTCGAGCCTTGTCCGAAAACAAGATCAAGCTATTCCACTCCCTTTCATTCTTGTGTGCTCCATGTGCCTATCCAATAATCGCTTGAACGTTCCTAGAGTGGCCGACTCCACTATCACAGCAGGCAGTCCATTTCACACCCTAACCACTCTCAGAGTATAGAACCTACCTCGGACATCCCTCCTATATCTCCCACCCTGAGCCTTATAGTTCCGCACCCTTGTAACAGCTACATCCACCCGAGGAAATAGTCTCTGAACGTCCACTCTATCTATTCCCCTCATCATCTATACACCTCTATTAAGTCGCCTCTCATCCTCCTCCGCTCCAAAGAAAAAGGCCCGAGCTTCCTCAACCTTTCCTCATAAGACCTGTCCTGCAAACGAGGCAGCATCCTGGTAAATCTCGTTGCACCCTTCCCAATGCTTCCACATCCTTCCTATAGTGAGGTGACCAGAACTGCACAGAATACTCCAAATGTGGTCTCACCACAGCCATGTACAGTTGCAGCATAACCCCGCGGCGCTTGAACTCAAGCCCCCTGTGCATAAACGCTAACACACTATAGGCCTTATTCACGGCTCTATCCACTTGATTGGCAACTTGCTGAGATCTGTGGACATGAACACCAAGGTCTATCTGTTGCTCCACATTCCTAATAATCCTGACGTTGACCCTGTAATCCGCATTCACATTTTTTCTACCAAAATGAATCACCTCGCACTTATCAGGGTTAAACTCTATCTGCCATTTTTCTGCCCAGCTCTGCATCCTATCAATGTATCATTGCAGCCAAAAACAGCCCTCCACCTCATCTACTACTCCATCAATCTTGGTGTCATCAGCAAATATACTGACCCACCCTTCAGCCCCCTCCTCCAAGTCATTGATAAACTCACAAATAGCAGAGGACCCAGCACCTGTGTTACACCTCTGGTAACTGGTCTTCTGTCTGACAATTTTCCATTAACCACCACCATCTGTCTTCTATGTGATAGGCAGATACTTATCCAATTGGCCACATTTCCTCTATCCCACACCTCCTTACGTTCTTCATAAGTCGACCATGGGGAACCTTATCAAACGCCTTACTAAAATGCATGTATACGACACAACTGCTCTACCTTCATCTACGCACTTAGTTACCTCCTCAAATAATTCAATCAAATTTGTGAGGCAGGCCTTCCCTTCACGAATCCGTGTTGACTATCCCGGATTAAGCTGAATCTTTCCAAATGGTCATAAATCCTATCCTTCAGGGCTTTTTCCATTAACTTACAGACATCCGAAGTAAGGCTAACCGACCTATAATTAGCAGGGTCATTCCGATTCATTTTCTTGAACAGAGGAACAACATTCGCCACTCTCCAGGCCTTTGGCACTATCCCCGTGGACAGGAAGGACTCAATGATCAAAGCAAAGGCTCTGAAATCTCATCCCCTGCCTCCCAAAGAATTCCCTCACACGGTCATTCCTCCCTCCGGACAGGGACATACATATCAAGGACACGCAGTATTTGTTCCTTGAACAAGCTCCAGTTTTCATTTGTGTCTTTCCCTGACAATGTCTTTCCCATCTTATGCTCCCTAATTCTTGCATAATCGCATCATAATTACCCCTCCCCCAATTATAAACCTTGCCTTGCCGTATGTCCCTATCCCTCTCCATTGCAATAGTGAAAGTCACCGAATTGTGGTCACTATATCCAAAGTGCTCTCCCACAAACAAATCTAACACTTGGCCCGGTTCATTACCCAGTACCAAATCCAATGTACCCCCCCTCCCCCTCTTGTCGGCCTATCCACATATTGTGCCAGGAAACCATCCTGCACACAAAGTACAAACACTTGCCCATCCGAACTGTTCGACCTATAGAGGTTCCAATCAATATTTGGAAAGTTAAAGTCACCCACGACAACTACCCTGAGACCTCCACACCTATCCATTATCTGTTTTGCAATTTCTTCCTCCACATCTCTATTACTATTTCGGGGCATATAGAAAACTGCTGACAACGTGACCGCTCCTTTCCTGTTTCGAACTTCGGCCCATGTTAAGTCAGTAGGCAGATCACCTTCGAACTGCATTTCTGCAGCCGTTAAATTATCCTTGATTAACAATGCTAGTCCTCCACCTCTTTTACCACCTTCCCTACTCTTACTGAAACTTCTATACACCGGAACTTCCAACAACCATTCCTGTCCCTGTTCTAACCATGTCTCCGTAATGGCTACAACATCGTAGTCACACGTACCAATCCACGCTCCATGTTGACCCAGCTTATTCTGGATGCTCCTTGCATTGAAGTAGACACACTTCAACCCACCTTTCTGTCATGCGCTCTTGATACCCTCCTCAGTACCTCACTACTCTTAACACTGGCTTCTGGACTACAGCTGGTTTCCCTTCTCCTTGACAAATTAGTTTAAACCCCCCGAAGAGCCGTTATTCATACAATCAAATAATTCACTGTGCAGAAGGAGGCCATTCAGTCCATCACTCTGCACCGGCCTTGGAAAGAGCACGCTACCCGGGCCCACGCCTTCACCCTATCCCCGTAACCCAGTAACCCTACAAAACCATTTTGGACATTATGGGGAACTTAGAATGGCAAATACACCGAACCTGCACATCTTTGAACTGTGGTAGGAAAGCGCAGCACACGGAGAAAACACCCATGCTGACACGGAGAGAACGTCAAGACTCCGCACAGACAGTGACCCAGGCCGGGAATCGAACCTGGGCCTGGAGCTGTGAAAGAGCAGTAACAACCACTGTACACCGTGCCGACCTAATATATGAAACGGATCAATAATCATTCTGTCAATCTAACGTTTTTCTCTCCATCCAGATGCAGAATTTCACTGTTTATTTTGTTTCCCTCCAGCTAATGTGGCGACAATTGTGACCCTGGCTCTTCGGAATTGTGGGCTCTCCAGATGTGTCACTCGCTACCTGCTGGCCATGGCAGCAGCAGATCTACTGGTCATTATTATCGATCTAATATTCAGACACATCCCGATTGTTTACTGGGAACGGTTTTATTTCCTGTGGTTTATCCCTGTGTGTAATATCCATGCTGTCTTTCTTTATGCAGCTACGGATTGTTCTGTCTGGTTTACTGTGGTTTTCACCTTTGATCGATTTGTGGCCATTTGTTGTCAGAAGCTGAGCAATAGACATTGCACTGAGAAAGTGGCGGCTGTGGTTCTCGGAACAGTGGCTGTGCTGAGCTGTTTCAAAAACATTGTTTGGTACTTTATGTTGTCAGACTCGTACTCGATTAGAAACAAACCCATCTTTTGTATTATAACATTCGCCACTCAATTATCTCCTGTTTGGATAGCCATCGAGTTTCTGCATCACATTGTGACCCCGTGTGTCCCATTCGTCCTGATTCTGTTGCTTAATGTTGCAACCATCAGACACATAGTGGTGAGCAGTAAAGCCCGCAGCCGACTTCGGGCAAACAATGCTGCGAAGAGTTCCAGAGACCCAGAGATGGAGAGTCGAACAAAATCAATCATATTGCTGTTCGTTATCTCGTTGAATTTCATCCTATTATGGACAGTTTTAATGGTGTATTCTATATGGAGACGGACATATTATTTGATAGATGATTCTGTGTTGATGAGTGATGTTGTTCTGGAAATTGGCTTCATGTTGCAGCTCCTGAGCTGCTGCACAAACACTTGTATTTATGCCGTGACCCAAACTATTTTCAGGGAGCAGTTGTTGAATGTACTGAAGTATCCATTTGTTTCGATTTTTCGATGCATTCAGAGATGTTCAGAAATGAATAATTGACAATTTGGAGAAATTAATTGCTTGTTTCAATTTTCCCATCGGTGTCGTTGGGAGAGAGCAGACCGGAAGTACTCTGACGGGAAAAAGCGGGGGAGGGGCCACTGTCACTGTCGCAGCATTAGCAAGTGTTTCTCTCTTTGGTTGGCTCTGAATATGGTCGCCTTCCTTAATCCTAATTATGTTTGCTCTAGAGTCGTCAGGTATCTTTCGATACCGCCACAAGGTTCAAACCCGAATACTGATCAAAAAGTTGTTACACCAGTTCGTTAGTTCAAAGTCAATACTATTTATTTACACACACAGTAATATCTACTCATGCACGGAATACTACAAACTAAACTATCACTACTGCGAAAGCCTACCCTTAGCTTCGGGCGCCCACTCAGTCAGAGGAACAATGGCTGTTGTTCAGTTCTGAGGCTGCTGGGGTCGAAATGGTGAAGGGAAACAGCTAAGGTCGCCCGCCTGGTAGCGAGCGTTGACCTTGGACTGCTTCTGGTGCAGCTGGTGGACGGGTCTCTCCACTGTGAGAAACAAGTCCAAGAGAGCAATTCTCTCTTGGGGCCTTCCACTTATACCTGCAGTGGCTTCGCGCGCTTTTGGGTGTGCCTTGAACTTGGCCCCAATCAATTAGGCCGTATCTTAATCACTCGTATTGATCTTCACCAATAAAGGGGTGGATGCCCTGATGGCTGGGCGTGTCCTAGGTGGCCGTTGGCATGCTTTGTTTTCTGGTTTCGTTTTGGGGAAGTGGCGCCGCGAGGTCTGGGGCCAGATCGGTTACTTCAGTATCTTCCTTTGTTCCCGGACATGTGCCATCCATATGCTAATGTGCCTACAGTTTCAGTACTGTCTAGGAGCTGCGGCTCCAATATGCAGACAGGCTCTGTGCCTATTTTCTTTCTTTCTATTGTCCATTTTTCCCTGCAATCTTTGCAAATGTCCATTTTGTATTCCTGAAGTGGCCATCCAACGTGGCTACACACCCTCCTTGTGATCCTCAACGTAAAGCGTGAAGGATCAAATAACCACATCGTCTTCGCTCTCTTCCCAAGTTGGGCACCCGTAAGCACTATATAGGCTCTTCACTGCTCTGTCCTATGAATTGCAACTTGTACCTAAATGTTTTATGTCCATACATCATTATAACATTCGACGGGGCGCTATGACATTCAGGCATGCATTACAAAATAAAAAACTGGAACCTCTGACTATCCTTAACTGAACTATCCTTACTCAAGCAATGAAAAGAATGTAAAGTATTTTAAACAGTACAAATAGCAGCAACACAGGTCTCTCTGGCTTGGCAGTCAAACACAGAGTTTTACATTTCTTTTTATTGGAACGAACAAAACACACACACAAAAACGGATGCACTTTAATTCACTTAAAGGGGTTGGGGTGTTTCTTGAAGTCCGAAAATAGGGGCTCTGAGGGTGTATATCGGAGTGCGAGTGCGGGAGGCTTTCCTTCACCATTTCCGCAGTCTTAGAGTCTGAACGACACTGCAGAGTATTGCAAGTACTAATAGTGATTCCACAACGTAGGATAGGGAATACTAGGTAATGAGCCGGTCACACCAGATCGGTGTATCGGTAACTATCTCGTGGTTTAGTGTATGGCAGGGGTGGGAAACATTCACGACCTGTGTGGTAGGGGGGGGGTGGTCAGGGTGGTGGCACCCGCGCGCAACTGGAGGGATCCCGCTAAGATCCAACTGTAGAGCATGATGGTTGTCTTCATCTTTCTTTCTTTCTGTCTTCTTCTTTTCTTCTTCTGAGTTTCCTGAGGTTCCGAAGTTCTATGGACACAAGCATAATATCTGTTATTATCTTGCTTAAGATCTCGTATGTCTGTCTGTCTGTCCTATTATTGCCAATTTCCCATTATAATTGATCACCATCTGTGAAAACCACATTTATTATTTGAACCAAATATTTTGGACAAGACAACCGAGAAAAAACTGACACAGTGCGAGCCGTCTCGCAGCCTGTGCTATCTCCCATCCCAGTGTTCGAGGATGTAAATAGCATTTGGAAGCAACCTAATAAACAATAAAAAGAGTTTTGAACTTAGAGAACCAAAATGGGGTGCGTATGGGCCGCGGCGGGTAAGAATGGGTGGAGTCCCCGGGTAGGACGGTGACCAGTGCCGTGTGTGCTCTACCCGAGCGTAGCTGACCAGAGGAGGATCCTTAGGGAGGGCGGGGACCAGTACCGTTTCTCCACTGCCTGAGCGACCGGCAAGAACGGAACGGTCGCCGTGGGGGCTGCCTCTCGTGATTACCTTCAAATCAGGAGAGTTACTATGATTGGTTGTCTGCCGACAAACTAGTTCCTCTGAACGGTTGCCTGTCGACAAACTTGTTCCATTAACTGCCAGTTGGAGTGAGAAGAGTGGTGGCGGGGGCCATGAAAAACTTGAAATGGACAAACAACATTTAACATTCACAATAACAAACAAACATACATTACAAACATGGTGCAGGTTCCATCAGAAAGGACACCGTAACTCTCCATCGGTTCCTTTTTACCATCATCTGGACACCTCATTGCTCAGCAGCAAACAGAGTCGCAAAGGGATTCGTTTGGTGGGAGTCAGACTCTATGTCTTCATCTTCTCCCAGCTGCCATACTCTTGACTGGAGTAGGTTTGCTAAAGCTGCGAGGGGCTAATTGGGGTCCATCTCATCATTCCGGGTGAGCCTGAACGAATTGTCTCGGTGCCAGAATATTGTGTCGAGGTTGGAGCTGCTAGGGGTTAATCCATAATCGTCGGGCAGTGGGTCTGGGTCAGGGGCTTTAATGTATGTTATCTCGAAGGTGTCGCTGGAATCGTGTTCGGTATCACTGGGAGTGGGGCCTGATGCAGAGGTGTAATCATAGCGTGGTGTGCTGGGGGCTGTCGCTTTCGCTATCGCTGCTGGTTGAAGGAAGGGAGAGACGGAGACGTGCCTATGGAGTTGGAGTCGAAGTCGTGTCTGAGGACGGGCTGGACTGGTTGGGGAGGGTACGAATGCATCATTCGTGGGCGGGGCGTGCTCATATACTGCTTCAAACGACATGTGGTGTGCATGGTTGTTCTGCGAGCCACAAGTCTTAAGCTGGTTTATGTGAAACCACGCAGACGTCCCATCGGGATATGTGATCTTGTGTACAGAGGGGCTGACTTTGTCAGAGATGGAATACGGTCCGGAAGGTTTGGGGGAGAGGAATGAACTGGGGTTGTGTAGGGATAGCCTCCCTTGCTATCCTACAGCAAACTCGGTGACGTGTACCGTTTTATCAAAGCAAGCCCTGCTTTGCTTCTTCCCTGTCCCAAGTCTAACAGCTGCAGCGAGCTGTGCTGCCTTCACATTATCATTAATCTGCTGGACTGATTTTTCATGCGTGAGGGCGGTGACTGTGGGGCTGGCCAAATCCAGTCCTAATAAATATTCTGTCCCTTTCATGGGGCGTCCGGTCATGAGGGTGTGGGGGGGGGGGGGGTGTATCCTGTGGACGTGGATACCGTGTTTCTTATGAACATCAGTGCAAAGGGGAGAACTGAGTCACAGGTGCTATTGTGCTGTTGCACCATTTTCCTGAGGGTGGCTTTCAGAGTTCTGTTCATCCTCTCAATGCCGCGTGAGTGGGGCTGGTATGTTATATGAAACGTTTGCTTTATTCCGACATTTGTGAGGACGTTTTTCATCACTCGTCCTGTAAAATGGGAGCCTTGATCGGACTCTACACTGCGTGGGAGGCCCCATCTTGTATAGATGTGCTGTGCTAGGATTTTAGCTGTCGTTTTGGCAGTGTTTGTTCTGGATGTAAAAGCTCCCACCCATTTTGTGAAGGTGTCGATGACCAGCAGCCCATACTTAAAACAATTTCTGCAATTTGGGGGGGTGGTGTAGGGGCCCTATATAATAGGGGTGTGACTTAGCTGAGCTTTTCTTGCATGTCTGTCCGGATTATTCTGGGCACAGATTAAGCAATTCTCAATGAAATGAGTAACATTGGTTTTTAAATCAGGCCACCAGCAGAAAGGTCTGAGGTGGGCTAGGGAGGGTTCAATGCCCTGGTGCCCATGATTGTCATGGAACTGACAAATAATGTAGTTCTTCTGGCTAGGGAATACATAAATGCCGTCTTTTAAAATCACACCGTCATGTATGGTTATCGCGTTTTTAATCTTATCATAAGGGGCTGTGAAATTGCCTTTTAAAACTTCCCTGAGCTTCTCATCTTCTTTTTGAGCCTTTGCCAAATCTTGAATGTTGGTCTGTGAGAGCTGATCCGCGTGGACTGGGGCGCTTTCGGGGGGTTCCAAAAGTGACCATGTCTGGAAACTGCCTTCGGTAGGGCGTCTGCCTTAACGTTACCGGGGATGGGGGGGGGGGGGCGGCGGGGGGAGAACGATGATGACTACGAACTTTAATAATGCCGTATTTCCTATCTTGAGCTGTCTCTAGGATATGTAGGAATAATGGGGCTGAGGGTAGGGGCTTTCTGTCAGCGGAAACGAATCCTCTATTTTCCCACAGGGGTAGGAATTCGGTTAAACTGTTGCAGACATAAAAAACTGTCCGAATATATGCCGGCTGTGGTCGGAAACGAGTCGAGTTGATCTACAATGTGCGCTCTGGCTGCCAGCTCTGCTGCCTGCGAGCCCAAGTGTCCTGTCAATTTCAACGAAATCTCTTCTGGGGGGCGTCCCTGTGCGTCCTCTTTTGGAAATACCGCAACCAGTATTTATTTTCCCATTTAAAACTATGGAGGAGCCATCCACATAGGTTATAATGGGTGCGCACGTGTCTGTGGGCTGGGGTCTCTGGGGTGTAGTACCTGCTTTCCTGGGAGCTCACTTAGGTATCAAGGATCCTGTATTATGTTTAGTGGAGATGATCTCACACTCGTGTGGGGTACCTGCATATTGTAAATTATCGGCTAGGAAAGTTTGGGTCTTGCTTCTTTTAACTGTTATGTCCCGCCCCTGTAAAAGAAGGGTCCAACACGTTGTGCGGATCTGGCTGACTGTGCCATCCTTAAGTCGACCATCTAGTAGTCGCTGAGTTGGGGTCTGTTCAGTGAGAATGGTGATGGGGTTGAGTCCTGTCATGTCGGCGAAGTATTGTACTGCCCACATATCTGCGAGCAGGTGCCTTTCGCAGGCAGAAAATCCTTGCTTGTCAGGATCTAACACGCGTGAGGCGTATGCCACGGGGCCTAAGCGATCATGTCGTTCTTGGAGGATCACGGCCGAAAGGCTTCGGACGGTGCTTGCTACTTCGAATGCGTACGGGGAAGTGGATATGGGACCTGTAATGCGGAGGCTGTGCTGAGGGCTCTTTTTAAAGCATCCACGGCATCCGTGTGCTGTGGAAGCCATTCCCAAGGCTCTTGTTTCTTGAGAGGTTCGGCTAGGGGCGCTGCTGTTATGGCAAAACCGTGAATGTGGTTTCGGCAGTAGCCAACCAGTCCTAAAAATGACCGGAGAGCTGTTATGTTATGGGGAAGCGGCAATTTGACGATCGAGTCAATTGCCTTTTGCTCGATCTCGCGTTTACCATATGTGAGTACTGTACCCAAGTAAATCACTTTTTCATGCAAAATCTGGGCCTTCTTGGGGTTCACTTATTCTGTTGTAGGAGTCCGAAAAGTTCGGCGAGAAGCGAAGTGTGCTCACCCTTTGTGTTCGTCTGTAGTAGCAGATCACCTACATATTGGACCAGACAATCGGGTCGGGAACATTTTGCTGATCCATTTGCCAGCTGTCGGTGGAAAATGGAGGGGGGATGTGGAAGCCTTGTGAAAGTCACGTTCACGTGTATTACTGTCCCTGAAATATAAAGGCGAATATATATTGGCACGCTTTATCATATGGAATGGACCAAAAGCCTTTGCTAATGTTCAAAATGGAAAATAACTTTGACTGTAGTCCCTGTTTGAGCATGGTCTCGGGACTCGTGGCTCCGGTGGGGGCTGCTACTGGGGTTACTTTGTTCAGTTCCCGGTAATCAATGGTCAGTCTCCATGATCCATCGGGTTTCCTGACGGGCCAAATTGGTGCGTTATTCGTGGAGGCTACTGATCGGAGTATGCCTTGATCAACCAGACTGTATTACCTTCGAAATTTCTCCCTCTGCTTCTTGGGGAAAACCGTACTGCTTTTGGGGACTGGGGTCGGGACCTGTAATATTCACTAAGCTATCTTGCCACAGTCGTGCTTGTGCTGTGCAAATGCTGCTTTGTGTTGCTGCAGGACTTCCCTAACCTGTTTGTCCTGACTCGAGGGTCGAACCAAAGGGTCGAGGGTCGAACCAGAGGTCTTGTACTGCGCTGATTCTGTTTGCATATTCTCCAACTCTAAGCGTGGCGGTTTTACGTGCTGCCTTTGCCATTCTCCATACACATTTATTTACCGGATCAAATGAGAGGTTGTGGAAGCTCAAAAAGTCAATTCCAGGATGTGTTCAGCTGTCTGGGGTAGATCGACCAAAACTACGGGCTTGGAGGACCGAAGGGCCTGTTCCTGTGCTGTACATTTCTTTGCTCTTTGTTCTTTGTTCTTTGTTTAGTCGTAATGTTCCCTCTTTGTGTCCCTGTTGTAAATGACCTGTAAAACCCCTGAGTGTGATGGTGTCTGTTGTGGGCCACGTGTCCCGTTGAAACATTGTGGAGGAATGGGGTGTGGTGCGGGACCCTCCTGTGTCCCAAAGAAATTCTATGGTGTTTCCCCGGACTTTGCCTGCTTCTACCGGACAATCGGACTTGTTCCAAAGAGTGTCGCAGATCCAAGTTGGGGATCCCGAACACCGTCAGTCGGTGCCGTTCATGTCTGCGTTCTCAGAACGGGCGCTAACGTTATGGATTGGCTTTGCCCTATTCTTATTACGGTGCCTGTCTGTTGGTTTCTCTGGTGCTTCTGGGGCGCATTGCACTCTCGTGCGTAGTGTCCTAATCGTCCACAATTATAACACTCCTGGGATTTGGGTTGCTGTGGGCTGTTCCTGCCCTCATTTACCCATGCGGAGTCCTGGTGCGTCCTAACTGGATGCATGTCTGCCTGCTTTTAAAAAAGCGGTTTTCATAGATTATCATAGAATTTACAGTGCAGAAGGAGACCATTCGGCCCATCGAGTCTGCACCGGCTGTTGGAAGGAGCACCCTACCCAAGGCCAACATCTCCACTCAACCCCCATAACCCAGTAACCCCACCCAACATTAAGGGCAATTTTGGACACTAAGGGCAATTTATCCTGCCCAATCCACCTAACCTGCACATCTTTGGACTGTGGGACGAAACCGGACACCGGAGGAGAGCCACGCACATACGGGGAGGATGTGCAGACTCCGCACAGACAGTGACCCAAGCCGGAATCGAACCTGGGACCCTGGAGCTGTGAAGCAATTGTGTTATCCACAATACTACCGTGCTGCCCACGGTTTTTCCTTGGATGGACTGTTCCTAAGCACGGGACAATCTTATCAAAACCTATTTCTCGTTGTGGGGCTTGTCTGAGGGGTCGTAATTTGCGCAAGCTCTCTGCCCTGCCTCTGTCGCATGAGAGACTAGGATTCGAGTCCACTTGGCCATATTATCCATGGTCAAATGGGCGCCGGCTAACTCTCCGAATACTGCTGTGAAATCTATCCACAAGCGTTCAGCATACGCTGTGGGGTGCTCTCTCTTCTTTGGCCTCCACTTGTTTCGGCATTCTACAGGGTCTCCTTTGTGATAGCCGATCGCATCTAGGATCACTGTGTGCATTTCTTGTAGGGTGCCTCCTCTTACATTCTGTGGGTCGGGAAGGGATGCCACGACTGAAGGGTCGAGGCTTAAAACTGTGAGCTTCACTTGCTCCTTTTCATCCAGGCCGTACCATGATCGCCTGCTCTTGCAAAGAACTAGTGGGGGTCCGATGTGGGTAAGAAAGGTGTTATTTTATCAGACGTGTCTCTTGACTGACGGTTAACGGGTTAGTGTGCAAAAAATCTGTGTTCCCTTCTGCTGTGGCCCTCGCTGTGTGGTGACAGGGTTCATAGTGGTGTGTTCTGCTTGTTCAGTTGGGGGTTGGGGTGCTTTTCGTTTCTGGGGTTGTTCCTATGTACATGTCCCATGTACATATCTATGGGGAGTCTCATTTAACTCCTGCCAATCGGGGCCATTTTCTTGCTCTAGCTGGGTTCCGAACCTGCTCTGCAACCCATTCTGAACAGAAACCAGAGACTGCAATTTGCTTCCGGCACTTTGCGTGGTCTCCCGAGCTCTGCCTTTGTTCCGTTCTGAAAGTGTGGAGCGCTCAGGGCTGCTTTTAAGTTGTTGCACTGTTTCTGCAACTGCTCGATCTTTTGTTCGTTTTCCTGTCTTACCGACACCGCGCGTTGCGTGTCCTGGTAGGCTTTGTCATATTTGGACTGAAAGCTGCTCAAATGGGCGAGACAAGACTGGTGTGCCCGCGTGGCATCAGCCACCTCCTTGTCCCTCGCCGCTAACTTCTCCCACAGTTCCTTGTTCTCTCTCTCATATCCATTCACATCTCCTTTACTACTCTTGTCTCTCTCCTCAATCACTCTATGGAGCATCCTCACGACCTCCTCTTGTACCTCGCAATTGTGCCAAGCAGGACACGATTGCCATCGGCTTGTGAGCTTTCCCTAAGCTCTTCTTATGGACCTCTGTCAAAGAGAACCTCCCACCAAGTATGTCCTATACTTCCGGGACCTGTTTCGTCATTGGCGCAGAATTCACTCCAAAGGGCCCATGCTTTCCCTTTGAGATATTTTATGATCTCTTCTTCCCATACGGGACACTGTCCTACTCTACTGGTCGCTGCAACGTCGAATTCCTGGGGGTTCATAAGGTGTTCCATTGTCTTCATTGCCATTTTTCTCTATCTCTGTGGTGTCTACCGAATTGGGAACAGAGGTTGATAAAGTGGTGATGTAAACACGCGTACGGCTTATGCTAATATCCGGCCTACAAAACTCCCAATAGTTTTACGCAACAAAATCTCTCAGGTTTACCTTAAATCCCTGTTAGTACTCATGCATTAACATACTTTCGAATCTTGGAGGTTTGATCAGTATTGTTCTTACACTTGTGGTTTTTCTGTTTCCAATTGGATCCCAATTCAAATTTGGGTTCTCTCGGAGTGACTCGGCAACTTCCAGATCGAGTCCCGTCAGAGGTCGCCAGTAAATGTTGCTCTCTTTGGTTGTTTCTGAATATGCCGGTCAATATGGTCGCCTTCCTTATTTCTAATTTCGTTTGCTTTAGAGTCGCCAGGTATCTTTCGATACCGCCACAAGGTTCAAACCCGAATACTGATCGAAGAGCCTGTACACCATTTAGTTAGTTCAACGTCAATACTATTTATTTACACACACAGCAAGTTCTACTCATGCACGAAATACTACAGACTAAACTATCACTATTGTTAAAGCCTTTACTTAGCTTCGGGCTCCCACTCAGTAAGAAGAACAATGGCTGTTGTTCGGATCTGTGGCTGCTGGGGAGGAAGTGGTAGAGGGGAACAGCTAAGGTCGTCCGTCTGGTTTCGTGCGTTGATATTGGCCTTACTTTCTTCTGGTGTAGCTGGTGGAAGGGTCTCTCCGCTTTGAGAGCCGATTCCAAGTGAGCGATTCTCTCTTGGGGCCTACTTCTTATATCTGAAGGGGGCTTCGCTCGCTTTTGGCGGGCCTTGAACTTGGCCCCAAGCAATTAGGCCGTTTCTTGATCATTCACATTGATCCTAACCAATGAATGGGTGGGTGCCCTCATGGCTGGGCGTGTACGAGGTGGCCATTGGCCTGGCTTTGCTTGCGCTTTCGGTTTGGGGTACTGGCGCCGTGAGGTCTGGGGCCAGATCGGTGACTTAATTATCTTCCTTTGTTCACGGAGATGGGCCATCCATACGCTAATGGGCCTACAGTTTCAGTCTCGACTTGGAGTTATTTCTCCAATATGCAGACAGATTCTGTGCCTGCCTGCTATCTTAGCATTGTCTATATTTCCTTGCAATCTTTGCAATTGTCCATTTTGTATTCTGGAAGTGGCCATCCCAGA
This sequence comes from Scyliorhinus torazame, assembly GCF_047496885.1. Taxonomy (NCBI): domain Eukaryota; kingdom Metazoa; phylum Chordata; class Chondrichthyes; order Carcharhiniformes; family Scyliorhinidae; genus Scyliorhinus; species Scyliorhinus torazame. The sequence continues at coordinate 48,412,552 of NC_092729.1, forward strand.
TGGCTACACGTCCACTCCCGTGTTTATGCCATGCAAGATACCGTTCCCGTCCATTCCAGCATGGTTCCTAGTATCCCCAATATCACCCCCTCCACAGGTTCAGATGTATACCGTGTCTCCCGGTTGAACACCTCTGTCCTGCATCTGCCTGCTTCAATACTGCCTCTGAAGATCTGAATTCCGTTGCACGACAACGCCAATGTCGGGTAACGCCATATGGTAGCTGAAGAAAAAAACATACCAACCTCGTAACTACAGCATGGACTGTTTCTGCAAGTCCCTCATGAAAGTCTCCACTGCTCGTTCAGTCACACTGTTTGAGGAAGTTCAGTCTGCGGCGGTATGGATGTGATTCCTTCCGTTTGTCTCGTAGTAAATCTTTATCCATTAACTCCAGGGTGTCAAGTCTATTAAATGAGAGGCCTACCTTCTCGGTGGCAGCCGTCGAAGTGGTGAATGGCATACGTTGGATGGCTAACGTTTTGGAATGGACATCCACTATCAATAAGATCATTGAGCCCTGAAAATGCCGGGCAAAATCCGTATGCAGGTGCACCCAAGGCCTGCCGGGTGATTGCCATGGACGAAGGGGTGTGACTGATTGCAACTTCTGGTCTGTTACATTGATGGCCCAGCCGCACGATGCCAGGCTCCAGGTCTGACCACCGTATGTAGCTCCTGGTTGTCATTTGCATTTGCACTGCTGCCTCACGCCGCTGAGTTCTTAGTTTCAATTCCGGCTCTGGGTCACTGTCCGTGTGGAGTTTCCTCCTTTCTCCCCGTTTTTGCGTGGGTTTCTCCCCCACTACCAAAGATGTGCAGGGTAGGTGAATTGGCCACACGAAATTGCCCCTTAATTGGAAAAAAGGAATTGGGTACTGTATATTTATTTTTGAAGGTTGGAGACCAGTTCATACAGGCCCCTGAAATTCAAAGCACTAATGCATAAAAATATCACTTTTACTGGATGTGAGAGTTGCTGGTTGGGACAGAATTTATTGCCAATTCCCAGTTGTCCTTCAGAAGGTGGTGGTGAGCTGCTTTCTAGAATCGTTGCAGGCCGTGAGTTTGGGGTACACCCAAGTGCTTTTAGGGAGGAAGCTAAATGATTTTTCCTCGTTATCGAGAAGGAACGTTTTTATGGTTCCAAGTGGGAGTGGTGAGTGATTTGGAGGGGGAATTGCAGTTGGTGATTTTCCCAAGTCGGGGCTTGTTTAGTTCTTCAAAATGACAGTGGTCGTAGGTCTGGAAGGTGCTGTCGAAGGAACAATTGCCTGAGGATCTTTGTTGAGTTATTGCGGTGCATTTTGGGATGGCTGTGGCGGAGGGATTGCAGGCCTGTGGCAGGAGGAGCAATCAAGCGCACTGATTGGCCCTGGATGTTTTCGAACACCCTGAGTGTTCTTGGAGATCTGGGGAACAGCGCTTCACTGGAAAAAAATGGATTAATCAATTTGCCTGCGTAAAGAATCTTGTTCCGAAATTTCAAAAAATGTATAGTAGATAATCATTAATGCTCTTTTCCTCCATTTAGGTAGTGAGTAATTGGCAAAGTGTGACAGGTCAGTTCTTGTACAGAGCTGGAATCGAACTCTGGTTTCCGCAGCGCGAGCCCAGAAAGTAAACACGTGGCAGAAGCTGCTTTTTAAAACAGATCAATGCAGCCTGGAACAAAATACACCGACTTCTAATTATAAATGTGCTGCTGCTTTTATTTATGAACCACACATGTTTTGGAAATTTAATAAACGCCAGGCAGCGCCCACGGTGAGACAGGCTCGAACTTACTCGAAAGTTGATGCTGTGAAGTAACCAGTGAGCTACAGGTGACGCAGACGTCAAGCACGGACACATTGTAGATAAAGGATTACCGTGATCAAACTCGCCGTGGTGGGTAACATTGACGGGAAACTCCAGGTGTCGCTGCACATCATCTCACAGCCAGACTTGACCAAAAATGTAAAGGTGCGTGAAGTAACAACGGAGGACATTCATTCCGCTTAACCTCAGCGGCTCTTTAGATTAGCAGATCATTCAATCGCACTCGACCGAACTTTCCCCAGAGGCATGCATTTCATTGATGTTGTTTCTCGCATTGAAATTCGAAATCATTGTTGTATCTGCCTCCGCAAATCTCACAGGCAGTGCAGACCAGATAATTGAACTGTGTCGCAGAACATTGTAAAAGTTGTTCGAAAGATGTAATTTAAAAATCTTACCTCGTAGTTATATTGACCTGCGAGCTGCGAGTGCTGTGGCAACTGGAACTGATAGAAAATTACAACACGGCCACTCACTCCTGCCCCAACATTCAGTTTGATCACAGCTGAGCTTCTGCCTCAATGTCAATTCCTGCCTGTTCCTCAGATACTTTCGTTCCCTCAAAGTTCACTGTCGTTAAGATAAATCGAGGCAGACACCCACAGCAAAGTTTCAAACCGATTTGGACTTTAGGTGGTGTGCTCGAATCTTCAGCGACACAGATCTTGAAGGTGGGACAGGTCATAGAGTTATCGAAGTTTACACCATGGAAATAGGCCCTTCGGCCTAACTTGTCCATGCCGCCCAGTTTATACTACACAACCCCGGTCCAGTTGTCCACATTTGGTCATATTCCTCTATACCCATCTTCTCCACATAACTATCTAGATGCTTTTTAAAGGCAGAATTGTATACGCCTCTACTACTGACTCTGCCAGCTCGTTCCAGACACTCAACACCCTCTGTGTGAAACAATTGTTCTTCTGGACCCTTTTCTATCTCTCCCCTCTCACCTTAAAACTCTTCCCTCTAGTTTTGGATTCCACTACCTTTGGGAAAATCTACTTCATCAATGCCCCTCATTATTTTATAGCCGACGTCAGGATCACCCCTCGCCTACAAGAAAAATGTTCCAGTCTATCCGGCCGCTCCGTTTAACTCAAACTATCAAGTCCGTTAGGTGCCTAGCAAATCTTTTCTGCCTCTTTCTAGGTTAATAATATCCTTTCTATATTCAGGTGACCAGAACTGTACACAGTATTCCAACTGTGTCCTTCCCAATTTCTTGTACAACTTCAGCAAGACGTCCCAACTCCTGTATTCAATTATCTGGCCATGTATCTGTATAATAGTAATAATGGCCACAGACACAGTAATTGTGGAACAAGGAGCCTCCTTCAGTGCTGTGAATTTCCAATTATTCATCATGTTTGCTGTGGTTGCAAAGAGCAACAAAGTCGCAGAATGTGTCTGACTGGAAAAAGATGAACAAGAATATCTTGCTCAAGAGACCCACAGCAAATCATAACTTCACCCGATACCAATAGAAACAAAACAGAAACAGAATAAAGGAGTAGTAAAGAGAGAAAGGAGGAGAGAGCGTTTAATGCTGGAGTACATTGCACATCACTCCCTTCCACCTTACTGCAGCAAGCACATTGTTTCTGTCTTCCAGGATTCATGCTGTTAGAAATACCTTAGATCTAGTTTCCTCTGAAGCACATTGAACATAGAACATTCCAGCGCAGTACAGGCCCTTCAGACCTCGATGTTGCGCCGACCTGTGAAACCACTCTAAAGCCCATTTACACTATTCCCTTATCGTCCATATGTCTATCCCATGACCATTTGAATACCCTTAGTGTTGGCGAGTCCACTACTGTTGCAGGCAGGGCATTCCACACCCTTACTACTCTCTGAGTAAAGAACCTACCTCTGACGTCTGTCTTATATCTATCTCCCCTAAATTTAAAGCCATGTCCCCTCGTGCTAGACATCACTATCCGAGGAAAAAGGCACTCACTGTCCACCCGATCCAATCCACTGATCATCTTGTATGCCTCAATTAAGTCACCCCATAACCTTCTTCTCTTTAACGAAAACAGCCTCAAATCCCTCAGCCTTTCCTCATAAGATCTTCCCTCCATACCAGACAACATTCTGGTAAATCTCCTCTGCACCCTTTCCAATGCTTCCACATCCTTCCTATAATGCGGTGACTAGAATTGCACGCAATACTCTAAATGCGGCCGCACCAGAGGTTTGTACAGCTGCAACATGACCTCATTGCTCCGAAACTGAATCTCTCTACCAATAAAAGCTAACACACCAAAAGCCTTCTTAACAACCCTTTCAACCTGAGTGGCAACTTTCAGGTATCTATGTACATGGACACCGAGATCTTACTGCTCATCCACACTGCTAAGAATCTTACCATTAGCCCAGTACTCTGTCTTCCTGTTATTCCTTCCAAAATGAATCACCTCACACTTCTCTGCATTAAACTCCATTTGCCACCTCTCAGCCCAGCGCTGCAGCTTATCTATGTCCCTCTGTAACTTGTAACATCCTTCCGCACTGTCCACAACTCCACCGACTTTAGTGTCATCTGCACATTTACTCACCCATCCTTCTACGCCCCCCTCCAGGTCATTTATAAACATGACAAACAGCAGTGGCCCCAAAACAGATCCTTGTGGTACACCACTAGTAACTGGACTCCAGTCTGAACACTTCCCATCAACTACCACCCTTTGTCTTCTTCCAGCTAGCCAATTTCTGATCCAAACTGCTAAATCTCCTTGAATCCCATGCTACCGTATTTTCTGCAGGAGTCTACCGTGGGGAACCTTATCAAACGCTTTACTGAAATTCATATGCACCACATCAACTGCTTTACCCTAATCCACCTGTTTGGTCACCTTCTCAAAGAACTCAATAAGCTTTGTGAGGCATGACCTACCCTTCACGAAACCGTGTTGACTATGTCTAATCAAATTATTCCTTTCCAGATGATTATACACCCTATCTCTTATAAACCTTTCCAAGATTTTGCCCACAACAGAATAAGGCTCACTGGTCTATAGTTACCGGGGTTGTCTCTACTCCCCTTCTTGAACAAGGGGACATCATTTGCTATCCTCCAGTCTTCTGGCACTATTCCTGTAGACAAAGATGACTTAAAGATCAAAGCCAAAGGCTCAGCAATCTCCTCTCGAGCTTCCCAGAGAATCCTAGGATAAATCCCATCCGGCCCAGGGGACTTATCAATTTTCACACTTTCCAGAATTGCTAACACCTCCTCCTTATGAACCTCAAGCCCTTCTAGCCTAGTAGCCTGAATCTCAGTATTCTCCTCGTCAACATTGTCTTTTTCCTGTGTGAATACTGACGAAAAATATTCATTTAGCACCTCGCCTATCTCCTCGGACAACAAGCACAACTTCCCACTACTGTCCTTGACTGGCCCAACTCTTACCCTAGTCATTCTTTTATTCCTGACATATCCATAGAAAGCTTTAGGGTTAGTTATCCTTGATCCTACCTGCCAAAGACTTCTCATGTCCCCTCCTGGCTCTTCTTAGCTCTCTCTTTAGGTCCTTCCTAGCCAACTTGTAACTTTCGAGCGCCCTTACTGAACCTTCATGTCTCATCTTTACATCAGCCTCCTTCTTCCTCTTGACAAGTGTTTTGACTGCCTTAGTAAACCACGGTTCCCTTGCTCGACCACTTCCTCCCTGCCTGACAGGCGCATACTTATCAAGGACACGCAGTAGCTGTTCCTTGAACAAGCTCCACATTTCCATTGTGCCAATCCCCTGCAGTATTCCTCTCCATCCGATGCATCCTAAGTCTTGCCTTATCGCATCGAAATTGCCTTTCCCCCAGATATAACTCTTGCCCTGCGGCATATACCTATCCCTTTCCATCACTAAAGTAAACGTAATCGAATTGTGGTCACTATCACCAAAGTGCTCACCTACCTCCTAATCTAACACCTGTCCTGGTTCATTACCCAGTACCATATCCAATACGGCCTCGCCTCTCGTTGGCCTATCTACATACTGTGTCAGGAAGCAGAAGTTACATGATTCATTCCACCGTTAGAATGAAAAAGTAGGGTCAGCACGGTGGCACATTGGTTAGCACTGCTGACTCAGGGCGCCCAATTTTCAGGTTCTATCCCGTCTCTGCGTTACTCTCCGTGTGGAGCTTGCACTTTCTCCCCGTTTTTGCGTGGGTTTCTTCCCCACAACCCAAAGATGTGCAGGGTAGATGAATTGGCCACGCTAAATTGCTCCGTAATTGGAAATCATGAATTGGATACTCGATGTTTTTTTTTAATGAATGGAGAACTGTTCATCCCAGGCCCCAGAAATTCAAAGAACCAGTGTATTAAAAAGAACACATTTACTGGATGTGAGAGTTGCTGGTTGGGACAGAATGTGTTGCCAATCCCTAGTTGCCCTTCAGAAGGTGGTGGTCAGCTGCTTTCTTGAATCGTTGCTGGCCCTGACGTTTGGGTAAACCCAAAGTGATTTTTGGGAGAAAGCCAAATGATTTTTCCCCGTTAACCTGCAGGAACGTTTATGTGGTTCCAAGAGGGAGTGGTCAGTGATTTGGAGGGGAAATTCCAGTTGGTCATTGGCCCAAGTAGGGGCTTGTCTAGTTCTTCAAAATGATAGTGGTCGGAGGTGTGGAGGTGCTGCCTGAGGAACAATTGCCCGAGGAACTTTGTGTGTTATAGCGGTTATTTCGGGATGGTTGTGGCGGAGGGATTGAATGCTTCTGGCAGGAGGAGCAATCAAGCACACTGCTTGGTCCTGGACGCTTTCGAACTACCTGAGTGTTCTTGGAGATCTGGGGAACAGCGCTTCACGTCGAAGAAAATGGATTAATCAATTTGCCTCCGTAACCAATCTTGTTCCGAAATTTCAAGGAACCTATCATAGATAATCGTTCATGCTCTTTTCCTCCATTTAGGTAGTGAGTAATTGACAAAGGTTGATAGGTCAGTTATTGTACAGAGCTGGAATCGAACTCGGGTTTCCGCAGTGTGAGATCAGAAAGTGAACCGGTGGCACAAGGCTCTTTTTAAAACAGAATAATGCAATCTCTGGGAAAAAAACACCTTCTTCTCATTATAAATGTGCTGCTGTTTTTGGTTGTGCAACACACATGTTTTCGAAATGTGAAAAACGCCACCAGCGACCACGGTGAGACACGTCCGAAAGTGCAACCAAGTTGAATCTGTGACGTAACGAGTGAGCTAAAGCTGACATCCGTTTCACGCATGGGCACATTTTATATAAATGATTACCGTGATCATACTCGCCGTGGTGGGTAACATTGACGGGAAACTCTAGGTGCTAGTGCACATCACCTCACAGCCAGACGTGACCAAAACATAAAAGTGCGTGAATTACCGACGGGGGACATTCATTCCGTTTAACATCAGCGGCTCTTTAAATTAGCGGTTCATTCAATCCCACTCGATCGACCTTTCCCCAGAGGCATGCATTTCATTGCTGTCGTTTATCGCATTGAAATTTGAAAGCCTCTGTTGTGTCTGCGTTCACCAAACTCACAGGCAGTGCAGACCATATAATTGAACTGTATCCCAGAACATTGAAATAATTATTCGAAAGATGCATCTTAAATATCTTATCTCGCAGTTATATTCATCTGCGAGCTGCGAGTGCTGTGCCAACTGGAACTGATAGGAAATTACAACATAAGGAAACTACAAGGCCGGTCACTCCTGGCCCAACATTCAGTTTGATCACAGCTGAGCTTCTGCCTCAATGTCAATTCCTGCCTTTTTCAGATACTTTCATTCCCTCAAAGTTCACTGTCGGAAAGATAAATCGAGGCAGACACCCAGAGCTAAATTTCAAACCGATTTGGACATTAGGTGGTGTGCTCGAATCTGCAGCGACACAGATGTGGAGGGTGGGACAGGTCAGAGAGTCATCGAAGTTTACAGCATGGAAATTGGCCCTTTGGCCTAACTTGTCCATGCAGCCCAGTTTTTACTACCCAAAGCCTGCCGATTGCCCACATTTGGTCATATTCCTCTATACCCATCTTCTCCATATATCTATGTAAATACTTTTTAAAGGCAGAATTGTAGACGCCTCCATTACTGCCTCTGCCAGCTCGTTCCAGACACTCAACGCCCTCTGTGTGAAACAATGGTTCCTCTGGACCCTTTTGAGTCCCCACCCTCTCACCTTAAACCTATGGTCTCTAGTTTCAGATTCCACTACCTTTGGTAAAATCTACTTAATCTATGTCCTTCATTATTTTATAGCCGATGTCAAGATCATCCCTAGCCTCCAAGAAAAATATTCCAGTCTATCCGGCCGATCCTTATAACTCAAATCATGAAGTCCGGTAGCAGCCTCGCAAATCTTTTCTGCCCTCATTCTAGGTTAAAAATATCCCTTCTATCTTAGGGTGACCAGAACTGTACACAGTATTCGAAGTGTGTTCTTCCCAAAGTCCTGCAGAACTTCAGCAAGACGTCCCAACTCCTGTATCCAATAATCTGACCATGTATCTGTAGAATAGTAATAACGGCCACAGGCACAGTAATTGTGGAACAAGGAGCCTCCTTCAGTGTTGTGAATTTTCAGTTATTCATCATGTTTGCTGTGGTTGCAAAAAGCAACAAAATCGCAGAATGTGTCTGACTGGAAAAAACGTAGAAGAATATCTTGCACACGAGACCCACAGCTAATGAAATCTTAACCCGACACCAATAGAAACAAAACAGAAAGAGAATAAAGGAGAATGGTAAAGAGAGAAAGGGAGAGAGAGCATTTAATGCTGAAGTATATTGCACACCACTCCCTTCCACCTGACTGCAGCAAGCACATTGTTTCTATTTTCAAGGATTCATGCTGTTAGAAATACATTAGATTCACTTTCCTCTGAAGCAGACATTACAAGAATCATTCCACCGTTAGAATGACAACTAGGGACAGCAGGATGGCCCAGTGGTTAGTACTAAATGCCTCACGCTGAAGAGTTTGTAGGTTCGATTCCGGTTCTGGGTCACTGTCCGTGTGGAGTTTGCACATTCTCCTCGATTTTGCGTGGGTTTCTCCCCCACAACCAACGATGTGCAGGGTAGGTGGATTGGCCACACGAAATTGCACCTTAATTGGAAAAAAGGAATTGGGTACTGTATATTTATTTTTGAAGATTGGAGAACAGTTCATTCCCAGGCCCCAGAAATTCAAAGCATCAACGCATTAAAAAGATCACTTTTACTGAATGGGAGGGTTGCTGGTTGGGACAGAATTTATTGCCCATCCCGAGTTGCCCGTAAGAAGGTGGTGGCTGCTTTCTTGAAACGTTGCAGGCCGTGAGGTTTGGGTACACCCACGTGCTTGAAGAGAGGAAGCTAAATGATTTGTTTCCAGTTATCGTGAAGGAACTTTTATATGATTCCAAGTGGGAGTGGTGAGTGATTTGGAGGGGGAATTGCAGTTGGTGATTTTCCCAAGTAGCGGATTGACTAGTTCTTCTAAATGACAGTGGTCGTAGTTCTGGAAGGTGCTGTCGAAGGAACAATTACCTGAGGAACTTTGTGGAGTTATTGCGGTGCATTTTGAGATGTCTGTGGCGGAGGGATTGAATGCCTGTGGCAGGAGGAGCAATCAAGCGCACTGCTTGGTCCTGGATGCTTTCGAACACCCTGAGTGTTCTTGGAGATCTGGGGAACAGCGCTTCACGTGAAAAAAATGGATTCATCAATTAGCCTGCGTAAACAATCTTGTTCCGAAATTTCAAAAAATGTATAATAGATCATCGTCCATGCTCTTTTCCTCCATTTAGGTTGTGAGTAATTGACAAAGTGTGACAGGTCAGTTATTGTACAGAGCTGGAATCGAACTCGGGTTTCCGCAGCGCGAGGCCAGAAAGTAAACACGTGGCATAAGCTGCTTTTTAAACAGATCAATGCAGCCTGCAACAAAATACACCGACTTCTAATTATAAATGTGCTGCTGCTTTTATTTATGCACCGCACATGTTTTGAAAATATATAAAACGGCACGCAGCGCCCACGGTGAGAAAGGCTCGAACTTACTCGAAAGTCGATGTTGTGAAGTAACCAGTGAGCTAAAGCTGACGCTGACGTCAACCACGGACACATTGTATATAAAGGATTACCGTCATCAAACTCGCCGTGGTGGGGAACATTGAGGGGAAACTCCAGGTGTTGCTGCACATCGCCTCACAGCCAGACGTGACCAAAAATGTAAAGGTGCGTGAAGTAACAACGGAGGACATTCATTCCGTTTAACCTCAGTGGCTCTTTAGATTAGCGGATCATTCAATCCCACTCGACCGAACTTTCCCCAGAGGTATGCATTTGATTGCTGTTGTTGCTCGCATTGAAATTTGAAAGTCACTGTTGTATCTGCCTCCACCAATCTCACAGGCAGTGCAGACCAGTTAATTGAAATCTATCCCAGAACATTGTAATAATTGTTCGAAAGGTGTAACTTAAAAATCTTACCTCGCAGTTATATTGACCTGCGAGCTGCGAGTGCTGTGGCAACTGGAACATATAGAAAATTACAGCAGGGCCACTCACTCCTGCCCCAACATTCAGTTTGATCACAGCTGAGCTTCTGCCTCAATGTCAATTCCTGCCTGTTCCTCAGATACTTTCATTCCCTCCAAGTTCACTGACGTTAAGATAAATCGAGGCAGACACCCACAGCAAAATTTCAAACCGATTTGGACATTAAATGGTGTGCCGGAATCTGCAGGTACACGGTTCTGGAAGGTGGGACACGTCATACAGTCATCGAAGTTTACAGCATGGAAATAGGCCCTTCGGCCTAACTTGTCCGTGCCGCCCAGTTTTTGATACACAAAGCCTGTCCAGTTGTCTACATTTGGTCATATTCCTCTGTTCCCATCTTCTCCATATAAATATCTAAACGCTTGTTAAATGCAGAATTGTACACGCCTCTACTGCTGCCTCTGCCAGATCGTTCCAGACACTCACCACCCTCTGTTGGAACAATTGTTCATCTGGACCCTTTTCTATCTCTCTCCTCTCACCTTAAACCTATGCCCTCTAGTTTTGGATTCCACTACCGTTGGGAAAATCTACTTCATCAATGCCCCTCAAATGTTCCAGTCTATCCAGCCGCTGCGTTTAACTCAAACTATCAAGTCCGGGAGGACTCTAGCAAATCTTTCCTGCCTTCTTTCCAGCTTAATAATATCCTTTCTATATTTGGGTGGCCAGAACTGTACACAGTATTCCAACTGTGTCCTTCCCAGTTTCTTGTACAACTTCAGCATGACGTCCCAACTCCTGTCTTCAATAATCTGACCATGTATCTGTAGAATAGTAATAATGGGCAGGCACAGTAATTGTGGAACAAAGAGCCTCCTTCAGTGTTGTGAATTTCCAATTATTCATCAAGTTTGCTGTGGTTGCAAAAAGCAGCAAAGTCGCAGATTGTGTCGGCCTGGAAAAAATATCGAAGAATATCTTGCTTAAGAGACCCACAGCTAATCAAATCTTCACCCGATACCAATAGAAACAAATTAGAAAGAGAATAAAGCAGAATGGTAAAGAGAGAAGGGGGGAGAGAGCCTTTAATGCTGGAGTATGTTGCACACCACTCCCTTCCACCTTACTGCAGCAAGCACATTGTTTCTGTCTTCAAGGATTCATGCTGTTAGAAATACGTTTGATTCAATTTCCTCTGAAGTAGAAGTTACATGATTCATTCCACCGTTAGAATGACAAATAGGGACAGCAGGATGGCCCAGTGGTTAGCACTGCTGCCTCACTCCGCTGAGTTCTCAGGTTCGATTCTATCTCTGGGTCACTTTCCGTGTGGAATTTGCACATTCTCCCCTGTTTTGCGTAGGTTTCTCCCCCCCCCCCCCCCCCCCACAGCCAAAGATGTGCAGGGTAGGTGGATTAGCCACACGAAATTGCCCCTTAATTGGAAAAAAGGAATTGGGTACTCTATATTTATTTTTACAGAATGGAGAACAGTTCATTCCCAGGTCCTAGAAATTCAAAGCACCAATGCTTTAAAAAGATCACTTTTACTGGATGGGAGAGTTGCTGGTTGGGACAGAATATATTGCCCATCCCTGGTTGCCCTTCAGAAGGTGGTGGTGAGCTGCTTTCTTGAATCGTTGTGGGCCCTCAGGGTTGGGAACACCCACGTGCTTTAAGAGAGGAAGTTAAAAAAAATCCCCGTTCCCGTGAAGGAACGTAAATATGGTTTCTAGTGGGAGTGGTGAGTGATTTGGAGGGGGAATTGCAGTTGGTGATTTTCCCAAGTAGCGGATTGACTAGTTCTTCAAAATGACAGTGGTCGTAGGTCTGGAAGGTGCTGTCGAAGGAACAATTGAATGAGGAAATTTGTTGATTTATTCCGTTGCATTTTGGGATGTCTGTGGCGGAGGGATTGAATGCCTGTGGCAGGAGGAGCAATCAAGCGCACTGCTTGGTCCTGGATGCTTTCTAACCACCTGAATGTTCTTGGAGATCTGGGGAACAGCGTTTCACGTGGAAAAAAATGGATTAATCAATTTGCCTGCGGAAACAATCCTGTTCCGAAATTTCAAAAAATGTATAATAGATAATCGTTAATGCTCTTTTCCTCCATTTAGGTAGTGAGTAATTGACAAAGTGTGACAGGTCACTTATTGTATAGAGATGGAATCGAACTCGGGTTTCCGCAGCGCGAGCCCAGAAAGCAAACACGTGGCTGCTTTTTAAACAGATCAATGCAGCCTCTAACAAAATACACCGACTCCTAATTATAAATGAGCTGCTGCTTTTATTTATGCACCACACATGTTCCGGAAAAATCTCAGGGTTGGAGATGACGACGCTCGGTGTCGGAGGCTGGGGAAGAGGTGCGGGGGGGGGGTGCTCTTCGCTCCCAGGTTCTTCTGGTATTGGGAACAACATCCGAACATAGAAAATACAGCACAGAACAGGCCCTTCAGCCCACGATGTTGTCCTAGATTAATCATAGATTATCATTGAACTTACAGTGCAGAAGGAGGCCATTCGGCCCTTTGAGTCTGCACCGGCTCTTGGAAAGAGCACCATACCCAAACTCAAAACCTCCACCCAACACCAAGGGCAATTTGAACATTAAGGGCAATTTATCATTGGCCAATTCACCTAACACGCACATCTTTGGACTGTGGGAGGAAACCGGAGCACCCGGAGGAAAACCATGCAGACACGGAGAGGACGTGCAGACTCCGCACAGACAACGACCCAAGCCGGAATCGAACCTGGGACCATGGAGCTGTGAAGCAATTGCGCTATCCACAATGCTACCGTGCTGCCCTTAAGAACAAATAAATCTACACTATATCATTTTACCGTCATCCATGTACCTATCCAATAGCTGCTTGAAGGTCCCTAATGTTTCCGACTCAACTACTTCCACAGGCAGTGCATTCCATGCCCCCACTACTCTCTGGGTAAAGAACCTACCTCTGATATCCCTCCTATATCTTCCACCTTTCACCTTAAATTTATGTCCCCTTGTAATGGTGTGTTCCACCCGGGGGAAAAGTCTCTGACTGTCTACTCTATCTATTCCCCTGATCATCTTATAAACCTCTATCAAGTCGCCCCTCATCCTTCTCCACTCGAATGAGAAAAGGCCTAGCACCCTCAACCTTTCCTCGTACGACCTACTCTCCATTCCAGGCAACATCCTGGTAAATCTTCTTTGCACCTTTTCCAGAGCTTCCACATCCTTCCTAAAATGAGGCGACCAGAACTGTACACAGTACTCCAAATGTGGCCTTAGCAAAGTTTTGTACAGCTGCATCATCACCTCACGGCTCTTAAATTCAATCCCTCTGTTAATGAACGCGAGCACACCATAGGCCTTCTTCACAGCTCTATCCACTTGAGTGGCAACTTTCAAAGATGTATGAACATAGGCCCCAAGATCTCTCTGCTCCTCCACATTGCCAAGAACTCTACCGTTAACCCTATATTCCGCATTCATATTTGTCCTTCCAAAATGGACAACCTCACACTTTTCACACTTTAAACTCCATCTGCCACTTCTCAGCCCAGCTCTGCATCCTATCTATGTCTCTTTGCAGCCGACAACAGCCCTCCTTACTATCCACAACTCCACCAATCTTCATATCGTCTGCAAATTTACTGACCCACCCTTCAACTCCCTCATCCAAGTCATTAATGAAAATCACAAACAGCAGAGGATCCAGAACTGATCCCTGCGGTACGCCACTGGTAACTGGGATCCAGGCTGAATATTTGCCATCCACCACCACTCTCTGACTTCTATCGGTTAGCCAGTTCGTTATCCAACTATTTCCCACTATCCCATGCCTCCTTACTTTCTGCATAAGCCTACCATGGGGAACTTTATCAAATGCCTTACTAAAATCCATGTACACTACATCCACTGCTTTACCTTCATCCACATGCTTGGTCACCTCCTCAAAGAATTCAATAAGATTTGTAAGGCAAGACCTACCCCTCACAAATCCGTGCTGACACTCCCTAATCAAGCAATGTCTTTCCAGATGCTCAGAAATCCTATCCTTCAGTACCCTTTCCATTACTTTGCCTACCACCGAAGTAAGACTAACTGGCCTGTAATTCCCAGGGTTATCCCTAGTTCCTTTTTTGAACAGGGGCATGACATTCGCCACTCTCCAATCCCCTGGTACCACCCCTGTTGACAGTGAGGACGAAAAGATCATTGCCAACGGCTCTGCAATTTCATCTCTTGCTTCCCATAGAATCCTTGGATATATCCCGTCAGGCCCGGGGGACTTGTCTATCCTCAAGTTTTTCAAAATGCCCAACACATCTTCCTTCCTGACAAGTATTTCCTCGAGCTTACCAATCTGTTTCACACTGTCCTCTCCAACAATATCGCCCCTCTCATTTGTAAATACAGAAAAAAAATACTCATTCAAGACCTCTCCTATCTCTTCAGACTCAATACACAATCTCCCGCTACTGTCCTTGATCGGACCTACCCTCGCTCTAGTCATTCTCATATTTCTCACATATGTGTAAAAGGCCTTGGGGTTTTCCTTGATCCTACCCGCCAAAGATTGTTCATGCCCTCTCTTAGCTCTCCTAATCCCTTTCTTCAGTTCCCTCCTGGCTATCTTGTATCCCTCCAATGCCCTGTCTGAACCTTGTTTCCTCAGCCTTACATAAGTCTCCTTTTTCCTCTTAACAAGACATTCAACCTCTCTTGTCAACCATGGTTCCCTCACTCGACCATCTCTTCCCTGCCTGACAGGGACATACATATCAAGGACACGTAGCACCTGTTCCTTGAACAAGTTCCACATTTCACTTGTGTCCTTCCCTGCCAGCCTATATTCCCAACTTATGCACTTCAATTCTTGTCTGACAACATCGTATTTACCCTTCCCCCAATTGTAAACCTTGCCCTGTTGCACGTACCTATCCCTCTCCATTACTAAAGTGAAAGTCACAGAATTGTGGTCACTATCTCCAAAATGCTCCCCCACTAACAAATCTATCACTTGCCCTGGTTCATTACCCAGTACTAAATCCAATATTGCCCCTCCTCTGGGCGGACAATCTACATACTGTGTTAGAAAAGCTTCCTGGACACACTGCTCAAACACCACCCCATCCAAACTATTTGATCTAAAGAGTTTCCACTCAATATTTGGGAAGTTAAAGTCGCCCATGACTACTACCCTATGACTTCTGCACCTTTCCAAAATCTGTTTCCCAATCTGTTCCTCCACATCTCTGTTACTATTGGGGGGCCTATAGAAAACGCCTAACAAGGTGACTGCTCCTTTCCTATTTCTGACTGCAACCCATACTACCTCAATAGGGTGATACTCCTCGAACTGCCTTTCTGCAGCTGTTATACTATCTCTAATTAATAATGCCACCCCCCCCCCACCTCTTTTACCACCCTCCCTAATCTTATTGAAACATCTATAACCAGGGACCTCCAACAACCATTTCTGCCCCTCTTCTATCCAAGTTTCCGTGATGGCCACCACATCGTAGTCCCAAATACCGATCCATGCCTTAAGTTCACCCACCTTATTCCTGATGCTTCTTGCGTTGAAGTATATACACTTCAACCCATCTCCGTGCCTGCAAATACTGTCCTTTGTCAGTGTTCCCTTCCCCACTGCCTCATTACATGCTTTGGCGTCCTGAATATCGGCTACCTTAGTTGCTGGACTACAAATCCGGTTCCCATTCCCCTGTCAAGTTAGTTTAAACCCTCCCGAAGAGTACTAGCAAACCTCCCTCCCAGGATATTGGTGCCCCTCTGGTTCAGATGCAACCCGTCCTGCTTGTACAGGTCCCACCTTTCCCAGAATGCGCTCCAATTATCCAAATACTTGAAGCCCTCCCTCCTACACCATTCCTGCAGCCACGTGTTCAACTGCACTCTCTCCCTATTCCTAGCCTCGCTATCACGTGGCACCAGCAACAAACCAGAGATGACAACTCTGTCTGTCCTGGCTTTCAACTTCCAGCCTAACTCCCGAAACTTGTTTATTACATCCACACCCCTTTTCCTACCTATGTCGTTGGTACCAATGTGCACCACGACTTCTGGCTGCTCCCCCTCCCCCATAAGGATCCTGAAGACACGATCCGAGACATCCATGGCCCTGGCACCCGGGAGGCAACATACCTTCCGGGAGTCTCGCCCGCGACCACAGAATCTCCTATCTATTCCCCTAACCATTGAATCTCCTACAACTATTGCTTTTCTATTCTCCCCCCTTCCCTTCTGAGCCCCAGAGCCAGACTCCGTGCCAGAGACCTGACCGCTAGGGCCTTCCCCCGGTAGGTCATCCCCCCCCAACAGCATCCAAAACGGTATACTTGTTTTGAAGGGGAACGGCCACGAGGGATCCCTGCACTGTCTGCCTGTTTGTTTTTTTCCCCCTGACTGTAACCCAGCTATTCTTGTCCTGTACCTTGGGTGTGGTTATCTCCCTGTAACTCTTCTCAATCACCCCCTCTGCCTCCCGGATGATCCGAAGTTCATCCAGCTTCAGCTCCAGTTCCCTAACACGGTCTTTGAGGAGCTGAAGTTGGGTGCACTTCCCGCAGGTATAGTCAGTGGGGACACCGGTGGTATCCCTCACCACCCACATCCTACAGGAGGAGCATGTAACTGGCCTAGCCTCCATCCCCTCTTACCTTAAAGAATATAGCTGCTGTGTGGACTAACTAGATCTCCGCCCTTCGACTCTGCTCCCAGTCAGCTACACTTCCTGTAAACTCCTGGCTCTCTTCGCACTCTTTGCGGAAATGTCGGAAACAAAATGAAAGGAGCACCTTACTCCCTCCTCACCTAACTCCCTCCGTCACCAAACTCTCACTATCGCACTCAAAAAGCACCAAATTCAGCACTAAGTGCAAACAAAGTCCGCACTGTAGGGGATCACTTTTATACTGTGAATCTAGCCTCTGAAAACTGGCCTAATCCAATTAACTAATTAACAAGCTCCAGCTGCAAGTGCCTACAAGTAGAAGCCTGTTTAAAGCCGATTGAAAATTCACCTTCTTCTAAACCAAACAGCAACTTTTAAGTTAATTAACTAAATAAAAGAAAACTAAACTTTCGATAAAAATGAAGCCTTATACTCCCTAGGTCACCAAACTCTCACTATCGCACTCAAAAAGCACCAAATTCAGCACTCAGTGGGAAGCGAAAGAAGCGTTTGAACAGGTGAAGGAGCTCAACAGTCATCCAGTCTCTTGTTCCACATTGACCCATCAAAACAGATAATCCTCAACTGTGACATGTCCTCTTGTGCAATCGGGGCGGTCCTGGTCCATACGGTGAAAGATTGTGCGGAAAAGCCTGTTACCGATTCCTCGAG
Source organism: Scyliorhinus torazame (assembly GCF_047496885.1). Lineage (NCBI taxonomy): Eukaryota > Metazoa > Chordata > Chondrichthyes > Carcharhiniformes > Scyliorhinidae > Scyliorhinus > Scyliorhinus torazame. Next base: position 48,430,228 of record NC_092729.1, read on the forward strand.
GACATTAACTGCTGAACAAGCATATTGCCAGAGACTGGCCGTGCGAGTTCGAAGATCCACCAATAGGTCTCTGACTATATTTCAGAGTTGTTACTGGTCACCAAGCCCTGGTGGAATTGTTTTGGGAGGATAAGGTTACTCTCCCTGATATCCCAACCCCCCCCCCCCCCCGCCCCCGCCCCGACCCCCCCCCCCCCCCCCCGCCCCCGCCCCCGCCCCCCCCCCCCCCACACTCCCGCCGTATCTTCAGTCAAATTCCTACGCTCGGGTCTAATGTTAGAAATCTGAAGGAATACGCTTCAACATTGGCCGGGCACCCACGTTTTGAATGTGGACACTTTGAAAGTTCTTTCTCTACCTCAGAGTCCAACCCCCCCCCCCCAACCCCCCTCCACCGGTGCCGCAGGAGAACGTTCCTGCTTTGCACTTCTTTTCTACTTTAGAACATAGAACATAGAACAATACAGCGCAGTACAGACCCTTCGGCCCACGATGTTGCACCGAAACAAAAGCCATCTAACCTACACTATGCCACTATCATCCATATGTTTATCCAATAAACTTTTAAATGCCCTCAATGTTGGCGAGTTCACTACTGTAGCAGGTAGGGCATTCCACGGCCTCACTACTCTTTGCGTAAAGAACCTACCTCTGACCTCTGTCCTATATCTATTACCCCTCAGTTTAAAGTTATGTCCCCTCGTGCCAGCCATATCCATCCGCGGGAGAAGGCTCTCACTGTCCACCCTATCCAACCCCCTGATCATTTTGTATGCCTCTATTAAGTCTCCTCTTAACCTTCTTCTCTCCAACGAAAACAACCTCAAGTCCATCAGCCTTTCCTCATAAGGTTTTCCCTCCATACCAGGCAACATCCTGGTAAATCTCCTCTGCACCCTCTCCAAAGCCTCCACGTCCTTCCTATAATGCGGTGACCAGAACTGTACGCAATACTCCAAATGCGGCCGTACCAGAGTTCTATACAGCTGCAACATGACCTCCCGACTCCGGAACTCAATCCCTCTACCAATAAAGGCCAACACTCCATAGGCCTTCTTCACAACCCTATCAACCTGGGTGGCAACTTTCAGGGATCTATGTACATGGACACCTAGATCCCTCTGCTCATCCACACTTTCAAGAACTTTACCATTAGCCAAATATTCCGCATTCCTGTTATTCCTTCCAAAGTGAATCACCTCACACTTCTCTACATTAAACTCCATTTGCCACCTCTCAGCCCAGCTCTGCAGCTTATCTATATCCCTCTGTAACCTGCTACATCCTTCCACACTATTGACAACACCACCGACTTTAGTATCGTCTGCAAATTTACTCACCCACCCTTCTGCGCCTTCCTCTAGGTCATTGATAAAAGTAACAAACAGCAACGGCCCCAGAACAGATCCTTGTGGTACTCCACTTGTGACTGTACTCCATTCTGAACATTTCCCATCAACCACCACCCTCTGTCTTCTTTCAGCTAGCCAATTTCCGATCCACATCTCTAAATCACCCTCAATCCCAGCCTCCGTATTTTTTGCAATAGCCTACCGTGGGGAACCTTATCAAACGCTTTGCTGAAAACCATATACACCACATCAACTGCTCTACCCTCGTCTACCTGTTCAGTCACCTTCTCAAAGAACTCAATAAGGTTTGTGAGGAATGACCTACCTTTCACAAAGCCATGCTGACTTTCCCTGATCATATTATTCCTATCTAGATGATTATAAATCTTGTCTCTTATAATCCCCTCCAAGACTTTACCCACTACAGACGTGAGGCTCACCGGTCTATAGTTGCCGGGGTTGTGTCTGCTCCCCTTTTTGAACAAAGGGACCACATTTGCTGTCCTCCAGTCCTCTGGCACTATTCCTGTAGCCAATGATGACATAAAAATCAAAGCCAAAGGTCCAGCAATCTCTTCCCTGGCCTCCCAGAGAATCCTAGGATAAATCCCATCAGGTCCCGGGGACTTATCTATTTTCAGCCTGTCCAGAATTGCCAACACCTCTTCCCTACGTACCTCAATGCCATCTATTCTATTAGCCTGGGGCTCAGCATTCTCCTCCACAACATTATCTTTTTCCTGAGTGAATACTGACGAAAAATATTCATTTAGTATCTCGCCTATCTCTTCAGACTCCACACACAATTTCCCATCCCTGTCCTTGACTGGTCCTACTCTTTCCCTAGTCATTCGTTTATTCCTGACATACCTATAGAAAGCTTTTGGGTTTTCCTTGATCCTTCCTGCCAAATACTTCTCATGTCCCCTCCTTGCTCGTCTTAGCTCTCTCTTTAGATCCTTCCTCGCTACCTTGTAACTATCCATCGCCCCAACCGAAACTTCACACTTCATCTTCACATAGGCCTCCTTCTTCCTCTTAACAAGAAATTCCACTTCCTTGGTAAACCACGGTTCCCTCGCTCGACGCCTTCCTCCCTGTCTGACCGGAACATACTTATCAAGAACACGCAGTAGCTGATCCTTGAACAAGCCCCACTTATCCAGTGTGCCCAACACTTGCAGCCTACTTATCCACCTTATCCCCCCCCAAGTCACGTCTAATGGCATCATAATTGCCCTTCCCCCAGCTATAACTCTTGCCCTGCGGTGTATACTTATCCCTTTCCATCATTAACGTAAACGTCACCGAATTGTGGTCACTGTCCCCAAAGTGCTCTCCTACCTCCAATTCCAACACCTGGCCTGGTTCATTACCCAAAACCAAATCCAACGTGGCCTCGCCTCTTGTTGGCCTGTCAACATATTGTTTCAGGAAACCCTCCTGCACACACTGTACAAAAAACGACCCATCTATTGTACTCGAACTATATCTTTTGCCAGGATCAGTGAGGCCGATAACACTTTGAACACAAAATAAACCGTTTATAACTCGAATGAAGCACATGGTCCGGCATGGTGGGCAGCGTGGTAGCACAGTGGTTAGCACAGTTGCTTCACAGTTCCAGGGTCCCAAGATTCGTTTCCCGCCTTAGGTCACTGTCTGTGCGGAGTCTGCACGTTCTCCTCGTGTCTGCGTGGGTTTCCTCCGGGTGCTCCGGTTTCCTCCCACAGTCCAAAGATGTGCAGGTTAGGTGGATTGGTCATGATAAATTGCTTTGCATGTCCAAAAACGTTAGGTGGGGTTACTGGGTTACGGGGATAGGGTGGAGGCGTGGGCTTCAATAGGATGCTCTTTCCAAGAGCCGGTGCAGACTCGATGGGCGGAATGGCCTCCTTCTGCACTGTAAATTCTATGCTTCTATGACTCGACGGTTGGCCGTGTGATCATAGGGCAGAATTACTGCGTCCCTTTCAGATAAGAAAGGATGAGTTGTTATGAACACGGCGTGTTATGGGGATCTCGGGTGGCCGTTCTCACTCCCACTTGGACGCTCTTGTTACAGGAGCACCGTGCACCCTGCACCCATCCTGGGATGACAAAAATAATGATGCTCACACGCAGTTACTGGTACTGTCCTGGGATGGACATTGACCTGGAGACCCTGCTCAAACAGTGTGTCCAGTGCAGCAATGCTCTCCATCTGCGGCCTTATGCGTTTCGGGGAGTGACCAGATCACCCCGAGGTGAGACAGTACATCGGCATTGGTGGCCCTTTGATCGGTCCCATGTCCTTGTTTATTCGAGATGCTCAGTCCAAGTGTTTGGCAATGCGAGAAACGATGACAACAACCTCATCGGTGGCAGCATAAAAGTTGCGACAGACATTCTCCAGCCTTGGGTTACCTGAGGTTCTGGTCTCAGTTAACGGGACTGCTTTGACAAGTGAAGAATCCCAATCATTTATGAGGACCAACAGCATCGAACACGTTTGAAAAGCTCTGTGCCACCCTGCTTCAAATGAATCTGCTGATAGAGACTTCGAAACGTCAAGGCTATCAGGAAACAACAGTCTTCAGCCCCTTTGTAAATCAGATTGGCTCGGTCCTTACTCACAATACTCCCACTCCCACATACACTATAACCGCCGAGCTGCTGATGGGCAGATGCATCAGTACACGATTGAATCTTATATTTTCAAGTTGTTTGAGGAAGTTGGAGGCCGTACAGAATGAACGGAAAAGACACAGCAATTCCAGGAAAGCAGAAAGGACATTTGTACTGGGTCATTTAGTTCTTTTAAGAATTTCGGTGCTGGATCCGGGACCGGTCGGGACCAAAATAGGACCAGTGTCCGACGGGGAAAACGTTTGGGGGAGAGTGTTAAAAAACAAAGCTGGACCACTGAAGGAGGATTGAACCAGACACCGAGCGAGTGGAGCCACCTGGCGCTCGGAGGCTCCCCAGTGAGATGGACGTGAATGAAAGTAATGTTGCTGCAAGCTGCACCGAGGATCAACCCAATAGTGTTCCGGTCGGAAGGGGGCAGGGAAACCACCTGAATGGACACATCTTCGCCTATCGAGAGTCTGCCCACTCAGCGCCAACACACCCGTCACCTCCACTGCTGAAGCTCCCGCCAGTCAATTTCGTGACTGCCAGAGGATTAACCTGTCCACTGACTGACTGACTCGAAAGAGACTGTTTTGAGAGACGTGTGTTGTGCATTTTGTCAATAGCTCGCTTGTTATTTGAGAATGTTCATCAGGAATATGAAGGGGAGGAATGTGCTGGCCTGCCAGTTTAAGGGGCAAGCTCCCCGAGGTATTTGGACTCGTTCGGCCAATGGGATGAGAGGAGGCACGGCGGGCGTCGAGCGGATTTCCCGCCAGTTGGAGTTTGGAGCCTTGTATCCTGGTAACTTTTAACTCATTCCCTATCTAGTGTGCACGTTAAATAAATCGCTCATTCATTAATCCATCTCGTGGTTTCCCGTCTATCAAGATATTACAATTACATAAATTAAAACCAGTTCCTCCATCAATCCTCTCGTCATTTTGAAAAATCAGTACATTTAGGACAGATGATGTGATTTTTCCCGATGTTAGCCCGACTTCTGCTCACTCATTGCACCATTTTGACGCCGAGAAATAATATTCCTGTCCCCATTCTGACCTCGAGAAATCGCCTCATTGCTCACATTATACTGGCTTCTCTGCCACGCCAGGGTTTACATAGATTTTACATAGAATTTACAGTGCAGAAGGAGGCCATTCGGCCCATCGAGTCTGCACCGGCTCTTGGAAAGAGCACCCTCTCCAAGCCCACACCTCCACTCTATCCCCATAACCCAGTAACCCCACCCAACACTAAGGGCAATTTTGGACACTAAGGGCAATTTATCAAGGCCAATCCACCTAATCTGCACATCTTTGGACTGTGGGTGGAAACCGGAGCACCCGGAGGAAACCCACGCACACACGGGGAGAACGTGCAGACTCCGCACAGACAGTGACCCAAGCCGGAATCGAACCTGGGGCCCTGGAGCTGTGAAGCAATTGTGCTATCCACAATCCTACCGTGCTGCCCTCTCTCTCTCTCATTTTATAAACAGGATGGGACATTAATAATTCTCCAATCCCCTGGAACCACTCATTTATCAATGAGGATTCAATATCACGTCAGTGTTTCCACTATTTGGAACATTCCATCCCTCAGTCACTCTCACACAGCCAATCTAGACCCGGATAATCTTCTACTTCATTGCGATATGGAATCATAGAATCTACGGCACGGAGACAGGCCCTTCGGCCCAACCTTGTCCATTGCAATCAAAATGCGCATCTATAAAAAGTGTTGGACTGAAAGGGGTTAACTGACCCTGTTTGTTCAGCGTCTGTAATTAATGCCAGTCCCGAGGGATCCTAATTGTGTCGCTGGAGGGTTCCCGTCTTCTATTCATAAGCGATTCATTTCAATGTGTTTATCCCAAACTGTCAGCGGGCGCATCAACTCCAACACTGACAGAGATCAGCGGCTCCAGAGAGACCTAGAGGATGGAGCAGAATCCTCGGACCTCTATATTAATGGACAAGAGTTTATCTGAAGGTCTTTACTTTATTACTAATAGTAATTTATTATGGCGGATTGAAGGCGTAACGCTGATTATTCAAGCGGGTTATTATCCGCTCCTGGCTATTGTTGGTGCTCCTGGTATGTCTTCCTGTCCAGGTATTTATTGCATAAACCACTTTAAGTGTATTTTCGCTCTCGTTATTTATATCTTGGAAAGACTGAATCCAAGTTCTTCAATTCCAGTCAGTATGCCAATCCCTATCCATTGGCTACAGTTAGCGCTCTGCCTGATAACGGGTGTTGTTCCCCACTCCACACTCCCTTTGAGACTGAAAGGTTTATATCCCGACGTTCTCTCCATTCCCAATCCTGCCCACTTGCCATCGCCGGCACTGCTTCATCTCAGCTGCAGAATAGACCACCACCTGTGTAGTTGTTAAATCCAGGCTCGGCAATGCCAATGATGTTCTCCTCACATAATTCCTGTTACAAATCTTCATGAATCGCAGCTCAACCACAACTCTGCTGTCCATATCCTAACTCTCACCCAATCCCGTCACCTGTTACCCCTGTTTTCACTGATCCACATTGGTTCTCAGTCCAGCAACATCTCAATATCAATATTCCCATTCTGTGATTGCAATTCTCCACCTACTCACCTATCAATTGATACCATTCCTGGTGAATGTGAAAATGAGTTAATTGTCATTACTTGTCCAGTTCTGTTATTGAAAGGTTAGTGGAGGTTCTGTGGATGGGTACCTGGAGGTTGTGTTGTGAACTGCTGCACACATTCAGGGAGGACAGAGGATTTGTTCATCCAGCACTAGATGAGGTAGGGACCTTTAGTTAAAGTGTATGTGGCCCTGCAACATGACAAACAAATGGAGCAGATGCTGCAGGGAAGGGACGCGCCGTAGTGAGGCAGATGAAGCGGCTCTGCCCGGCCCACCTGGGGTTTCATAAGAATGCTTCACTAACCAGGGAGTTCATGTTGGAGATGTGCAGAGCTTTGCTGAGGCCACAGATGGATGGAGTACTGTGTGCAGTTCTGGTCGTCACATTGCTAGAATGATGTAATTGCACTGACGAGGGTGCAGAGAAGATTCATCAGGTTGTTGCCTGGGGTAGAACATTTAAGTTATGGCGCGGGTTTGGATAGGCTTGCATTGCTTTCGCTGGAGTAGACCACTAAGCGGCGACCTGATCGAGGTGTACTAGATTGAGGAGTATGGGCAGGGTGGCTCGGGAGGAGCTGGTCCTCTTAGTTGAAGAGTCAGTCACAAAGGGACTTAAGCTCAAGGTAAAGGGCAGGGCGTCTGTGTTGTGAGGAATACCGTTTTACCCAGAAGGTGGGAATGGACTGGAAAACACTGCCTGTGTGGGTGGTAGGGGCGGGTTCCTTCACCTGCTTGAAGAAGTATTTTGATGTGGACTTGGCAAGTCACATCATCCAAGATTATGGGTCATGTGCTGGTAAACTGGATTAGGTGGTTTGGTCAGGTGTTCCTCCCGTGTCGGTGCAGGATTGATGGGCCGAAGGGCCTCTTCTGCATTCAGAGATTGTGTCTTTCTGTGAAGTCGCCGATCCAGTACAATTCAAACCTACACTTAACCCAGGAGCAAAGTGGTATGCGACCCTGATTCAACAAGGAGGTGGTTACAGAACGGTGTCACCTCCTTCAACACGACCTTGAGCCTCACGCCGGGATGAGGGGGAGTCGTTAGCGACACACTTTAATTTATGATCTCTACATCGAAACCCTAAAGCCCGTCTCAGCCATGGTGACCATAAAACTGAGGTGGTTTGAAACAAGACTGCGGAGGCTCCTTGTTCAACAAAACGGTGTCATTAAAAACAAGGAAAAGGGCTCCTAAATAGGTAGGCTGGCTGCCTCACAGCGCCATGATTCCGGCTTCAATCCCGGCATTGGGTTGCGGTGTGGGTTTTGTACCTTCTCCCAGTGCTTGTGTGGGATTCCTCCGGGTGCTCCAGATTGTTCCCACAGCACAAAGATGTGCACGTTAGATTTATTGGACATGCTGAATTGCCCCTTTCTGTCCAGGGATCTACAGCTCAGGTTATGGGGATGGGGAGGCGGGGGAGGAGCTAGGCCTGGGGAGCGTTATTTTGCAGAGGGTGGGCGCGGGCTTGATGGGCCTTTTCTGTACTTTAGGATTTCGATGGTTCTAAGGATAAAGGCACAGGGGCCTCTGTGACAGGCCTGCTGAGTTGAGATCTGATCTGCGGGATTTCACATCTCTGTTTGTCCTGCTCAGTGTGTCGCTCCTGCGTTGTCGCTTCAGCAGGTTGGCCCCTCATTGTCAGGTCTGCCTGTCACTGCTCCGAGCATGTTACCCTGCACTCCTAATTGAAGCAGGGTGGATTCCCAGGATTGATGTGATTGGGAGAGTGGGCAATATGATCGGCCATGAGGTTACAGTTTGTGGTTGTTGCAATTCTGCTGCTGCTGATGACCCACAGCGTCTGATCAAAGCCCAGATTTGAGATGCACGATCTGTTTGAAATCTCTCCTATTTAGTGCGATGGTGGTGCCACACAACCCGATGGAGACTCTCCTTACAGCCAAACTGATCTACATTCCTTTCCGGCCTGTCTGCAACTCAGTGTTCTTTTATTCATTGACGGTGTGGGTATCTCTGGCTATGTCAGTATTCACTGATCTCCCCTAGTTGCCGTTCACAAGGTAGTGGGGAGCTGTCTACATGGCCCGGTGCAGTCACGGAGGTGTAGTTGCAGTCAGTGTGTTTTAGCGAGGGAGTTCCAGGATTTTGACCGAGCTATAGTGAAGGAACAGCGATACATGTCCAGGTCAGCATGGTGAGTGACTTGGAGGGGAACCTTCAGGTGGTGGGGTTCTCGGGTATCTGCTGCTCCTGTCCTTCGAGCTGTAATCGTTGTGGGCTTGGAAGGCGCTGGCCAAGGAAACTTTGTGATTTCTCCATTGCATATTTGAAATGGTACACGCGGTTGTCATTGTGCGGATGAATATGTGAGTGTGAGTGTGTCTATGTGTGTGTTCATTTGAGTATGTCTGGATGTGAAGGTGGATGTGTGTGCAGGTTTATGAGTTTGTGTGTATTGGGAGATATGCCTGTGGGTGTGTGCGTGTGAGAGTGTGCCTGTGCTCGTGTGTATTGTGTGTTTATAGGTGTGTGGCTGAGTGTGTGTGTCAGTGTATATTAGTGTGCGTGTGAGTTTGGATGTGTGGGTGGTTGTATGTGGCGGTTGCGTGGACGTCGTTGCATCTTTGTGTGTGGTGTGGGTGGCGGGTGCGGGTGGGTTCGTGTTTGAGTGTGGGTGTGTTTTGATGAGTATGTGTGTGCGTGTCTGTGACTATGTTTCAGTGACGGGGGTGTCTGGTTGTGTCTGCGTATGTGGGTGTGGGTGAGTGCATATATGTGCGGTGCGTGTGCGGCTGTGTGTGTTTGCGTGTGTTTATGTGTGTGTATGTCTGTGTGGGTGTTTGTGTGTCTGTGTGCATGTTTGCGTGGGTGTCGGTCTGTGTGTGCTTATGTGGTTGTGTCTGTGTGGTTGTTCGGGTGACTGTATGGACGTGTTCATGTCTACGTGTGACTGGGCATTTGGTTATGAATGTTCTTTGGTGTGCGCGTTTCGGTGTTTGTGTGTACGCATTTGGGTGTGCATGAGGTTGTTATTGTGCATATGCTTGTTGGTGTGTGTGTCGGCTGAGAGTGTGTATGTGTGGGTGTATGCGTGGGTGTGTGGGCGTGTCTTTGTGTGTTGGCGTGTGAGTGTATGTATATATGTGAGTGTGAGAGAGTGTGTGTGCCGGTGTGTGCGCCTGTTTGTGTGTGCATTTGGTTGTGTCTATGTATGTGTGTCTGTGTGTATAGGTGTGTGGGTGATTGTGTAGCTGTGTGTGTGTTTATGTGCGTAGATTTGTGTGAACGGGTGCCTATGTATTTGGGTGTGAAGAGGTGTTTGTGGGTGGGCGGTATATTTGGACTGTGTTTGAGAAAGTGTTTGGTTGCGTGTGTGTGAGAGAGTCAGTGTGTGTGAGGACTTGTGTCTTTGGTGTGTGTTTTAGTGTGAAAGTAAGTCTGTTTCTGTGGTTGGATTTGAGTGTGAGTGTGTGCGGGTGGGTATGAGCATGTGTATGTGTGTGTGAGAGGGTGTGTAGGGGTTTCTCTGTGTGTGTGTCCGTGTTTGGGTGTGCGTGTGTGCTTGTGAGCTTCTGTGTGTGCGCGGCTGATGTGTGTGTGAATGGGTCTGTGTGTGCGTGGAGGGTGTACGCCTATTTGGGTCAGTTGGTGGAGTGTGGGTAAGTAAACGTGTGAGGTTGTGCGTGTGTTCTTGTGTGTGTGAGTGGTGGCTGTGGGCCTGTTTGTGGAAATGTGTGAGTGGGAGTGTATGTGTATGTGTGCCTGTGTGAGCGTCTTTGAGTGAGAGGGTGGGGTTGTGTGTTGGTTTGCATGTGTGCGTATTTGAGTGTGTCTGAGTGTGTGTATGTGCGCGTCTTGGTTTGGGTGTGTGTATGTGAGAGTTTATGCGTTTGTCTTTGTGGGGGTGCATTTTTGTGTGTGAGGGTACGAGTGTGCGCCTGTGTATGTGGGCGTGTGGGGGTGTTTGTGTGAGGATGTATGTATGTCTCCGTCTTTGTGTGTGTGGGTATGTGTGTGAGTGAGGTTGGGTGGATTTGTATGTGTGGGTTTGCGTGTGGTGGTTTGTGTTTGTGCATATGCGTGTGCATATTCGTGTTGCTGTGTGTGAGTGTGCGGTGGGAATCTCTGTGAGAGGGTCTCTGTGTATATGTGGGTGTGTATGAGAGTGTGAGTATGAGTGTGCGTGGGGGGACTGTATATGTGTATGCATGTGTGTCTTTGTGTTTCTGTCGGGGTCTTTGTGTATGAGTGAGTTTGTGTGTGTGGGAGTGGCTGTGTGTTTGGGGGGAGTATGTGTGTGCGTATGTAGTATGTCTGAGTGTGTTTGGATTTTGTGTGCTTAAGTATATGTGTGCGCATTTTGTGTTTGGGGGACTAATTTTGCGGGTTTGTGGGGGTAAGTTTTAGAGTGTCTGTGCGGCTCTGTGTGCATTGGTGTTTGTGTGTGGGTACGTGAGTGCATGCCAGGGTGTGGGTGTGGGTGTGTGTGCATGTTCTTGGGTGTGTGGGTGGGTGCAGTGGAATGTATTTGTGGGTACAAATATACGTGTGTGTGTTTGTGTTTGTATGTGTGTCTCTGTGTCTGTGAGTGTATGTATTTGTGTCTCTGTGATTTTGTGAGTGTGTGAGTTTGCATTTCTGTGTCTGTGACAGTGCATTTGTGTATCTGTGTCTGCGTGTCTGTATGTGTGCCTCTGTGCATCTGTGTGTGAGTGTATTTGTGCATATCTGTTTGTCTTAGTCAACACCACCTCTATCAAACTGGGAACGCCTTCCCCAGCCAGATGTATAATTTAATTGTCTACTTCCCTTCCTCACAGTGAACCTCATCACAATTATGATCCTGAAGAGAAAAAATTGTGGACTGTCCAAATGTGTGACTTGTTACCTGGTGGCCATGGCAGTGGGGGATCTACTGGTCATTATTCTCGACCTAATATTGAGACACATTCCCATTGTCTTTAATGAACAGTTTTATTTCCTGTGGTCCATCCCCGTGTGTAATATCCACGCCGCCCTGCTTTATGCAGCCACTGACTGTTCTGTCTGGTTCACCGTCACTTTCACCTTTGATCGATTTGTGGCCATTTGTTGCCCGAAGCTGAAAAGTAAACATTGCAGCCAGAAAACGGCGGCTGTGGTCCTGGCTACAACGACTGTTCTGAGCTGTTTGAAGAACATTTTCTGGTATTTTATGTTCTCAGATGGGTATCGGCTGACGAATCTGCCATGGTTTTGTCATGTCCCAGGGGATGTTGCGTTCTCTCCGGTCTGGACAACAGTCGAGTTCCTCCACCACATTCTAACCCCGTGTGTTCCATTCGCCCTGATTCTGCTGCTCAATGTTCTCACCGTCAGACACATTGTCGTGAGCAGCAGGGCCCGCAGGAGACTCCGGGCTCACAGCAGTGGGGACAGTCCCAGGGACCCAGAGATGGAGAGCCGGAGGAAATCAATCATGTTACTGTTTATTATCTCGGCCAATTTCATCCTGTTATGGTCAATGTTAATGTTTTTTTCTATGTGGAACCGGCTGGATTATCTGAGGTATACCACTGTATGGGTAGATTATTATGTAATGGAATTGGGGTTCATGTTGCAGCTCTTGAGTTGCTGCACAAACACTGCGATTTACGCCGTGACACAGACTCAGTTCAGACAGCAGTTTAAGAATATGCTGACATTTCCCTTTAGTCCGATTCTTCAATTTATGAAATCCTGTGAGGGAACCACAACCACACGGCACCTCTCTCCTCACACTGCCAGTAAAACTGCCCATCATCAGCCAGACTCACCCTGATTTGTCATCCTGCATTACCAGGGTCGTTGGCTATTTATGTTACCATTGGAGATGGTCGCCGGCCACTTTGGGTTTTGTGTGTGTATGTGTGTGGGTGGTGGGGCCGGCGATGCGAGGCCAAGAGGTTACTCTGGGAGGGGCAGCTATCACCGCAGGAGAACTGCAGCGGCCCCTGGGAATCGGGAGCAGGTAGAGGAGAAGGAACGCCACCAACTACAATGGGGAAAAGGCTAGAAAAGATCTCAAATGAAATAAATCCGCTGACAGAAGCATCATTTTAATGTTTTCAAAATTATTGAAACTTCCAAGTTCATGAAATGGAGAAATTCTCTTAATCAGTCAATAAAAAAACTTAAAAGACCCCAGCACCAACAGTCAGAATAATAGGGCAGCATTACCGAGGCACACTCACCTGCGCCGACCCGGAACCCCAGCTAACCTCCAGCAACCCTCCTAATCGCTTCTCGCCCCCCCGCCCCTCCCCCGCTGAGGGGTGGGGGACTCTTTAGTCCGTTGTATAAAAGGTCGGTCAGGAAGGTATCCACCAGGGGAGAAACCCAGCTGCTTCTGAGTCATTCCCCCATGACCAATCAGCTGAGTGTAGTGGGGAATGTCTGAATCACACAGACACCTTTACTATTCGGGTCAAACTAGCTTTTTCAAGTTATCCCCGGTATAACCCATATCTTCGTAGAATAATTTTATTTGCTTACCACTTAGTAACTTACAAATGGGTCCAGTTTGCTAAGTGAAGTAAAGTAAACTTTATAAAGAAAATAATAATCACCACTCTTTCAGGTTATCAATTTCAACTTGACTTTATTTTCAAGTTAAAAGAGAATAACTACTTTTACAGAATGGTAAAAGGATCTTTGCTTGTTCGGGCCAGTTGCAGAATTTCAAGTCACTCTTGGCAATTAGTTTTCTTTAACCTTTGGTCTTCTGCTGACTTCTCTGGGCTACTCGGTCTGTCGATGTTGCTTGTCCCATCACCGAGGAAGATTCTGATTATCAGCTCATTTGGGGGGGGGGGGCAATGTGGGCGGCGCAAATTTGGCGGAATAAAATTGCGGGGGGATTATTATTGGCTGTCCTGTAACTTGACTAACCTGGTTGGTGGATTTAAACACATTCTCCATTCAGCCCCTGTGCTGTGCAAGTCTGCCTAAATTTAGTGTTTAAAGTGATAATTACCTCCTGTTCTGGTCTACATGTGATTGCAGATGCATAGAATTCTGCTTTAATCTTACCTTCCCTCTGAAATGGTCGAGTTAGAGACTGAGATCCAGTGCAATTATCATGGATACGTCATGCTGGCCTTTCCAGAGATGTCCAAACCACATGGCAGAATGGACAAAGAAAACATCTCATTGTATTCTTGTTGACAACGCTAAATGGAAAAAATACATACCTCTGTTGTGGGACGTCAATTGATGCAATTCCGCAAGCGCCAAACTGGCGAAAAACAACAGAATCAGCGAAACACAAAGTATTCAAATTAAATATATAATTCCAACCTCATCCACCACACAGCAATCCTCAAACTATCTGGACAATGGTTAAAGTTGTAGACAACATGCAGACGGGTAAAGTGACCTATTCCACTGCATGGGTCTGATCTAATCATAAAGATTAATTTCAAAACCAAATGCTGTGTAGACTGAAAACTGACAGAGGACGAAAACATTCTGAAGAAGTTCAACAGTCCAGGCAGCATCGGTGGAGATAATCCAGTTAACGCTTCAGTTCAGGATGTCCTGCCATCATAAGGAAAGAATGATAAAAATGTCAGAGTAATAAACCAGGGGAAGAAGGACGGGTCAGGGCGAGCAAAGGATGAGTGTGTGTGAGTGTGGAGACAAACAATGTTGGAAGAGAAATATATTTCATGATAGAAAGACAAAGGGAATGGTCATGGCAGTAGCAATGAAATAAAGGTTGTGTCTAAAGAACTTTGATTGATACATGTGTCATGTGAGAGTACCTTTAAGAAACGGGTGTTTATCAAATAGATGCAGTGATGTCAGAGTCTGGGTGGAGCTGGGCTGTCTGTCTGCTTTTACTTTCGTTTTTGAGCTGGCTGCTACAGTATGTGTTTAGTTTCGCTTTGAGAGTTGGAGCTGCAACCAGCCAAACAAGATGTAATTTTGATCTCTCTCTGCATGAAAAGAATGTCTTCAGATTACTTGCTAATTTCAAAGTGATAACTGCTCCCAGTAGAGAATTTAAACTTGATGTATTTGTTAAAGAGAGTATTTGTCTTATGGATGTTGCTGGGAATGATTAAGGGTTACTTATAGAGTGCTGTATTCTTTGGGGGGAGTTTTTGAGTTGATAGTTGCCAAGATGTTTACTATGTGTTTATAACATGATAACTTGATTCATATGATAAACATTGTTTTGTTTGAAAAACACTTTTGATCTCTGTTGCATCACACCAAAGTGGGCCGTTGTGCTCGCCATAACTACAATCTATTTGAAAGTTGTGGGTCAGTTGGACTCCATGATACACTTTTGTGATCTCGAAACACTGGCCGGTAATATATGAAACCGATCTGATTGTAATATGATGCGAGAAAGAAAGAAAACCAGGCCAACAATGTCAAATAAATATCAAACACAAACAACAAGATGTAGACACAGGTTAGGAGATAAAGCTGTTGAACTCAATATTAAGTCCACATATATGTGGATTTCTCAGTCTGGCCAATCATGAGCTCATTGTCGAGGTTGCATTGAACTTCACTGGAACAGCCCAGCAGACCAATGACAGAACGATCAGAGTTGAAGCAAGGCAGCGAACAAAAATAACACGACGGTCATGATTAAGCTAGTGGACAGAGCAGAGGAGTTGTCTGCCTTTTGACACAACGTCCGTGGCTGAGATACTCTGCGTATCATAGCTGCCACCTTTTCCAAGATACACCAATTGAAACTTGGCTGCTTGACTGCATACACACTCCAAACCCGAAAATCTAGATAACCGCTCAAAAGCTCTGATCTAGCCTGAATTTATACCTGACAGAATAGACATAGGTAAATATAAAGGGAATTAGGAGAATTGATTCCACACATTATTTCAGGGAAAGAGTCGAAAGATATTTCCGTGGGCGGAGAAGGGTTGGAGGAATATTTTGGGACAAACAGATCTGATTTAAGATTAATAACACATGACACAACGCATTACACAATCTTGCAACCTGCACATTGATTCTGCCTATACCTCCCGATGCCTCAGGCCGGCGGACACCATTCCCACATAGCCGTTGCCTTCTTCCAGACCCTTCCTTCAGACAGAAGATACAGAAGGAACAGCTTGTTGCCCAAAGCTGCTAGACTCCTCAACGACTCCCCCTCGGACTGATCTGCTTCCTGTAAGGCGCTATTCCCGACGCCCTATGTTGCTCTTGCTCATGTATTTGCTTTGTTTGGCCCTTTGTTCCGCATGGTAACCAATTACTGTTTGTCGATGTACCATTTGTCAATCTATTCTGTCAATTATTATTTTCGTCCACTATGTACATCTCATTGGCAGCAGAAAATACTTTTTAATGTACTTTGGTTATTGTGACAATAAATCAAATCAAACCAAATTAAATAGGTGCTACCTTATTCATCTTAGTTTAGTGATGACAACATAAAGGTTAACTTGAGTTCATAGAATAAACATTATTATGTTTTTAAAAATACTGGGCCACTTCTGCTGTTGCATGACTGTGGGCTGTAGAATGTGCTCCCCAAACCACAATCTATTAAAAGTTGTGGGTCAGGTGAACTCCATGATACACTTTGGGATTCTGTAAACAACGACCCGTAACAATTGGGGGGCTCATCCGGGATAAAAGTCTATCTATTTGATTGGCTGAGTGAACTTAAAGACCGTGGGGTGAGCATATTGTGGTTGATTTTCAGGTGTGCTATTTTCGTTTAAGTGGGAAGGGGTGGTGGTGTTGTGGACAATGGCTCTTTCAGATGCTCAGACGTTTTTGGGGGTGGAGACGGTCACTCACAGTACCTTACGGACAGAGACTAAAAGCAGCCTGTTAGATTTAGCCAAAACATTGCAGTTAACATTATCTGACAAAATGCGAAAAGATGAGGTATTTATGGCGGTGGAAAAGCATTTAAAGTTGCCTGAGATACAGTTTGACTCATTGGAAATGGCAAAAATTCAGTTACAAATTAAACAAATGGAACATGAGAAAGAATTAAAGCAGCTTGAATATGAAAGAGAGAGCGCGGAAAGAGAAAGTGAGAGAGAGATAAAAGAAAAGGAGAGAGAAGAAACTGGTAAAGAAAGAATAGCTCTCGCAGAACCAAAATAAAAATAAAGGGAAATAGATAAAGAGAGAAAGTTTGAACTTCAGAAAATGGCCATGAAACATGACAGTCATTTAAATTTAGCAGACGTAAAGGGAAACGTACAGTTGGATGATGCTGAGTAGGATAGTGAGAAAGAGCGTCATAGTCGAAGGCGTGGTGGGGATCTATTTAAATATGTCCAAGCATTGCCAACGTTTGACGAGAAGGAGGTAGAAGCCTTTTTCATTTCATTTGAGAAGGTAGCTAAACAAATGAAATGGCCACAGGACATGTGCGTTCCTGATTTAAACAAAGCTGGTAAATAGGGCTGGTAAAGTGTTCGCAGCACTACCGAAGGAGGTATCGGGGTCGTATGAGGAGGTGAAAAAATCCATTTTAGGTGCATTTGAACTAGGGCCTGAAGCTTACAGATTAAGGTTTAGAAATTTAAGGAAATAATTTGCTCAAACATACATGGAGTTTGAAAGGCTCAAACAGAGTCATTTTGATAGGTGGATAAGGGCTTTGAAAATAGACCAAACGCATGAAGCTCTCTGAGAAATTATGCTTTTGGAGGAGTTTAAAAATTCAATTCCTGGTGGAGTGAGAACTCATGTGGAAGAGTAGAGTGTTAAAACTGCGAGATTAGCAGCAAAAATGGCAGATGATTATGAATTAATTCAGGAATCAAAGCTTGTTTTCCGACATCAGTTGCAGCCTGTGAGCGATAGAAACTGGGGAGATGAGACATACTCAAGTGGTAAAGGTAAAGGTGATCTGATGGGAGATAATAAGGAGAGTGTACCTCAGATTTTCTTTTTAAATCCAGGAGGGTAGAAAAGAAATGAAACGTTTCAAATGTTTTCACTCAAATTAACTAGGCCATGTAAAGTCACAGTGTCGGTGGTTTGAGAAAAGCACTGGGAAGGCTGATGTGATGAAACAGGATAAGACAGTGGGGTTTGTTAGAATGGTGAAGGAAAGCCCAAGAGAAGCCAAGAAGGTGCAAACGATTGTACAGACTGTTCAAGAAGGTGCCAGATCTCCTTAAAGAATTTACTTGTGTGGGTAAAAGTTTACTCATGTGTATCAGGAGGAGCAGATAAATAAGTCACAATTTTAAGAGATACGGGAGCTAGTCAATCTTTAATGGTAAGAGATGCGGAGTTATGTAGGTTGGGAAGAATGTTGCCAGAAAAGGTGATAATATGTGGAATGCAGGGTGAGAGAAGTAGCGTTCCATTATATAAGTTAAGGTTGGAAAGTCTAGTGAAGGGTGGTGACGTGGTAGTAGGAGTAGTAGAGAAACGATCTTGCCCAGGAATACAGTTTATCTTGGGTAACGATATAGCTGGATCGCAAGTGGGAGTGATGCCTACTGTGGTTGATAAGCCAGTGAAAAATCAGACAACTGAAGTGTTGAAGGGCGAATATCCTGGGATTTCTCCGGATTGTGTAGTAACAAGGTCGCAAAGTGACAGGTTAAGACAAGATGATAAATCAAAGAGTGAAGATTATTTGAAGTGCAATTATCAGAAACGATTTTTGATCAGATGATTGAAAAAGAACACGAACAGGTGGAGGATAAGGCGGATATTTTTAGTTCAGGAAAATTGGCGGAATTAAAACAGAAAGATATAAAAATGAAACAGATGTATCAGAAAGCATATACGGAAGAGGAATCTGAGTGTATACCAGAGTGTTATTACCGTAAAAGTGATGCATTGATGAGAAAATGGAGACCTTTACATATGCAGGCGGATGAAAAGTGGGCAGAAGTTCATCAGGTAGTATTGCCGGTCAGGTATAGAAAGGAGGTATTGCGAGTTCCACATGAGGCACCAGTGGGAGGTGATTTGGGTATAAGGAAAACTCAAGCTAAAATCTAGAAACATTTTTATTGGCTTGGACTACATAACGATGTAGTTAAATGTTGTCAATCAAGTCACACATGTCAAGTGATACCCCAAGCAGTGATAAAAACCAGTGCCCTTAATACCCATTCCAGCATTTGAGGCTCCGTTTAAAAGGGTCCTAATTGATTGCGTAGGGCCGCTTCCTAAAAAAACCGTGGGAATCAATATCTTTTGACTATAATGGATGTGTCTACTAGGTTTCCATTATGTAATATTACAGCTAAAAGTATTGTGGAGGAATTACATGAATTCTTTACTAGATATGGACTACCCACAGAAATACAATCGGATCAAGGATAAATTTTACCTGAAAAGTTATTCAAAGAATTTATGGATAGCCTGGGAATAAAACAATTTAAATCAACTGTGTATCATCCAGAATCGCACATTGCGTTAGAAAGGTGGCATCAGACATTAAAGACAATGTTGCGGGCTTATTATCAAGATTATCCAGAGGATTGGGAGAAAGGAATTCCATTCGTATTGTTTGCAATTAGGGATGCACCGAATGAGTCAACCAAATTTAGTCCTGTTGAACGTATTTTTGGTCACGAGGTAAGAGGACCAGTTAAATTGATTCAGGAAAAATTGGTGAGTGAGAAATCGGAAATGTCATTATTCGATTACGTGTCAAAGTTTAGGGAACGATTAAATAGAGCAGGCAAATTGGCCAGACAACATTTAAAAGGTGCACAAAATGTGATGAAACGGGTAGCGGACAAGGAATCCAAAGTTCGTAATTTTGCCAATGGAGATAACGTTTTAGTGTAGTTACCAGTGGTAGGTGAGCCTTTAAAAGCTTGGTTTTGTTGACCTTGTCAAATTGAAAGGAAATTAAGTGAGGTGAATTATGTGGTAAGAACACCAGATAGAAGGAAGACTCGCCGAGTGTGTAATGTGAATATGCTGAAAAAGTACTTTGAAAGGGAAGGAGAGAAAAAGGAGGAGATTTTAATGATTCTAACTCAAAGTGAAGAACCAAATCCAGATGACTGAATTTGGCATATGTCAAATTAAATAGGATAATGAGGATTTTCTTAGCAATTGGGATAAATTGTTGAGTTATCTTCCGGAGGAAAAACGAACTGACCTGAAAGAGTTATTGATATCATCTGGGCAAGTTTGTGGAGATAAATTGGGAAGTACTAAACTGGCTATACATGATGTAGATGTGGGAAATGCTGTGCAATCAAACAACTTCCATGTACACATCCTTTAAAATTGGCACATGTTCACAAAGAGATTGAGAGCATGCTTACAAATGGCATAATTGAAGTGGGTTGCAGCCAATGGAGCTCACCCATAGTGATGTTAGCGAAACCAGACGGTACCCAACGGTTGTGTGTGGGCTATAGAAAGTTTAATGTAGTTACAAGAACGGACTCTTATCCTATCCCACGTTAGGAGGATTGCATTGAGAAAGTGCGACAGTCCGCTTTTATTTCCATTTGGATTTACTTAAAGGCTACTGGCAGGTACCGTCTGGTCAAATAGTTATGCTATTTGGCATGAAAAACGCCCCAGCCACATTTCAACGGTTAACGAACGATGTTGTTTCAGGATTACTTGGATTGTGCGGTATACATCGACGATCTGGTAATTTTCAGCCAGGCATGGAAAGAACATTTAAAACATTTGACCGACTTCAGGAGGCGGGTTTGGTGGTAAACCGAGCCAAAGGTGAATTTGGAAAAGCCCAAATCACTTTCCTTGAGGAGTTTCCGATACCCTCGAGACGAAGGGAAATAATGCATTTTTTGGAATGAGTGGATTTGATCGAACATTTGTGCAAAAGCTTTGTAGCATGATTCCGCCACTCATGGACTTTCTGAAGAAACCTCGAAAATGTCAATGGACAACGGACTTTCAACAGGCATTTGAAAGCCTGAAAGCTGTGATAACCAATGCTCCTGTGTTGGAGAATTGCAAGGGACTCAGTGATCAGATTGAACTAAAGTATCTGAATTTAAAGAGAAATGTCGAGGCGGAAAGAAATGGACTGATCTTGCAGAGACCTCCTTGTTCAAAGAGACTGTCAATCGAGAAAGATTTCAGTTGGAGTATGAAGAAAGAACAAAAAAAAGGACTATATTTTTATACCTGTTCGCGGGTGTTGTTTTTTTGCAACGATAAAGTATATTTACTGTGTTCATTATTTAAAGGAT
The DNA here is from genome assembly GCF_047496885.1 of Scyliorhinus torazame. NCBI lineage: Eukaryota > Metazoa > Chordata > Chondrichthyes > Carcharhiniformes > Scyliorhinidae > Scyliorhinus > Scyliorhinus torazame. Next base: position 48,450,986 of record NC_092729.1, read on the forward strand.
GTTGAAAAGCTGAAAAATCGAACCATCTTGAAGTTGATGGTTTATTTTCTTTGTGGGGGAGGTGTCATGAGAATGTCGCTTTAAGAAATGGTTAGCTGCTCATGTTAGTGCAGTTATGTCAAAGTGTGGGTGGAGCTGAGCACTGCTTCTGCTTTTTAGTTTCACTTTGAGAAATAGCTTGGGCGTGTCTGGGTTTTCCAATCAGCTGCAGCTGAAGTTAAACAAAGAGCTGTCCTGTTGATCTCTGCCATCCAAAGACTATCGCTGGATAATTTGGTGAATTCAGAATTAAAAATGTTCTCAGTAGTGAATGTGTACCTAATGTGCTCCTGTTTAAATGTTTGTTAAGTCTTTTGCATGTTAAAAGGACAGCTTAAAGGAGTACTTAGTGTTGTATTCTTTGGGGGTTATCTTTGAATTAATGTTTGCTCAGATATTCACTGTTTGTTTTAAAACGGTTAACTTGAGTTCCTAAAATAAATAATGTGTTGTTTCAAAAAATACTGGTCCATTTCTGCTGTACCATACCTGCAGAGTGAGCCGTGTGCTCCCCATACCACTAGCTATTAAAGGTTGTGGGTCAGGTGATCTCAATGATATACTTTGGAGTTCTCTAAACCCTGACCCATACCAATTAACTTACATATTTGACTTTGTCTATATATATGTTTCTGGAACCTACCTTTTCATTCACCTGAGGAAGGAACAGTGCTCCGAAAGTTAGTGATTTGAAACAGAGCTATTGGACTTTAACCTGGTGTTGTAAGACTTCTTACTGCACATTAAAACAGTCGATGTAAACAGTGCCATACAGTAAACAGAGTCCATATGGATAGTGACCAACAGTAAACAAAGTCTATGTGAACAGTGCACTACAGTAAACAGAGTCTATGTCGACAGTGACCAGCAGTAAACAAAGTCTATGTAAACGGAGCACTACAGTAAACAGAGTCTATATAGATAGTGACCAACAGTAAACAAAGTCTATGTAAACGGTGCACTACAGTAAACAGAGTCAATGTAAACAGTTCCCAACAGCAACTAGAACCTATGCAAACCGTGTCAAAAGAGTAAACAATCGATGTAAATCGTGCCCGACAGCAGTCTATAAAAACAGTGCACTGCAGTAAACAGAGACTATACAAAACAGTGCCCATAGTAAACAGAATCGATGTAAACAGAGCCCTACAGTACACAATCTTTGCAAACAGTACAGAACAGTAAACATAGGCTATGTAAACAGTGCCCACCAGTAAACAGAGTCGATGTGAACAGTCCCCGATAGTGAGAAGTCAATCTAAACAGTGCACTGCAGTAAACAGAGTTTATGCAAACAGTACCGACACTAAACAGAGATTATGTGAACGCTGCCCTGCGGTCAAGGCAGTCTATTAACACAGTAACCTACACTAAACATAGACGAAGGGAACAGTGCCCAACAGTAAACAGGGTCTATAAGAAGGGTGCACTATAGTAAACAGAGTTTATGTAAACAGTGTCTGATAGTAAACAGAGTCCACATAAACTGTGCCCTAAAGTAAAAAGAGTCTATGTCAACAGCTCCTTATTAAATTGGATTTGTTTATTGCCACGTGTACTGATGTACAATGAAAAGTATCGTTCTGCAGACTCGATGTTAAAAGTGCCCGACATAAACAATGTTTATCTAAAACGTACACTACTGTAAACAGAGTCTATGTAAACAGTGTCCTACAGTAAACAGTGTTTCTGTAAACCGTTCCCTGCTGTAAACAGAGTCTATGTAAACAGCGCCCTACAGAAAAAGGTGTTTTTGTAAACGGTGCAATGCTGCAAACAGTCTATGTAAACAGTGCTCTTCAGTAATCAGCGTTTATGGAAACCGTACATTGCTGTAAACATAGTCGATGTAAACAGTCCCGAACAACAAACAATGTTTATGGAAACCGTACACTGCTGTAAACAGAGTCTATGTAAACAGTGCCCAATAGTAAGCAGTGTTTATGTAAACCGTACACGGCTGTAAACAAAGTCTATGTAAACTTTGCGCTGCAGTAAGCAGTGTGTATTTAAACTGTACATCGCCGTAAACAGTTTACATAAACAGTGCCCTACGGTAAACAGAGATTTTGTAAACCGTACCTTGCTGTAAACAGAGTCTATGTAAAGAGTGCCCTGCAGTAAACAATGTTTTTGTAAACCGTGCAATGCTGTAAACAGTCTATGTAAACAGTACCCTACAGCAACAGTGTTTATGTAAACCTTACCACTGCTGTAAACATACTCTATGTACACAGCGTCCGGTAGTAAACATTTTACGTAAACCGTACACTGTTGTAAAACGAGTCAATGTGTACAATGCCCGGGTAAACTGTAAAGCGCGTTTATGTGAGCTGCATAATGCTGTAATCAGTAAATGTAAAGAGATTGCCCAATTATAAACAGTGTTTATGTAAACCGTACATTGCTGTAAACAAAATCTATGTAAACAATGCCCTACAGTAAACAGTTTTTAAGTAAACCTTGCCTTGCTCTGCACAGACTCTATGTAAACAGGGTCGGACAGTAATCAGTGACTATGTTAACGGTACACTGCTGTAAAGTAAGTACATAAACAGTGCCCGAAAGCAAACATTGTTGATGTAAAATGTACACTGCTGTAAGCAGAGTCTATGTAAACAGTGCCCTACAGTAAACAGAGTGAAAGGGAACCGTACATTACTGTAAACAGTCTATGTAAAAGTACACTATACAAACAGCATTACAACAGTGCCCTACAGTAAACGGAGTCTATTTAAAGAGTGCTCTACAGTAAACATTGTTTATCTAAACCGTACACTATTGTAAACAGAGTCTCTGGAAACTGTCCAACAGTAAAAAGTGTTAATGTAAAACATACACTGCTGTTAACAGGGTCGAGGCTAATAGCCCGTCCAGTAAACATAGTTTATGTAAACCGTACACTACTGTAAACAGAGTCCCTGTAAACAGTGCCCTACAGTAAACAGTATTTATATAAATCGTACACTGCTGCAAACAATGTTTATGTAAACAGTGCCCTACAGTAAACATTGTTTATGTAAACCGTACATTGCTGTAAACAGAATCAATGTAAACAGTGCCCTACAGTAAACCGTGTTTATGTAAATAGTATACTGCTGGAAACAGATTCTATCTAAACGGTGCTCTACAGTAAACAGTGTTTATGTACACGGTATACTGCTGGAAACAGATTCTTTAATAACGGTGCCCTACAGTAAACAGTGTTTATGTAAACGGTAAACTGCTGGAAACAGGTTCTATATAAACGGTGCTCTACAGTAAACTGTGTTTATGTAAACAGTATGCTGCTGGAAACAGATTCTATATGAACGGTGCGCTACAGTAAACAGTATTTTTGTAAACGGTGCAATGTTGCAAAACAGTCTATGTAAACAGTGCTCTTCAGTAATCAGCGTTTATGGAAACCATACACTGCTGTAAACATAGTCGATGTAAACAGTCCCCTACAGCAAACAATGTTTATGCAAACCGTACACTGCTGTAAACAGAGTCTATGTAAACAGCGCCCAAAAGTAAGCAGTGTTTATGTAAACCGCAGACCGCTGAAAAAATAGTCTATGCTTACAGTGCACTACAGCAAACAGTGCTTTTGTCAACCGTACACGGCTGTAAACAAAGTCTATGTAATCTGTGCGCTGCAGTAAGCAGTATTTATTTAAACTGTACAGCGACGTAAACAGTTTACATAAACAGTGCCCTACGGTACACATAGATTTTGTGAACCGTACCTTGCTGTAAACAGAGTCTATGTAAAGAGTGCCCTGCAGTAAGCAATGTTTTTGTAAACAGTGCAATGCTGTAAACAGTCTCTGTAAATGGTACCCTACAGCAAGCAGTGTTTATGTAATCCTTACCACTGCTGTAAACATACTCTATGTACACAGCGTGCGGTAGTAAACATTTTACGTAAACCGTACACTGCTGTAAAACGAGTCAATGTGTACAATGCCCGTGTAAACTGTAAAGTGTGTTTATGTGAGCTGCATAATGCTGTAATCAGTCAATGTAAGCAGATTTCCCAATTATAAACAGTGCTTATGTAAACCGTACACTGCCCTAAACAAAGTCAATGTAAACAATGCCCTACGGTAAACAGTGTTTATGTAATCCGTACACTGCTGTAAACTGAGTCATTCTAAACAGTACCCTACAGTAAACAGTGGTTAAGTAAACCTTACCTTGCCCTGCACAGACTCTATATAAACAGGGCCCGACAATAAACAGTGACTATGTTAACGGTACACTGCTGTAAAGTAAGTACATAAACAGTGCCCGAAAGCAAACAGTGTAAATGCAAATGGTCCAGTGCTGTAAACAGTCGATGTAAACAGTGCCCAATTGTAAACAGTGTTTATATAAACGTTAAGTTGTTGAAAACAAATTAAATGTAATCAGTTTCCCACAGTAGACAGTGTTTACGTAAACCGTACACTGCTGTGAATAGAGTCTCTGTAAACAGTCCAATACAGTAAACAGTATTTATGTAATCCGCACACTGCTGGAAGCAGAGACTAGTTTAACAGTTACCTACAGTACACACTGTGAATGTAAGCAGTACACCGCTGTAAACAGAGTCGATATAAACAGTGCCTTCAGGTAAAAGTGTTAATGTAAACCGTACACTACTGCCAAAAGAGTCCACATAAAGCACAATAAACAGTGTTTACATAAGCCGTACACTACTGTAAACAAAGTCTATGCAAATAGTGCCATACAGTAAACAGTGTTTATCTGTACCGTGCGCTGCTGTAAAGAGAGTCTATGTAAACAGTGCTTATGTAAATCGAACACTGTTGTAGACAGTCTATCTAAGCAGTGCCATACCGTAAACAGTGTAAATGTGAACCGTATACTACTGTAAACAGAGTCTATGTCAACAGCGCCCCACAGTAAAGTGTTTACGTAAACTGTGCACTGCTGTAAACAGATTCTATGTAAACCGGGCCCTACAGTTAACAGTATTTATGGAAATCGTACACTGCTGTAAATACAGTCCATGTAAACAGTGTCCTACAGTAAACAGTGTTTTTGTAAACTGTACACTGCTGTAAATAGGAACAATGTTAACAGAGCCCTGCACGAAACATGTCCATGTACACTGCTGTAAACAAAGCAGATATAAAGTGTTCCCTAATGTAAACAGTATTTATGTAAACCGTAACCTGCTGTAAACACTCTGTGTAAACAGTGCTCGACAGTAAACAGTGTGGATGTAAACTGTACATTGCTGTAAACATAGTTTAGTATACAGTTCCCGACGGTAAACAGACCGAAAGAACACCGTACACTACTGAAAACAGAGTCTATTTAAAGAGTGTCCTACTGTAAGCAGATTCTATGGGAACAGCACCCTACAGTAAACAGTGTGAACGTAAAACGTACACTGCTGTAAGCAGAGTCTCTGTAAGCAGTGCCGTACAGTAAACAGTGTTTATATAAGACCATAAGACATAGGAGCGGGAGTAAGGCCATTCGGCCCATCGAGTCGACTCCGCCATTCAATCATGGCTGATTTCAACTTCATTTACACACTCTCTCCATAGCCCTTAATTCCTCGAGAAATCAAGAATTTATCAACTTATGTCTTAAAGACACTCAACGTCCCGGCCTCCACCGCCCTCTGTGGCAATGAATTCCACAGACTCACCACTCTCTGGCTGAAGACATTTCTCCTCATCGCTGTTCTAAAGTGACTCCCTTTTATTATAAGGCTGTGCCCCCAGATCCTAGTCTCCCCTGCTAATGGAAACAACTTCCCTACGTCCACCCTATCTAAGCCATTCATTATCTTGTAAGTTTCTACGAGATCTCCCCTCAACCTCCTAAACTCCAATGAATATAATCCAAGGAGCTTCAGACGTTCATCGTATGTTAGGCCTACCATTCCTGGGATCATCCGTGTGAATCTCCGCTGGACCCGCTCTAGTGCCAGTATGTCCTTCCTGAGGTGTGGGGCCCATAATTGCTCACAGTATTTTAAAAGGGGCCTAACTAATGCTTTATAAAGCTTCAGAAGTACATCCCTGCTTTTATATTCCAAGCCTCTTGAGATAAATGACAACATTGCATTTACTTTCTTAATTACGGACTCAACCTGCAAGTTTACCTTCAGGGAATCCTGGGCGAGGACTCCCAAGTCCCTTTGTCGTTCAGCATTATGGATTTTGTCACCATTTAGAAAATAGTCCATGCCTCTATTCTTTTTTCCAAAGTGCAAGACCTCGCACTTGCCCACGTTGAATTTCATCAGCCATTTCTTGGACCACTCTCCTAACCTGTCTAAATCTTTCTGCAGCCTCCCCACCTCCTCCATACTACCTGCCCCTCCACCTATATTTGTTTCATCGGCAAACTTAGCCAGAATGCCCACAGTCCCGTCATCTAGATCGTTAATATATAAAGAGAACAGCTGTGGTCCCAACACTGAACCCTGCGGGACACCACTAGTCACCGGTTGCCATTCCGAAAAATAACCTTTTATCCCAAATCTCTGCCTTCTGCCTGACAGCCAATCGTCAATCCATGTTAATAACTTGCCTCGAATACCATGGGCCCGTATTTTACTCAGCAGTCTCCCGTGAGACTCCTTATCAAAGGCCTTTTGGAAGTCAAGATAGATAACATCCATTGGCTCGCCTTGGTCTAACCTATTTGTTATCTCTTCAAAGAACTCTAACAGGTTTGTCAGGCACGACCTCCCCTTACTAAATCCATGCTGACTTGTCCTAATCCGACCCTGCACTTCCAAGAATTTAGAAATCTCATCCTTAACAACGGATTCTAGAATCTTGCCAACAACCGAGGTTAGTCTAATTGACCTATAATTTTCCATCTTTTCCCTTGTTCCCTTCTTGAACAGGGGGTTACAACAGCGATTTTCCAATCCTCTGGGACTTTCCCTGACTGCATTGACTTTTGAAAGATCATAACTAACGCCTCCACTATTTCTTCAGCTATCTCCTTTGGAACTCTAGGATGTAGCCCATCTGGGCCCGGAGATTTATCAATTTTTAGACCTCTTAGTTTCTCTAGCAATTTCTCCTTTGTGATGGCTACCATATTCAAATCTGCCCCTGACTCTCTGGAATTGTTGGGATATTACTCATGTCTTCTACTTTGAAGGCTGACGCAAAGTACTTATTTAGTTCCTCAGCTATTTCCTTGTCTCCCATCACTAGACTACCAGCATCATTTTGGAGCGGCCAAATGTCTTCTTTTGCCTCCCGTTTGTTTTGAATGTATTTAAATAAACTTTTACTATCATTCCTAATGTTACTGGCTAGCCTACCTTCATAATTGATCCTCTCTTTCCTTATTTCTCTCTTTGTTATCCTCTGTTTGTCTTTGTAGCCTTCCCAATCTTCTGACTTCCCACTACTCTTTGCCACATTATAGACTTTCTCTTTTTTTTGACACATTCCCTAACTTCCTTTGTCAGCCATGGCTGCCTAATCCCCCCTCTGATAACGTTTCCTTTCTTTGGGATGAACCTCTGTACTGTGCCCTCAATTACTCCCAGAAACTCCGGCCATTGCTGTTCTACTGTCTTTCCCACTAGGCTCTGCTCCCAGTCGATTTTCGTCAGTTCCTCCCTCATGCCCCTGTCGTTACATTTATTTAACTGTAACATCTTTACATCTGATTCTACCTTCTTTCTTTCAAATTGAAGATTGAATTCTACCATATTATGACCACTGCCTCCTAAGTGTTCCCTTACTTTAAGATCTTTAATCAAGTCTGGCTCATTACATAACACTTGGTCCAGAATGGCCTGTTCCTTCGTGGGCTCCATCACAAGCTGTTCCAAAAAGCCCTCCTGTAAACATTCAATGTGTTCCCTTTCCTTGGGTCCACTGGCAGCATTATTTACCCAATCCAACTGCATATTAAAGTCCCCCATGATCACTGTGACCTTGCCTTTCTGACATGCACTTTCTATTTCATGGTGCAAATTGTGCCCCTGGTCCTTACCACTGTTAGGAGGACTGTACATAACTCCCATTATGGTTTTTTTTTGCCTTTGTGGTTCCTCAACTCCATATAAACCGTACACTGCTGGAAACAAAGTCTGTCTAAGCAGTGCCCTACCGTAGACAGTGTTAAAGTAAACCGTACACTAGTGTAAACAGGCTATACAAACAGCGCCCTACAGTAAAGTGTTTCTGTAAACGGTGCACTGCTCTAAACAGAGTCCATGTAAACGGTACCCTACTGCAAACAGTGTCCATGCAAAATGTACACTACTGTAAACAGAGTCATTGTAAAGACTGCCTTCCTGTAAACAGAGTGAAAGTAAACCGTATACTACTGCAAACAGTGTCTATGTAAACAGTGACCTACATTAAACAAAGTGAAAGGGAACCGAACATTACTGTAAACAGTCTATGTAAAAGTGTCCGATACAAACAGTATTAAAACAGTGCCCTACAGTCATCGGAGTCTATATAAACAGTGCCCCACAGTAAAAAGTGTTAATGTAAACCGTACACTGCTGTAAACAGGGTCGAGGCAAATAGCCCGTTCAGTAAACATTGTTTATGTAAACCGTACACTACTGTAAACAGAGTCTCTGGAAACAGTGCCCTACAGTAAACAGTGGTTAAGTAAACCTTACCTTGCCCTGCACAGACTCTATGTAAACAGGGCCCGACAATAAACAGTGACTATGTTAACGGTACACTGCTGTAAAGTAAGTACATAAACAGTGCCCGAAAGCAAACAGTGTAAATGCAAATGGTCCAGTGCTGTAAACAGTCTATGTAAACAGTGCCCAATTGTAAACAGTGTTTATATAAACGTTACATTGCTGAAAACAAAGTAAATGTAAACAGTTTCCCACAGTAAACAGTGTTTACGTAAACCATACACTGCTGTAAATAGAGTCTCTGTAAACAGTCCAATACAGTAAACAGTATTTATGTAAACCGCACACTGCTGAAGCAGAGACTAGGTTAACAGTTACCTACAGTAAACACTGTGAATGTAAGCTGTACACCGCTGTAAACAGAGTCGATATAAACAGTGCCTTCAGGTAAAAGTGTTAATGTAAACCGTACACTACTGCCAAAAGAGTCTACATAAAGCACAATAAACTGTGTTTACATAAGCCGTACACTACTGTAAACAAAGTCTATGTAAACAGTAAACAGTATACAGTAAACAGTGTTTATCTATACCGTGCGCTGCTGTGAAGTGAGTCTATGTAAACAATGCTTATGTAAAGCGAACACTGTTGTAGACAGTCTATCTAAGCATTGCCCTACTGTAAACAGTGTTAATGTGAACCGTACACTACTGTAAACAGAGTCTATGTCATCAGCGCCCCACTGTAAAGTGTTTATGTAAACTGTGCACTGCTGTGAACAGATTCTATGTAACCGGGCCCTATAGTTAACAGTATTTATGTAAATCGTACACTGCTGTAAATACATTCCATGTAAACAGTGTTCTACAGTAAACAGTGTTTTTGTAAACTATACACTGCTGTAAATAGGAACAATGTTAACAGAGCCCTCCACTAAACAGTGTCCATGTACACTGCGGTAAACAAAGCAGATATAAAGTGTTCCCTAATGTAAACAGTATTTATGTAAACCGTAACCTGCTGTAAACACTCTTTGTAATCAGTGCCCGACAGTAAACAGTGTGGATGTAAACTGTACATTGCTGTTAACATAGTTTAGTATACAGTTCCCGACGGTAAACAGACCGAAAGAACACCGTACACTAGTGAAAATAGAGTCTCTTTAAACAGTGTCCTACTGTAAGCAGAGTCTACGGGAACAGCGCCCTACAGTAAACAGTGTTTACCTAAAACGTACACTGCTGGAAGCAGAGTCTCTGTAAACAGTGCCGTACAGTAAACAGTGTTTATATAAACCGCACACTGCTGGAAACAAAGTCTGTCTAAGCAGAGCCCTACCGTAAACTGTGTTAAAGTAAACCGTACACTAGTGTAAACAGGCTATACAAACAGCGCCCTACAGTAAAGTGTTTATGTAAACCGTGCACTGCTCTAAACAGCGTCAATGTAAACGGTACCCTACTGTAAACAGTGTCCATGCAAAATGTACAATGCTGTAAACAGAGTCTATGTAAAGAGTGCCTTCCAGTAAACAGAGTGAAAGTAAACCGCATACTACTGTAAACAGTGTCTATGTAAACAGTGACCTACAGTAAACAGAATGTATTCAGTGCCCTACGGTAATCAGCGTCTATGTAAACAGTGCACTAAAGCAAACAGTGTTTATGTAAAATGTACACTGCTGTAAGCAGAGTCTATGTAAACAGTGCCCTACAGTAAACAGAGTGAAAGGGAATCGTACATTACTGTAAACAGTCTATGTAAAAGTGCCCGATACAAACAGTATTAAAACAGTGCCCTACAGTAAAGGGAGTCTATTTAAACAGTGCTCTACAGTAAACATTGTTCATGTAAACCGTACACTACTGTAAACAGAGTCTCTGGAAACTGCCCTACAGTAAAAAGTGCTAATGTAAACCGCACACTGCTGTAAACAGGGTCGAGGCAAATGACCCGTTCAGTAAACATTGTTTATGTAAACCGTACACTACTGTAAACAGAGTCTCTGTACACAGCGCCCTACAGTAAACAGTATTTCTATAAATCGTCCACTGCTGCAAACAATGTCTATGTTAACAGTGCTCTACAGTAAACAGTGTTTATGTAAACCGTACACTACTGTAAACAGAGTCTCTGTAAACAATGCCCTACAGTAAACAGTATTTCTATAATAGTACACTGCTGCAAACAATGTCTATGTAAACAGTGCTCTACAGTAAACATTGTTCATGTAAACCGTACACTACTGTAAACAGAGTCTCTGGAAACTGCCCTACAGTAAAAAGTGCTAATGTAAACCGCACACTGCTGTAAACAGGGTCGAGGCAAATGACCCGTTCAGTAAACATTGTTTATGTAAACCGTACACTACTGTAAACAGAGTCTCTGTACACAGCGCCCTACAGTAAACAGTATTTCTATAAATCGTCCACTGCTGCAAACAATGTCTATGTTAACAGTGCTCTACAGTAAACAGTGTTTATGTAAACCGTACACTACTGTAAACAGAGTCTCTGTAAACAATGCCCTACAGTAAACAGTATTTCTATAATAGTACACTGCTGCAAACAATGTCTATGTAAACAGTGCTCTACAGTAAACATTGTTTATGTAACCGTACATTGCTGTAAACAGAGTCAATGTAAACAGTGCCCTACAGCAAACAGTGTTTATGTAAACGGTATACTGCTGGAAACAGATTCTATATGGACGGTGCTCTACAGTAAACAGTGGTTATGTAAACGGTATAGTGCTGGAAACAGATTCTATATAAACGGTGTTCTACAGTAAACAGTGTTTGTTTGAAGTATACACTGCTGTAAACAGAGTCTATGTGAACAGTGCTCTACAGTAAACAGAATGAAATTAAACCGCACCCAAATGTAAACAGAGTCTATGTAAACAGTGTCCTACAGTTAAACAGTACGAAGTCTTACAACATCAGGTTCAAGTCCAACAGATTTGTTTGGATGTCACTAGCTTTCGGAGCGCTGCTCCTTCCTCACTACAGTACACAGTGTGAAATTAAACCGGACACTACTGCAAACAGCGTCTGTGTACACAGTCCCCTACAGTAAACAGAGTGATACTTAACCGTACACTACTGTAACCAGAGTCAATGTAAAAAGTGCACTACAGTAAACAGTGTCTATGAAAACCGTCCACCACTGTAAACAAAGTCTAAGCAAACAGCGCCCTACAGTAATCAGTGTTAACTTAAACCGAACACCGCTGTAAACAGTCAATGTAAACCATGCCCTACAGTAAACAGTGATTATGTGAAACGGACACGATATGTAAACAGAGTCTATGTAAACAATGCCGTACTGTAAATAGTGTTGATGTCAAATGTACACGGCTGTAAACAGAGTCTATGTGAACATTGCCCTACAGTTAACAGAGTGAAAGTAGGCCATACACTACTGCAAACAGTCTATATAAACCGTACCCTAATGACAATAGAATTTAAGCTGCGCCCTCCAGTGAACAGATACTATGTAAACAGTGTCCTATAGTAAATAGAATTTAAGCTGTGCCCTCCAGCGAGCAGATACTATGTAAACTGTGCCCTACAGTAAACAGTATATTTAAACCGGACATTGATGTGAACAGAGTCGATGTAAACAGTCCCGTACAGTAAACAGTGCTTCTGTAAACCGTACGTTGTTGTAAACAGAGTCTGTATAAACAGTGCCCGATAGTAAACAATGTAATGTAAACCGTACACTGCTGTCAATAGTCCATGTAAAGAGTGTCCTACAGTAAACAGTGCTTATGCAAACCGTACACTGCTGGAAACGGAGTCTTTGTAAGCAGTGCCCTACAGGAAACAGTGTTTATGTAAATCGTGCACTGCTGTAAACAGTGCTGTGTAAACGGTGTCCTAAAGTAATCAGTGTTTACTTAAACAGTGCCCTGCTGTAAACAGAGTCGATGTAAACAGTACCCTCCGTTAAAGAGTGTTAATGTAAACCATACACTACGGTAAACAGAGCCTATGTAAATGTTGCCCTACAGTGAACAGGCTCTGTGCAAAATGAGCCTTCCAATAAACAGTGTAATGCAAACCGTACACCACTGTAATCTGTCTATGTAAACAATGCACTGCCGTAAACATATTCTAATCAAACAATCCGTGCAGTAAACAGTGTTCAGGTAAACCGTACTCTGCTGTAAACAGAGTCAATGTAAACTGTGCCCTCCAGTAAACAGTGTTTAGGTAAACCGTACACTGCTGTAAACAGAGTCAATGTAAACTGTGCCCTCCAGTAAACAGTGTTTCGGTAAACCGTACACTGCTGGAAACATAATGTATGGAACAGTGCGCTCCAGCAAACAATGCTTATGTAAAATGTACACGACTGTAAACAGTCTATGTAAATGTGCCCTGCAGTAAACATAGTCTATTAAAAATTGCCCTACAGTAAACAATGTATTTATGCCGGACAATGCCATTAACAGAAAATATATGAACTGGGCCTGCAGTAAACAGTGTTGATGTGAACCATTCACTGCTGTAAACAGAGACTGTGAGAACAGACCCGAACACTAAGCAGTGATTACGTAAACCGTACACTACTGTAAACAGAGTCTGAGTAAACAGTGCCCTACCGTAAACAGTCCTATTGTGAAATGTACACTGCTGTAAACAGGCTATGTGAACAGTGCGCTACAGTAAAAATAATTTCAAATGTGCCCTACAGTAAACATCTATGTAAACAGTGCGCTACAGTAAACAGAGTGAAAGTAAACCGCACACTAATGTAAACATAGTCTACGTAAGCAGTGTCCTCGAGTAAACACCCATTATTAAATCTCCCTTCTCATCCCCTAAAGGACCAATATTTACCTCAGCCACTCTTTTTTGTTGTATATATTTGTAGAAACTTTTACTATCTGTTTTTATAATCTGAGCAAGTTTACTCTCATAATTATAGGGGCAGCACGGTAGCATTGTGGATAGCACAATTGTTTCACAGCTCCAGGGTCCCAGGTTCGATTCCGGCTTGGGTCACTGTCTGTGCGGAGTCTGCACATCCTCCCCGTGTGTGCGTGGGCTTCCTCCGGGTGCTCCGGTTTCTTCCCACAGTCCAAAGATGTGCAGGTTAGGTGGATTGGCTATGATAAATTGCCCTTAGTGTCCAAAATTTCCCTTAGTGTTGGGTGGGGTTACTGGGATAGGGTGGAGGTGTTGACCTTGGGTAGGATGCTCTTTCCAAGAGCCGGTGCAGACTCGATGGGCCGAATGGCCTCCTTCTAAACTGTAAATTCTATGAAATGATAATCTATATAACGCTGCTTTATAGCTTTTATACCAACAAAAAGGAAGGACGGTAAAAAGAGGGAAAATCGACCGTGGATATCTAAGGAAATAAGGGAGAGTATCAAATTGAAGGAAAAAACATACAAAGTATATTGCCCCCTAAAGATTTCCCAGTCCTCTAGTCTCCCACTGATCTTTGCTACTTTGTATGTTTTTTCCTTCAATTTGATACTCTCCCTTATTTCCTTAGATATCCACGGTCGATTTTCCCTCTTTTTACCGTCCTTCCTTTTTGTTGGTATAAATCTTTGCTGAGCACTGTGAAAAATCACTTGGAAGGTTCTCCACTGGCCCTCAACTCTTTCACGATAAAGTCTTTGCTCCCAGTCTACCTTAGCTAGTTGTTCTCTCATCCCATTGTAATCTCCTTTGTTTAAGCACAAAACACTAGTGCTTGATTTTACCTTCTCACCCTCCATCTGTATTTTAAATTCCACCATATTGTGATCGCTCCTTCCGAGAGGATCCATAACTATGAGATCTTGAATCAATCCTGTCTCATTACACAGGACCAGATCTAGGACCGCTTGTTCCCTCGTAGGTTCCATTACATACTGTTCTAGGAAACTATCGCGTATACATTCTATAAACTCCTCCTCAAGGCTGCCTTGACCGACCTGGTTAACCAATCGACATGAAGATTAAAATCCCCCATGATAACTGCTGTACCATTTCTACATGCATCAGTTATTTCTTTGTTTATTGCCTGACCCACCATAATGTTACTATTTGGTGGCCTATAGACTACTCCTATCAGTAACTTTTTTGCCTTACTATTCCTGATTTCCACCCAAATGGCTTCAACCTTATCCTCCATAGCACCGATGTCATCCCTTACTGTTGCCCGATGAGATCCTTAATTAATTGAGCTTCACCACCTCCCTTACCATCCACTCTGTCCTTCCGAATAGTTTGATACCCTCGGATATTTAACTCCCAGTCGTGACCATCCTTTAACCATGTTTCAGTAATGGCCACTAAATCATAGTCATTCACGATGATTTGCGCCATCAACTCATTTACCTTATTCCGAGTACTACGAGCATTCAGGTAAAGTACACTTATGTTGGCTTTTTTTTTTACCTCTGTTCTGAATCTTAACACCTCGATCAGTAATCTCTCCTAAGTTATATTTCCTCTTAACCTTTCTCCTAATTTTCCTTGTCGTTGAACCCATATCTTCATGTAACAACCTGCCGCGTCGCTTACCATTAATGTTTTCACTTCCCGTTTTATTCCTTTTAGCATTCCTGGTCCTATTCACTGAGCTCCCTTCAGTCACTGTATCTTGTACTGTCGCCCTTTTTGATTTTGGACTATGGCTTCTCTGCCTTACCCTTTCCTCCTTACTGCCTTTTGAGTATGTCCCTGTTTTACTACCTTCCAACGTCCTGCATAGGTTCCCATCCCCCTGCCACATTAGTTTAAACTCTCCCCAACAGCTCTAGCAAACACCCCCTCTAGGACATCGGTTCCAGTCCTGCCCAGGTGCAGACCGTCCGGTTTGTATTGGTCCCACCTCCCCAAGAACCGGTTCCAATGTCCCAGGAATTTGAATCCCTCCCTCTTGCACCATCTCTCGAGCCACACGTTCATCAGATCTATCCTGACATTCCTACTCTGACTAGCTCGTGGCACTGGTAGCAATCCTGAGATTACTACCTTTGAGGTCCTACTTTTTAGTTTAACTCCTAACTCCCTAAATTCAGCTGTAGGACCTCGTCCCTTTTTTGTACCTATATCGTTGGTGCCTATGTGCACCACGACATCTGGCTGTTCACCCGCCCCCCCCCTCCCCCCAGAATGTCCTGCAACCGCTCCGAGACATCCTTGACCATTGCACCAGGGAGGCAACATACCATCCTGGAGTCTCGATTGCGCCCGCAGAACCGCCTGGCTATTCCCCTTACAATTGAGTCCCCTATCACTATAGCCCTGCCATTCATCTTCCTGCCCAGCTGCGCAGCAGAGCCAGCCACGGTGCCACGAACCTGGCTGCTGCTGCCTTCCCCTGGTGAGCCATCTCCCTCAACAGTATCCAAAGCGGTATATCTGTTTTGCAGGGAGATGACCGCAGAGGTCACCTGCACTGCCTTCCTACTCTTCCTCTGTCTTTTGGTCACCCATTTTCTATCCACTTCAGTACCTTACACCTGCGGTGTGACCAATTCGCTAAACGTGCTATCCACGACGTCCTCAGCATTGCGGATGCTACAAAGTGAGTCCATCCGCAGCTCCAGAGCCGTCAAGCGGTCTAACAGGAGTTGCAACTGGACACACATCTTGCACGTGAAGGAGCCATGGACAGTGGACGTGTCCCTGAGCTCCCACATCGCACACGAGGAGCATGACACGGGTCTGAGATCTCCTACCATATCTTAAACCTTCGGTTAATTTCAACAATTACAATTTACCACAAAAAAAATGAAATAAACAACGAAGAAAAAAGTAAATCAATATACCAATGAAAAGAAAAAGAAAACAGAAACATTACTTACCAGTCACTTACCAGGGATAAAAAGCACTTCCGCCCCACCCAAGCTTCAAATTCCCACCTAGATTCAAATTCCCAAACTCACTCTTGGTTCTGTCTCACTCTGGCTGTGTCTTCTCTTGCTCACTGGGAGTGAGTTTACAAGTTGTTCTTTTTAAACTGTCCCGAATTGACTCCCCTCCCCCACCTGCTTTTAGATCAAGGGAAATTTAAGTGACTGACACTTAACTGCAAACCAGTTATGTGAGTGGGTGGGGCAGCCCTTGTTAACCTACACTGCACAATTCTAGCTTAATTTAAATTAATTTAAACTCCTGAAATTTAAAAGGAGCTGCCTTACTGATTTGACTCAATTCCCACCAAGATTCAAATTCCCAAACTCACTCTTAGTTCTGTCTCACTCTGGCTGTGTCTTCCCTGGCTCACTGGGAGAACTCACTCGGAGTCTATTTAAACAGTATCCTACAGTAAAACGGGTTAATATAAACCGTACACTGCTGGAAACAGGGTCGAGGCAAATAGCCCGTTCAGTAAACATTGTTTATGTAAACCGCACACTGCTGTAAACAGTCTCTGTAAACAGTGCCCTACAGTAAACAGTATTTATATAAATCGTACACTGCTGTAAGCAATGTCTATGCAAACAGTGCTCTACAGTAAACAGTGTTTATGTAAACAGTGCATTGCTGTAAACAGAATCAATGTAAGCAGTGCCCTACAGTAAACAGAGTGAAAGTAAAACCTGCACTAAAGTTCACAGAGCCTATAATATGTGCCCTACAGTTAACAGTGTTGATGAAGAACGTACACTGCTGTAAACTGAGTCTATATAACCAGTACCCTACAGTAAACAGTGATTATGTAAACCGTACGCTGCTATAAACTGGGTCTGTGCAAACAGTGCCCTACAGTAAACAGTATTTAAACAATGCCCTACAGTAAACAGATTCAATGAAAAAAGTGTCCGACAGTAACCAGTATTGAAGCAATGCCCGACAGTCTATGTAAACAGTGCCCTACAGTAAACATTGTTAATGAAAACCGTACACTGCTGTAAACAGAGTCTTGTAAACTGTGCACTACTGTAAACAGTGTGTATGTAAAACATACTGTTCTGTACTGAGCAGTGCGCCAAACGCTCGTAATTCGAAACAAACCTGTTGGGCACCTTACTGTGCTCACGCCAGTCCAACGCCGGGATCTCCACTTTAAGTAAACAGTGCCCTACGGTAAACAGTGTGTACGTAAAATGCACACTGCTGTAAGCAGAGTCAAGCCAAACAGCGCCCTAAAGTTAACAGAGATAAATGAAATCGTACACGACTGGAAACAGGCAATGTAAAAGTGCCCTACAGTAAACAGGAGTTAAATAACACCATACAGTAAACAGAGTGAGTGAATGCCGTACACTGCTGTAAACAGAGTCAATGTAAACAGTCCCCGACAGTAAACAGTGTTTCTGTAAACCGTACACTAATGTAAACAAAGTCTATGTAAAGGCGCCCTAGATGAAACAGTGTTAACGTAGAGCGTACTCTGCTCTTAACAGTCTATGAAAACAGTGCCCTAGAGTAAACAATGTTTATGTAAACCGAACACCGCTGTAAACAGTTTATGTAAACAGTGCCCTAGAGGTAACAATGTTTATGTAAACCGAACACCACTGTAAACAGTCTATGTAAACAGTGCCCTACAGTAAACAGTGTTTATGTAAACCGTATACTGCTGTAAACAAAGTCTATGGAAACAAGGACCTACAGTAAACAGTGTTTATGTAAACCGTATACTGCTGTAAACAGAGTCTATGTAAACATTGCCCTACAGTAAACAGTGTTTATGTAAACCGTGCACTGCTGGTAACAGAGTCTATGTAAACAGTGCCCTACAGTAAACAGTGTTCATGTAAACCGTACCCTGCTGCAAACAGAGTCTATGTAAACAAGGACCTACAGTAAACAGTGTTTATGTAAACCGTATACTGCTGGAAACAGAGTCTATGTAAACAAGGACATACAGCAAACAGTGTTTATGTAAACCGTATACTGCTGGAAACAGAGTCTATGTCAACAACGACCTACAGTAAACAGTGTTTATGCAAACCGTACACTATTGCAAACCGTATATCGAAACAGTTTTTATGTAAATCTTCTGTAAACCGAGTCTTGGTAAACAACGACTACATTAATCAGTGTTTATGTAAACCGTACACTTCTGTAAACCGAGTATTAGTAAACAGCGCCTACAGTAATCAGTGTTTATGTAAACCGTGCACAGCTGTAAACGGTGACGATGTAATCTGTGCCCTACAGTGAACAATGTTTATGTATACCGTACCCAGCTGAAACCAGTCTATGTAAACAGTGCCCAACAGTAAATAGACTGAAAGTAAACCGTGCACTACTGTAAACAGTGTCTATGTAAAAAGTGCCCAAAGGTAAATAGTAATTAAAACGTGTCCTACAGTATCAGAGTCTATGTACACAGTGCCTTACAGTAAACAGTGTTAATATAAAATGTACCATGCTGCAAACAGACTATGTAAAAAGTGGGCTGCAGTAAGAACACAGTAAATAAACCGTACACTACTGTAAATAGAGTCTAGGTAAAAAGGGCCCGACAGAAAAAAGTATTTCAACAGTGCACTAGAATACGCAACCTATGTAAACAGTACATGACAGTAAAACGTGTTAATGTAAACCAGACACAGCTGTTAACAGAGTTTAGGTAAACAGCGCCGACAGCAAACAGTGCTTATGTAAACCATACATTTCTGTAATCTGAGTATTATAAACAACGTTTACATTAATCAGAGTTAATGTAAACCGTACACTTCTGTAAACCGAGTCTTGGTAAACAGCGTCGAAATTAATCAGT
This sequence comes from Scyliorhinus torazame, assembly GCF_047496885.1. Lineage (NCBI taxonomy): Eukaryota > Metazoa > Chordata > Chondrichthyes > Carcharhiniformes > Scyliorhinidae > Scyliorhinus > Scyliorhinus torazame. Next base: position 48,470,303 of record NC_092729.1, read on the forward strand.
GTTTATGAACCGTGCACAGCTGTAAACAGTGACGATGTGATCAGTGTCCGATAGTAAACAATGTTTATGTAAACAGTACACTGCTAAAAACAGAGTCTATGTACATTTTGCCATACAGTAAACAGAGTTTATGTAAACCGTACACTGCTGGAATCAGAGTCTATGTAAATAGTGCTCTCCAGTAAATAGTGTTAATCTAAATCATGCACTACTGTAAACAGAGGCCATGTTAATATAGCACCACAGTAAACAATGTTTATGTTAACGGTATACTGCTGGAAACATATTCTATATAAACGGTGCCCGACAGTAAACAGTGTTTATGTAAACGGTATATTGCTGGAAACAGATTCTATATAAACGGTGCTCTACAGTAAACAGTGTTTATGTAAACAGTATACTGCTGGAAACAGATTCTATATAAACGGTGCTCTACAGTAAACAGTGTTTATGTAAACAGTATACTGCTCGAAACAGATTCTATATAAACGGTGCCCTACAGTAAACAGTGTATATGTAAACGGTATACTGCTGGAAACAGATTCTATATAAACGGTGCCCTTCAGCAAACAGTGTTTATGTAAACAGTATACTGCTGGAAACAGATTCTATATAAACGGTGCTCTACAGTAAACAGTGTTTATGTAAGCAGTATACTGCTGGAAACAGATTCTTTTTAAACGGTGCCTTACAGTAAACAGTGTTTCTGTAAACAGTATAGGGGATTGAGGGTGATTTAGAGATGTGGATCAGAAATTGGCTAGCTGAAAGAAGACAGAGGGTGGTGGTTGATGGGAAATGCTCAGAATGGAGTACAGTCACAAGTGGAGTACCACAAGGATCTGTTCTGGGGCCGTTGCTGTTTGTCATTTTTATCAATGACCTAGAGGAAGGCGCAGTAGGGTGGGTGAGTAAATTTGCAGACGATACTAAAGTCGGTGGTGTTGTCGATAGTGTGGAAGGATGTAGCAGGTTACAGAGGGATATAGATAAGCTGCAGAGCTGGGCTGAGAGGTAGCAAATGGAGTTTAATGTAGAGAAGTGTGAGGTGATTCAATTTGGAAGGAATAACAGGAATGCGGAATATTTGGCTAATGGTAAAGTTCTTGAAAGTGTGGATGAGCAGAGGGATCTAGGTGTCCATGTACATAGATCCCTGAAAGTTGCCACCCAGGTTGATAGGGTTGTGAAGAAGACCTATGGAGTGTTGGCCTTTATTGGTAGAGGGATTGAGTTCCGGAGTCGGGAGGTCATGTTGCAGCTGTACAGAACTCTGGTACGGCCGCATTTGGAGTATTGCGTATAGTTCTGGTCACCGCATTATAGGAAGGACGTGGAGGCTTTGGAGCGGGTGCAGAGGAGATTTACCAGGATGTTGCCTGGTATGGAGGGAAAACCTTATGAGGAAAGGCTGATGGACTTGAGGTTGTTTTCGTTGGAGAGAAGAAGGTTAAGAGGAGACTTAATAGAGGCATACAAAATGATCAGGGGGTTGGATAGGGTGGACAGTGAGAGCCTTCTCCCGCAGATGGATATGGCTGGCACGAGGGGACATAACATTAAACTGAGGGGTAATAGATTTAGGACAGAGGTCAGAGGTAGGCTCTTTACGCAAAGAGTAGCGAGGCCGTGGAATGCCCTACCTGCAACAGTAGTGAACTCGCCAACATTGAGGGCATTTAAAAGTTTATTGGATAAACATATGGATGATAATGGCATAGTTTAGGTTAGATGGCTTTTGTTTCGGTGCAACATCGTGGGCCGAAGGGCCTGTACTGCGCTGTATTGTTCTATGTTCTCTGTTCTATGTTCTATACAGCTGGAAATAGATTCTATATAAACGGTGCCCTACAGTAAACAGTGTTTATGTAAACAGTATACTGCTGGAAACAGATTCTATATAGACGGTGCCCGACAGTAAAATGTGTTTTATACTCAGTATACGAAGTGAAACAGATTCTGTATCAACGGTACTCTACAGGAAACAGTGTTTATGTGAACAGTATACTGCTGGAAACAGATTCTATATAAACCGTGCTCTACAGCAAACAGTGTTTATATAAACAGTATACTGCTGTCAAAAAATTCTAGGTAAACGGTGCCCTATATAAAGAGTGTTTATGGAAACAGTATACTGCTGGAAACAGATTCTATATAAACGGTGAACGACGGTAAACAGTGTTTATGGAAACGGTATACTGCTGGAAACAGATTCTATATAAACGGTGGTCTACAGTAAACCGTGTTTATGTAAACAGTATACTGCTGGAAACAGATTATATATAAACGGTAGTCTACAGTAAACAGTGTTTATGTAAACAGTACACTGCTGGAAACAGATTATATATAAACGGTGCTCTACTGTAAACAGTGTTTATGTAAACAGTATACTGCTGGAAACAGATTCTATATAAACGGTGGTCTACAGCAAACAGTGTTTATGTAAACAGTACACTGCTGGAAACAGATTCTATAAAAACGGTGCTCTACTGTAAACAGTTTTTATGTAAACTGTATACTGCTGGAAACTGATTCTATATAAACGGTGCTGTACAGTAAACAGTGTTTATGTAAACGGTGTACTGCTGGAAACAGGTTCTATATAAACAGTGCTATACAGTAAACAGTGTTCAAGTAAACGGTATATTGCTGGAAACAAATTCTATATAAACGGTGCCCTACAGTAAACAGTGTTTATCCAAACAGTATGCTGCTGGAAACAGTTTCTATATAAACGGTGCCCTACAGTATGCAGTGTTTGTGTAAAAAGTATACTGCTGGAAACAGATTCTATATAAACGGTGCCCTACAGTAAACAGTGTTTATGTGAATGGTATACTGCTGGAAACAGATTCTATATAAACGGTGCCCTACAGTAAACAGTGTGTATGTAAACAGTATACTGCTCGAAACAGATTCTATATACACGGTGCCCGACAGCAAACAGTGTTTATGTAAATAGCATACTGCTGGAAACAGATTTTATATAAACGGTCCCCTGCAGTAAACAGTCTTTATGTAAATGGTATACTGCTGGAAACAGATTCTAGAGAAACGGTGCCCTACAGTAAACAGTGTTCATGTAAACAGTATACTGCTGGAAACAGATTGTATAAAAACGGTGCTCTACAGTAAACAGTGTTTATGTAAACAGTATAACCTGGAAACGGATTCTATATAAACGGTGCCCTACAGTAAACAGTGTTTATGTAAACAGTATACTGCTGGAAACAGATTCTGTATAAACGGTACTCTACAGTAAACAGTGTTTCTGTGAACAGTATACTGCTGGAAACAGATTCTATATAGACGGTGCCCGACAGTAAAATGTGTTTTATAATCAGTATACGACTGGATACAGATTCTTTATAAACGGTACTCCACAGTAAACCGTGTTTATGTGAACAGTATACTGCTGGAAACAGATTCTATATAAACCGTGCTCTACAGCAAACAGTGTTTATATAAACAGTATACTGCTTTCAAAAAATTCTAGGTAAACGGTGCCCTATATAAAGAGTGTTTATGGAAACAGTATACTGCTGGAAACAGATTCTATATAAACGGTGCCCTACGGTAAACAGTGTTTATGGAAACGGTATACTGCTGGAAACAGATTCTATATAAACGGTGTGGTCTACAGTAAAAAGTGTTTATGTAAACAGTACACTGCTGGAAACAGATTCTATATAAACGGTGCTCTACTGTAAACAGTGTTTATGTAAACAGTATACTGCTGGAAACAGATTCTATATAAACGGTGCCCTACAGTCAACAGTGTTTATGTAAACAGTATACTGCTGGTAACTGATTCTATATAAACGGTGCTCTACAGTAAACAATGTTTATGTAAACGGTTTATATAGAATCATAAATACTGTTTACTGTAGAGCACCGGTTATACAGTATACTGCTGGAAACTGATTCTATATAAACGGTGCTCTACAGTAAACAGTGTTTATGTAAACGGTTTATATAGAATCATAAATAATGTTTACTGTAGAGCACCGGTTATACAGTATACTGCTGGAAACAGATTCTGTATAAACGGTGCTCTACAGTAAACAGTGTTTATGTAAACTGTATAAGCTGGAAACCGATTCTATATAAACGGTGCCCTACAGTAAACAGTGTTTATGTAAACAGTACACTGCTGTAAACAGAGTCTAAGTAAATAGTACTCTCCAGTAAACAGTGTCAATCTAAATCATGCACTACTGTAAACAGATGCTATGTGAAGATAGCACCACAGTAAACAATGTTTATGTAACCGGTATACTGCTGGAAACAGATTCTACATAAAGAGGGCCCTTCAGTAAACAGTGTTTATGTGCACATTATATTTCTGGAAACAAATTCTATATAAATGGTGCTCTACAGTAAACAGTGTTTATGTACACAGTATACTGCTGGAAACAAATTCTATATAAACGGTGCCCTACTGTAAACAGTGTTTATGTAAACAGTATACTGCGGGAAGCAGATTGTATATAAACTGTGCTCTACAGTAAACAGTGTTTATGTAAACAGTACAAGCTGGAAACAGATTCTATATAAACGGTGCACTACAGTAAACAGAGTTTATGTAAACAGTATACTGCTGGAAACTGATTCTATATAAATGGTGCACTACAGCAAACAGTGTTCATGAAAACGATATACTGCTGGAAACAGATTCTATATAAACGGTGCTCTACAGTAAACAGTTTTTATATAAACAGTATACTGCTGTCAACAGATTCTAGACAAACGGTGCCCGACAGTAAAGATTGTTTATGTAAACGGTATACTGCTGGAAACAGATTCTATATAAACGGTGCCCTACAGTGAACAGTGCTTATGCAAACGGTATACTGCTGGAAACAGATTCTAAATAAACGGTGCTATACAGTGAACAGTGCTTATGTAAACGGTATACTGCTGGAAACAGATTCTATATAAACGGTGCCCTACAGTAAAGATTGTTTATGTAAACGGTATACTGCTGGAAACAGATTCTAAATAAACGGTGCCCTCCGCAAAAAACAGTGTTTATGTAAACGGTGCACTGCTGGAAACAGATTCTCTATAAACGGTGCTCTACAGTAAACAGTGTTTATGTAAACGGTATACTGCTGGAAACAGATTCTATATAAATGGTGCCTCACGGTAAACAGTTTTTATGTAAGCCGTATACTGCTGGAAACAAATTCTATATCAACGATGCCTTACAGTAAACAGTGTATATGTAAACAGTATACTGCTCGAAACAGATTCTATATACACGGTGCCCGACAGCAAACAGTGTTTATGTAAATAGCATACTGCTGGAAACAGATTTTATATAAACGGTCCCCTGCAGTAAACAGTCTTTATGTAAATGGTATACTGCTGGAAACAGATTCCAGAGAAACGGAGCCCTACAGTAAACAGTGTTCATGTAAACAGTATACTGCTGGAAACAGATTGTATAAAAACGGTGCTCTACAGTAAACAGTGTTTATGTAAAAAGTATAACCTGGAAACGGATTCTATATAAACGGTGCCCTACAGTAAACAGTGTTTATGTAAACAGTATACTGCTGGAAACAGATTCTGTATAAACGGTATTCTACAGTAAACAGTGTTTATGTGAACAGTATACTGCTGGAAACAGATTCTATATAAACCGTGCTCTACAGCAAACAGTGTTTATATAAACAGTATACTGCTGTCAAAAAATTCTAGGTAAACGGTGCCCTATATAAAGAGTTTTTATGGAAACAGTATACTGCTGGAAACAGGTTCTATATAAACGGTGCCCTACGGTAAACAGTGTTTATGGAAACGGTATACTGCTGGAAACAGATTCTATATAAACGGTGGTCTACAGTAAAAAGTGTTTATGTAAACAGTACACTGCTGGAAACAGATTCTATATAAACGGTGCTCTACTGTAAACAGTGTTTATGTAAACAGTATACTGCTGGAAACAGATTCTATATAAACGGTGCTGTACAGTAAACAGTGTTTATGTAAACAGTATACTGCTGGAAACAGATTCTATATAAACGGTGGTCTACAGTAAACAGTGTTTATGTAAACAGTACACTGCTGGAAACAGATTCTATATAAACGGTGCTCTACTGTAAACAGTGTTTATGTAAACAGTATACTGCTGGAAACAGATTCAAAAAAAACGGTGCTGTACAGTAAACAGTGTTTATGTAAACGGTGTACTGCTGGAAACAGGTTATATATAAACAGTGCTATACAGTAAACAGTGTTTATGTAAACGGTATACTGCTGGAAACAAATTCTATATAAACGGTGCCCTACAGTAAACAGTGTTTATCCAAACAGTATGCTGCTGGAAACAGTTTCTATATAAACGGTGCCCTACAGTATACAGTGTTTGTGTAAACAGTATACTGCTGGAAACAGATTCTATATAAACGGTGCCCTACAGTAAACAGTGTTTATGTGAATGGTATACTGCTGGAAACAGATTCTATATAAACGGTGCCCTACAGTAAACAGTGTGTATGTAAACAGTATACTGCTCGAAACAGATTCTATATACACGGTGCCCTACAGCATACAGTGTTTATGTAAATAACATACTGCTGGAAACAGATTTTATATAAACGGTCCCCTGCAGTAAACAGTCTTTGTGTAAATGGTATACTGCTGGAAACAGATTCTAGAGAAACGGTGCCCTACAGTAAACAGTGTTTATGTACACAGTATACTGCTGGAAACAGATTCTATATAAACGGTGCCCTACAGTAAACAGTGTTCATGTAAACAGTATACTGCTGGAAACAGATTCTATATAAACGGTGCTATACAGTAAACCGTGTTTATGTAAACAGTATACTGCTGGAAACAGATTCTATATAAACGGTGGTCTACAGTAAACAGTGTTTATGTAAACAGTACACTGCTGGAAACAGATTCTATATAAACGGTGCTCTACTGTAAACAGTGTTTATGTAAACAGCATACTGCTGGAAACAGATTCTATATAAACGGTGCTGTACAGTAAACAGTGTTTATGTAAACGGTGTATGGCTGGAAACAGGTTCTATATAAACAGTGCTATACAGTAAACAGTGTTTATGTGAATGGTATACTGCTGGAAACAGATTCTATATAAACGGTGCCCTACAGTAAACAGTGTGTATGTAAACAGTATACTGCTCGAAACAGATTCTATATACACGGTGCCCTACAGCAAACAGTGTTTATGTAAATAGCATACTGCTGGAAACAGATTTTATATAAACGGTCCCCTGCAGTAAACAATCTTTATGTTAATGGTATACTGCTGGAAACAGATTCTAGAGAAACGGTGCCCTACAGTAAACAGTGTTTATGTACACAGTATACTGCTGGAAACAGATTCTATATAAACGGTGCCCTACAATAAACAGTGTTCATGTAAACAGTATACTGCTTGAAACAGATTGTATAAAAACGGTGCTCTACAGTAAACAGTGTTTATGTAAACAGTATAACCTGGAAACGGATTCTATATAAACGGTGCCCTACAGTAAACAGTGTTTATGTAAACAGTATACTGCTGGAAACAGATTCTATATAAACGGTGCTCTACAGTAAACAGTGCTTATGTAAATGGTATACTGCTGGAAACAGATTCCATATAAACGGTGCCCTACAGCAAATAGTGTTTATGTAAACGGTATACTGCTGGAAACAGATTCTATATAAACGGTGCTCTACAGTAAACAGTGTTTATGTAAACAGTATACTGCTGGAAACAGATTCTTTATAAACGGTGCCCTACAGTAAACAGTGTTTATGTAAACAGTATACTGCTGGTAACTGATTCTATATAAACGGTGCTCTACAGTAAACAGTGTTTATGTAAACGGTTTATATAGAATCATAAATACTGTTTACTGTAGAGCACCGGTTATACAGTATACTGCTGGAAACTGATTCTATATAAACGGTGCTCTACAGTAAACAGTGTTTATGTAAACGGTTTATATAAAATCATAAATAATGTTTACTGTAGAGCACCGGTTATACAGTATACTGCTGCAAACAGATTCTGTATAAACGGTGCTCTACAGTAAATAGTGTTTATGTAAACTGTATAAGCTGGAAACTGATTCTATATAAACGGTGCCCTACAGTAAACAGTGTTTATGTAAACAGTACACTGCTGTAAACAGAGTCTAAGTAAATAGTACTCTCCAGTAAACAGTGTCAATCTAAATCATGCACTACTGTAAACAGATGCTATGTGAAGATAGCACCACAGTAAACAATGTTTATGTAACCGGTATACTGCTGGAAACAGATTCTACATAAAGAGGGCCCTTCAGTAAACAGTGTTTATGTGCACATTATATTTCTGGAAACAAATTCTATATAAATGGTGCTCCAATGTAAACAGTGTTTATGGACACAGTATACTGCTGGAAACAAATTCTATATAAGCGGTGCCCTACTGTAAACAGTGTTTATGTAAACAGTATACTGCGGGAAGCAGATTGTATATAAACTGTGCTCTACAGTAAACAGTGTTTATGTAAACAGTACAAGCTGGAAACAGATTCTATATAAACGGTGCACTACAGTAAACAGAGTTTATGTAAACAGTATACTGCTGGAAACTGATTCTATATAAATGGTGCACTACAGCAAACAGTGTTCATGAAAACGATATACTGCTGGAAACAGATTCTATATAAACGGTGCTCTACAGTAAACAGTGTTTATATAAACAGTATACTGCTGTCAACAGATTCTAGACAAACGGTGCCCGACAGTAAAGAGTGTTTATGTAAACGGTATACTGCTGGAAACAGATTCTATATAAACGGTGCCCTACAGTGAACAGTGCTTATGCAAACGGTATACTGCTGGAAACAGATTCTAAATAAACGGTGCTATACAGTGAACAGTGCTTATGTAAACGGTATACTGCTGGAAACAGATTCTATATAAACGGTGCCCTACAGTAAAGATTGTTTATGTAAACGGTATACTGCTGGAAACAGATTCTAAATAAACGGTGCCCTCCGCAAAAAACAGTGTTTATGTAAACGGTGCACTGCTGGAAACAGATTCTCTATAAACGGTACTCTACAGTAAACAGTGTTTATGTAAACGGTATACTGCTGGAAACAGATTCTATATAAATGGTGCCTCACGGTAAAACAGTTTTTATGTAAGCCGTATACTGCTGGAAACAAATTCTATATCAACGATGCCCTACAGTAAACAGTGTATATGTAAACAGTATACTGCTCGAAACAGATTCTATATAAACGGTGGTCTACAGTAAACAGTGTTTATGTAAACATTATACTGCTGGAAACAGTTTCTATATAAAAGTTGCTCTGAAGTAAACAGTGATTATGTAAACGCTATACTGCTGAAAACAGAATCTATATAAATGGTGCCCTACAGCAAACAGTGTTTTTGTAAACTATATACTGCTCGAAACATATTCTATATAAACGATGCCTTACAGTATACAGTGTTTATGTAAACGGTATACTGCTGGAAACAGATTCTATATAAGCGGTGCCCTTCAGCAAACAGTGTTTATGTAAACAGTATACTGCTGGAAACAGATCCTATATAAACGGTGCCCTACAGTAAACAGTATTTATGTAAACAGTATACTGCTGGAAACAGAATTTATATAAAAGGTGCTCTAAAATAAACAGGGTTTATGTAAACAGTATACTGCTGGAAACAGACCCTATATAAACAGTGCCCTACAGTAAAAAGTGTTTATGTAAACAGTACACTGCTGGAATCAGATTCTATAATAACGGTGACCGACAGTACACAATGTTTTGTAAACAATACACTGCTGGAAACAGATTCTATATAAACGGTGCTCTTTAGTAAACAGTGTTTATGTAAACGGTTTATATAGAATCATAAATACTGTTTACGGTAGAGCACCGTTTATACAGTATACTGCTGGAAACAGATTATGTATAAACAGTGCTCTACAGTAAACAGTGTTTATGTAAACAGTATACTGCTGGAAACAGATTCTTTATAAACGGTGCCCTACAGTAAACAGTGTTTATGTAAACAGTATACTGCTGGTAACTGATTCTATATAAACGGTGCTCTACAGTAAACAGTGTTTATGTAAACGGTTTATATAGAATCATAAATACTGTTTACTGTAGAGCACCGGTTATACAGTATACTGCTGGAAACTGATTCTATATAAACGGTGCTCTACAGTAAACAGTGTTTATGTAAACGGTTTATATAGAATCATAAATAATGTTTACTGTAGCGCACCGGTTATACAGTATACTGCTGGAAACAGATTCTGTATAAACGGTGCTCTACAGTAAACAGTGTTTATGTAAACTGTATAAGCTGGAAACCGATTCTATATAAACGGTGCCCTACAGTAAACAGTGTTTATGTAAACAGTACACTGCTGTAAACAGAGTCTAAGTAAATAGTACTCTCCAGTAAACAGTGTCAATCTAAATCATGCACTACTGTAAACAGATGCTATGTGAAGATAGCACCACAGTAAACAATGTTTATGTAACCGGTATACTGCTGGAAACAGATTCTACATAAAGAGGACCCTTCAGTAAACAGTGTTTATGTACACATTATATTGCTGGAAACAAATTCTATATAAATGGTGCTCTATAGTAAACAGTGTTTATGTACACAGTATACTGCTGGAAACAAATTCTATATACACGGTGCCCTACTGTAAACAGTGTTTATGTAAACAGTATACTGCGGGAAGCAGATTGTATATAAACTGTGCTCTACAGTAAACAGTGTTTATGTAAACAGTACAAGCTGGAAACAGATTCTATATAAACGGTGCACTACAGTAAACAGAGTTTATGTAAACAGTATACTGCTGGAAACTGATTCTATATAAATGGTGCACTACAGCAAACAGTGTTCATGAAAACGATATACTGCTGGAAACAGATTCTATATAAACGGTGCTCTACAGTAAACAGTGTTTATATAAACAGTATACTGCTGTCAACAGATTCTAGACAAACGGTGCCCGACAGTAAAGATTGTTTATGTAAACGGTATACTGCTGGAAACAGATTCTATATAAACGGTGCCCTACAGTGAACAGTGCTTATGTAAACGGTATACTGCTGGAAACAGATTCTAAATAAACGGTGCTATACAGTGAACAGTGCTTATGTAAACGGTATACTGCTGGAAACAGATTCTATATAAACGGTGCCCTACAGTAAAGATTGTTTATGTAAACGGTATACTGCTGGAAACAGATTCTAAATAAACGGTGCCCTCCGCAAAAAACAGTGTTTATGTAAACGGTGCACTGCTGGAAACAGATTCTCGATAAACGGTGCTCTACAGTAAACAGTGTTTATGTAAACGGTGTACTGCTGGAAACAGATTCTATATAAATGGTGCCTCACGGTAAACAGTTTTTATGTAAGCCCTATACTGCTGGAAACAAATTCTATATCAACGATGCCCTACAGTAAACAGTGTATATGTAAACAGTATACTGCTCGAAACAGATTCTATATAAACGGTGCTCTTCAGTAAACAGTGTTTATGTAAACAGTATACTGCTGGAAACAGATTATATATAAACGGTGCCCTACAGTAAACAGTGTTTATGTAAACATTGTACTGCTGGAAACAGTTTCTATATAAAAGTTGCTCTAAAGTAAACAGTGATTATGTAAACGCTATCCTGCTGAAAACAGAATCTATATAAATGGTGCCCTACAGCAAACAGTGTTTATGTAAACTATATACTGCTGGAAACAGATTCTATATAAACGATGCCTTACAGTATACAGTGTTTATGTAAACGGTATACTGCTGGAAACAGATTCTATACAAGCGGTGCCCTTCAGCAAACAGTGTTTATGTAAACAGTATACTGCTGGAAACAGATTCTACGTAAACGGTGCCCTACAGTAAACAGTCTTTATGTAAACAGTATACTGCTGGAAACAGATCCTATATAAACGGTGCCCTACAGTAAACAGTATTTATGTAAACAGTATACTGCTGGAAACAGAATTTATATAAAAGGTGCTCTACAATAAACAGGGTTTATGTAAACAGTATACTGCTGGAAACAGATCCTATATAAACAGTGCCCTACAGTAAACAGTGTTTATGTAAACAGTACACTGCTGGAATCAGATTCTATAATAACGGTGACCGACAGTACACAATGTTTTGTAAACAATACACTGCTGGAAACAGATTCTATATAAACGGTGCTCTTTAGTAAACAGTGTTTATGTAAACGGTTTATATAGAATCATAAATACTGTTTACGGTAGAGCACAGTTTATACAGTATACTGCTGGAAACAGATTATGTATAAACAGTGCTCTACAGTAAACAGTGTTTATGTAAACAGTATAAGCTGGAAACAGATTCTATATAAACGGTGCCCTACAGTATACAGAGTTTATGTAAACAGTACACTTCTGTAAACAGAGTCTATGTAAATAGTACTCTCCAATAAACAGTGTTAATCTAAATCATGCACTACTGTAAACAGATGCTATGTGAAGATAGCACCACATTAAACAATGTTTATGTAACCGGTATACTGCTGGAAACAGATTCAACATAAAGAGGGCCCTACAGTAAATAGTGTTTATGTACACATTATATTGCTGCAAACAGATTCTATATAAACGGTGCTGTACAGTAAATAGTGTTTATATAAACAGTATACTGCTGAAAACAGATTCTACATAAAAGGTGCTCTACAGTAAACAGTGTTTATGTAAACAGTATACTGCTGGAAACAGAATCTATATAAACGGTGCCCTACAGTAAACATTGTCTATGTAAATGGTATACTGCTGGAAACCGATTCTTTATAAACGGTGCCCTACAGCAAACAGTGTTTCTGTAAATAGTATACTGCTGTAAACAAATTCCATATAAACGGTGCCCTACAGTAAACAGTGTTTATGGAAACAGCACACTGCTGGAAACAGATTCTAGAGAAACGGTGCCCTTCAGTAAACAGTGGTTATGTACACAGTATACTGCTGGAAACAGATTTTATATAAACGGTGCCCTACAGTAAACAGTGTTTATGTAAACAGTATACTGCTGGTAGCAGATTGTATATAAACTGTGCTCTACAGTAAACAGTGTTTATGTAAACAGTACAAGCTGGAAACAGATTCCATATAAACGGTGCCCTACAGTAAGCAGAGGTTATGTAAACAGTATACTGCTGGAAACAGATTCTATGTAAACGGAGCCCTACAGCAAACAGTGTTCGTGAAATCGATATTCTGCTGGAAACATATTCTATATAAACGGTGACCTACAGTCTACAGTGTTTATGTAAACGCTATACTGCTGGAAACAGATTTGCCCTGCTGCAAAAAGTGTTTATGTGAATGCTTTACTGCTGGAAACAGATTCTATATAAACGGTGCCCTACAGTAAACAGTGTGTATGTAAACAGTATACTGCACGAAACAGATTCTACATACAAGGTGCCCTACAGCAAACAGTGCTTATGTAAATAGCATACTGCTGGAAAAAGATTTTATATAAACGGTGCCCTGCAGTATACAGTCTTTATGTAAATGGTGTACTGCTGGAAACAGATTCTAGAGAAACGGTGCCCTGCAGTAAACAGTGTTCATGTACACAAAATACTGCTGGAAACAGATTGTATAAAAACGGTGCTCTACAGTAAACAGTGTTTCTGTAAACAGTATAAGCTGGAAACGGATTCTATATAAAAGGTGCCCTACAGTAAACAGTGTATATGTAAACAGTATACTGCTGGAAACAAATTCTATATAAACGGTGCTCTACAGTAAACAGTGCTTATGTAAACGGTATACTGCTGGAAACAGATTCCATATAAACGGTGCCCTACAGTAAACAGTGTTTATCCAAACAGTATGCTGCTGGAAACAGTTTCTATATAAACGGTGCCCTACAGTATGCAGTGTTTGTGTAAACAGTACACTGCTGGAAACAGATTCTATATAAACGGTGCCCTACAGTAAACAGTGTTTATGTGAATGGTATACTGCTGGAAACAGATTCTATATAAACGGTGCCCTACAGTAAACAGTGTTTATGTAAACAGTATACTGCTGGTAACTGATTCTATATAAACGGTGCTCTACAGTAAACAGTGTTTATGTTAACGGTTTATATAGAATCATAAAAACTGTTTACTGTAGAGCACCGGTTATACAGTATACTGCTGGAAACTGATTCTATATAAACGGTGCTCTACAGTAAACAGTGTTTATGTAAACGGTTTATATAGAATCATAAATAATGTTTACTGTAGAGCACCGGTTATACAGTATACTGCTGGAAACAGATTCTGTATAAACGGTGCTCTACAGTAAACAGTGTTTATGTAAACTGTATAAGCTGGAAACCGATTCTATATAAACGGTGCCCTACAGTAAACAGTGTTTATGTAAACAGTACACTGCTGTAAACAGAGTCGAAGTAAATAGTACTCTCCAGTAAACAGTGTCAATCTAAATCATGCACTACTGTAAACAGATGCTATGTGAAGATAGCACCACAGTAAACAATATTTATGTAACCGGTATACTGCTGGAAACAGATTCTACATAAAGAGGGCCCTTCAGTAAACAGTGTTTATGTGCACATTATATTTCTGGAAACAAATTCTATATAAATGGTGCTCTACAGTAAACAGTGTTTATGTACACAGTATACTGCTGGAAACAAATTCTATATAAACGGTGCCCTACTGTAAACAGTGTTTATGTAAACAGTATACTGCGGGAAGCAGATTGTATATAAACTGTGCTCTACAGTAAACAGTGTTTATGTAAACAGTACAAGCTGGAAACAGATTCTATATAAACGGTGCAATACAGTAAACAGAGTTTATGTAAACAGTATACTGCTGGAAACTGATTCTATATAAATGGTGCACTACAGCAAACAGTGTTCATGAAAACGATATACTGCTGGAAACAGATTCTGTATAAACGGTGCTCTACAGTAAACAGTTTTTATATAAACAGTATACTGCTGTCAACAGATTCTAGACAAACGGTGCCCGACAGTAAAGATTGTTTATGTAAACGGTATACTGCTGGAAACAGATTCTATATAAACGGTGCCCTACAGTGAACAGTGCTTATGCAAACGGTATACTGCTGGAAACAGATTCTAAATAAACGGTGCTATACAGTGAACAGTGCTTATGTAAACGGTATACTGCTGGAAACAGATTCTATATAAACGGTGCCCTACAGTAAAGATTGTTTATGTAAACGGTATACTGCTGGAAACAGATTCTAAATAAACGGTGCCCTCCGCAAAAAACAGTGTTTACGTAAACGGTGCACTGCTGGAAACAGATTCTCTATAAACGGTGCTCTACAGTAAACTGTGTTTATGTAAACGGTATACTGCTGGAAACAGATTCTATATAAATGGTGCCTCACGGTAAACAGTTTTTATGTAAGCCGTATACTGCTGGAAACAAATTCTATATCAACGATGCCCTACAGTAAACAGTGTATATGTAAACAATATACTGCTCGAAACAGATTCTATATACACGGTGCCCGACAGCAAACAGTGTTTATGTAAATAGCATACTGCTGGAAACAGATTTTATATAAACGGTCCCCTGCAGTAAACAGTCTTTATGTAAATGGTATACTGCTGGAAACAGATTCCAGAGAAACGGTGCCCTACAGTAAACAGTGTTCATGTAAACAGTATACTGCTGGAAACAGATTGTATAAAAACGGTGCTCTACAGTAAACAGTGTTTATGTAAACAGTATAACCTGGAAACGGATTCTATATAAACGGTGCCCTACAGTAAACAGTGTTTATGTAAACAGTATACTGCTGGAAACAGATTCTGTATAAACGGTACTCTACAGTAAACCGTGTTTCTGTGAACAGTATACTGCTGGAAACAGATTCTATATCGACGGTGCCCGACAGTAAAATGTGTTTTATAATCAGTATACGACTGGAAACAGATTCTGTATAAACGGTACTCCACAGTAAACAGTGTTTATGTGAACAGTATACTGCTGGAAACAGATTCTATATAACCCGTGCTCTACAGCAAACAGTGTTTATATAAACAGTATACTGCTTTCAAAAAATTCTAGGTAAACGGTGCCCTATATAAAGAGTGTTTATGGAAACAGTATACTGCTGGAAACAGATTCTATATAAACGGTGCCCTACGGTAAACAGTGTTTATGGAAACGGTATACTGCTGGAAACAGATTCTATATAAACGGTGGTCTACAGTAAAAAGTGTTTATGTAAACAGTACACTGCTGGAAACAGATTCTATATAAACGGTGCTCTACTGTAAACAGTGTTTATGTAAACAGTATACTGCTGGAAACAGATTCTATATAAACGGTGCCCTACAGTAAACAGTGTTTATGTAAACAGTATACTGCTGGTAACTGATTCTATATAAACGGTGCTCTACAGTAAACAGTGTTTATGTAAACGGTTTATATAGAATCATAAATACTGTTTACTGTAGAGCACCGGTTATACAGTATACTGCTGGAAACTGATTCTATATAAACGGTGCTCTACAGTAAACAGTGTTTATGTAAACGGTTTATATAGAATCATAAATAATGTTTACTGTAGAGCACCGGTTATACAGTATACTGCTGGAAACAGATTCTGTATAAACGGTGCTCTACAGTAAACAGTGTTTATGTAAACTGTATAAGCTGGAAACCGATTCTATATAAACGGTGCCCTACAGTAAACAGTGTTTATGTAAACAGTACACTGCTGTAAACAGAGTCGAAGTAAATAGTACTCTCCAGTAAACAGTGTCAATCTAAATCATGCACTACTGTAAACAGATGCTATGTGAAGATAGCACCACAGTAAACAATGTTTATGTAACCGGTATACTGCTGGAAACAGATTCTACATAAAGAGGGCCCTTCAGTAAACAGTGTTTATGTGCACATTATATTTCTGGAAACAAATTCTATATAAATGGTGCTCTACAGTAAACAGTGTTTATGTACACAGTATACTGCTGGAAACAAATTCTATATAAACGGTGCCCTACTGTAAACAGTGTTTATGTAAACAGTATACTGCGGGAAGCAGATTGTATATAAACTGTGCTCTACAGTAAACAGTGTTTATGTAAACAGTACAAGCTGGAAACAGATTCTATATAAACGGTGCAATACAGTAAACTGAGTTTATGTAAACAGTATACTGCTGGAAACTGATTCTATATAAATGGTGCACTACAGCAAACAGTGTTCATGAAAACGATATACTGCTGGAAACAGATTCTATATAAACGGTGCCCTACAGTGAACAGTGCTTATGCAAACGGTATACTGCTGGAAACAGATTCTAAATAAACGGTGCTATACAGTGAACAGTGCTTATGTAAACGGTATACTGCTGGAAACAGATTCTATATAAACGGTGCCCTACAGTAAAGATTGTTTATGTAAACGGTATACTGCTGGAAACAGATTCTAAATAAACGGTGCCCTCCGCAAAAAACAGTGTTTATGTAAACGGTGCACTGCTGGAAACAGATTCTCTATAAACGGTGCTCTACAGTAAACAGTGTTTATGTAAACGGTATACTGCTGGAAACAGATTCTATATAAATGGTGCCTCACGGTAAACAGTTTTTATGTAAGCCGTATACTGCTGGAAACAAATTCTATATCAACGATGCCCTACAGTAAACAGTGTATATGTAAACAGTATACTGCTCGAAACAGATTCTATATACACGGTGCCCGACAGCAAACAGTGTTTATGTAAATAGCATACTGCTGGAAACAGATTTTATATAAACGGTCCCCTGCAGTAAACAGTCTTTATGTAAATGGTATACTGCTGGAAACAGATTCCAGAGAAACGGTGCCCTACAGTAAACAGTGTTCATGTAAACAGTATACTGCTGGAAACAGATTGTATAAAAACGGTGCTCTACAGTAAACAGTGTTTATGTAAACAGTATAACCTGGAAACGGATTCTATATAAACGGTGCCCTACAGTAAACAGTGTTTATGTAAACAGTATACTGCTGGAAACAGATTCTGTATAAACGGTACTCTACAGTAAACCGTGTTTCTGTGAACAGTATACTGCTGGAAACAGATTCTATATAGACGGTGCCCGACAGTAAAATGTGTTTTATAATCAGTATACGACTGGAAACAGATTCTGTATAAACGGTACTCCACAGTAAACAGTGTTTATGTGAACAGTATACTGCTGGAAACAGATTCTATATAAACCGTGCTCTACAGCAAACAGTGTTTATATAAACAGTATACTGCTGTCAAAAAATTCTAGGTAAAGGGTGCCCTATATAAAGAGTGTTTATGGAAACAGTATACTGCTGGAAACAGGTTCTATATAAACGGTGCCCTACGGTAAACAGTGTTTATGGAAACGGTATACTGCTGGAAACAGATTCTATATAAACGGTGGTCTACAGTAAAAAGTGTTTATGTAAACAGTACACTGCTGGAAACAGATTCTATATAAACGGTGCTCTACTGTAAACAGTGTTTATGTAAACAGTATACTGCTGGAAACAGATTCTATATAAACGGTGCTGTACAGTAAACAGTGTTTATGTAAACAGTATACTGCTGGAAACAGATTCTATATAAACGGTGGTCTACAGTAAACAGTGTTTATGTAAACAGTACACTGCTGGAAACAGATTCTATATAAACGGTGCTCTACTGTAAACAGTGTTTATGTAAACAGTATACTGCTGGAAACAGATTCTATATAAACGGTGCTGTACAGTAAACAGTGTTTATGTAAACGGTGTACTGCTGGAAACAGGTTCTATATAAACAGTGCTATACAGTAAACAGTGTTTATGTAAACGGTATACTGCTGGAAACAAATTCTATATAAACGGTGCCCGACAGTAAAATGTGTTTTATAATCAGTATACGACTGGATACAGATTCTGTATAAACGGTACTCCACAGTAAACCGTGTTTATGTGAACAGTATACTGCTGGAAACAGATTCTATATAAACCGTGCTCTACAGCAAACAGTGTTTATATAAACAGTATACTGCTTTCAAAAAATTCTAGGTAAACGGTGCCCTGTATAAAGAGTGTTTATGGAAACAGTATACTGCTGGAAACAGATTCTATATAAACGGTGCCCTCCGGTAAACAGTGTTTATGGAAACGGTATACTGCTGGAAACAGATTCTATAGAAACGGTGGTCTACAGTAAAAAGTGTTTATGTAAAGAGTACACTGCTGGAAACAGATTCTATATAAACGGTGCTCTACTGTAAACAGTGTTTATGTAAACAGTATACTGCTGGAAACAGATTATATATAAACGGTGCCCTACAGTAAACAGTGTTTATGTAAACAGTATACTGCTGGTAACTGATTCTATATAAACGGTGCTCTACAGTAAACAGTGTTTATGTAAACGGTTTATATAGAATCATAAATACTGTTTACTGTAGAGCACCGGTTATACAGTATACTGCTGGAAACTGATTCTATATAAACGGTGCTCTACAGTAAACAGTGTTTATGTAAACGGTTTTTATTGAATCATAAATAATGTTTACTGTAGAGCGCCGGTTATACAGTATACTGCTGGAAACAGATTCTGTATAAACGGTGCTCTACAGTAAACAGTGTTTATGTAAACTGTATAAGCTGGAAACCGATTCTATATAAACGGTGCCCTACAGTAAACAGTGTTTATGTAAACAGTACACTGCTGTAAACAGAGTCGAAGTAAATAGTACTCTCCAGTAAACAGTGTCAATCTAAATCATGCACTACTGTAAACAGATGCTATGTGAAGATAGCACCACAGTAAACAATGTTTATGTAACCGGTATACTGCTGGAAACAGATTCTACATAAAGAGGGCCCTTCAGTAAACAGTGTTTATGTTCACATTATATTTCTGGAAACAAATTCTATATAAATGGTGCTCTACAGTAAACAGTGTTTATGTACACAGTATACTGCTGGAAACAAATTCTATATAAACGGTGCCCTACTGTAAACAGTGTTTATGTAAACAGTATACTGCGGGAAGCAGATTGTATATAAACTGTGCTCTACAGTAAACAGTGTTTATGTAAACAGTACAAGCTGGAAACAGATTCTATATAAACGGTGCAATACAGTAAACAGAGTTTATGTAAACAGTATACTGCTGGAAACTGATTCTATATAAATTGTGCACTACAGCAAACAGTGTTCATGAAAACGATATACTGCTGGAAACAGATTCTATATAAACGGTGCTCTACAGTAAACAGTTTTTATATAAACAGTATACTGCTGTCAACAGATTCTAGACAAACGGTGCCCGACAGTAAAGATTGTTTATGTAAACGGTATACTGCTGGAAACAGATTCTATATAAACGGTGCCCTACAGAGAACAGTGCTTATGCAAACGGTATACTGCTGGAAACAGATTCTAAATAAACGGTGCTATACAGTGAACAGTGCTTATGTAAACGGTATACTGCTGGAAACAGATTCTATATAAACGGTGCCCTACAGTAAAGATTGTTTATGTAAACGGTATACTGCTGGAAACAGATTCTAAATAAACGGTGCCCTCCGCAAAAAACAGTGTTTATGTAAACGGTGCACTGCTGGAAACAGATTCTCTATAAACGGTGCTCTACAGTAAACAGTGTTTATGTAAACGGTATACTGCTGGAAACAGATTCTATATAAATGGTGCCTCACGGTAAACGGTTTTTATGTAAGCCGTATACTGCTGGAAACAAATTCTATATCAACGATGCCCTACAGTAAACAGTGTATATGTAAACAGTATACTGCTCGAAACAGATTCTATATACACGGTGCCCGACAGCAAACAGTGTTTATGTAAATAGCATACTGCTGGAAACAGATTTTATATAAACGGTTCCCTGCAGTAAACAGTCTTTATGTAAATGGTATACTGCTGGAAACAGATTCCAGAGAAACGGTGCCCTACAGTAAACAGTGTTCATGTAAACAGTATACTGCTGGAAACAGATTGTATAAAAACGGTGCTCTACAGTCAACAGTGTTTATGTAAACAGTATAACCTGGAAACGGATTCTATATAAACGGTGCCCTACAGTAAACAGTGTTTATGTAAACAGTATACTGCTGGAAACAGATTCTGTATAAACGGTACTCTACAGTAAACCGTGTTTCTGTGAACAGTATACTGCTGGAAACAGATTCTATATAGACGGTGCCCGACAGTAAAATGTGTTTTATAATCAGTATACGACTGGAAACAGATTCTGTATAAACGGTACTCCACAGTAAACAGTGTTTATGTGAACAGTATACTGCTGGAAACAGATTCTATATAAACCGTGCTCTACAGCAAACAGTGTTTATATAAACAGTATACTGCTGTCAAAAAATTCTAGGTAAAGGGTGCCCTATATAAAGAGTGTTTATGGAAACAGTATACTGCTGGAAACAGGTTCTATATAAACGGTGCCCTACAGTAAACAGTGTTTATGTAAACAGTACAATGCTGGAAACAGATTCTATATAAACGGTGCTCTACTGTAAACAGTGTTTATGTAAACAGTATACTGCTGGAAACAGATTCTATATAAACGGTGCTGTACAGTAAACAGTGTTTATGTAAACGGTATACTGCTGGAAACAAATTCTATATAAACGGTGCCCTACAGTAAACAGTGTTTATCCAAACAGTATTCTGCTGGAAACAGTTTCTATATAAACGGTGCCCTACAGTATACAGTGTTTGTGTAAACAGTATACTGCTGGAAACAGATTCTATATAAACGGTGCCCTACAGTAAACAGTGTTTATGTGAATGGTATACTGCTGGAAACAGATTCTATATAAACGGTGCCCTACAGTAAACAGTGTGTATGTAAACAGTATACTGCTTGAAACAGATTCTATATACACGGTGCCCTACAGCATACAGTGTTTATGTAAATAGCATACTGCTGGAAACAGATTTTATATAAACGGTCCCCTGCAGTAAACAGTCTTTATGTAAATGGTATACTGCTGGAAACAGATTCTAGAGAAACGGTGCCCTACAGTAAACAGTGTTTATGTACACAGTATACTGCTGGAAACAGATTCTATATAAACGGTGCCCTACAGTAAACAGTGTTCATGTAAACAGTACACTGCTGTAAACAGAGTCTAAGTAAATAGTACTCTCCAGTAAACAGTGTCAATCTAAATCATGCACTACTGTAAACAAATGCTATGTGAAGATAGCACCACAGTAAACAATGTTAATGTAACCGGTATACTGCTGGAAACAGATTCTACATAAAGAGGGCCCTTCAGTAAACAGTGTTTATGTGCACATTATATTTCTGGAAACAAATTCTATATAAATGGTGCTCTACAGTAAACAGTGTTTATGTACACAGTATACTGCTGGAAACAAATTCTATATAAACGGTGCACTACTGTAAACAGTGTTTATGTAAACAGTATACTGCGGGAAGCAGATTGTATAGAAACTGTGCTCTACAGTAAACAGTGTTTATGTAAACAGTACAAGCTGGAAACAGATTCTATATAAACGGTGCACTACAGTAAACAGAGTTTATGTAAACAGTATACTGCTGGAAACTGATTCTATATAAATGGTGCACTACAGCAAACAGTGTTCATGAAAACGATATACTGCTAGAAACAGATTCAATATAAACGGTGCTCTACATTAAACAGTGTTTATATAAACAGTATACTGCTGTCAACAGATTCTAGACAAACGGTGCCCGACAGTAAAGATTGTTTATGTAAACGGTATACTGCTGGAAACAGATTCTAAATAAACGGTGCATTCCGCAAAAAACAGTGTTTCTGTAAACGGTGCACTGCTGGAAACAGATTCTCTATAAACGGTGCTCTACAGTAAACAGTGTTCATGTAAACGGTATACTGCTGGAAACAGATTCTATATAAATGGTGCCTCACGGTAAACAGTTTTTATGTAAGCCGTATACTGCTGGAAACAAATTCTATATCAACGATGCCCTACAGTAAACAGTGTATATGTAAACAGTATACTGCTCGAAACAGATTCTATATAAACGGTGCTCTTCAGTAATCAGTGTTTATGTAAACAGTATACTGCTGGAAACAGATTATATATAAACGGTGCCCTACAGTAAACAGTGTTTATGTAAACATTATACTGCTGGAAACAGTTTCTATATAAAAGTTGCTCTAAAGTAAACAGTGATTATGTAAACGCTATACTGCTGAAAACAGAATCTATATAAATGGTGCCCTACAGCAAACAGTGTTTATGTAAACTATATACTGCTGGAAACAGATTCTATATAAACGATGCCTTACAGTATACAGTGTTTATGTAAACGGTATACTGCTGGAAACAGATTCTATATAAGCGGTGCCCTTCAGCAAACAGTGTTTATGTAAACAGTATACTGCTGGAAACAGATCCTATATAAACGGTGCCCTACAGTAAACAGTATTTATGTAAACATTATACTGCTGGAAACAGAATTTATATAAAAGGTGCTCTACAATAAACAGGGTTTATGTAAACAGTATACTGCTGGAAACAGATCCTATATAAACAGTGCCCTACAGTAAAAAGTGTTTTTGTAAACAGTACACTGCTGGAATCAGATTCTATAATAACGGTGACCGACAGTACACAATGTTTTGTAAACAATACACTGCTGGAAACAGATTCTATATAAACGGTGCTCTTTAGTAAACAGTGTTTATGTAAACGGTTTATATAGAATCATAAATACTGTTTACGGTAGAGCACCGTTTATACAGTATACTGCTGGAAACAGATTATGTATAAACGGTGCTCTACAGTAAACAGTGTTTATGTAAACAGTATACTGCTGGAAACAGATTCTTTGTAAACGGTGCCCTACAGTAAACAGTGTTTATGTAAACAGTATACTGCTGGTAACTGATTCTATATAAACGGTGCTCTACAGTAAACAGTGTTTATGTAAACGGTTTATATAGAATCATATATACTGTTTACTGTAGAGCACCGGTTATACAGTATACTGCTGGAAACTGATTCTATATAAACGGTGCCCTACAGTAAACAGTGTTTATGTAAACAGTATACTGCTGGTAACTGATTCTATATAAACGGTGCTCTACAGTAAACAGTGTTTATGTAAACGGTTTATATAGAATCATATATACTGTTTACTGTAGAGCACCGGTTATACAGTATACTGCTGGAAACAGATTCTGTATAAGCGGTGCTCTGCATTAAACAGTGTTTATGTAAACAGTATAAGGTGGAAACAGATTCTATATAAACGGTGCCCTACAGTAAACAGTGTTTATGTAAACAGCACACTGCTGTAAACAGAGTCTAAGTAAATAGTACTCTCCAGTAAACAGTGTCAATCTAAATCATGCACTACTGTAAACAGATGCTATGTGAAGATAGCACCACAGTAAACAATGTTTATGTAACCGGTATACTGCTGGAAACAGATTCTACATAAAGAGGGCCCTTCAGTGAACAGTGTTTATGTACACATTATATTGCTGGAAACAAATTCTATATAAATGGTGCTCTACAGTAAACAGTGTTTATGTACACAGTATACTGCTGGAAATAAATTCTATATAAACGGTGCCCTACTGTAAACAGTGTTTATGTAAACAGTATACTGCGGGAAGCAGATTGTATATAAACTGTGCTCTACAGTAAACAGTGTTTATGTAAACAGTACAAGCTGGAAACAGATTCTATATAAACGGTGCACTACAGTAAACAGAGTTTATGTAAACAGTATACTGCTGTCAACAGATTCTAGACAAACGGTGCCCGACAGTAAAGATTGTTTATGTAAACGGTATACTGCTGGAAACAAATTCTATATAAACGGTGCCCTACAGTAAACAGTGCTTATGTAAACAGTATACTGCTGGAAACAGATTCTAAATAAACGGTGCTATACAGTGAACAGTGCTTATGTAAACGGTATACTGCTGGAAACAGATTCTATATAAACGGTGCCCAACAGTAAAGATTGTTTATGTAAACGGTATACTGCTGGAAACAGATTCTAAATAAACGGTGCCCTCCGCAAAAAACAGTGTTTATGTAAACGGTGCACTGCTCGAAACAGATTCTCTATAAACGGTGCTCTACAGTAAACAGTGTTTATGTAAACGGTGTACTGCTGGAAACAGTTTCTATATAAATGGTGCCTCACGGTAAACAGTTTTTATGTAAGCCCTATACTGCTGGAAACAAATTCTATATCAACGATGCCCTACAGTAAACAGTGTATATGTAAACAGTATACTGCTCGAAACAGATTCTATATAAACGGTGCTCTTCAGTAAACAGTGTTTATGTAAACAGTATACTGCTGGAAACAGATTATATATAAACGGTGCCCTACAGTAAACAGTGTTTATGTAAACATTATACTGCTGGAAACAGTTTCTATATAAAAGTTGCTCTAAAGTAAACAGTGAGTATGTAAACGCTATACTGCTGAAAACAGAATCTATATAAATGGTGCCCTACAGCAAACAGTGTTTATGTAAACTATATACTGCTGGAAACAGATTCTATATAAACGATGCCTTACAGTATACAGTGTTTATGTAAACGGTATACTGCTGGAAACAGATTCTATATAAGCGGTGCCCTTCAGCAAACAGTGTTTATGTAAACAGTATACTGCTGGAAACAGATTCTACGTAAATGGTGCCCGACAGTAAACAGTCTTTATGTAAACAGTATACTGCTGGAAACAGATCCTATATAAACGGTGCCCTACAGTAAACAGTATTTATGTAAACAGTATACTGCTGGAAACAGAATTTATATAAAAGGTGCTCTACAATAAACAGGGTTTATGTAAACAGTATACTGCTGGAAACAGATCCTGTATAAACAGTGCCCTACAGTAAACAGTGTTTATGTAAACAGTACACTGCTGGAATCAGATTCTATAATAACGGTGCCCGACAGTACACAATGTTTTGTAAACAATACACTGCTGGAAACAGATTCTATATAAACGGTGCTCTTTAGTAAACAGTGTTTATGTAAACGGTTTATATAGAATCATAAATACTGTTTACGGTAGAGCACCGTTTATACAGTATACTGCTGGAAACAGATTATGTATAAACGGTGCTCTACAGTAAACAGTGTTTATGTAAACAGTATAAGCTGGAAACAGATTCTATATAAACGGTGCCCTACAGTATACAGAGTTTATGTAAACAGTACACTTCTGTAAACAGAGTCTATGTAAATAGTACTCTCCAATAAACAGTGTTAATCTAAATCATGCACTACTGTAAACAGATGCTATGTGAAGATAGCACCACATTAAACAATGTTTATGTAACCGGTATACTGCTGGAAACAGACTCTACATAAAGAGGGCCCTACAGTAAATAGTGTTTATGTACACAGTATACTGCTGAAAACAGATTCTACATAAAAGGTGCTCTACAGTAAACAGTGTTTATGTAAACAGTATACTGCTGGAAACAGAATCTATATAAACGGTGCCCTCCAGTAAACATTGTCTATGTAAATGGTATACTGCTGGAAACCGATTCTTTATAAAGGGTGCCCTACAGCAAACAGTGTTTATGTAAATAGTATACTGCTGTAAACAAATTCCATATAAACGGTGCCCTACAGTAAACAGTGTTTATGGAAACAGCACACTGCTGGAAACAGATTCTAGAGAAACGGTGCCCTACAGTAAACAGTGGTTATGTACACAGTATACTGCTGGAAACAGATTTTATATAAACGGTGCCCTACAGTAAACAGTGTTTATGTAAACAGTATACTGCTGGTAGCAGATTGTATATAAACTGTGCTCTACAGTAAACAGTGTTTATGTAAACAGTACAAGCTGGAAACAGATTCTATATAAACGGTGCCCTACAGTAAGCAGAGTTTATGTAAACAGTATACTGCTGGAAACAGATTCTATGTAAACGGAGCCCTACAGCAAACAGTGTTCATGAAATCGATATTCTGCTGGAAACATATTCTATATAAACGGTGACCTACAGTCTACAGTGTTTATGTAACCGCTATACTGCTGGAAACAGATTTGGCCTGCTGCAAAAAGTGTTTATGTGAATGCTTTACTGCTGGAAACAGATTCTATATAAACGGTGCCCTACAGTAAACAGTGTGTATGTAAACAGTATACTGCACGAAACAGATTCTACACACACGGTGCCCTACAGCAAACAGTGTTTATGTAAATAGCATACTGCTGGAAACAGATTTTATATAAACGGTGCCCTGCAGTATACAGTCTTTATGTAAATGGTGTACTGCTGGAAACAGATTCTAGAGAAACGGTGCCCTGCAGTAAACAGTGTTCATGTACACAAAATACTGCTGGAAACAGATTGTATAAAAACGGTGCTCTACAGTAAACAGTGTTTCTGTAAACAGTATAAGCTGGAAACGGATCATATATAAACGGTGCCCTACAGTAAACAGTGTATATGTAAACAGTATACTGCTGGAAACAGATTCTATATAAACGTTGCTCTACAGTAAACAGTGCTTATGTAAACGGTATACTGCTGGAAACAGATTCCATATAAACGGTGCCCTACAGTAAAAAGTATTTATGTAAACAGTATTCTGCTGGAAACAGTTTCTATCTAAACGGTGCTCTAAAGTAAACAGTGTTTATGTAAACGGTATATTGCTGGAAACAGATTCTATATAAACGGTGCTCTACAGTAAATAGTGTTTATGTAAACAGTATACTGCTGGAAACAGATTCTTTATAAACGGTGCCCTACAGCAAACAGTATTTATGTAAACAGTATACTGCTGGAAACTGATTCTATATAAACGGTGCTCTACAGTAATCAGTGTTTATGTAAACGGTTTATATAAAATCATAAATATGGTTTACTGTAGAGCACAGGTTATACAGTATACTGCTGGAAACAGATTCTGTATAAACGGTGCTCTACAGTAAACAGTGTTTATGTAAACTGTATAAGCTGGAAACAGATTGTATATAAACGGTGCCCTACAGTATACAGAGTTTATGTAAACAGTACACTGCTGTAAACAGAGTCTATGTAAATAGTACTCTCCAGTAAACAGTGTTAAACTAAATCATGCACTACTGCAAACAGATGCTATGTGAAGATAGCACCACAGTAAACAATGTTTATGTAACCGGTATACTGCTGGAAACAGATTCTACATAAAGAGGGCCCTACAGTAAACAGTGTTTATGTACATAGTATACTGCTGGAAACAAATTCTATATAAATGGTGCCCTACTGTAAACAGTGTTTATGTAAACAGTATACTGCGGGAAGCAGATTGTATATAAACTGTGCTCTACAGTAAACAGTGTTTATGTAAACAGTACAAGCTGGAAACAGATTCTATTTAAACGGTGCACTACAGTAAACAGAGTTTATGTAAACAGTATACTGCTGGAAACTGATTATATATAAACGGTGCCCTACAGCAAACAGTGTTCATGAAAACGATATACTGCTGGAAACAGATTCTATATAAACGGTGCTCTACAGTAAACAGTGTTTATGTAAACAGTATACTGCTGTCAACAGATTCTAGACAAACGGTGCCCTACAGTAAAGATTGTTTATGTAAACGGTATACTGCTGGAAACAGATTCTATATAAACGGTGCCCCCAAAGTGAACAGTGCTTATGTAAACGGTATACTGCTGGAAACATATTCTAAATAAACGGTGTTATACAGTGAACCGTGCTTATGTAAACGGTATACTGCTGGAAACAGAATTTATATACACGCTGCTCTACAATAAACAGGGTTTATGTAAACAGTACACTGCTGGAAACAGATCCTATATAAACAGTGCCCTACAGTAAACAGTGTTTATGTAAACAGTACACTGCTGGAAACAGATTCTAGAGAAACGGTGCCCTACAGTAAACAGTGTTTATGTGCACAGTATACTGCTGGAAATATATTTTATATAAACGGTGCCCTACAGTAAACAGTGTTTATGTAAACAGTATACTGCTGGAAGCAGATTGTATATAAACTGTGCTCTACAGTAAACAGTGTTTATGTAAACAGTACAAGCTGGAAACAGATTCTATATAAACGGTGCACTACAGTAAACAGAGTTTATGTAAACAGTATACTGCTGTCAACAGATTCTAGACAAACGGTGCCCGACAGTAAAGATTGTTTATGTAAACGGTATACTGCTGGAAACAGATTCTATATAAACGGTGCCCTACAGTGAACAGTGCTTATGTAAACAGTATACTGCTGGAAACAGATTCTAAATAAACGGTGCTATACAGTGAACAGTGCTTATGTAAACGGTATACTGCTGGAAACAGATTCTATATAAACGGTGCCCAACAGTAAAGATTGTTTATGTAAACGGTATACTGCTGGAAACAGATTCTAAATAAACGGTGCCCTCCGCAAAAAACAGTGTTTATGTAAACGGTGCACTGCTCGAAACAGATTCTCTATAAACGGTGCTCTACAGTAAACAGTGTTTATGTAAACGGTGTACTGCTGGAAACATATTCTATATAAATGGTGCCTCACGGTAAACAGTTTTTATGTAAGCCCTATACTGCTGGAAACAAATTCTATATCAACGATGCCCTACAGTAAACAGTGTATATGTAAACAGTATACTGCTCGAAACAGATTCTATATAAACGGTGCTCTTCAGTAAACAGTGTTTATGTAAACAGTATACTGCTGGAAACAGATTATATATAAACGGTGCCCTACAGTAAACAGTGTTTATGTAAACATTATACTGCTGGAAACAGTTTCTATATAAAAGTTGCTCTAAAGTAAACAGTGATTATGTAAACGCTATACTGCTGAAAACAGAATCTATATAAATGGTGCCCTACAGCAAACAGTGTTTATGTAAACTATATACTGCTGGAAACAGATTCTATATAAACGATGCCTTACAGTATACAGTGTTTATGTAAACGGTATACTGCTGGAAACAGATTCTATATAAGCGGTGCCCTTCAGCAAACAGTGTTTATGTAAACAGTATACTGCTGGAAACAGATTCTACGTAAACGGTGCCCTACAGTAAACAGTCTTTATGTAAACAGTATACTGCTGGAAACAGATCCTATATAAACGGTGCCCTACAGTAAACAGTATTTATGTAAACAGTATACTGCTGGAAACAGAATTTATATAAAAGGTGCTCTACAATAAACAGGGTTTATGTAAACAGTATACTGCTGGAAACAGATCCTGTATAAACAGTGCCCTACAGTAAACAGTGTTTATGTAAACAGTACACTGCTGGAATCAGATTCTATAATAACGGTGCCCTACTGTACACAATGTTTTGTAAACAATACACTGCTGGAAACAGATTCTATGTAAACGGTGCTCTTTAGTAAACAGTGTTTATGTAAACGGTTTATATAGAATCATAAATACTGTTTACGGTAGAGCACCGTTTATACAGTATACTGCTGGAAACAGATTATGTATAAACGGTGCTCTACAGTAAACAGTGTTTATGTAAACAGTATAAGCTGGAAACAGATTCTTTATAAACGGTGCCCTACAGTATACAGAGTTTATGTAAACAGTACACTTCTGTAAACAGAGTCTATGTAAATAGTACTCTCCAATAAACAGTGTTAATCTAAATCATGCACTACTGTAAACAGATGCTATGTGAAGATAGCACCACATTAAACAATGTTTATGTAACCGGTATACTGCTGGAAACAGACTCTACATAAAGAGGGCCCTACAGTAAATAGTGTTTATGTACACATTATATTGCTGCAAACCGATTCTATATAAACGGTGCTGTACAGTAAATAGTGTTTATGTAAACAGTATACTGCTGAAAACAGATTCTACATAAAAGGTGCTCTACAGTAAACAGTGTTTATGTAAACAGTATACTGCTGGAAACAGAATCTATATAAACGGTGCCCTCCAGTAAACATTGCCTATGTAAATGGTATACTGCTGGAAACCGATTCTTTATAAACGGTGCCCTACAGCAAACAGTGTTTATGTAAATAGTATACTGCTGTAAACAAATTCCATATAAACGGTGCCCTACAGTAAACAGTGTTTATGGAAACAGCACACTGCTGGAAACAGATTCTAGAGAAACGGTGCCCTACAGTAAACAGTGGTTATGTACACAGTATACTGCTGGAAACAGATTTTATATAAACGGTGCCCTACAGTAAACAGTGTTTATGTAAACAGTATACTGCTGGTAGCAGATTGTATATAAACTGTGCTCTACAGTAAACAGTGTTTATGTAAAC
Source organism: Scyliorhinus torazame (assembly GCF_047496885.1). Lineage (NCBI taxonomy): Eukaryota > Metazoa > Chordata > Chondrichthyes > Carcharhiniformes > Scyliorhinidae > Scyliorhinus > Scyliorhinus torazame. The sequence continues at coordinate 48,501,650 of NC_092729.1, forward strand.
AGTACAAGCTGGAAACAGATTCTATATAAACGGTGCCCTACAGTAAGCAGAGTTTATGTAAACAGTATACTGCTGGAAACAGATTCTATGTAAACGGAGCCCTACAGCAAACAGTGTTCATGAAATCGATATTCTGCTGGAAACATATTCTATATAAACGGTGACCTACAGTCTACAGTGTTTATGTAACCGCTATACTGCTGGAAACAGATTTGGCCTGCGGCAAAAAGTGTTTATGTGAATGCTTTACTGCTGGAAACAGATTCTATATAAACGGTGCCCTACAGTAAACAGTGTGTATGTAAACAGTATACTGCACGAAACAGATTCTACACACACGGTGCCCTACAGCAAACAGTGTTTATGTAAACAGTATAAGCTGGAAACGGATTATATATAAACGGTGCCCTACAGTAAACAGTGTATATGTAAACAGTATACTGCTGGAAACAGATTCTATATAAACGTTGCTCTACAGTAAACAGTGCTTATGTAAACGGTATACTGCTGGAAACAGATTCCATATAAACGGTGCCCTGCAGTAAAAAGTATTTATGTAAACAGTATTCTGCTGGAAACAGTTTCTATATAAACGGTGCTCTAAAGTAAACAGTGTTTATGTAAACGGTATATTGCTGGAAACAGATTCTATATAAACGGTGCTCTACAGTAAATAGTGTTTATGTAAACAGTATACTGCTGGAAACAGATTCTTTATAAACGGTGCCCTACAGCAAACAGTATTTATGTAAACAGTATACTGCTGGAAACTGATTCTATATAAACGGTGCTCTACAGTAAACAGTGTTTATGTAAACGGTTTATATAAAATCATAAATATGGTTTACTGTAGAGCACAGGTTATACAGTATACTGCTGGAAACAGATTCTGTATAAACGGTGCTCTACAGTAAACAGTGTTTATGTAAACTGTATAAGCTGGAAACAGATTGTATATAAACGGTGCCCTACAGTATACAGAGTTTATGTAAACAGTACACTGCTGTAAACAGAGTCTATGTAAATAGTACTCTCCAGTAAACAGTGTTAAACTAAATCATGCACTACTGCAAACAGATGCTATGTGAAGATAGCACCACAGTAAACAATGTTTATGTAACCGGTATACTGCTGGAAACAGATTCTACATAAAGAGGGCCCTACAGTAAACAGTGTTTATGTACATAGTATACGGCTGGAAACAAATTCTATATAAATGGTGCCCTACTGTAAACAGTGTTTATGTAAACAGTATACTGCGGGAAGCAGATTGTATATAAACTGTGCTCTACAGTAAACAGTGTTTATGTAAACAGTACAAGCTGGAAACAGATTCTATTTAAACGGTGCACTACAGTAAACAGAGTTTATGTAAACAGTATACTGCTGGAAACTGATTATATATAAACGGTGCCCTACAGCAAACAGTGTTCATGAAAACGATATACTGCTGGAAACAGATTCTATATAAACGGTGCTCTACAGTAAACAGTGTTTATGTAAACAGTATACTGCTGTCAACAGATTCTAGACAAACGGTGCCCTACAGTAAAGATTGTTTATGTAAACGGTATACTGCTGGAAACAGATTCTATATAAACGGTGCCCCCAAAGTGAACAGTGCTTATGTAAACGGTATACTGCTGGAAACATATTCTAAATAAACGGTGTTATACAGTGAACCGTGCTTATGTAAACGGTATACTGCTGGAAACAGAATTTATATACACGCTGCTCTACAATAAACAGGGTTTATGTAAACAGTACACTGCTGGAAACAGATCCTATATAAACAGTGCCCTACAGTAAACAGTGTTTATGTAAACAGTACACTGCTGGAAACAGATTCTAGAGAAACGGTGCCCTACAGTAAACAGTGTTTATGTGCACAGTATACTGCTGGAAATATATTTTATATAAACGGTGCCCTACAGTAAACAGTGTTTATGTAAACAGTATACTGCTGGAAGCAGATTGTATATAAACTGTGCTCTACAGTAAACAGTGTTTATGTAAACAGTACAAGCTGGAAACAGATTCTATATAAACGGTGTCCTACAGTAAGCAGAGTTTATGTAAACAGTATACTGCTGGAAACAGATTATATGTAAACAGTGCCCTACAGCAAACAGTGTTCATGAAAACGATATACTGCTGGAAACATATTCTATATAAACGGTGACCTACAGTCTACAGTGTTTATGTAAACGCTATACTGCTGGAAACTGATTCTATAAAAACGGTGCCCTGCTGCAAAAAGTGTTTATGTAAACAGTATACTACTGCAAACAGATTCTATATAAACGGTGCTGTACAGTAAACAGTGTTTATGTAAACAGTATACTGCTGGAAACAGATTCTATATAAACGGTGGTCTACAGTAAACAGTGTTTATGAAAACAGTACACTGCTCGAAACAGATTCTATATAAACGGTAATCTACAGTAAACAGTGTTTATGTAAGCAGCATTCTGCTGGAAACAGATTCTATATAAACGGTGCTCTACAGCAAACAGTGTTTATATAAACAGTATACCGCTGTCAACAGATTCTATATAAACGGTTCTCTACAGTAAAGATTGTTTGTGGACACAGTATACTGCTGGAAACAGATTCTATATAAACGGTGCTCTACAGTAAACAGTGTTTATGTAAACGGTTTATATAGTATCATGAATACTGTTTACGGTAGAGCACCGTTTATACAGTATACTGCTGGAAACAGATTATGTATAAACGGTGCTCTACAGTAAACAGTGTTTATGTAAACAGTATAAGATCGAAACAGATTCTATATAAACGGTGCCATACAGTATACAGAGTTTATGTAAACAGTACACTGCTGTAAACAGAATCTATGTAAATAGTACTCTCCAGTAAACAGTGTTAATCTAAATCATGCACTACTGTAAACAGATGCTATGTGAAGATTGCACCACAGTAAACAATGTTTACGTAACCGGTATACTGCTGGAAACAGATTCTACATAAAGAGGGCTCTACAGTAAACAGTGTTTATGTACACATTATATTGCTGCAAACAGATTCTATATAAACGGGGCTGTACAGTAAATAGTGTTTTTGTAAACAGTATACTGCTGAAAACAGATTCTACATAAAAGGGGCTCTACAGTAAACAGTGTTTATTTAAACAGTATACTGCTGGAAACAGATTCCATATAAACGGTGCCCTACAGTAAACAGTGTCTATGTAAATGGTATAATGCTGGAAACAGATTCTATATCAAAGGTGCCCTACAGCAAACAGTGTGTATGTAAACAGTATACTGCTGGAAACAGATTCTATATAAACCGTGCCCTACAGCAAACAGTGTTTATGTAAATAGTATACTGCTGTAAACAGATTCCATATAAACGGTGCCCTACAGTAAACAGTGTTTATGGAAACAGTACACTGCTGGAAACAGATTCTAGAGAAACGGTGCACTACATTAAACAGTGTTTATGTACACAGTATACTGCTGGAAACAGATTTTATATAAACGGTGCCCTACAGTAAATAGTGTTTATGTAAACAGTATACTGCTGGAAGCAGATTGTATATAAACTGTGCTCTACAGTAAACAGTGTTTATGTAAACAGTACAAGCTGGAAACAGATATTATATAAACGGTGCCCTGCAGTATACAGAGTTTATGTAAACAGTACACTGCTGTAAACAGAGTCTATGTAAATAGTACTCTCCAGTAAACAGTGTTAAACTAAATCATGCACTACTGCAAACAGATGCTATGTGAAGATAGCACCGCAGTAAACAATGTTTATGTAACCGGTATATTGCTGGAAACAGATTCTATATAAATGGTGCTCTACAGTAAACAGTGTTTATGAACACAGTGTACTGCTGGAAACAAATTCTATATAAATGGTGCCCTCCTGTAAACAGTGTTTATGTAAACAGTATACTGCGGGAAGCAGATTGTATATAAACTGTGCTCTACAGTAAACTGTGTTTATGTAAACAGTACAAGCTGGAAACAGATTCTATATAAACGGTGCACTACAGTAAACAGAGTTTATGTAAACAGTATACTGCTGGAAACTGATTATATATAAACGGTGCCCTACAGCAAACAGTGTTCATGAAAACGATATACTGCTGGAAACAGTTTCTATATAAACGGTGCTCTACAGTAAACAGCGTTTATGTAAACAGTATACTGCTGTCAACAGATTCTAGACAAACGGTGCCCTACAGTAAAGATTGTTTATGTAAACGGTATACTGCTGGAAACAGATTCTATATAAACGGTGCCCTACAGTGAACAGTGCTTATGTAAACGGTATACTGCTGCAAACAGATTCTAAATAAACGGTGCTATACAGTGAACCGTGCTTATGTAAACGGTATACTGCTGGAAAAAGAATTTATATACACGCTGCTCTACAATAAACAGGGTTTATGTAAACAGTACACTGCTGGAAGCAGATCCTATATAGACAGTGCCCTACAGTAAACAGTGTTTATGTAAACAGTACACTGCTGGAAACAGATTCGATATAAACGGTGACCGACAGTACACAGTGTTTTGTAAACAGTACACTGCTGGAAACAGATTCTAGAGGAACGGTGCCCTACAGTAAACAGTGTTTATGTGCACAGTATACTGCTGGAAATAGATTTTATATAAACGGTGCCCTACAGTAAACAGTGTTTATGTAAACAGTATACTGCTGGAAGCAGATTGTATATAAACTGTGCTCTACAGTAAACAGTGTTTATGTAAACAGTCCAAGCTGGAAACAGATTCTATATAAACGGTGCCCTACAGTAAGCAGAGTTTATGTAAACAGTATACTGCTGGAAACAGATTATATGTAAACAGTGCCCGTACAGCAAACAGTGTTCATAAAAACGATATACTGCTGGAAACATATTCTATATAAACGGTTACCTACAGTCTACAGTGTTTATGTAAACGCTATACTGCTGGAAACTGATTCTATAAAAACGGTGCCCTGCTGCAAAAAGTGTTTATGTAAACAGTATACTACTGCAAACAGATTCTATATAAACGGTGCTCTACAGTAAACAGTGTTTATGAAAACAGTACACTGCTGGAAACAGATTTTATATAAACGGTAATCTACAGTAAACAGTGTTTATGTAAGCAGCCTTCTGCTGGAAACAGATTCTATATAAACGGTGCTCTACAGCAAACAGTGTTTATATAAACAGTACACTGCTGTCAACAGATTCTATATAAACGGTTCTCTACAGTAAAGATTGTTTATGTAAACAGTATACTGCTGGAAACAGATTCTATATAAACGGTGCTCTTCAGTAAACAGTGTTTATGTAAACGGTTTATATAGTATCATAAATACTGTTTACGGTAGAGCACCGTTTATACAGTATACTGCTGGAAACAGTTTATGTATAAACGGTGCTCTACAGTAAACAGTGTTTATGTAAACAGTGTAAGCTGGAAACAGATTCTATATAAACGGTGCCCTACAGTATACAGAGTTTATGTAAACAGTACACTGCTGTAAACAGAGTCTATGTAAATAATACTCCCCAGTAAACAGTGTTAATCTATATCATGCACTACTGTAAGCAGATGCTATGTGAAGATAGCACCACAGTAAACAATGTTTATGTAACCGGTATACTGCTGGAAACAGATTCTACATAAAGAGGGCCCTACAGTAAACAGTGTTTATGTACACATTATATTGATGCAAACAGAATCTATATAAACGGTGCCCTACAGTAAACAGTGTTTATGTAAATGGTATACTGCTGGAAACAGATTCTATATCAACGGTGCCCTACAGTAAACAGTGTGTATGTAAACAGTATACAGCTGGAAACAGATTCTATATAAACCGTGCCCTACAGCAAACAGTGTTTATGTAAATAGTATACTGCTGTAAACAGATTCCATATAAACGGTGCCCTACAGTAAACAGTGTTTATGGAAACAGTATACTGCTGGAAACAGATTCTATATCAACGGTGCCCTACAGTAAACACTGTGTATGGAAATAGTATACAGCTGGAAACAGATTCTATATAAACCGTGCCCTACAGCAAACAGTGTTTATGTAAATAGTATACTGCTTTAAACAGATTCCATATAAACGGTGCCCTACAGTAAACAGTGTTTATGGAAACAGTATACTGCTGTAAACAGTTTCCATATAAAAGGTGCCCTACAGTAAACAGTGTTTATGGAAACAGTATACTGCTAGAAACAGATTCTATATAAACGGTGCCCTACAGTAAACAGTGTTTATGTAAACAGTATACTGCTAGAAACAGATTTTATATAAACGGTGCCCTACAGTAAACAGTGTTTATGTAAACAGTATACTGCTGGAAGCAGATTGTATATAAACTGTGCTCTACAGCAAACAGTGTTTATGTAAACAGTACAATAAATTCTATATAAACGGTTCTCTACAGTAAAGATTGTTTATGTAAACAGTATACTGCTGGAAACAGATTCTATATAAACGGTGCTCTTCAGTAAACAGTGTTTATGTAAACGGTTTATATAGTATCATAAATACTGTTTACGGTAGAGCACCGTTTATACAGTATACTGCTGGAAACAGTTTATGTATAAACGGTGCTCTACAGTAAACAGTGTTTATGTAAACAGTGTAAGCTGGAAACAGATTCTATATAAACGGTGCCCTACAGTATACAGAGTTTATGTAAACAGTACACTGCTGTAAACAGAGTCTATGTAAATAATACTCCCCAGTAAACAGTGTTAATCTATATCATGCACTACTGTAAGCAGATGCTATGTGAAGATAGCACCACAGTAAACAATGTTTATGTAACCGGTATACTGCTGGAAACAGATTCTACATAAAGAGGGCCCTACAGTAAACAGTGTTTATGTACACATTATATTGATGCAAACAGAATCTATATAAACGGTGCCCTACAGTAAACAGTGTTTATGTAAATGGTATACTGCTGGAAACAGATTCTATATCAACGGTGCCCTACAGTAAACAGTGTGTATGTAAACAGATTTTATATAAACGGTGCCCTAAGGTAAGCAGAGTTTCTGTAAACAGCATACTGCTGGAAACAGATTCTATGTAAACAGTGCCCTACAGCAAACAGTGTCCATGAAAACGATATACTGCTGGAAACATATTCTATATAAACGGTGACCTACAGTCTACAGTGTTTATGTAAACGCTATACGGCTGGAAACAGATTCTATATAAACGGTGCCCTGCTGCAAAAAGTGTTTATGTAAACAGTATACTGCTGCAAACAGATTGTATATAAACGGTGCTCTACTGTAAACAGTGTTTATGAAAACAGTACACTGCTGGAAACAGATTCTATATAAACGGTAATCTACAGTAAACAGTGTTTATGTAAGCAGCATTCTGCTGGGAACAGATTCTATATAAACGGTGCTCTACAGCAAACAGTGTTTATATAAACAGTATACTGCTGTCAACATATTCTATATAAACGGTTCTCTACAGTAAAGATTGTTTATGTAAACGGTATACTGCTGGAAACAGATTCTAAATAAACAGTGCCCTACAGCAAACAGTGTTTATGTAAACAGTATACTGCTGGAAACAGATTCTATATAAACGGTGCTCTACAGTAAACAGTGTTTATGTAAACGGTGTACTGCTGGAAACAGATTCTGTATAAACGGTGCTCTACAGTAAACAGTGTTTATGTAAACAGTTCAGCTGGAAACAGATTCTATATAAACGGTGCCCTTCAGCAAACAGTGTTCATGAAAACGATATACTGCTATAAACAGAATCTATATAAACGGTGCACTACTGCAAAAAGTGTTTATGTAAACAGTATACTGCTGGAAACAGATTCTATATAAACGGTGCCCTACAGTAAACAGTATTTATGTAAACGGTATACTGCTGGAAACAAATTCTATATAAACGGTGCCCTACAGTAAACAGTGTTTGTCCAAACTGTATACTGCTGGAAACAGATTCTATATAAACGGTGCCCTACAGTAAACAGTGTTTATGTAAATGGTATACTGCTGGAAACAGATTCTATATAAACGGTGCCCTACAGTAAACAGTGTGTATGTAAACAGTATACTGCTGGAAACAGATTCTATATAAACGGTGCCCTACAGCAAACAGTGTTTATGTAAATAGTATACTGCTGGAAACAGATTCTATATAAACGGTGCCCTGCAGTAAACAGTGTTTATGGAAACAGTATACTGCTGGAAACAGATCCTAGATAAACGGTGCCCTACAGTAAACAGTGTTTATGTAAATAGTATACTGCTGTGAACAGATTCTATATAAACGGTGCCCTACAGTAAACAGTCTTTATGTAAGCAGTATACTGCTGGAAACAGATTGTATATAAACGGTGCTCTACAGTAAACAGTGTTTATGTAAACAGTATAAGCTGGTAACGTATTCTATATAATGGGTGCCCTTCAGCAAACAGTGTTCATGAAAACGATATACTGCTATAAACAGAATCTATATAAACGGTGCACTACTGCAAAAAGTGTTTATGTAAACAGTATACTGCTGGAAACAGATTCTATATAATCGGCGCCCTACAGTAAACAGTATTTATGTAAACGGTATACTGCTGGAATCAAATTCTATATAAACGGTGCCCTACTGTAAACAGTGTTTGTCCAAACTGTATACTGCTGGAAACAGATCCTAGATAAACGGTGCCCTACAGTAAACAGTGTTTATGTTAACAGTAAACTGCTGGAAACAGATTCTATATAAACGGTGCTCTACAGTAAACAGTGTTTATGTAAACAGTATAAGCTGGAAACAGATTCTATATAAACGGTGCCCTACAGTAAACAGAGTTTATGTAAACAGTGTACTGCTGGAAACAGATACTATATAAACGGTGCTCTACAGTAAACAGTGTTTATGTAAACGGTATACTGCTGCTAACACATTCTATATAAACGGTGCCGTGCAGTAAACAGTGTTTATGTAAATAGTATACTGCTGGAAACAGTTTCTATATAAAAGGTGCCCTATAGCAAACAGTGTTCATGAAAACGATATACTGCTGGAAACAGATTCTATATAAACGGTGCTCTACAGTAAACAGTGTTTATGTAAACGGTGTACTGCTGGAAACAGATTCTGTATAAACGGTGCTCTACAGTAAACAGTGTTTATGTAAACAGTTCAGCTGGAAACAGATTCTATATAAACGGTGCCCTTCAGCAAACAGTGTTCATGAAAACGATATACTGCTATAAACAGAATCTATATAAACGGTGCACTACTGCAAAAAGTGTTTATGTAAACAGTATACTGCTGGAAACAGATTCTATATAAACGGTGCCCTACAGTAAACAGTATTTATGTAAACGGTATACTGCTGGAAACAAATTCTATATAAACGGTGCCCTACAGTAAACAGTGTTTGTCCAAACTGTATACTGCTGGAAACAGATTCTATATAAACGGTGCCCTACAGTAAACAGTGTTTATGTAAATGGTATACTGCTGGAAACAGATTCTATATAAACGGTGCCCTACAGTAAACAGTGTGTATGTAAACAGTATACTGCTGGAAACAGATTCTATATAAACGGTGCCCTACAGCAAACAGTGTTTATGTAAATAGTATACTGCTGGAAACAGATTCTATATAAACGGTGCCCTGCAGTAAACAGTGTTTATGGAAACAGTATACTGCTGGAAACAGATCCTAGATAAACGGTGCCCTACAGTAAACAGTGTTTATGTAAATAGTATACTGCTGTGAACAGATTCTATATAAACGGTGCCCTACAGTAAACAGTCTTTATGTAAGCAGTATACTGCTGGAAACAGATTGTATATAAACGGTGCTCTACAGTAAACAGTGTTTATGTAAACAGTATAAGCTGGTAACGTATTCTATATAATGGGTGCCCTTCAGCAAACAGTGTTCATGAAAACGATATACTGCTATAAACAGAATCTATATAAACGGTGCACTACTGCAAAAAGTGTTTATGTAAACAGTATACTGCTGGAAACAGATTCTATATAATCGGCGCCCTACAGTAAACAGTATTTATGTAAACGGTATACTGCTGGAAACAAATTCTATATAAACGGTGCCCTACTGTAAACAGTGTTTGTCCAAACTGTATACTGCTGGAAACAGATCCTAGATAAACGGTGCCCTACAGTAAACAGTGTTTATGTTAACAGTAAACTGCTGGAAACAGATTCTATATAAACGGTGCTCTACAGTAAACAGTGTTTATGTAAACAGTATAAGCTGGAAACAGATTCTATATAAACGGTGCCCTACAGTAAACAGAGTTTATGTAAACAGTGTACTGCTGGAAACAGATACTATATAAACGGTGCTCTACAGTAAACAGTGTTTATGTAAACGGTATACTGCTGCTAACAGATTCTATATAAACGGTGCCGTGCAGTAAACAGTGTTTATGTAAATAGTATACTGCTGGAAACAGTTTCTATATAAAAGGTGCCCTATAGCAAACAGTGTTCATGAAAACGATATACTGCTGGAAACAGATTCTATATAAACGGTGCTCTACAGTATACAATGTTTATGTTAACAGTATAATGCTGGACAAAGATTCTATATAAACTGTGCCCTACAGTAAACAGTGTTTATGTAAAGAGTATACTGCTGGAAACAGATTCTATATAAACGGTGCTCTACAATAAACAGTGTTTATGTAAACAGTAAACTGCTGGAAACAGATTCTATATAATCGGTGCTCTACAATAAACAGTGTTTATGTAAACGGTATATTGCTGAAAACTGGTTCTATATAAACGGTGCTCTTATGTAAACAGTATACTGCTGGAAACAGATTCTATATAAACGGTGCTCTACAGTAAACATTGTTTATGTAAACAGTATACTACTGGAAACAGAGTCTTTTTATACGGTGCTCTACAGTAAACAGTGTTTATGTAAACAGTATTCTGCTGGAAACAGATTCTATATAAACGGTGCTCTACAGCAAACAGTGCTTATATAAACGGTATACTGCTGGAAACAGATTCTATATAAACGGTGCTCTACGGTAAACAGTGTTTATGTAAACAGTATAAGCTGGAAACAGATTCTTTATAAACGGTGCCCTACAGTAAACAGTGTTTATGTAAACAGTATACTGCTGGAAACAGATTCTATATAAACGGTGCTCTACAGTAGACAGTGTTTATGTAAACTGTTTATATAGAATCATAAACACTGTTAACTGTCGAGCACCGTTTATACAGGAGACTGCTGGAAACAGATTCTGTATAAACAGTGCTCTACAGTAAACAGTGTTTATGTAAACAGTTTACAGCTGGAAACAGATTGCATATAAAGGGTGCTCTACAGTAAACAGTGTTTATGTAAACAGTATAAGGTGGAATCAGATTCTATATAAACGGTGCCCTACAGTATACAGAGTTTATGTAAACAGTACACTGCTGTAAACAGAGTCTATGTAAATAGTACTCTCCAGTAAACAGTGTTAATCTAAATCATGCACTACTGTAAACAGATGCTATGTTAATATAGCACCACAGTAAACAATATTAATGTAACCAGTATACTGCTGGAATCAGATTCTACATAAAGAGGGACCTACAGTAAACAGTGTTTATGTACACATTATATTGCTGGAAACATATTATATATAAACGGTGCTCTACAGAAAACAGTGTTTATTTAAACAGTATACTGCTGGAAACAGATTCTATATAAACGGTGCCCTACAGAAACAGTGTCTATGCAAACAGTATACTGCTGGAAACAGATTCTATATAAACGGTGCTCTACAGTAAACAGTGTTTATGTAAACGGTGTACTGCTGGAAACAGATTCTGTATAAAAGGTGCTCTACAGTAAACAGTGTTTATGTAAACAGTTCAGCTGGAAACAGATTCTATATAAACGGTGCCCTTCAGCAAACAGTGTTCATGAAAACGATATACTGCTATAAACAGAATCTATATAAACGGTGCACTACTGCAAAAAGTGTTTATGTAAACAGTATACTGCTGGAAACAGATTCTATATAAACGGTGCCCTACAGTAAACAGTATTTATGTAAACGGTATACTGCTGGAAACAAATTCTATATAAACGGTGCCCTACAGTAAACAGTGTTTGTCCAAACTGTATACTGCTGGAAACAGATTCTATATAAACGGTGCCCTACAGTAAACAGTGTTTATGTAAATGGTATACTGCTGGAAACAGATTCTATATAAACGGTGCCCTACAGTAAACAGTGTGTATGTAAACAGTATACTGCTGGAAACAGATTCTATATAAACGGTGCCCTACAGCAAACAGTGTTTATGTAAATGGTATACTGCTGGAAACAGATTCTATATAAACGGTGCCCTGCAGTAAACAGTGTTTATGGAAACAGTATATTGCTGGAAACAGATCCTAGAGAAACGGTGCCCTACAGTAAACAGTGTTTATGTAAATAGTATACTGCTGTAAACAGATTCTGTATAAACGGTGCCCTACAGTAAACAGTCTTTATGTAAGCAGTATACTGCTGGAAACAGATTGTATATAAACGGTGCTCTACAGTAAACAGTGTTTATGTAAACAGTATAAGTTGGTAACGTATTCTATATAAACGGTGCCCGACAGTAAACAGTGTTTATGTTAACAGTATACTGCTGGAAACAGATTCTATATAAACGGTGCTCTACAGTAAACAGTGTTTATGTAAACAGTATAAGCTGGAAACAGATTCTATATAAACGGTGCCCTACAGTAAACAGTGTTTATGTAAACAGTGTACTGCTGGAAACAGATACTATATAAACGGTGCTCTACAGTAAACAGTGTTTATATAAACAGTATACTGCTGTCAACAGATTCTATATAAACTGTTCTCTACAGTAAAGATTGTTTATGTAAACGGTATACTGCTGGAAATAGATTCTATATAAACGGTGCCCTACAGTAAACACTGTGTATGTAAACAGTATACTGCTGGAAACAGATTCTATATAAACGGTGCCCTACAGCAAACAGTGTTTATGTAAATAGTATACTGCTGGAAACAGATTCTATATAAACGGTGCCCTGCAGTAAACAGTGTTTATGGAAACAGTATACTGCTGGAAACAGATCCTAGATAAACGGTGCCCTACAGTAAACAGTGTTTATGTAAATAGTATACTGCTGTGAACAGATTCTATATAAACGGTGCCCTACAGTAAACAGTCTTTATGTAAGCAGTATACTGCTGGAAACAGATTGTATATAAACGGTGCTCTACAGTAAACAGTGTTTATGTAAACAGGATAAGCTGGAAACAGATTCTATATAAACGGTGCCCTACAGTAAACGGTGTTTATGTAAATGGTATACTGCTGGAAACAGATTCTATGTAAACGGTGCCCTACAGTAAACAGTGTGTATGTAAACAGTATACTGCTGGAAACAGATCCTATATAAACGGTGCCCTTCTGCAAACAGTGTTTATGTAAATAGTATACTGCTGGAAACAGATTCTATATAAACGTTGCCCTGAAGTAAACAGTGGTTATGGAAACAGTATACTGCTGGAAACAGATCCTAGAGAAACGGTGCCCTACAGTAAACAGTGTTTATGTAAATAGTATACTGCTGTAAACAGATTCTATATAAACGGTGCCCTACAGTAAACAGTCTTTATGTAAGCAGTATACTGCTGGAAACAGATTGTATATAAACGGTGCTCTACAGTAAATAGTGTTTATGTAAACAGTATAAGCTGGTAACGTATTCTATATAAACGGTGCCCTACAGTAAACAGTGTTTATGTTAACAGTATACTGCTGGAAACAGATTCTGTATAAACGGTGCTCTACAGTAAACAGTGTTTATGTAAACAGTATAAGCTGGAAACAGATTCTATATAAACGGTGCCCTACAGTAAACAGTGTTTATGTAAAGAGTGTACTGCTGGAAACAGATACTATATAAACGGTGCTCTACAGTAAACAGTGTTTATATAAACGGTATACTGCTGGAAACAGATTCTATATAAACGGTTCTCTTCAGTAAAGATTGTTTATGTAAACGGTATACTGCTGGAAACAGATTCTAAATAAACAGTGCCCTACAGCAAACAGTGTTTATGTAAACAGTATACTGTTGGAAACAGATTCAATATAAACGGTGCTCTACAGTAAACAGTGTTTATGTAAACGGTGTACTGCTGGAAACAGATTCTGTATAAACGGTGCTCTACAGTAAACAGTGTTTATGTAAACAGTTCAGCTGGAAACAGATTATATATAAACGGTGCCCTTCAGCAAACAGTGTTCATGAAAACGATATACTGCTATAAACAGAATCTATATAAATGGTGCACTACTGCAAAAAGTGTTTATGTAAACAGTATACTGCTGGAAACAGATTCTATATAAACGGTGCCCTACAGTAAACAGTATTTATGTAAACGGTATACTGCTGGAAACAAATTCTATATAAACGGTGCCCTACAGTAAACAGTGTTTATGTAAATAGTATACTGCTGTAAACAGATTCTATATAAACGGTGCCCTACAGTAAACAGTCTTTATGTAAGCAGTATACTGCTGGAAACAGATTGTATATAAACGGTGCTCTACAGTAAACAGTGTTTATGTAAACAGTATAAGCTGGTAACGTATTCTATATAAACGGTGCCCTACAGTAAACAGTGTTTATGTTAACAGTATACTGCTGGAAACAGATTCTATATAAACGGTGCTCTACAGTAAACAGTGTTTATGTAAACAGTATAAGCTGGAAACAGATTCTATATAAACGGTGCCCTACAGTAAACAGTGTTTATGTAAACAGTGTACTGCTGGAAACAGATACTATATAAACGGTGCTCTACAGTAAACAGTGTTTATGTAAACGGTATACTGCTGCTAACAGATTCTATATAAACGGTGCCGTACAGTAAACAGTGTTTATGTAAATAGTATACTGCTGGAAACAGTTTCTATATAAAAGGTGCCCTATAGCAAACAGTGTTCATGAAAACGATATACTGCTGGAAACAGATTCTATATAAACGGTGCTCTACAGTATACAGGGTTTATGTAAACGCTATACTGCTGGAAACAGATTCTATGTAAACGGTGCCCTACTGCAAAAAGTGTTTATGTAAACAGTATAATGCTGGACAAAGATTCTATATAAACTGTGCCCTACAGTAAACAGTGCTTATGTAAAGAGTATACTGCTGGAAACAGATTCTATATAAACGGTGCTCTACAATAAACAGTGTTTATGTAAACAGTAAACTGCTTGTAACAGATTCTATATAATCGGTGCTCTACAATAAACAGTGTTTATGTAAACGGTATATTGCTGGAAACTGGTTCTATATAAACGGTGCTCTTATGTAAACAGTATACTGCTGGAAACAGATTCTATATAAACGGTGCTCTACAGTAAACATTGTTTATGTAAACAGTATACTACTGGAAACAGAGTCTTTTTATACGGTGCTCTACAGTAAACAGTGTTTATGTAAACAGTATTCTGCTGGAAACAGATTCTATATAAACGGTGCTCTACAGCAAACAGTGTTTATATAAACGGTATACTGCTGGAAACAGATTCTATATAAACGGTTCTCTTCAGTAAAGATTGTTTATGTAAACGGTATACTGCTGGAAACAGATTCTAAATAAACAGTGCCCTACAGCAAACAGTGTTTATGTAAACAGTATACTGTTGGAAACAGATTCAATATAAACGGTGCTCTACAGTAAACAGTGTTTATGTAAACGGTGTACTGCTGGACACAGATTCTGTATAAACGGTGCTCTACAGTAAACAGTGTTTATATAACCAGTTCAGCTGGAAACAGATTATATATAAACGGTGCCCTTCAGCAAACAGTGTTCATGAAAACGATATACTGCTATAAACAGAATCTATATAAATGGTGCACTACTGCAAAAAGTGTTTATGTAAACAGTATACTGCTGGAAACAGATTCTATATAAACGGTGCCCTACAGTAAACAGTATTTATGTAAACGGTATACTGCTGGAAACAAATTCTATATAAACGGTGCCCTACAGTAAACAGTGTTTGTCCAAACAGTATACTGCTGGAAACAGATTCTATATAAACGGTGCCCTACAGTAAACAGTGTTTATGTAAATAGTATACTGCTGTAAACAGATTCTATATAAACGGTGCCCTACAGTAAGCAGTCTTTCTGTAAGCAGAATACTGCTGGAAACAGATTGTATATAAACGGTGCTCTACAGTAAACAGTGTTTATGTAAACAGTATAAGCTGGTAACGTATTCTATATAAACGGTGCCCTACAGTAAACAGTGTTTATGTTAACAGTATACTGCTGGAAACAGATTCTATATAAACGGTGCTCTACAGTAAACAGTGTTTATGTAAACAGTATAAGCTGGAAACAGATTCTATATAAACGGTGCCCTACAGTAAACAGTGTTTATGTAAACAGTGTACTGCTGGAAACAGATACTATATAAACGGTGCTCTACAGTAAACAGTGTTTATGTAAACGGTATACTGCTGCTAACAGATTCTATATAAACGGTGCCGTACAGTAAACAGTGTTTATGTAAATAGTATACTGCTGGAAACAGTTTCTATATAAAAGGTGCCCTATAGCAAACAGTGTTCATGAAAACGATATACTGCTGGAAACAGATTCTATATAAACGGTGCTCTACAGTATACAGGGTTTATGTAAACGCTATACTGCTGGAAACAGATTCTATGTAAACGGTGCCCTACTGCAAAAAGTGTTTATGTAAACTGTATAATGCTGGACAAAGATTCTATATAAACTGTGCCCTACAGTAAACAGAGCTTATGTAAAGAGTATACTGCTGGAAACAGATTCTATATAAACGGTGCTCTACAATAAACAGTGTTTATGTAAACAGTAAACTGCTTGTAACAGATTCTATATAATCGGTGCTCTACAATAAACAGTGTTTATGTAAACGGTATATTGCTGGAAACTGGTTCTATATAAACGGTGCTCTTATGTAAACAGTATACTGCTGGAAACAGATTCTATATAAACGGTGCTCTACAGTAAACATTGTTTATGTAAACAGTATACTACTGGAAACAGAGTCTTTTTATACGGTGCTCTACAGTAAACAGTGTTTATGTAAACAGTATTCTGCTGGAAACAGATTCTATATAAACGGTGCTCTACAGCAAACAGTGTTTATATAAACGGTATACTGCTGGAAACAGATTCTATATAAACGGTTCTCTTCAGTAAAGATTGTTTATGTAAACGGTATACTGCTGGAAACAGATTCTAAATAAACAGTGCCCTACAGCAAACAGTGTTTATGTAAACAGTATACTGTTGGAAACAGATTCAATATAAACGGTGCTCTACAGTAAACAGTGTTTATGTAAACGGTGTACTGCTGGAAACAGATTCTGTATAAACGGTGCTCTACAGTAAACAGTGTTTATGTAAACAGTTCAGCTGGAAACAGATTATATATAAACGGTGCCCTTCAGCAAACAGTGTTCATGAAAACGATATACTGCTATAAACAGAATCTATATAAATGGTGCACTACTGCAAAAAGTGTTTATGTAAACAGTATACTGCTGGAAACAGATTCTATATCAACGGTGCCCTACAGTAAACAGTATTTATGTAAACGGTATACTGCTGGAAACAAATTCTATATAAACGGTGCCCTACAGTAAACAGTGTTTGTCCAAACAGTATACTGCTGGAAACAGATTCTATATAAACGGTGCCCTACAGTAAACAGTGTTTATGTAAATAGTATACTGCTGTAAACAGATTCTATATACACGGTGCCCTACAGTAAACAGTCTTTATGTAAGCAGTATACTGCTGGAAACAGATTGTATATAAACGGTGCTCTACAGTAAACAGTGTTTATGTAAACAGTATAAGCTGGTAACGTATTCTATATAAACGGTGCCCTACAGTAAACAGTGTTTATGTTAACAGTATACTGCTGGAAACAGATTCTATATAAAGGGTGCTCTACAGTAAACAGTGTTTATGTAAACAGTATAAGCTGGAAACAGATTCTATATAAACGGTGCCCTGCAGTAAACAGTGTTTATGTAAACAGTGTACTGCTGGAAACAGATACTATATAAACGGTGCTCTACAGTAAACAGTGTTTATGTAAACGGTATACTGCTGCTAACAGATTCTATATAAACGGTGCCGTACAGTAAACAGTGTTTATGTAAATAGTATACTGCTGGAAACAGTTTCTATATAAAAGGTGCCCTATAGCAAACAGTGTTCATGAAAACGATATACTGCTGGAAACAGATTCTATATAAACGGTGCTCTACAGTATACAGGGTTTATGTAAACGCTATACTGCTGGAAACAGATTCTATGTAAACGGTGCCCTACTGCAAAAAGTGTTTATGTAAACAGTATAATGCTGGTCAAAGATTCTATATAAACTGTGCCCTACAGTAAACAGTGCTTATGTAAAGAGTACACTGCTGGAAACAGATTCTATATAAACGGTGCTCTACAATAAACAGTGTTTATGTAAACAGTAAACTGCTTGTAACAGATTCTATATAATCGGTGCTCTACAATAAACAGTGTTTATGTAAACGGTATATTGCTGGAAACTGGTTCTATATAAACGGTGCTCTTATGTAAACAGTATACTGCTGGAAACAGATTCTATATAAACGGTGCTCTACAGTAAACATTGTTTATGTAAACAGTATACTACTGGAAACAGAGTCTTTTTATACGGTGCTCTACAGTAAACAGTGTTTATGTAAACAGTATTCTGCTGGAAACAGATTCTATATAAACGGTGCTCTACAGCAAACAGTGTTTATATAAACGGTATACTGCTGGAAACAGATTCTATATAAACGGTGCTCTACGGTAAACAGTGTCTATGTAAACAGTATAAGCTGGAAACAGATTCTTTATAAACGGTGCCCTACAGTAAACAGTGTTTATGTAAACAGTATACTGCTGGAAACAGATTCTATATAAACGGTGCTCTACAGTAAACAGTGTTTATGTAAACTGTTTATATAGAATCATAAACACTGTTTACTGTCGAGCACCGTTTATACAGTATACTGCTGGAAACAGATTCTGTATAAACGGTGCTCTACAGTAAACAGTGTTTATGTAAACAGTATACAGCTGGAAACAGATTGCATATAAAGGGTGCTCTACAGTAAACAGTGTTTATGTAAACAGTATAAGGTGGAAACAGATTCTATATAAACGGTGCCCTACAGTATACAGAGTTTATGTAAACAGTACACTGCTGTAAACAGAGTCTATGTAAATAGTACTCTCCAGTAAACAGTGTTAATCTAAATCATGCACTACTGTAAACAGATGCTATGTTAATATAGCACCACAGTAAACAATATTAATGTAACCGGTATACTGCTGGAATCAGATTCTCCATAAAGAGGGACCTACAGTAAACAGTGTTTATGTACACATTATATTGCTGGAAACATATTATATATAAACGGTGCTCTACAGAAAACAGTTTTTATTTAAACAGTATACTGCTGGAAACAGATTCTATATAAACGGTGCCCTATAGTAAACAGTGTCTATGCAAACAGTATACTGCTGGAAACAGATTCTATATAAACGGTGCTCTAGAGTAAACAGTGTTTATGTAAGCAGTATACTGCTGGAAACAGATTGTATATAAACGGTGCTCTACAGTAAACAGTGTTTATGTAAACAGTATAAGCTGGTAACGTATTCTATATAAACGGTGCCCTACAGTAAACAGTGTTTATGTTAACAGTATACTGCTGGAAACAGATTCTATATAAACGGTGCTCTACAGTGAACAGTGTTTATGTAAACAGTATAAGCTGGAAACAGATTCTATATAAACGGTGCCCTACAGTAAACAGTGTTTATGTAAACAGTGTACTGCTGGAAACAGATACTATATAAACGGTGCTCTACAGTAAACAGTGTTTATGTAAACGGTATACTGCTGCTAACAGATTCTATATCAACGGTGCCGTACAGTAAACAGTGTTTATGTAAATAGTATACTGCTGGAAACAGTTTCTATATAAAAGGTGCCCTATAGCAAACAGTGTTCATGAAAACGATATACTGCTGGAAACAGATTCTATATAAACGGTGCTCTACAGTATACAGGGTTTATGTAAACGCTATACTGCTGGAAACAGATTCTATGTAAACGGTGCCCTACTGCAAAAAGTGTTTATGTAAACAGTATAATGCTGGACAAAGATTCTATATAAACTGTGCCCTACAGTAAACAGTGTTTATGTAAATAGTATACTGCTGGAAACAGATTCTATATAAACGGGGCTCTACAATTTACAGTGTTTATGTAAACGGTATATTGCTGGAAACTGGTTCTATATAAACGGTGCTCTTATGTAAACAGTATACTGCTGGAAACAGATTCTATATAAACGGTGCTCTACAGTAAACATTGTTTATGTAAACAGTATACTACTGGAAACAGAGTCTTTTTATACGGTGCTCTACAGTAAACAGTGTTTATGTAAACAGTATTCTGCTGGAAACAGATTCTATATAAACGGTGCTCTACAGCAAACAGTCTTTATATAAACGGTATACTGCTGGAAACAGATTCTATATAAACGGTGCTCTACGGTAAACAGTGTTTATGTAAACAGTATAAGCTGGAAACAGATTCTTTATAAACGGTGCCCTACAGTAAACAGTGTTTATGTAAACAGTATACTGCTGGAAACAGACTCTATTTAAACGGTGCTCTACAGTAAACAGTGTTTATGTAAACTGTATATATAGAATCATAAACACTGTTTACTGTCGAGCACCGTTTATACAGTATACTGCTGGAAACAGATTCTGTATAAACGGTGCTCTACAGTAAACAGTGTTTATGTAAACAGTATACAGCTGGAAACAGATTGCATATAAAGGGTGCTCTACAGTAAACAGTGTTTATGTAAACAGTATAAGGTGGAAACAGATTCTATATAAACGGTGCCCTACAGTATACAGAGTTCATGTAAACAGTACACTGCTGTAAACAGAGACTATGTAAATAGTACTCTCCAGTAAACAGTGTTAATCTAAATCATGCACTACTGTAAACAGATGCTATGTTAATATAGCACCACAGTAAACAATATTAATGTAACCGGTATACTGCTGGAATCAGATTCTACATAAAGAGGGACCTACAGTAAACAGTATTTATGTACACATTATATTGCTGGAAACATATTATATATAAACGGTGCTCTACAGAAAACAGTGTTTATTTAAACAGTATACTGCTGGAAACAGATTCTATATAAACGGTGCACTACAGTAAACAGTGTCTATGCAAACAGTATACTGCTGGAAACAGATTCTATATAAACGGTGCTCTAGAGTAAACAGTGTTTATGTAAACAGTATACTGCTGAAAACAGATTCTACATAAATGGTGCTCTACAGTAAGCAGTGTTTATGTAAACAGTATACTGCTGGAAACAGATTCTATATAAACGGTGCTTTACAGTAAACAGTGTTTCTGTCAACAGTATACTGATGGAAACAGATTCTATATAATCGGTGCCCTACAGAAAAGCGTGTTTATATACACAGTATACGTATTGAAACAGATTCTATGTCAACGGTGCTCTACAGAAAACGGTGTTTATGTAAACAGTATAGTGCTGGAAACAGATTCTATATAAACGGTGCCCTACAGTAAACAGTGTCTATGCAAACAGTATACTGCTGGAAACAGATTCTATATAAACGGTGCTCTAGAGGAAACAGTGTTTATGTAAACAGTATACTGCTGAAAACAGATTCTACATAAATGGTGCTCTACAGTAAACAGTGTTTATGTAAACAGTATACTGCTGGAAACAGATTCTATATAAACGGTGCTTTACAGTAAACAGTGTTTCTGTCAACAGTATACTGATGGAAACAGATTCTATATAATCGGTGCCCTACAGAAAAGCGTGTTTATATACACAGTATACGTATTGACACATATTCTATGTCAACGGTGCTCTACAGTAAACAGTGTTTATGTAAACAGTATGCTGCTGAAAACAAATTCTACATAAACGGTGCCCTACAGCAAACAGTGTTTGTGTTAACAATACATAACTGGAAAAAGATTCTATATAAATGGTGCCCTACAGTATACAGTGTTTATGTAAACGGTATACTGATGTAAACAGATTCTATATAAACGGTGCCCTACATCAAACATTATTTATGTAAACAGTGTACTGCTGGAAACATATTCTATATAAACCGTGCACTACATCAACCAGTGTTTATGTAAACGGTATACAGCTGGAATTATTTCCTATATAAACGGTGCTCTACAGTAAACAGTGTTTATGTAAACAGTATACTGCTGGACACAGATTCTATATAAACGGTGCTCTACAAAGACAGTGTTTATGTAAACAGTATACTGCTGGACACTGGTTCTATATAAACGGTGCTCTACAGTAAACAGTGTTGAAGTAAACAGTATACTGATGGAAACAGATTCTATATAATCGGTGCCCTAAAGTAAACCGTGTTTATATAAACAGTATACGTATTGAAACAGATACTATATAAACGGTGCCCTACACTGAACAGTATTTATGTAAACAGTATACTGCTGGAAACTGATTCTATATAAACGGTGCTATACAGTAAACAGTGTTTATGTAAACAGTATACTGCTGGAAATAGATTCAATATTAACGGTGCCCTACAGTAAACAGTGGCTATGTAAACAGTATACTGCTGTAAACAGATTTTATATAAACTGTGCTCTACAGTAAACAGTGTTTATGTCAACAGTATACTGCTGGAAACAGTTTCTATATAAACGGTGCCCTACATCAAACAGTGTTTATGTAAACGGTATACTGCTGGAAACAGATTCTATATAAACGGTGCTCCACAGTAAACAGAGTTTATGTAAACAGTATACTGCTGGACACAGATTCTATCTAATCGGTGCCCGATAGTAAACAATGTATATGTAAACAGTATGCTGCTCGAAACAGATTCTATCTAATCAGTGCCCGAGAGGAAACAGCGTTTATGTAAAGTTTACTGCTCGAAACAGATTCTATATAAACGGTGCTCTACAGTAAACAGTGTTTATGTAAACAGTATACTGCTGGAAACAGATTCTACATAAAGGGTGCCCTACCGTAAACAGTGCTTATGTACACATTATACTGCTGGAAACATATTATATATAAACGGTGCTCTACAGTAAAGTGTTTATGTAAACAGTATACTGCTGGACACAGATTCTACGTAAACGGTGCTCTACAGCAAACAGTGTCTATGTAAACAGTATACTGCTGGAAACAGATTTTATATAAACGGTGCTCTACAGTAAACAGAGTTTATGTAAACAGTATACTGCTGAAAACAGATTCTACATAAACGGTGCCCTACAGTAAACAGTGTTTATGTAAACAGTATACTGCTCGAAACAGATTCTATATAAACGTTGCTCCACAGTAAACCGTGGTTATGTAAACAGTATACTGCTGGAAACAGATTCCATATAAACGGTGCTCTACAGTAAACACTGTTTATGTCAACGGTATACTGCTGGAAACAGATGCTAGATAAACGGTGCCCTACAGCAAACAGTGTTTATGTTAACGATACACTGCTGGAACCATATTCTATATAAACGGTGCTCTACAAAGACAGTGTTTATGTAAACTGTATACTGCTGGACACTGGTTCTATATAAACGGTGCTCTACAGTAAACAGTGTTTAAGTAAACAGTATACTGATGGAAACAGATTCTATATAATCGGTGCCCTACAGTAAACCGTGTTTATATAAACAGTATACTTATTGAGACAGATACTTTATAAACGGAGTTCTACACGAAACATTATTTATGTAAACAGTATACTGCTGGAAACAGATTCTATATGAACGGTGCTATACAGTAAACAGTGTTTATGTAAACAGTATACTGCTGGAAACATATTATATATAAACGGTGCTCTACAGTAAACAGTCTTTATGTAAACAGTATACTGCTGGAAACAGATTCTATCTAATCGGTGCCCGATAGTAAACAATGTATATTTAAACAGTATACTGCTCGAAACAGATTCTATCTAATCAGTTCCCGAGAGGAAACAATATTTATGTAAACAGTTTACTGCTCGAAACAGATTCTATATAAACGGTGCTCTACAGTAAACAGTATTTATGTAAATGGTACACTGCTGGAAACATATTATATATAAACGGTGCTCTACAGTAAACAGTGTTTATGTAAACAGTATACTGCTGGACACAGATTCTACATAAACGGTGCTCTACAGCAAACAGTGTCTATGTATACAGTATACTGCTGGAAAACAGATTTTATATAAACGGTGCTCTACAGTAAACAGTGTTTATGTAAACAGTATACTGCTGAAAACAGATTCTACATAAACGGTGCCCTACAGTAAACAGTGTTTATGTAAACAGTATACTGCTCGAAACAGATTCTATATAAACGTTGCTCCACAGTAAACCGTGGTTATGTAAACAGTATACTGCTGGAAACAGATTGCATATAAACGGTGCTCTACAGTAAACAGTGTTTATGTTAACGATTCACTGCTGGAACCATATTCTATACAAACCGTGCCCTACATCAAACAGTGTTTATGCAAACGGTATACTGCTGGAAACAGATCCTGTATAAACGGTGCTCTACAGTAAACAGTGTTTATGTAAACAGTATACTGCTGGACACAGATTCTATATAAACGGTGCCCTACAAAGACAGTGTTTATGTAAACTGTATACTGATGGAAACAGATTCTATATAATCGGTGCCCTACAATAAACCGTGTTTATGTAAACAGTATACTTATTGAAACAGATACTTTATAAACGGTGCTCTACACTAAACATTATTTAGGTAAACATTATACTGCTGGAAACAGATTCTCTATAAACGGTGCTATACAGTAAATAGTGTTTATGTAAACAGTATACTGCTGGAAACATATTATATATAAACGGTGCTCTACAGTAAACAGTGTTTATGTAAACAGTATACTGCTGGAAACAGATTCTATATAATCGGTGCCCGATAGTAAACAATGTATATTTAAACAGTATACTGCTCGAAACAGATTCTATCTAATCAGTGCCCGAGAGGAAACAGTGTTTATGTAAACAGTTTACTGCTCGAAACAGATTCTATATAAACGGTGCTCTACAGTAAACAGTGTTTATGTAAACAGCATACTGCTGGAAACAGATTCTACATAACGGGTGCCCTACAGTAAACAGTGTTTATGTACACATTATACTGCTGGAAACATATTATATATAAACGGTGCTCTACAGTAAACAGTGTTTATGTAAACAGTATACTGCTGGACACAGATTCTACATAAACGGTGCTCTACAGCAAACAGTGTCTATGTAAACAGTATACTGCTGGAAACAGATTTTATATAAACGGTGCTCTACAGTAAACAGTGTTTATGTAAACAGTATACTGCTGAAAACAGATTCTACATAAACGGTGCCCTACAGTAAACAGTGTTTATGTAAACAGTATACTGCTCCAAACAGATTCTATATAAACGTTGCTCCACAGTAAACCATGGTTATGTAAACAGTATACTGCTGGAAACAGATTCCATATAAACGGTGCTCTACAGTAAACAGTGTTTATGTCAATGGTATACTGCTGGAAACAGATGCTATATAAACGGTGCCCTACAGCAAACAGTGTTTATGTTAACGATACACTGCTGGAAATAGATTCTATATAAATGGTGCTCTACAGTATATAGTGTTTATGTAAATGGTATACTGATGGAAACAGATTCTATATAAACCATGCCCTACATCAAACAGTGTTTATGTAAACAGTATACTGCTGGAACCATGTTCTATATAAACCGTGCCCTACATCAAACAGTGTTTATGTAAACGGTATACTGCTGGAAACAGATCCTATATAAACGGTGCTCTACAGTAAACAGTGATTATGTAAACAGTATACTGCTGGACACAGATTCTATATAAACGGTGCTCTACAAAGACAGTGTTTATGTGAAATGTATACTGCTGGACACTGGTTCTTTATAAACGGTGCTCTACATTAAACAGTGTTTAAGTAAACAGTATACTGATGGAAACGGATTCTATATAATCGGTGCCCTACAGTAAACCGTGTTTATATAAACAGTATACTTATTGAAACAGATACTATATAAACGGTGCTCTACACTAAACATTATTTATGTAAACAGTATACTGCTGGAAACAGATTCTATATAAACGGTGCTATACAGTAAACAGTGTTTATGTAAACAGTATACTGCTGGAAACATATTATATATAAACGGTGCTCTACAGTAAACAGTGTTTATGTAAACAGTATACTGCAGATTCAATATAAACGGTGCCCTACAGTAAACAGTGTATATGTAAACAGTATACTGCTGGAAACAGGTTCTATATAAACGGTGCTCGACAGTAAACAGTGTTTATGTAAACAGTATACTGCTGGACACAGATTCTATATAAACGGTGCTCTACAATAAACAGTGTTTATGTAAACAGTATACTCCTGGAAACGTTTTCTATATAAACGGTGCTCTACAGTAAACAGTATTTCTGTCAACAGTATACTGATGGAAACAATTCTATATTATCGGTGCCCTAGAGTAAACCGTGTTTATATACACAGTATACTTATTGAAACAGATTCTATATAAACGGTGCTCTACAGTAAACAGTGTTAATGTAAACAGTATACTGCTGAAAACAGATTCAATATAAACGGTGCTATACAGTAAACAGTGTTTATATAAACAGTATACTGCTGGAAACATATTATATATAAACAGTGCTCTACAGTAAACAGTGTTTATGTAAACAGTATACTGATGGAAACGGATTCTATATAATCGGTGCCCTACAGTAAACCGTGTTTATATAAACAGTATACTTATTGAAACAGATACTATATAAACGGTGCTCTACACTAAACATTATTTATGTAAACAGTATACTGCTGGAAACAGATTCTATATAAACGGTGCTATACAGTAAACAGTGTTTATGTAAACAGTATACTGCTGGAAACATATTATATATAAACGGTGCTCTACAGTAAACAGTGTTAATGTAAACAGTATACTGCTGGAAACATATTATATATAAACAGTGCTCTACAGTAAACAGTGTTTATGTAAACAGTATACTGCTGGAAACAGATTCTATATAATCGGTGCCCGATAGTAAACAATGTATATTTAAACAGTATACTGCTCGAAACAGATTCTATCTAATCAGTGCCCGAGAGGAAACAGTGTTTATGTAAACAGTTTACTGCTCGAAACAGATTCTATATAAACGGTGCTCTACAGTAAACAGTGTTTATGTAAACAGCATACTGCTGGAAACAGATTCTACATAACGGGTGCCCTACAGTAAACAGTGTTTATGTACACATTATACTGCTGGAAACATATTATATATAAACGGTGCTCTACAGTAAACAGTGTTTATGTAAACAGTATACTGCTGGACACAGATTCTACATAAACGGTGCTCTACAGCAAACAGTGTCTATGTAAACAGTATACTGCTGGAAACAGATTTTATATAAACGGTGCTCTACAGTAAACAGTGTTTATGTAAACAGTATACTGCTGAAAACAGATTCTACATAAACGGTGCCCTACAGTAAACAGTGTTTATGTAAACAGTATACTGCTCCAAACAGATTCTATATAAACGTTGCTCCACAGTAAACCATGGTTATGTAAACAGTATACTGCTGGAAACAGATTCCATATAAACGGTGCTCTACAGTAAACAGTGTTTATGTCAATGGTATACTGCTGGAAACAGATGCTATATAAACGGTGCCCTACAGCAAACAGTGTTTATGTTAACGATACACTGCTGGAAATAGATTCTATATAAATGGTGCTCTACAGTATATAGTGTTTATGTAAATGGTATACTGATGGAAACAGATTCTATATAAACGGTGCCCTACATCAAACAGTGTTTATGTAAACAGTATACTGCTGGAACCATGTTCTATATAAACCGTGCCCTACATCAAACAGTGTTTATGTAAACGGTATACTGCTGGAAACAGATCCTATATAAACGGTGCTCTACAGTAAACAGTGATTATGTAAACAGTATACTGCTGGACACAGATTCTATATAAACGGTGCTCTACAAAGACAGTGTTTATGTGAAATGTATACTGCTGGACACTGGTTCTTTATAAACGGTGCTCTACATTAAACAGTGTTTAAGTAAACAGTATACTGATGGAAACGGATTCTATATAATCGGTGCCCTACAGTAAACCGTGTTTATATAAACAGTATACTTATTGAAACAGATACTATATAAACGGTGCTCTACACTAAACATTATTTATGTAAACAGTATACTGCTGGAAACAGATTCTATATAAACGGTGCTATACAGTAAACAGTGTTTATGTAAACAGTATACTGCTGGAAACATATTATATATAAACGGTGCTCTACAGTAAACAGTGTTTATGTAAACAGTTTACTGCAGATTCAATATAAACGGTGCCCTACAGTAAACAGTGTATATGTAAACAGTATACTGCTGGAAACAGGTTCTATATAAACGGTGCTCGACAGTAAACAGTGTTTATGTAAACAGTATACTGCTGGACACAGATTCTATATAAACGGTGCTCTACAATAAACAGTGTTTATGTAAACAGTATACTCCTGGAAACGTTTTCTATATAAACGGTGCTCTACAGTAAACAGTGTTTCTGTCAACAGTATACTGATGGAAACAATTCTATATTATCGGTGCCCTAGAGTAAACCGTGTTTATATACACAGTATACTTATTGAAACAGATTCTATATAAACGGTGCTCTACAGTAAACAGTGTTAATGTAAACAGTATACTGCTGAAAACAGATTCAATATAAACGGTGCTATACAGTAAACAGTGTTTATATAAACAGTATACTGCTGGAAACATATTATATATAAACAGTGCTCTACAGTAAACAGTGTTTATGTAAACAGTATACTGATGGAAACGGATTCTATATAATCGGTGCCCTACAGTAAACCGTGTTTATATAAACAGTATACTTATTGAAACAGATACTATATAAACGGTGCTCTACACTAAACATTATTTATGTAAACAGTATACTGCTGGAAACAGATTCTATATAAACGGTGCTATACAGTAAACAGTGTTTATGTAAACAGTATACTGCTGGAAACATATTATATATAAACGGTGCTCTACAGTAAACAGTGTTAATGTAAACAGTATCCTGCTGGAAACATATTATATATAAACAGTGCTCTACAGTAAACAGTGTTTATGTAAACAGTATACTGATGGAAACAGATTCTATATAATTGGTGCCCGATAGTAAACAATGAATATGAAAACAGTTTACTGCTCGAAACAGATTCTATATAATCAGCGCCCGAGAGTAAACAATGTTTATGTAAAAAGTTTAATGCTCGAAATAGATTCTATATAAACGGTGCTCTACAGTAAACAGCGTTTATGTAAACAGTATACTGCTGGAAACAGATTCTACATGAAGGGTGCCCTACAGTAAAAAAATTTTCTGTACACATTATACTGCTGGAAACATATTCTATATAAACGGTGCCCTACAGTAAAGTGTTTCTGTAAACAGTATACTGCTGGAAACAGACTGTATATAAAAGGTGCTCTACAGTAAACAGTGTTTATCTAAACAGTATAAGCTGGAAACAGATTCTAATAAACGGTGCCCTACAGTAAACAGTGTTCATGTAAACAGTGTACTGATGGAAACAGATACTATATAAATGGTGCTCTACAGTAAACAGTGTTTATGTAAACTGTATACTGCTGCTAACAGATTCTATATAAACGGTGCCCTACAGTAAACAGTGTGTATGTAAACAGTATACTGCTGGAAACAGATTCTATATAAACAGTGCCCTACGGTAAACAGTGTTTATGTAAACGGTATACTGCTGGAAACAAATTCTATATAAACGGTGCCCTGCAGTAAACAGTGTTTATCCAAACAGTATACTGCTGGAAACAGATTATATGTAAACGGTGCTCGACATTAAACAGTGTTTATGTAAATGGTATACTGCTGGAAACATATTCTGTATAAACGGTGCCCTACAGTAAACAGTGTGTATGTAAACAGTATACTCCTGGAAACAGATTCTATATCAACGGTGCCCTACAGCAAACAGTGTTTACGTAAATAGTATACTGCTGGAAACAGATTCTATCTAATCGGTGCCCGATAGTAAACAATGTATATGTAAACAATATGCTGCTCGAAACAGATTCTATCTAATCAGTGCCCGAGAGGAAACAGCGTTTATGTAAGCAGTTTACTGCTCGAAACAGATTCTATATAAAAGGTGCTCTACAGTAAACAGTGTTTATGTAAACAGTATACTGCTGGAAACAGATTCTACATAAAGGGTGCCCTACAGTAAACAGTGCTTATGTACACATTATACTGCTGGAAACATATTATATATAAACGGTGCTCTACAGTAAAGTGTTTATGTAAACAGTATACTGCTGGACACATATTCTACATAAACGGTGCTCTACAGCAAACAGTGTCTATGTAAACAGTATACTGCTGGAAACAGATTTTATATAAACGGTGCTCTACAGTAAACAGTGTTTATGTAAACAGTATACTGCTGAAAACAGATTCTACATAAACGGTGCCCTACAGTAAACAGTGTTTATGTAAACAGTATACTGCTCGAAACAGATTCTATATAAACGTTGCTCCACTGTAAACCGTGGTTATGTAAACAGTATACTGCTGGAAACAAATTCCATATAAACGGTGCTCTACAGTAAACAGTGTTTATGTCAACGGTATACTGCTGGAAACAGATGCTATATAAACGGTGCCCTACAGCAAACAGTGTTTATGTTAACGATACACTGCTGGTACCATATTCTATATAAACCGTGCCCTTCATCAAACAGTGTTTATGTAAACGGTATACTGCTGGAAACAGATCCTATATAAACGGTGCTCTACAGTAAACAGTGTTTATGTGAACAGTATATTGCTGGACACAGATTCTGTATAAACGGTGCTCTACAAAGACAGTGTTTTTGTAAACTGTATACTGCTGGACACTGGTTCTATATAAACGGTGCTCTACAGTAAACAGTGTTTAAGTAAACAGTATACTGATGGAAACAGATTCTATATAATCGGTGCCCTACAGTAAACCGTGTTTATATAAACAGTATACTGATTGAGACAGATACTTTATAAACGGTGCTCTACACGAAACATTATTTATGTCAACAGTATACTGCTGGAAACAGATTCTATATAAACGGTGCTATATAGTAAACAGTGTTTATGTAAACAGTATACTGCTGGAAAAAGATTCTATATAATCGGTGCCCGATAGTAAACAATGTATATTTAAACAGTATACTTCTCGAAACAGATTCTATCTAATCAGTGCCCGAGAGGAAACAGTGTTTATGTAAACAGTTTACTGCTCGAAACAGATTCTATATGAACGGTGCTCTACAGTAAACAGTGTTTATGTAAACAGCATACTGCTGTAAACAGATTCTACATAACGGGTGCCCTACAGTAAACAGTGTTTATGTACACATTATACTGGTGGAAACATATTATATATAAACGGTGCTCTACAGTAAACAGTGTTTATGTAAACAGTATACTGCTGGAAACAGATTTTATATAAACGGTGCTCTACAGTAAACAGTGTTTATGTAAACAGTATACTGCTGAAAACAGATTCTACATAAACGGTGCCCTACAGTAAACAGTGTTTATGTAAACAGTATACTGCTCCAAACAGATTCTATATAAACGTCGCTCCACAGTAAACCGTGGTTATGTAAACAGTATACTGCTGGAAACAGATTCCATATAAACGGTGCTCTACAGTAAACAGTGTTTATGTCAACGGTATACTGCTGGAAACAGATGCTATATAAACGGTGCCCTACAGCAAACAGTGTTTATGTTAACGATACACTGCTGGAAATAGATTCTATATAAATGGTGCTCTACAGTATATAGTGTTTATGTAAATGGTATACTGATGGAAGCAGATTCTATATAAACAGTGCCCTACATCAAACAGTGTATATGTAAACGGTATACTGCTGGAAACAGATCCTATATAAACGGTGCTCTACAGTAAACAGTGTTTATGTAAACAGTATACTGCTGGACACAGATTCTATATAAACGGTGCTCTACAAAGACAGTGTTTATGTAAACTGTATACTGCTGGACACTGGTTCTTTATAAACGGTGCTCTACATTAAAAAGTGTTTAAGTAAACAGTATACTGATGGAAACGGATTCTATATATTCGGTGCCCTACCGTAAACCGTGTTTATATAAACAGTATACTTATTGAAACAGATACTATATAAACGGTGCTCTACACTAAACATTATTTATGTAAACAGTATACTGCTGGAAACAGATTCTATATAAACGGTGCTATATAGTAAACAGTGTTTATGTAAACAGTATACTGCTGGAAACAGATTCAATATAAACGGTGCCCTACAGTAAACAGTGTATATGTAAACAGTATACTGCTGGAAACAATTCTATATAATCGGTGCCCTAGAGTAAACCGTGTTTATATACACAGTATACTTATTGAAACAGATTCTATATAAACGGTGCTCTACAGTAAACAGTGTTAATGTAAACAGTATACTGCTGAAAACCGATTCAATATAAACGGTGCTATACAGTAAACAGTGTTTATATAAACAGTATACTGCTGGAAACATATTATATATAAACAGTGCTCTACAGTAAACAGTGTTTATGTAAACAGTATACTGATGGAAACAGATTCAATATAATTGGTGCCCGATAGTAAACAATGAATATGAAAACTGTTTACTGCTCGAAACAGATTCTATATAATCAGTGCCCGAGAGTAAACAGTGTTTATGTAAACAGTTTACTGCTCGAAACAGATTCTATATAAACGGTGCTCTACAGTAAACAGCGTTTATGTAAACAGTATACTGCTGGAAACAGATTCTACATAAAGGGTGCCCTACAGTAAACAGTGTTTCTGTAAACAGTATACTGCTGGAAACAGATTGTATATAAACGGTGCTCTACAGTAAACAGTGTTTATGTAAACAGTATAAGCTGGAAACAGATTCTAATAAACGGTGCCCTACAGTAAACAGTGTTTATGTAAACAGTGTACTGATGGAAACAGATACTATATAAATGGTGCTCTACAGTAAACAGTGTTTATGTAAACTGTATACTGCTGCTTACAGATTCTATACAAACAATGCCCTACAGTAAACAGTGTGTATGTAAACAGTATACTGCCGGAAACAGATTCTATATAAACAGTGCCCTACGGTAAACAGTGATTATGTAAACGGTATACTGCTGGAAACAAATTCTATATAAACGGTGCCCTGCAGTAAACAGTGTTTATCCAAACAGTATACTGCTGGAAACAGATTCTATCTAATCGGTGCCCGATAGTAAACAATGTATATGTAAACAGTATGCTGCTCGAAACAGATTCTATCTAATCAGTGCCCGAGAGGAAACTGCGTTTATGTAAACAGTTTACTGCTCGAAACAGATTCTATATAAACGGTGCTCTACAGTAAACAGTGTTTATGTAAACAGTATACTGCTGGAAACAGATTCTACATAAAGGGTGCCCTACAGTAAACAGTGCTTATGTACACATTATACTGCTGGAAACATATTATATATAAACGGTGCTCTACAGTAAAGTGTTTATGTAAACAGTATACTGCTGGACACAGATTCTACATAAACGGTGCTCTACAGCAAACAGTGTCTATGTAAACAGTATACTGCTGGAAACAGATTTTATATAAACGGTGCTCTACAGTAAACAGTGTTTATGTAAACAGTATACTGCTGAAAACAGATTCTACATAAACGGTGCCCTACAGTAAACAGTGTTTATGTAAACAGTATACTGCTCGAAACAGATTCTATATGAACGTTGCTCCACAGTAAACCGTGGTTATGTAAACAGTATACTGCTGGAAACAGATTCCATATAAACGGTGCTCTACAGTAAACAGTGTTTATGTCAACGGTATACTGCTGGAAACAGATGCTATACAAACGGTGCCCTACAGCAAACAGTGTTTATGTTAACGATACACTGCTGGAACCATATTCTATATAAACCGTGCCCTACATCAAACAGTGTTTAAGTAAACAGTATACTGATGGAAACAGATTCTATATAATCGGTGCCCTACAGTAAACCGTGTTTATATAAACAGTATACTTATTGAGACAGATACTTTATAAACGGTGCTCTACACGAAACATTATTTATGTAAACAGTATACTGCTGGAAACAGATTCTATATAAACGGTGCTATACAGTAAACAGTGTTTATGTAAACAGTATACTGCTGGAAACATATTATATATAAACGGTGCTCTACAGTAAACAGTCTTTATGTAAACAGTATACTGCTGGAAACAGATTCTATATAATCGTTGCCCGATAGTAAACAATGTATATTTAAACAGTATACTGCTCGAAACAGATTCTATCTAATCAGTGCCCGAGAGGAAACAGTGTTTATGTAAACAGTTTACTGCTCGAAACAGATTCTATATAAACGGTGCTCTACAGTAAACAGTATTTATGTAAATGGTACACTGCTGGAAACATATTATATATAAACGGTGCTCTACAGTAAACAGTGTTTATGTAAACAGTATACTGCTGGACACAGATTCTACATAAACGGTGCTCTACAGCAAACAGTGTCTATGTATACAGTATACTGCTGGAAAACAGATTTTATATAAACGGTGCTCTACAGTAAACAGTGTTTATGTAAACAGTATACTGCTGAAAACAGATTCTACATAAACGGTGCCCTACAGTAAGCAGTGTTTATGTAAACAGTATACTGCTCGAAACAGATTCTATATAAACGTTGCTCCACAGTAAACCGTGGTTATGTAAACAGTATACTGCTGGAAACCGATTGCATATAAACGGTGCTCTACAGTAAACAGTGTTTATGTCAACGGTATACTGCTGGAAACAGATGCTATATAAACGGTGCCCTACAGTAAACAGTGTTTATGTAAACAGTATACTGCTGGAAACAGATTCTATATAAACGGTGCTATATAGTAAACAGTGTTTATGTAAACAGTATACTGCTGGAAACATATTATATATAAACGGTGCTCTACAGTAAACAGTGTTTATGTAAACAGTATACTGCTGGAAACAGATTCAATATAAACGGTGCTATACAGTAAACAGTGTTTATGTAAACAGTATACTGCTGGAAACATATTATATATAAACGGTGCTCTACAGTAAACAGTCTTTATGTAAACAGTATACTGCTGGAAACAGATTCTATATAATCGTTGCCCGATAGTAAACAATGTATATTTAAACAGTATACTGCTCGAAACAGATTCTATCTAATCAGTGCCCGAGAGGAAACAGTGTTTATGTAAACAGTTTACTGCTCGAAACAGATTCTATATAAACGGTGCTCTACAGTAAACAGTATTTATGTAAATGGTACACTGCTGGAAACATATTATATATAAACGGTGCTCTACAGTAAACAGTGTTTATGTAAACAGTATACTGCTGGACACAGATTCTACATAAACGGTGCTCTACAGCAAACAGTGTCTATGTATACAGTATACTGCTGGAAAACAGATTTTATATAAACGGTGCTCTACAGTAAACAGTGTTTATGTAAACAGTATACTGCTGAAAACAGATTCTACATAAACGGTGCCCTACAGTAAGCAGTGTTTATGTAAACAGTATACTGCTCGAAACAGATTCTATATAAACGTTGCTCCACAGTAAACCGTGGTTATGTAAACAGTATACTGCTGGAAACCGATTGCATATAAACGGTGCTCTACAGTAAACAGTGTTTATGTCAACGGTATACTGCTGGAAACAGATGCTATATAAACGGTGCCCTACAGTAAACAGTGTTTATGTAAACAGTATACTGCTGGAAACAGATTCTATATAAACGGTGCTATATAGTAAACAGTGTTTATGTAAACAGTATACTGCTGGAAACATATTATATATAAACGGTGCTCTACAGTAAACAGTGTTTATGTAAACAGTATACTGCTGGAAACAGATTCAATATAAACGGTGCCCTACAGTAAACAGTGTATATGTAAACAGTATACTGCTGGAAACAGGTTCTATATAAACGTTGCTCGACAGTAAACAGTGTTTATGTAAACAGTATACTGCTGGACACAGATTCTATATAAGCGGTGCTCTACAATAAACAGTGTTTATGTAAACAGTATACTCCTGGAAACGTTTTCTATATAAACGGTGCTTATATGCACAGTATACTTATTGAAACAGATTCTATATAAACGGTGCTCTACAGTAAACAGTGTTAATGTAAACAGTATACTGCTGAAAACCGATTCAATATAAACGGTGCTATACAGTAAACAGTGTTTATATAAACAGTATTCTGCTGGAAACATATTATATATAAACAGTGCTCTACAGTAAACAGTGTTTATGTAAACAGTATACTGATTCAAACAGATTCAATATAATTGGTGCCCGATAGTAAACAATGAATATGAAAACAGTTTACTGCTCGAAACAGATTCTATATAATCAGTGCCCGAGAGTAAACAGTGTTTATGTAAACAGTTTACTGCTCGAAACAGATTCTATATAAACGGTGCTCTACAGTAAACAGCGTTTATGTAAACAGTATACTGCTGGAAACAGATTCTACATAAAGGGTGCCCTACAGTAAACAGTGTTTCTGTAAACAGTATACTGCTGGAAACAGATTGTATATAAACGGTGCTCTACAGTAAACAGTGTTTATGTAAACAGTATAAGCTGGAAACAGATTCTAATAAACGGTGCCCTACAGTAAACAGTGTTTATGTAAACAGTGTACTGATGGAAACAGATACTATATAAATGGTGCTCTACAGTAAACAGTGTTTATGTAAACTGTATACTGCTGCTTACAGATTCTATACAAACAATGCCCTACAGTAAACAGTGTGTATGTAAACAGTATACTGCCGGAAACAGATTCTATATAAACAGTGCCCTACGGTAAACAATGTTTATGTAAACGGTATCCTGCTGGAAACAAATTCTATATAAACGGTGCCCTGCAGTAAACAGTGTTTATCCAAACAGTATACTGCTGGAAACAGATTATATGTAAACGGTGCTCTACAGTAAACAGTGTTTATGTAAATGGTATACTGCTGGAAACATATTCTGTATAAACGGTGCCCTACAGTAAACAGTGTGTATGTAAACAGTATACTCCTGGAAACAGATTCTATATCAACGGTGCCCTACAGCAAACAGTGTTTACGTAAATAGTATACTGCTGGAAACAGATTCTATCTAATCGGTGCCCGATAGTAAACAATGTATATGTAAACAGTATGCTGCTCGAAACAGATTCTATCTAATCAGTGCCCGAGAGGAAACTGCGTTTATGTAAACAGTTTACTGCTCGAAACAGATTCTATATAAACGGTGCTCTACAGTAAACAGTGTTTATGTAAACAGTATACTGCTGGAAACAGATTCTACATAAAGGGTGCCCTACAGTAAACAGTGCTTATGTACACATTATACTGCTGGAAACATATTATATATAAACGGTGCTCTACAGTAAAGTGTTTATGTAAACAGTATACTGCTGGACACAGATTCTACATAAACGGTGCTCTACAGCAAACAGTGTCTATGTAAACAGTATACTGCTGGAAACAGATTTTATATAAACGGTGCTCTACAGTAAACAGTGTTTATGTAAACAGTATACTGCTGAAAACAGATTCTACATAAACGGTGCCCTACAGTAAACAGTGTTTATGTAAACAGTATACTGCTCGAAACAGATTCTATATGAACGTTGCTCCATAGTAAACCGTGGTTATGTAAACAGTATACTGCTGGAAACAGATTCCATATAAACGGTGCTCTACAGTAAACAGTGTTTATGTCAACGGTATACTGCTGGAAACAGATGCTATACAAACGGTGCCCTACAGCAAACAGTGTTTATGTTAACGATACACTGCTGGAACCATATTCTATATAAACCGTGCCCTACATCAAACAGTGTTTAAGTAAACAGTATACTGATGGAACCAGATTCTATATAATCGGTGCCCTACAGTAAACCGTGTTTATATAAACAGTATACTTATTGAGACAGATACTTTATAAGCGGTGCTCTACACGAAACATTATTTATGTAAACAGTATACTGCTGGAAACAGATTCTATATAAACGGTGCTATACAGTAAACAGTGTTTATGTAAACAGTATACTGCTGGAAACATATTATATATAAACGGTGCTCTACAGTAAACAGTCTTTATGTAAACAGTATACTGCTGGAAACAGATTCTATATAATCGTTGCCCGATAGTAAACAATGTATATTTAAACAGTATACTGCTCGAAACAGATTCTATCTAATCAGTGCCCGAGAGGAAACAGTGTTTATGTAAACAGTTTACTGCTCGAAACAGATTCTATATAAACGGTGCTCTACAGTAAACAGTATTTATGTAAATGGTACACTGCTGGAAACATATTATATATAAACGGTGCTCTACAGTAAACAGTGTTTATGTAAACAGTATACTGCTGGACACAGATTCTACATAAACGGTGCTCTACAGCAAACAGTGTCTATGTATACAGTATACTGCTGGAAAACAGATTTTATATAAACGGTGCTCTACAGTAAACAGTGTTTATGTAAACAGTATACTGCTGAAAACAGATTCTACATAAACGGTGCCCTTCAGTAAGCAGTGTTTATGTAAACAGTATACTGCTCGAAACAGTTTCTATATTAACGTTGCTCCACAGTAAACCGTGGTTATGTAAACAGTATACTGCTGGAAACCGATTGCATATAAACGGTGCTCTACAGTAAACAGTGTTTATGTCAACGGTATACTGCTGGAAACAGATGCTATATAAACGGTGCCCTACAGTAAACAGTGTTTATGTAAACAGTATACTGCTCGAAACAGATTTTATATAAACTGTGCTCTACAGTAAACAGTGTTTATGTCAACAGTATACTGCTGGAAACAGTTTCTATATAAACGGTGCCCTACATCAAACACTGTTTATGTAAACGGTATACTGCTGGAAACAGATTCTATATAAACGGTGCTCCACAGTAAACAGAGTTTATGTAAACAGTATACTGCTGGACACAGATTCTATCTAATCGGTGCCCGATAGTAAACAATGTATATGTAAACAGTATGCTGCTCGAAACAGATTCTATCTAATCAGTGCCCGAGAGGAAAC
The DNA here is from genome assembly GCF_047496885.1 of Scyliorhinus torazame. Lineage (NCBI taxonomy): Eukaryota > Metazoa > Chordata > Chondrichthyes > Carcharhiniformes > Scyliorhinidae > Scyliorhinus > Scyliorhinus torazame. The sequence goes on from NC_092729.1 coordinate 48,541,124, forward strand.
AGCGTTTATGTAAACAGTTTACTGCTCGAAACAGATTCTATATAAACGGTGCTCTACAGTAAACAGTGTTTATGTAACAGTATACTGCTGGAAACAGATTCTACATAAAGGGTGCCCTACAGTAAACAGTGCTTATGTACACATTATACTGCTGGAAACATATTATATATAAACGGTGCTCTACAGTAAAGTGTTTATGTAAACAGTATACTGCTGGACACAGATTCTACATAAACGGTGCTCTACAGCAAACAGTGTCTATGTAAACAGTATACTGCTGGAAACAGATTTTATATAAACGGTGCTCTACAGTAAACAGTGTTTATGTAAACAGTATACTGCTGAAAACAGATTCTACATAAACGGTGCCCTAAAGTAAACAGTGTTTATGTAAACAGTATACTGCTCGAAACAGATTCTATATAAACGTTGCTCCACAGTAAACCGTGGTTATGTAAACAGTATACTGCTGGAAACAGATTCCATATAAACGGTGCTCTACAGTAAACAGTGTTTATGTCAACGGTATACTGCTGGAAACAGATGCTATATAAACGGTGCCCTACAGCAAACAGTGTTTATGTTAACGATACACTGCTGAAACCATATTCTATATAAACCGTGCCCTACATCAAACAGTGTTTATGTAAACGGTATACGGCTGGAAACAGATCCTATATAAACGGTGCTCTACAGTAAACAGTGTTCATGTAAACAGTATACTGCTGGACACAGATTCTATATAAACGGTGCTCTACAAAGACAGTGTTTATGTAAACTGTATACTGCTGGACACTGGTTCTATATAAACGGTGCTCTACAGTAAACAGTGTTTAAGTAAACAGTATAGTGATGGAAACAGATTTTATATAATCGGTGCCCTACAGTAAACCGTGTTTATATAAACAGTATACTTATTGAGACAGATACTTTATAAACGGTGCTCTACACGAAACATTATTTATGTAAACAGTATACTGCTGGAAACAGATTCTCTATAAACGGTGCTACACAGTAAACAGTGTTTATGTAAACAGTGTACTGCTGGAAACATATTATATATAAACGGTGCTCTACAGTAAACAGTGTTTATGTAAACAGTATACTGCTGGAAACAGATTCTATATAATCGGTGCCCGATAGTAAACAATGTATATTTACACAGTATACTGCTCGAAACAGATTCTATCTAATCAGTGCCCGAGAGGAAACAGTGTTTTTGTAAACAGTTTACTGCTCGAAACAGATTCTAAAAAAACGGTGCTCTACAGTAAACAGTATTTATGTAAATGGTACACTGCTGGAAACATATTATATATAAACGATGCTCTACAGTAAACAGTGTTTATGTAAACAGTATACTGCTGGACACGGATTCTACATAAACGGTGCTCTACAGCAAACAGAGTCTATGTATACAGTATACTGCTGGAAAACAGATTTTATATAAACGGTGCCCTACAGTAAACAGTGTTTATGTAAACAGTATACTGCTCGAAACAGATTCTATATAAACGTTGCTCCACAGTAAACCGTGGTTATGTAAACAGTATACTGCTGGAAACCGATTGCATATAAACGGTGCTCTACAGTAAACAGTGTTTATGTCAACGGTATACTGCTGGAAACAGATGCTATATAAACGGTGCCCTACAGTAAACAGTGTTTATGTAAACAGTATACTGCTCGAAACAGATTTTATATAAACTGTGCTCTACAGTAAACAGTGTTTATGTCAACAGTATACTGCTGGAAACAGTTTCTATATAAACGGTGCCCTACATCAAACACTGTTTATGTAAACGGTATACTGCTGGAAACAGATTCTATATAAACGGTGCTCCACAGTAAACAGAGTTTATGTAAACAGTATACTGCTGGACACAGATTCTATCTAATCGGTGCCCGATAGTAAACAATGTATATGTAAACAGTATGCTGCTCGAAACAGATTCGATCTAATCAGTGCCCGAGAGGAAACAGCGTTTATGTAAACAGTTTACTGCTCGAAACAGATTCTATATAAACGGTGCTCTACAGTAAACAGTGTTTATGTAAACAGTATACTGCTGGAAACAGATTCTACATAAAGGGTGCCCTACAGTAAACAGTGCTTATGTACACATTATACTGCTGGAAACATATTATATAAAAACGGTGCTCTACAGTAAAGTGTTTATGTAAACAGTATACTGCTGGACACAGATTCTACATAAACGGTGCTCTACAGCAAACAGTGTCTATGTAAACAGTATACTGCTGGAAACAGATTTTATATAAACGGTGCTCTACAGTAAACAGTGTTTATGTAAACAGTATACTGCTGAAAACAGATTCTACATAAACGGTGCCCCACAGTAAACAGTGTTTATGTAAACAGTATACTGCTCGAAACAGATTCTATATAAACGTTGCTCCACAGTAAACCGTGGTTATGTAAACAGTATACTGCTGGAAACAGATTCCATATAAACGGTGCTCTACAGTAAACAGTGTTTATGTCAACGGTATACTGCTGGAAACAGATGCTATATAAACGGTTCCCTACATCAAACAGTGTTTATGTAAACGGTATACGGCTGGAAACAGATCCTATATAAACGGTGCTCTACAGTAAACAGTGTTTATGTAAACAGTATACTGCTGGACACAGATTCTATATAAACGGTGCTCTACAAAGACAGTGTTTATGTAAACTGTATACTGCTGGACACTGGTTCTATATAAACGGTGCTCTACAGTAAACAGTGTTTAAGTAAACAGTATAGTGATGGAAACAGATTTTATATAATCGGTGCCCTACAGTAAACCGTGTTTATATAAACAGTATACTTATTGAGACAGGTACTTTATAAACGGTGCTCTACACGAAACATTATTTATGTAAACAGTATACTGCTGGAAACAGATTCTCTATAAACGGTGCTACACAGTAAACAGTGTTTATGTAAACAGTGTACTGCTGGAAACATATTATATATAAACGGTGCTCTACAGTAAACAGTGTTTATGTAAACAGTATACTGCTCGAAACAGATTCTATCTAATCAGTGCCCGAGAGGAAACAGTGTTTATGTAAACAGTTTACTGCTCGAAACAGATTCTATATAAACGGTGCTCTACAGTAAACAGTATTTATGTAAATGGTACACTGCTGGAAACATATTATATATAAACGATGCTCTACAGTAAACAGTGTTTATGTAAACAGTATACTGCTGGACACGGATTCTACATAAACGGTGCTCTACAGCAAACAGAGTCTATGTAAACAGTATACTGCTGGAAACAGATTTTATATAAACGGTGCTCTACAGTAAACAGTGTTTATGTAAACAGTATACTGCTGAAAACAGATTCTACATAAACGGTGCCCTACAGTAAACAGTGTTTATGTAAACAGTATACTGCTCGAAACAGATTCTATATAAACGTTGCTCCACAGTAAACCGTGGTTATGTAAACAGTATACTGCTGGAAACAGATTCCATATAAACGGTGCTCTACAGTAAACAGTGTTTATGTCAACGGTATACTGCTGGAAACAGATGCTATATAAACGGTGCCCTACAGCAAACAGTGTTTATGTTAACGATACACTGCTGAAACCATATTCTATATAAACCGTGCCCTACATCAAACAGTGTTTATGTAAACGGTATACGGCTGGAAACAGATCCTATATAAACGGTGCTCTACAGTAAACAGTGTTTATGTAAACAGTATACTGCTGGACACAGATTCTATATAAACGGTGCTCTACAAAGACAGTGTTTATGTAAACTGTATACTGCTGGACACTGGTTCTATATAAACGGTGCTCTACAGTAAACAGTGTTTAAGTAAACAGTATAGTGATGGAAACAGATTTTATATAATCGGTGCCCTACAGTAAACCGTGTTTATATAAACAGTATACTTATTGAGACAGGTACTTTATAAACGGTGCTCGACACGAAACATTATTTATGTAAACAGTATACTGCTGGAAACAGATTCTCTATAAACGGTGCTACACAGTAAACAGTGTTTATGTAAACAGTGTACTGCTGGAAACATATTATATATAAACGGTGCTCTACAGTAAACAGTGTTTATGTAAACAGTATACTGCTGGAAACAGATTCTATATAATCGGTGCCCGATAGTAAACAATGTATATTTAAACAGTATACTGCTCGAAACAGATTCTATCTAATCAGTGCCCGAGAGGAAACAGTGTTTATGTAAACAGTTTACTGCTCGAAACAGATTCTATATAAACGGTGCTCTACAGTAAACAGTATTTATGTAAATGGTACACTGCTGGAAACATATTATATATAAACGATGCTCTACAGTAAACAGTGTTTATGTAAACAGTATACTGCTGGACACGGATTCTACATAAACGGTGCGCTACAGCAAACAGAGTCTATGTATACAGTATACTGCTGGAAAACAGATTTTATATAAACGGTGCTCTACAGTAAACGGTGTTTATGTAAACAGTATACTGCTGAAAACAGATTCTACATAAACGGTGCCCTACAGTAAACAGTGTTTATGTAAACAGTATACTGCTCGAAACAGATTCTATATAAACGTTGCTCCACAGTAAACCGTGGTTATGTAAACAGTATACTGCTGGAAACAGATTGCATATAAACGGTGCTCTACAGTAAACAGTGTTTATGTCAACGGTATACTGCTGGAAACAGATGCTATATAAACGGTGCCCTACAGCAAACAGTGTTTATGTTAACGATACACTGCTGGAACCATATTCTATATAAACCGTGCCCTACATCAAACAGTGTTTATGTAAACGGTATACTGCTGGAAACAGATCCTGTATAAACGGTGCTCTACAGTAAACAGTGTTTATGTAAACAGTATACTGCTGGACACAGATTCTATATAAACGGTGCCCTACAAAGACAGTGTTTATGTAAACTGTATACTGATGGAAACAGATTCTATATAATCGGTGCCCTACAGTAAACCGTGTTTATATAAACCGTATACTTATTGAAACAGATACTTTAAAAACGGTGCTCTACACTAAACATTATTTATGTAAACAGTGTACTGCTGGAAACAGATTCTATATAAACGGTGCTATACAGTAAATAGTGTTTATGTAAACAGTATACTGCTGGAAACATATTATATATAAACGGTGCTCTACAGTAAACAGTGTTTATGTAAACAGTATACTGCTGGAAACAGATTCTATATAATCGGTGCCCGATAGTAAACAATGTATATTTAAACAGTATACTGCTCGAAACAGATTCTATCTAATCAGTGCCCGAGAGGAAACAGTGTTTATGTAAACAGTTTACTGCTCGAAACAGATTCTATATAAACGGTGCTCTACAGTAAACAGTGTTTATGTAAACAGCATACTGCTGGAAACAGATCCTACATAACGGGTGCCCTACAGTAAACAGTGTTTATGTACACATTATACTGCTGGAAACATATTATATATAAACGGTGCTCTACAGTAAACAGTGTTTATGTAAACAGTATACTGCTGGACACAGATTCTACATAAACGGTGCTCTACAGCAAACAGTGTCTATGTAAACAGTATACTGCTGGAAACAGATTATAAATAAACGGTGCTCTACAGTAAACAGTGTTTATGTAAACAGTATACTGCTGAAAACAAATTCTACATAAACGGTGCTCTACAGTAAACAGTGTTTATGTAAACAGTAAACTGCTCGAAACAGATTCTATATAAACGTTGCTCCACAGTAAACCGTGTTTATGTAAACAGTATACTGCTGGAAACAGATTCCATATAAACGGTGCTCTACAGTAAACAGTTTTTATGTAAACGGTATACTGCTGGAAACAGATGCTATATAAACGGTGCCCTACAGCAAACAGTGTTTATGTTAACAATATGTAGCTGGAAAAAGTTTCTATATAATTGGTGCCCTACAGTATTAAGTGTTTATGTAAACGGTATACTGATGGAAACAGATTCTATATAAACGGTGCCCTACATCAAACAGTATTTATGTAAACAGTGTACTGCTGGAAACATATTCTATATAAACCGTGCCCTACATCAAACAGTGTTTATGTAAACGGTATACAGCTGGAATCATTTCCTATATAAACGGTGCTCTACAGTAAACAGTATTTATGTAAACAGTATACTGCTGGACACAGATTCTATATAAACGGTGCTCTACAAAGACAGTGTTTATGTAAACAGTATACTGCTGGACACTGGTTCTATATAAACGGTGCTCTACAGTAAACAGTGTTTAAGTAAACAGTATACTGATGGAAACAGATTCTATATAATCGGTGCCCTACAGTAAACCGTGTTTATATAAACAGTATACGTATTGAAACAGATACTATATAAACGGTGCCCTACACTGAACAGTATTTATGTAAACAGTATACTGCTGGAAACAGATTCTATATAACCGGTGCTATACAGTAAACAGTGTTTATGTAAACAGTATACTGCTGGAAACAGATTCAATATTAACGGTGCCCTACAGTAAACAGTGTCTATGTAAACAGTATACTGCTGGAAACAGATTTTTTATAAACTGTGCTCTACAGTAAACAGTGTTTATGTCAACAGTATACTGCTGGAAACAGTTTCTATATAAACAGTGCCCTACATCAAACAGTGTTTATGTAAACGGTATACTGCTGGAAACAGATGCTATATAAACGGTGCTCGACAGTAAACAGAGTTTATGTAAACAGTATACTGCTGGATACAGATTCTATCTAATCGGTGCCCGATAGTAAACAATGTATATGTAAACAGTATGCTGCTCGAAACAGATTCTATCTAATCAGTGCCCGAGAGGAAACAGCGTTTATGTAAACAGTTTACTGCTCGAAACAGATTCTATATAAACGGTGCTCTACAGTAAACAGTGTTTATGTAAACAGTATACTGCTGGAAACAGATTCTACATAAAGGGTGCCCTACAGTAAACAGTGCTTATGTACACATTATACTGCTGGAAACATATTATATATAAACGGTGCTCTACAGTAAAGTGTTTATGTAAACAGTATACTGCTGGACACAGATTCTACATAAACGGTGCTCTACAGCAAACAGTGTCTATGTAAACAGTATACTGCTGGAAACAGATTTTATATAAACGGTGCTCTACAGTAAACAGTGTTTATGTAAACAGTATACTGCTGAAAACAGATTCTACATAAACGGTGCCCTACAGTAAACAGTGTTTATGTAAACAGTATACTGCTCGAAACAGATTCTATATAAACGTTGCTCCACAGTAAACCGTGGTTATGTAAACAGTATACTGCTGGAAACAGATTCCATATAAACGGTGCTCTACAGTAAACAGTGTTTATGTCAACGGTATACTGCTGGAAACAGATGCTATATAAACGGTGCCCTACAGCAAACAGTGTTTATGTTAACGATACACTGCTGAAACCATATTCTATATAAACCGTGCCCTACATCAAACAGTGTTTATGTAAACGGTATACGGCTGGAAACAGATCCTATATAAACGGTGCTCTACAGTAAACAGTGTTCATGTAAACAGTATACTGCTGGACACAGATTCTATATAAACGGTGCTCTACAAAGACAGTGTTTATGTAAACTGTATACTGCTGGACACTGGTTCTATATAAACGGTGCTCTACAGTAAACAGTGTTTAAGTAAACAGTATAGTGATGGAAACAGATTTTATATAATCGGTGCCCTACAGTAAACCGTGTTTATATAAACAGTATACTTATTGAGACAGATACTTTATAAACGGTGCTCTACACGAAACATTATTTATGTAAACAGTATACTGCTGGAAACAGATTCTCTATAAACGGTGCTACACAGTAAACAGTGTTTATGTAAACAGTGTACTGCTGGAAACATATTATATATAAACGGTGCTCTACAGTAAACAGTGTTTATGTAAACAGTATACTGCTGGAAACAGATTCTATATAATCGGTGCCCGATAGTAAACAATGTATATTTAAACAGTATACTGCTCGAAACAGATTCTATCTAATCAGTGCCCGAGAGGAAACAGTGTTTTTGTAAACAGTTTACTGCTCGAAACAGATTCTATATAAACGGTGCTCTACAGTAAACAGTATTTATGTCAATGGTACACTGCTGGAAACATATTATATATAAACGATGCTCTACAGTAAACAGTGTTTATGTAAACAGTATACTGCTGGACACGGATTCTACATAAACGGTGCTCTACAGCAAACAGAGTCTATGTATACAGTATACTGCTGGAAAACAGATTTTATATAAACGGTGCCCCACAGTAAACAGAGTTTATGTAAACAGTATACTGCTGGACACAGATTCTATCTAATCGGTGCCCGATAGTAAACAATGTATATGTAAACAGTATGCTGCTCGAAACAGATTCGATCTAATCAGTGCCCGAGAGGAAACAGCGTTTATGTAAACAGTTTACTGCTCGAAACAGATTCTATATAAACGGTGCTCTACAGTAAACAGTGTTTATGTAAACAGTATACTGCTGGAAACAGATACTACATAAAGGGTGCCCTACAGTAAACAGTGCTTATGTACACATTATACTGCTGGAAACATATTATATAAAAACGGTGCTCTACAGTAAAGTGTTTATGTAAACAGTATACTGCTGGACACAGATTCTACATAAACGGTGCTCTACAGCAAACAGTGTCTATGTAAACAGTATACTGCTGGAAACAGATTTTATATAAACGATGCTCTACAGTAAACAGTGTTTATGTAAACAGTATACTGCTGAAAACAGATTCTACATAAACGGTGCCCCACAGTAAACAGTGTTTATGTAAACAGTATACTGCTCGAAACAGATTCTATATAAACGTTGCTCCACAGTAAACCGTGGTTATGTAAACAGTATACTGCTGGAAACAGATTCCATATAAACGGTGCTCTACAGTAAACAGTGTTTATGTCAACGGTATACTGCTGGAAACAGATGCTATATAAACGGTTCCCTACAGCAAACATTGTTTATGTTAACGATAAACTGCTGAAACCATATTCTATATGAACCGTGCCCTACATCAAACAGTGTTTATGTAAACGGTATACGGCTGGAAACAGATCCTATATAAACGGTGCTCTACAGTAAACAGTGTTTATGTAAACAGTATACTGCTGGACACAGATTCTATATAAACGGTGCTCTACAAAGACAGTGTTTATGTAAACTGTATACTGCTGGACACTGGTTCTATATAAACGGTGCTCTACAGTAAACAGTGTTTAAGTAAACAGTATAGTGATGGAAACAGATTTTATATAATCGGTGCCCTACAGTAAACCGTGTTTATATAAACAGTATACTTATTGAGACAGGTACTTTATAAACGGTGCTCTCCACGAAACATTATTTATGTAAACAGTATACTGCTGGAAACAGATTCTCTATAAACGGTGCTACACAGTAAACAGTGTTTATGTAAACAGTGTACTGCTGGAAACATATTATATATAAACGGTGCTCTACAGTAAACAGTTTTTATGTAAACAGTATATGCTGGAAACAGATTCTATATAATCGGTGCCCGATAGTAAACAATGTATATTTAAACAGTATACTGCTCGAAACAGATTCTATCTAATCAGTGCCCGAGAGGAAACAGTGTTTATGTAAACAGTTTACTGCTCGAAACAGATTCTATATAAACGGTGCTCTACAGTAAACAGTATTTATGTAAATGGTACACTGCTGGAAACATATTATATATAAACGATGCTCTACAGTAAACAGTGTTTATGTAAACAGTATACTGCTGGACACGGATTCTACATAAACGGTGCGCTACAGCAAACAGAGTCTATGTATACAGTATACTGCTCGAAACAGATTCTATATAAACGTTGCTCCACAGTAAACCGTGGTTATGTAAACAGTATACTGCTCCAAACAGATTCTATATAAACGTTGCTCCACAGTAAACCATGGTTATGTAAACAGTATACTGCTGGAAACAGATTGCATATAAACGGTGCTCTACAGTAAACAGTGTTTATGTCAACGGTATACTGCTGGAAACAGATGCTATATAAACGGTGCCCTACAGCAAACAGTGTTTATGTTAACGATACACTGCTGGAACCATATTCTATATAAACCGTGCCCTACATCAAACAGTGTTTATGTAAACGGTATACTGCTGGAAACAGATCCTGTATAAACGGTGCTCTACAGTAAACAGTGTTTATGTAAACAGTATACTGCTGGACACAGATTCTATATAAACGGTGCCCTACAAAGACAGTGTTTATGTAAACTGTATACTGATGGAAACAGATTCTATATAATCGGTGCCCTACAGTAAACCGTGTTTATATAAACCGTATACTTATTGAAACAGATACTTTAAAAACGGTGCTCTACACTAAACATTATTTATGTAAACAGTGTACTGCTGGAAACAGATTCTATATAAACGGTGCTATACAGTAAATAGTGTTTATGTAAACAGTATACTGCTGGAAACATATTATATATAAACGGTGCTCTACAGTAAACAGTGTTTATGTAAACAGTATACTGCTGGAAACAGATTCTATATAATCGGTGCCCGATAGTAAACAATGTATATTTAAACAGTATACTGCTCGAAACAGATTCTATCTAATCAGTGCCCGAGAGGAAACAGTGTTTATGTAAACAGTTTACTGCTCGAAACAGATTCTATATAAACGGTGCTCTACAGTAAACAGTGTTTATGTAAACAGCATACTGCTGGAAACAGATCCTACATAACGGGTGCCCTACAGTAAACAGTGTTTATGTACACATTATACTGCTGGAAACATATTATATATAAACGGTGCTCTACAGTAAACAGTGTTTATGTAAACAGTATACTGCTGGACACAGATTCTACATAAACGGTGCTCTACAGCAAACAGTGTCTATGTAAACAGTATACTGCTGGAAACAGATTATAAATAAACGGTGCTCTACAGTAAACAGTGTTTATGTAAACAGTATACTGCTGAAAACAAATTCTACATAAACGGTGCTCTACAGTAAACAGTGTTTATGTAAACAGTAAACTGCTCGAAACAGATTCTACATAAACGTTGCTCCACAGTAAACCGTGTTTATGTAAACAGTATACTGCTGGAAACAGATTCCATATAAACGGTGCTCTACAGTAAACAGTTTTTATGTAAACGGTATACTGCTGGAAACAGATGCTATATAAACGGTGCCCTACAGCAAACAGTGTTTATGTTAACAATATATAGCTGGAAAAAGATTCTATATAATTGGTGCCCTACAGTATTAAGTGTTTATGTAAACGGTATACTGATGGAAACAGATTCTATATAAACGGTGCCCTACATCAAACAGTATTTATGTAAACAGTGTACTGCTGGAAACATATTCTATATAAACCGTGCCCTACATCAAACAGTGTTTATGTAAACGGTATACAGCTGGAATCATTTCCTATATAAACGGTGCTCTACAGTAAACAGTATTTATGTAAACAGTATACTGCTGGACACAGATTCTATATAAACGGTGCTCTACAAAGACAGTGTTTATGTAAACATTATACTGCTGGACACTGGTTCTATATAAACGGTGCTCTACAGTAAACAGTGTTTAAGTAAACAGTATACTGATGGAAACAGATTCTATATAATCGGTGCCCTACAGTAAACCGTGTTTATATAAACAGTATACGTATTGAAACAGATACTATATAAACGGTGCCCTACACTGAACAGTATTTATGTAAACAGTATACTGCTGGAAACAGATTCTATATAACCGGTGCTATACAGTAAACAGTGTTTATGTAAACAGTATACTGCTGGAAACAGATTCAATATTAACGGTGCCCTACAGTAAACAGTGTCTATGTAAACAGTATACTGCTGGAAACAGATTTTTTATAAACTGTGCTCTACAGTAAACAGTGTTTATGTCAACAGTATACTGCTGGAAACAGTTTCTATATAAACAGTGCCCTACATCAAACAGTGTTTATGTAAACGGTATACTGCTGGAAACAGATGCTATATAAACGGTGCTCGACAGTAAACAAAGTTTATGTAAACAGTATACTGCTGGACACAGATTCTATATAATCGGTGCCCGATAGTAAACAATGTATATGTAAACAGTATGCTGCTCGACACAGATTCTATCTAATCAGTGCCCGAGAGGAAACAGCGTTTATGTAAACAGTTTACTTCTCGAAACAGATTCTATATAAACGGTGCTCTACAGTAAACAGTGTTTATGTAAACAGTATACTGCTGGAAACAGATTCTACATAAAGGGTGCCCTACAGTAAACAGTGCTTATGTACACATTATACTGCTGGAAACATATTATATATAAACGGTGCTCTACAGTAAACAGTGTTTATGTAAACAGTATACTGCTGGACACAGATTCTACATACACGGTGCTCTACAGCAAACAGTGTCTATGTAAACAGTATACTGCTGGAAACAGATTTTATATAAACGGTGCTTTACAGTAAACAGTGTTTATGTAAACAGTATACTGCTGAAAACAGATTCTACATAAACGGTGCCCTACAGTAAACAGTGTTTATGTAAACAGTATACTGCTCGAAACAGATTCTATATAAACGTTGCTCCACAGTAAACCGTGGTTATGTAAACAGTATACTGCTGGAAACAGATTCCATATAAACGGTGCCCGACAGTAAACAGTGTTTATGTAAACAGTATACTGCTGAAAACAGATTCTACATAAACGGTGCTTTACAGTAAACAGTGTTTATGTAAATAGTATACTGCTGAAAACAGATTCTACATAAACGGTGCCCTATAGTAAACAGTGTTTATGTAAACAGTATACTGCTGGAAACAGATTCTATATAAACGGTGCTCTACAGTAAACAGTGTTTATGTCAACGGTATACTGCTGGAAACATATTATATATAAACGATGCTCTACAGTAAACAGTGTTTATGTAAACAGTATACTGCTGGACACAGATTCTACATAAACGGTGCTCTACAGCAAACAGTGTCTATGTAAACAGTATACTGCTGGAAACAGATTATAAATAAACGGTGCTCTACAGTAAACAGTGTTTATGTAAACAGTATACTGCTGAAAACAAATTCTACATAAACGGTGCTCTACAGTAAACAGTGTTTATGTAAACAGTAAACTGCTCGAAACAGATTCTATATAAACGTTGCTCCACAGTAAACCGTTATTATGTAAACAGTATACTGCTGGAAACAGATTCCATATAAACGGTGCTCTACAGTAAACAGTTTTTATGTAAACGGTATACTGCTGGAAACAGATGCTATATAAACGGTGCCCTACAGAAAACAGTGTTTATGTTAACAATATATAGCTGGAAAAAGGTTCTATATAAATGGTGCCCTACAGTATACAGTGTTTATGTAAACGGTATACTGATGGAAACAGATTCTAGATAAACGGTGCCCTACATCAAACAGTATTTATGTAAACAGTGTACTGCTGGAAACATATTCTATATAAACCGTGCCCTACATCAAACAGTGTTTATGTAAACGGTATACAGCTGGAATCATTTCCTACATAAACGGTGCTCTACAGTAAACAGTGTTTATGTAAACAGTATACTGCTGGACACAGATTCTATATAAACGGTGCTCTACAAAGACAGTGTTTATGTAAACAGTATACTGCTGGACACTGGTTCTATATAAACGGTGCTCTACAGTAAACAGTGTTTAAGTAAACAGTATACTGATGGAAACAGATTCTATATAATCGGTGCCCTACAGTAAACCGTGTTTATATAAACAGTATACGTATTGAAACAGATACTATATAAACGGTGCCCTACCCTGAACAGTATTTATGTAAACAGTATACTGCTGGAAACAGATTCTATATAAACGGTGCTATACAGTAAACAGTGTTTATGTAAACAGTATACTGCTGGAAACAGATTCAATATTAAAGGTGCCCTACAGTAAACAGTGTCTATGTAAACAGTATACTGCTGGAAACAGATTTTATATAAACTGTGCTCTACAGTAAACAGTGTTTATGTCAACAGTATACTGCTGGAAACAGTTACGATATAAACGGTGCCCTACATCAAACAGTGTTTATGTAAACGGTATACTGCTGGAAACAGATTCTACATAAAGGGTGCCCTACAGTAAACAGTGCTTATGTACACATTATACTGCTGGAAACATATTATATATAAACGGTGCTCTACAGTAAACAGTGTTTATGTCAACAGTATACTGCTGGAAACAGTTACTATATAAACGGTGCTCTACAGTAAACAGTGTTTATGTAAACAGTATACTGCTGGAAACAGATTCTACATAAAGGGTGCCCTACAGTAAACAGTGCTTATGTACACATTATACTGCTGGAAACATATTATATATAAACGGTGCTCTACAGTAAACAGTGTTTATGTAAACAGTATACTGCTGGACACAGATTCTACATAAACGGTGCTCTACAGCAAACAGTGTCTATGTAAACAGTATACTGCTGGAAACAGATTTTATATAAACGGTGCTTTACAGTAAACAGTATTTATGTAAACAGTATACTGCTGAAAACAGATTCTACATAAACGGTGCCCTACAGTAAACAGTGTTTATGTAAACAGTATACTGCTCGAAACAGATTCTATATAAACGTTGCTCCACAGTAAACCGTGGTTATGTAAACAGTATACTGCTGGAAACAGATTCCATATAAACGGTGCCCGACAGTAAACAGTGTTTATGTAAACAGTATACTGCTGAAAACAGATTCTACATAAACGGTGCTTTACAGTAAACAGTGTTTATGTAAGCAGTATACTGCTGAAAACAGATTCTACATAAACGGTGCCCTACAGTAAACAGTGTTTATGTAAACAGTATACTGCTGGAAACAGATTCTATATAAACGGTGCTCTACAGTAAACAGTGTTTATGTCAACGGTATACTGCTGGAAACAGATGCTATATAAACGGTGCCCTACAGCAAACAGTGTTTATGTTAACGATACACTGCTGGAACCATATTCTATATAAACCGCGCCCTACATCAAACAGTGTTTATGTAAACGGTATACTGCTGGAAACAGATCCTATATAAACGGTGCTCTACAGTAAACAGTGTTTATGTAAACAGTATACTGCTGGACACAGATTCTATATAAACGGTGCTCTACAAAGACAGTGTTTATGTAAACTGTATACTGCTGGACACTAGTTCTATATAAACGGTGCTCTACAGTAAACAGTGTTTAAGTAAACAGTATACTGATGGAAACAGATTCTA
Organism: Scyliorhinus torazame; assembly: GCF_047496885.1. Classification (NCBI taxonomy): domain Eukaryota; kingdom Metazoa; phylum Chordata; class Chondrichthyes; order Carcharhiniformes; family Scyliorhinidae; genus Scyliorhinus; species Scyliorhinus torazame. Next base: position 48,556,442 of record NC_092729.1, read on the forward strand.
TATAATCGGTGCCCTACAGTAAACCGTGTTTATATAAACAGTATACTTATTGAAACAGATACTTTATAAACGGTGCTCTACACTAAACATTATTTATGTAAACAGTATACTGCTGGAAACAGATTCTATATAAACGGTGCTATACAGTAAACAGTGTTTATGTAAACAGTATACTGCTGGAAACATATTATATATAAACGGTGCTCTACAGTAAACAGTGTTTATGTAAACAGTATACTGCTGGAAACAGATTCTATATAATCGGTGCCCGATAGTAAACAATGTATATTTAAACAGTATGCTGCTCGAAACAGATTCTATCTAATCTGTGCCCGAGAGGAAACAGTGTTTATGTAAACAGTTTCCTGCTCGAAACAGATTCTATATAAACGGTGCTCTACAGTAAACAGTGTTTATGTAAACAGTATACTGCTGGAAACAGATTCTACATAACGGGTGCCCTACAGTAAACAGTTCTTATGTACACATTATACTGCTGGAAACATATTATATATAAACGGTGCTCTACAGTAAACAGTGTTTATGTAAACAGTATACTGCTGGACACAGATTCTACATAAACGGTGCTCTACAGCAAACAGTGTTTATGTAAACAGTATACTGCTGGAAACAGATTTTATATAAACGGTGCTCTGCAGTAAACAGTGTTTATGTAAACAGTGTACTGCTGGAAACAGATACTATATAAACGGTGCTCTACAATAAGCAGTGTTTATGTAAACAGTAAACTGCTGGAAACAGATTCTATATAATCGGTGCTCTACAATAAACAGTGTTTATGTAAACGGTATATTGCTGGAAACTGGTTCTATATAAACGGTGCTCTTATGTAAACAGTATACTGCTGGACACAGATTCTATATAAACGGTGCTCTACAAAGACAGTGTTTATGTAAACTGTATACTGCTGGACACTGGTTCTATATAAACGGTGCTCTACAGTAAACAGTGTTTAAGTAAACAGTATAGTGATGGAAACAGATTTTATATAATCGGTGCCCTACAGTAAACCGTGTTTATATAAACAGTATACTTATTGAGACAGATACTTTATAAACGGTGCTCTACACGAAACATTATTTATGTAAACAGTATACTGCTGGAAACAGATTCTCTATAAACGGTGCTACACAGTAAACAGTGTTTATGTAAACAGTGTACTGCTGGAAACATATTATATATAAACGGTGCTCTACAGTAAACAGTGTTTATGTAAACAGTATACTGCTGGAAACAGATTCTATATAATCGGTGCCCGATAGTAAACAATGTATATTTAAACAGTATACTGCTCGAAACAGATTCTATCTAATCAGTGCCCGAGAGGAAACAGTGTTTATGTAAACAGTTTACTGCTCGAAACAGATTCTATATAAACGGTGCTCTACAGTAAACAGTATTTATGTAAATGGTACACTGCTGGAAACATATTATATATAAACGATGCTCTACAGTAAACAGTGTTTATGTAAACAGTATACTGCTGGACACGGATTCTACATAAACGGTGCTCTACAGCAAACAGAGTCTATGTATACAGTATACTGCTGGAAAACAGATTTTATATAAACGGTGCTCTACAGTAAACGGTGTTTATGTAAACAGTATACTGCTGAAAACAGATTCTACATAAACGGTGCCCTACAGTAAACAGTGTTTATGTAAACAGTATACTGCTCGAAACAGATTCTATATAAACGTTGCTCCACAGTAAACCGTGGTTATGTAAACAGTATACTGCTGGAAACAGATTGCATATAAACGGTGCTCTACAGTAAACAGTGTTTATGTCAACGGTAGACTGCTGGAAACAGATGCTATATAAACGGTGCCCTACAGCAAACAGTGTTTATGTTAACGATACACTGCTGGAACCATATTCTATATAAACCGTGCCCTACATCAAACAGTGTTTATGTAAACGGTATACTGCTGGAAACGGATCCTGTATAAACGGTGCTCTGCAGTAAACAGTGTTTATGTAAACAGTATACTGCTGGACACAGATTCTATATAAACGGTGCCCTACAAAGACAGTGTTTATGTAAACTGTATACTGATGGAAACAGATTCTATATAATCGGTGCCCTACAGTAAACCGTGTTTATATAAACCGTATACTTATTGAAACAGATACTTTAAAAACGGTGCTCTACACTAAACATTATTTATGTAAACAGTGTACTGCTGGAAACAGGTTCTATATAAACGGTGCTATACAGTAAATAGTGTTTATGTAAACAGTATACTGCTGGAAACATATTATATATAAACGGTGCTCTACAGTAAACAGTGTTTATGTAAACAGTATACTGCTGGAAACAGATTCTATATAATCGGTGCCCGATAGTAAACAATGTATATTTAAACAGTATACTGCTCGAAACAGATTCTATCTAATCAGTGCCCGAGAGGAAACAGTGTTTATGTAAACAGTTTACTGCTCGAAACAGATTCTATATAAACGGTGCTCTACAGTAAACAGTGTTTATGTAAACAGCATACTGCTGGAAACAGATCCTACATAACGGGTGCCCTACAGTAAACAGTGTTTATGTACACATTATACTGCTGGAAACATATTATATATAAACGGTGCTCTACAGTAAACAGTGTTTATGTAAACAGTATACTGCTGGACACAGATTCTACATAAACGGTGCTCTACAGCAAACATTGTCTATGTAAACAGTATACTGCTGGAAACAGATTATAAATAAACGGTGCTCTACAGTAAACAGTGTTTATGTAAACAGTATACTGCTGAAAACAAATTCTACGTAAACGGTGCTCTACAGTAAACAGTGTTTATGTAAACAGTAAACTGCTCGAAACAGATTCTATATAAACGTTGCTCCACAGTAAACCGTGTTTATGTAAACAGTATACTGCTGGAAACAGATTCCATATAAACGGTGCTCTACAGTAAACAGTTTTTATGTAAACGGTATACTGCTGGAAACAGATGCTATATAAACGGTGCCCTACAGCAAACAGTGTTTATGTTAACAATATATAGCTGGAAAAAGATTCTATATAATTGGTGCCCTACAGTATTAAGTGTTTATGTAAACAGTGTGCTGCTGTAAACATATTCTATATAAACCGTGCCCTACATCAAACAGTGTTTATGTAAACGGTATACAGCTGGAATCATTTCCTACATAAACGGTGCTCTACAGTAAACAGTGTTTATGTAAACAGTATACTGCTGGACACAGATTCTATATAAACGGTGCTCTACAAAGACAGTGTTTATGTAAACAGTATACTGCTGGACACTGGTTCTATATAAACGGTGCTCTACAGTAAACAGTGTTTAAGTAAACAGTATACTGATGGAAACAGATTCTATATAATCGGTGCCCTACAGTAAACCGTGTTTATATAAACAGTATACGTATTGAAACAGATACTATATAAACGGTGCCCTACACTGAACAGTATTTATGTAAACAGTATACTGCTGGAAACAGATTCTATATAAACGGTGCTATACAGTAAACAGTGTTTATGTAAACAGTATACTGCTGGAAACAGATTCAATATTAACGGTGCCCTACAGTAAACAGTGTCTATGTAAACAGTATACTGCTGGAAACAGATTTTTTATAAACTGTGCTCTACAGTAAACAGTGTTTATGTCAACAGTATACTGCTGGAAACAGTTTCTATATAAACAGTGCCCTACATCAAACAGTGTTTATGTAAACGGTATACTGCTGGAAACAGATGCTATATAAACGGTGCTCGACAGTAAACAGAGTTTATGTAAACAGTATACTGCTGGATACAGATTCTATATAATCGGTGCCCGATAGTAAACAATGTATATGTAAACAGTATGCTGCTCGACACAGATTCTATCTAATCAGTGCCCGAGAGGAAACAGCGTTTATGTAAACAGTTTACTGCTCGAAACAGATTCTATATAAACGGTGCTCTACAGTAAACAGTGTTTATGTAAACAGTATACTGCTGGAAACAGATTCTACATAAAGGGTGCCCTACAGTAAACAGTGCTTATGTACACATTATACTGCTGGAAACATATTATATATAAACGGTGCTCTACAGTAAACAGTGTTTATGTAAACAGTATACTGCTGGACACAGATTCTACATAAACGGTGCTCTACAGCAAACAGTGTCTATGTAAACAGTATACTGCTGGAAACAGATTTTATATAAACGGTGCTTTACAGTAAACAGTGTTTATGTAAACAGTATACTGCTGAAAACAGATTCTACATAAACAGTGCCCTACAGTAAACAGTGTTTATGTAAACAGTATACTGCTCGAAACAGATTCTATATAAACGTTGCTCCACAGTAAACCGTGGTTATGTAAACAGTATACTGCTGGAAACAGATTCCATATAAACGGTGCCCGACAGTAAACAGTGTTTATGTAAACAGTATACTGCTGAAAACAGATTCTACATAAACGGTGCTTTACGGTAAACAGTGTTTATGTAAACAGTATACTGCTGAAAACAGATTCTACATAAACGGTGCCCTACAGTAAACAGTGTTTATGTAAACAGTATACTGCTGGAAACAGATTCTATATAAACGGTGCTCTACAGTAAACAGTGTTTATGTCAACGGTATACTGCTGGAAACATATTATATATAAACGATGCTCTACAGTAAACAGTGTTTATGTAAACAGTATACTGCTGGACACAGATTCTACATAAACGGTGCTCTACAGCAAACAGTGTCTATGTAAACAGTATACTGCTGGAAACAGATTATAAATGAACGGTGCTCTACAGTAAACAGTGTTTATGTAAACAGTATACTGCTGAAAACAAATTCTACATAAACGGTGCTCTACAGTAAACAGTGTTTATGTAAACAGTAAACTGCTCGAAACAGATTCTATATAAACGTTGCTCCACAGTAAACCGTGTTTATGTAAACAGTATACTGCTGGAAACAGATTCCATATAAACGGTGCTCTACAGTAAACAGTTTTTATGTAAACGGTATACTGCTGGAAACAGATGCTATATAAACGGTGCCCTACAGCAAACAGTGTTTATGTTAACAATATATCGCTGGAAAAAGGTTCTATATAAATGGTGCCCTACAGTATACAGTGTTTATGTAAACGGTATACTGATGGAAACAGATTCTATATAAACGGTGCCCTACATCAAACAGTATTTATGTAAACAGTGTACTGCTGGAAACATATTCTATATAAACCGTGCCCTACATCAAACAGTGTTTTTGTAAACGGTATACAGCTGGAATCATTTCCTATATAAACGGTGCTCTACAGTAAACAGTGTTTATGTAAACAGTATACTGCTGGACACAGATTCTATATAAACGGTGCTCTACAAAGACAGTGTTTATGTAAACAGTATACTGCTGGACACTGGTTCTATATAAACGGTGCTCTACAGTAAACAGTGTTTAAGTAAACAGTATAGTGATGGAAACAGATTTTATATAATCGGTGCCCTACAGTAAACCGTGTTAATATAAACAGTATACTTATTGAGACAGGTACTTTATAAACGGTGCTCTACACGAAACATTATTTATGTAAACAGTATACTGCTGGAAACAGATTCTCCAAAAACGGTGCTACACAGTAAACAGTGTTTATGTAAACAGTGTACTGCTGGAAACATATTATATATAAACGGTGCTCTACAGTAAACAGTGTTTATGTAAACAGTATACTGCTGGAAACAGATTCTATATAATCGGTGCCCGATAGTAAACAATGTATATTTAAACAGTATACTGCTCGAAACAGATTCTATCTAATCAGTGCCCGAGAGGAAACAGTGTTTATGTAAACAGTTTACTGCTCGAAACAGATTCTATATAAACGGTGCTCTACAGTAAACAGTATTTATGTAAATGGTACACTGCTGGAAACATATTATATATAAACGATGCTCTACAGTAAACAGTGTTTATGTAAACAGTATACTGCTGGACACGGATTCTACATAAACGGTGCTCTACAGCAAACAGAGTCTATGTATACAGTAAACTGCTGGAAAACAGATTTTATATAAACGGTGCTCTACAGTAAACGGTGTTTATGTAAACAGTATACTGCTGAAAACAGATTCTACATAAACGGTGCCCTACAGTAAACAGTGTTTATGTAAACAGTATACTGCTGGAAACAGATCCTGTATAAACGGTGCTCTACAGTAAACAGTGTTTATGTAAACAGTATACTGCTGGACACAGATTCTATATAAACGGTGCCCTACAAAGACAGTGTTTATGTAAACTGTATACTGATGTAAACAGATTCTATATAATCGGTGCCCTACAGTAAACCGTGTTTATATAAACCGTATACTTATTGAAACAGATACTTTAAAAACGGTGCTCTACACTAAACATTATTTATGTCAACAGTGTACTGCTGGAAACAGATTCTATATAAACGGTGCTATACAGTAAATAGTGTTTATGTAAACAGTATACTGCTGGAAACATATTATATATAAACGGTGCTCTACAGTAAACAGTGTTTATGTAAACAGTATACTGCTGGAAACAGATTCTATATAATCGGTGCCCGATAGTAAACAATGTATATTTAAACAGTATACTGCTCGAAACAGATTCTATCTAATCAGTGCCCGAGAGGAAACAGTGTTTATGTAAACAGTTTACTGCTCGAAACAGATTCTATATAAACGGTGCTCTACAGTAAACAGTGTTTATGTAAACAGCATACTGCTGGAAACTGATCCTACATAACGGGTGCCCTACAGTAAACAGTGTTTATGTACACATTATACTGCTGGAAACATATTATATATAAACGGTGCTCTACAGTAAACAGTGTTTATGTAAACAGTATACTGCTGGACACAGATTCTACATAAACGGTGCTCTACAGCAAACAGTGTCTATGTAAACAGTATACTGCTGGAAACAGATTATAAATAAACGGTGCTCTACAGTAAACAGTGTTTATGTAAACAGTATACTGCTGAAAACAAATTCTACATAAACGGTGCTCTACAGTAAACAGTGTTTATGTAAACAGTAAACTGCTCGAAACAGATTCTATATAAACGTTGCTCCACAGTAAACCGTGTTTATGTAAACAGTATACTGCTGGAAACAGATTCCATATAAACGGTGCTCTACAGTAAACAGTTTTTATGTAAACGGTATACTGCTGGAAACAGATGCTATATAAACGGTGCCCTACAGCAAACAGTGTTTATGTTAACAATATATAGCTGGAAAAAGATTCTATATAATTGGTGCCCTACAGTATTAAGTGTTTATGTAAACGGTATACTGATGGAAACAGATTCTATATAAACGGTGCCCTACATCAAACAGTATTTATGGAAACAGTGTACTGCTGGAAACATATTCTATATAAACCGTGCCCTACATCAAACAGTGTTTATGTAAACGGTATACAGCTGGAATCATTTCCTATATAAACGGTGCTCTACAGTAAACAGTGTTTATGTAAACAGTATACTGCTGGACACAGATTCTATATAAACGGTGCTCTACAAAGACAGTGTTTATGTAAACAGTATACTGCTGGACACTGGTTCTATATAAACGGTGCTCTACAGTAAACAGTGTTTAAGTAAACAGTATACTGATGGAAACAGATTCTATATAATCGGTGCCCTACAGTAAACCGTGTTTATATAAACAGTATACGTATTGAAACAGATACTATATAAACGGTGCCCTACACTGAACAGTATTTATGTAAACAGTATACTGCTGGAAACAGATTCTATATAACCGGTGCTATACAGTAAACAGTGTTTATGTAAACAGTTACTGCTGGAAACAGATTCAATATTAACGGTGCCCTACAGTAAACAGTGTCTATGTAAACAGTATACTGCTGGAAACAGATTTTTTATAAACTGTGCTCTACAGTAAACAGTGTTTATGTCAACAGTATACTGCTGGAAACAGTTTCTATATAAACAGTGCCCTACATCAAACAGTGTTTATGTAAACGGTATACTGCTGGAAACAGATGCTATATAAACGGTGCTCGACAGTAAACAGAGTTTATGTAAACAGTATACTGCTGGACACAGATTCTATATAATCGGTGCCCGATAGTAAACAATGTATATGTAAACAGTATGCTGCTCGACACAGATTCTATCTAATCAGTGCCCGAGAGGAAACAGCGTTTATGTAAACAGTTTACTGCTCGAAACAGATTCTATATAAACGGTGCTCTACAGTAAACAGTGTTTATGTAAACAGTATACTGCTGGAAACAGATTCTACATAAAGGGTGCCCTACAGTAAACAGTGCTTATGTACACATTATACTGCTTGAAACATATTATATATAAACGGTGCTCTACAGTAAACAGTGTTTATGTAAACAGTATACTGCTGGACACAGATTCTACATAAACGGTGCTCTACAGCAAACAGTGTCTATGTAAACAGTATACTGCTGGAAACAGATTTTATATAAACGGTGCTTTACAGTAAACAGTGTTTATGTAAACAGTATACTGCTGAAAACAGATTCTACATAAACGGTGCCCTACAGTAAACAGTGTTTATGTAAACAGTATACTGCTCGAAACAGATTCTATATAAACGTTGCTCCACAGTAAACCGTGGTTATGTAAACAGTATACTGCTGGAAACAGATTCCATATAAACGGTGCCCGACAGTAAACAGTGTTTATGTAAACAGTATACTGCTGAAAACAGATTCTACATAAACGGTGCTTTACAGTAAACAGTGTTTATGTAAACAGTATACTGCTGAAAACAGATTCTACATAAACGGTGCCCTACAGTAAACAGTGTTTATGTAAACAGTATACTGCTGGAAACAGATTCTATATAAACGGTGCTCTACAGTAAACAGTGTTTATGTCAACGGTATACTGCTGGAAACATATTATATATAAACGATGCTCTACAGTAAACAGTGTTTATGTAAACAGTATACTGCTGGACACAGATTCTACATAAACGGTGCTCTACAGCAAACAGTGTCTATGTAAACAGTATACTGCTGGAAACAGATTATAAATAAACGGTGCTCTACAGTAAACAGTGTTTATGTAAACAGTATACTGCTGAAAACAAATTCTACATAAACGGTGCTCTACAGTAAACAGTGTTTATGTAAACAGTAAACTGCTCGAAACAGATTCTATATAAACGTTGCTCCACAGTAAACCGTGTTTATGTAAACAGTATACTGCTGGAAACAGATTCCATATAAACGGTGCTCTACAGTAAACAGTTTTTATGTAAACGGTATACTGCTGGAAACAGATGCTATATAAACGGTGCCCTACAGCAAACAGTGTTTATGTTAACAATATATAGCTGGAAAAAGGTTCTATATAAATGGTGCCCTACAGTATACAGTGTTTATGTAAACGGTATACTGATGGAAACAGATTCTAGATAAACGGTGCCCTACATCAAACAGTATTTATGTAAACAGTGTACTGCTGGAAACATATTCTATATAAACCGTGCCCTACATCAAACAGTGTTTATGTAAACGGTATACAGCTGGAATCATTTCCTACATAAACGGTGCTCTACAGTAAACAGTGTTTATGTAAACAGTATACTGCTGGACACAGATTCTATATAAACGGTGCTCTACAAAGACAGTGTTTATGTAAACAGTATACTGCTGGACACTGGTTCTATATAAACGGTGCTCTACAGTAAACAGTGTTTAAGTAAACAGTATACTGATGGAAACAGATTCTATATAATCGGTGCCCTACAGTAAACCGTGTTTATATAAACAGTATACGTATTGAAACAGATACTATATAAACGGTGCCCTACACTGAACAGTATTTATGTAAACAGTATACTGCTGGAAACAGATTCTATATAAACGGTGCTATACAGTAAACAGTGTTTATGTAAACAGTATACTGCTGGAAACAATTTCAATATTAAAGGTGCCCTACAGTAAACAGTGTCTATGTAAACAGTATACTGCTGGAAACAGATTTTATATAAACTGTGCTCTACAGTAAACAGTGTTTATGTCAACAGTATACTGCTGGAAACAGTTACGATATAAACGGTGCCCTACATCAAACAGTGTTTATGTAAACGGTATACTGCTGGAAACAGATTCAACATAAAGGGTGCCCTACAGTAAACAGTGCTTATGTACACATTATACTGCTGGAAACATATTATATATAAACTGTGCTCTACAGTAAACAGTGTTTATGTCTACAGTATACTGCTGGAAACAGTTACTATATAAACGGTGCTCTACAGTAAACAGTGTTTATGTAAACAGTATACTGCTGGAAACAGATTCTACATAAAGGGTGCCCTACAGTAAACAGTGCTTATGTACACATTATACTGCTGGAAACATATTATATATAAACGGTGCTCTACAGTAAACAGTGTTTATGTAAACAGTATACTGCTGGACACAGATTCTACATAAACGGTGCTCTACAGCAAACAGTGTCTATGTAAACAGTATACTGCTGGAAACAGATTTTATATAAACGGTGCTTTACAGTAAACAGTATTTATGTAAACAGTATACTGCCGAAAACAGATTCTACATAAACGGTGCCCTACAGTAAACAGTGTTTATGTAAACAGTATACTGCTCGAAACAGATTCTATATAAACGTTGCTCCACAGTAAACCGTGGTTATGTAAACAGTATACTGCTGGAAACAGATTCCATATAAACGGTGCCCGACAGTAAACAGTGTTTATGTAAACAGTATACTGCTGAAAACAGATTCTACATAAACGGTGCTTTACAGTAAACAGTGTTTATGTAAACAGTATACTGCTGGAAACAGATTCTATATAAACGGTGCTCTACAGTAAACAGTGTTTATGTCAACGGTATACTGCTGGAAACAGATGCTATATAAACGGTGCCCTACAGCAAACAGTGTTTATGTTAACGATACACTGCTGGAACCATATTCTATATAAACCGTGCCCTACATCAAACAGTGTTTATGTAAATGGTATACTGCTGGAAACAGATCCTATATAAACGGTGCTCTACAGTAAACAGTGTTTATGTAAACAGTATACTGCTGGACACAGATTCTATATAAACGGTGCTCTACAAAGACAGTGTTTATGTAAACTGTATACTGCTGGACACTGGTTCTATATAAACGGTGCTCTACAGTAAACAGTGTTTAAGTAAACAGTATACTGATGGAAACAGATTCTATATAATCGGTGCCCTACAGTAAACCGTGTTTATATAAACAGTATACTTATTGAAACAGATACTTTATAAACGGTGCTCTACACTAAACATTATTTATGTAAACAGTATACTGCTGGAAACAGATTCTATATAAACGGTGCTATACAGTAAACAGTGTTTATGTAAACAGTATACTGCTGGAAACATATTATATATAAACGGTGCTCTACAGTAAACAGTGTTTATGTAAACAGTATACTGCTGGAAACAGATTCTATATAATCGGTGCCCGATAGTAAACAATGTATATTTAAACAGTATGCTGCTCGAAACAGATTCTATCTAATCTGTGCCCGAGAGGAAACAGTGTTTATGTAAACAGTTTACTGCTCGAAACAGATTCTATATAAACGGTGCTCTACAGTAAACAGTGTTTATGTAAACAGTATACTGCTGGAAACAGATTCTACATAACGGGTGCCCTACAGTAAACAGTTCTTATGTACACATTATACTGCTGGAAACATATTATATATAAACGGTGCTCTACAGTAAACAGTGTTTATGTAAACAGTATACTGCTGGACACAGATTCTACATAAACGGTGCTCTACAGCAAACAGTGTTTATGTAAACAGTATACTGCTGGAAACAGATTTTATATAAACGGTGCTCTACAGTAAACAGTGTTTATGTAAACAGTGTACTGCTGGAAACAGATACTATATAAACGGTGCTCTATAGTAAACAGTGCTTATGTACACATTATACTGCTGGAAACATATTATATATAAACGATGCTCTATAGTAAACAGTGTTTATGTAAACAGTATACTGCTGGAAACAGATGCTATGTAAACGGCGCCCTACTGCAAAAAGTGTTTATGTAAACAGTATAATGCTGGACACAGATTCTATATAAACTGTGCCCTACAGTAAACAGTGTTTATGTAAAGAGTATACTGCTGGAAACAGATTCTATATAAACGGTGCTCTACAATAAGCAGTGTTTATGTAAACAGTAAACTGCTGGAAACAGATTCTATATAATCGGTGCTCTACAATAAACAGTGTTTATGTAAACGGTATATTGCTGGAAACTGGTTCTATATAAACGGTGCTCTTATGTAAACAGTATACTGCTGGACACAGATTCTATATAAACGGTGCTCTACAAAGACAGTGTTTATGTAAACTGTATACTGCTGGACACTGGTTCTATATAAACGGTGCTCTACAGTAAACAGTGTTTAAGTAAACAGTATAGTGATGGAAACAGATTTTATATAATCGGTGCCCTACAGTAAACCGTGTTTATATAAACAGTATACTTATTGAGACAGATACTTTATAAACGGTGCTCTACACGAAACATTATTTATGTAAACAGTATACTGCTGGAAACAGATTCTCTATAAACGGTGCTACACAGTAAACAGTGTTTATGTAAACAGTGTACTGCTGGAAACATATTATATATAAACGGTGCTCTACAGTAAACAGTGTTTATGTAAACAGTATACTGCTGGAAACAGATTCTATATAATCGGTGCCCGATAGTAAACAATGTATATTTAAACAGTATACTGCTCGAAACAGATTCTATCTAATCAGTGCCCGAGAGAAAACAGTGTTTATGTAAACAGTTTACTGCTCGAAACAGATTCTATATAAACGGTGCTCTACAGTAAACAGTATTTATGTAAATGGTACACTGCTGGAAACATATTATATATAAACGATGCTCTACAGTAAACAGTGTTTATGTAAACAGTATACTGCTGGACACGGATTCTACATAAACGGTGCTCTACAGCAAACAGAGTCTATGTATACAGTATACTGCTGGAAAACAGATTTTATATAAACGGTGCTCTACAGTAAACGGTGTTTATGTAAACAGTATACTGCTGAAAACAGATTCTACATAAACGGTGCCCTACAGTAAACAGTGTTTATGTAAACAGTATACTGCTCGAAACAGATTCTATATAAACGTTGCTCCACAGTAAACCGTGGTTATGTAAACAGTATACTGCTGGAAACAGATTGCATATAAACGGTGCTCTACAGTAAACAGTGTTTATGTCAACGGTATACTGCTGGAAACAGATGCTATATAAACGGTGCCCTACAGCAAACAGTGTTTATGTTAACGATACACTGCTGGAACCATATTCTATATAAACCGTGCCCTACATCAAACAGTGTTTATGTAAACGGTATACTGCTGGAAACAGATCCTGTATAAACGGTGCTCTACAGTAAACAGTGTTTATGTAAACAGTATACTGCTGGACACAGATTCTATATAAACGGTGCCCTACAAAGACAGTGTTTATGTAAACTGTATACTGATGGAAACAGATTCTATATAATCGGTGCCCTACAGTAAACCGTGTTTATATAAACCGTATACTTATTGAAACAGATACTTTAAAAACGGTGCTCTACACTAAACATTATTTATGTAAACAGTGTACTGCTGGAAACAGATTCTATATAAACGGTGCTATACAGTAAATAGTGTTTATGTAAACAGTATACTGCTGGAAACATATTATATATAAACGGTGCTCTACAGTAAACAGTGTTTATGTAAACAGTATACTGCTGGAAACATATTATATATAAACGGTGCTCTACAGTAAACAGTGTTTATGTAAACAGTATACTGCTGGAAACAGATTCTATATAATCGGTGCCCGATAGTAAACAATGTATATTTAAACAGTATACTGCTCGAAACAGATTCTATCTAATCAGTGCCCGAGAGGAAACAGTGTTTATGTAAACAGTTTACTGCTCGAAACAGATTCTATATAAACGGTGCTCTACAGTAAACAGTGTTTATGTAAACAGCATACTGCTGGAAACAGATCCTACATAACGGGTGCCCTACAGTAAACAGTGTTTATGTACACATTATACTGCTGGAAACATATTATATATAAACGGTGCTCTACAGTAAACAGTGTTTATGTAAACAGTATACTGCTGGACACAGATTCTACATAAACGGTGCTCTACAGCAAACAGTGTCTATGTAAACAGCATACTGCTGGAAACAGATTATAAATAAACGGTGCACTACAGTAAACAGTGTTTATGTCAACAGTATACTGCTGAAAACAAATTCTACATAAACGGTGCTCTACAGTAAACAGTGTTTATGTAAACAGTAAACTGCTCGAAACAGATTCTATAAAAACGTTGCTCCACAGTAAACCGTGTTTATGTAAACAGTATACTGCTGGAAACAGATTCCATATAAACGGTGCTCTACAGTGAACAGTTTTTATGTAAACGGTATACTGCTGGAAACAGATGCTATATAAACGGTGCCCTACAGCAAACAGTGTTTATGTTAACAATATATAGCTGGAAAAAGATTCTATATAATTGGTGCCCTACAGTATTAAGTGTTTATGTAAACAGTGTGCTGCTGGAAACATATTCTATATAAACCGTGCCCTACATCAAACAGTGTTTATGTAAACGGTATACAGCTGGAATCATTTCCTATATAAACGGTGCTCTACAGTAAACAGTGTTTATGTAAACAGTATACTGCTGGACACAGATTCTATATAAACGGTGCTCTACAAAGACAGTGTTTATGTAAACAGTATGCTGCTGGACACTGGTTCTGTATAAACGGTGCTCTACAGTAAACAGTGTTTAAGTAAACAGTATACTGATGGAAACAGATTCTATATAATCGGTGCCCTACATTAAACCGTGTTTATATAAACAGTATACGTATTGAAACAGATACTATATAAACGGTGCCCTACACTGAACAGTATTTATGTAAACAGTATACTGCTCGAAACAGATTCTATATAAACGTTGCTCCACAGTAAACCGTGGTTATGTAAACAGTATACTGCTGGAAACAGATTCCATATAAACGGTGCCCGACAGTAAACAGTGTTTATGTAAACAGTATACTGCTGAAAACAGATTCTACATAAACGGTGCTTTACAGTAAACAGTGTTTATGTAAACAGTATACTGCTGAAAACAGATTCTACATAAACGGTGCCCTACAGTAAACAGTGTTTATGTAAACAGTATACTGCTGGAAACAGATTCTATATAAACGGTGCTCTACAGTAAACAGTGTTTATGTCAACGGTATACTGCTGGAAACATATTATATATAAACGATGCTCTACAGTAAACAGTGTTTATGTAAACAGTATACTGCTGGACACAGATTCTACATAAACGGTGCTCTACAGCAAACAGTGTCTATGTAAACAGTATACTGCTGGAAACAGATTATAAATAAACGGTGCTCTACAGTAAACAGTGTTTATGTAAACAGTAAACTGCTCGAAACAGATTCTATATAAACGTTGCTCCACAGTAAACCGTGTTTATGTAAACAGTATACTGCTGGAAACAGATTCCATATAAACGGTGCTCTACAGTAAACAGTTTTTATGTAAACGGTATACTGCTGGAAACAGATGCTATATAAACGGTGCCCTACAGCAAACAGTGTTTATGTTAACAATATATAGCTGGAAAAAGGTTCTATATAAATGGTGCCCTACAGTATACAGTGTTTATGTAAACGGTATACTGATGGAAACAGATTCTATATAAACGGTGCCCTACATCAAACAGTATTTATGTAAACAGTGTACTGCTGGAAACATATTCTATATAAACCGTGCCCTACATCAAACAGTGTTTATGTAAACGGTATACAGCTGGAATCATTTCCTATATAAACGGTGCTCTACAGTAAACAGTGTTTATGTAAACAGTATACTGCTGGACACAGATTCTATATAAACGGTGCTCTACAAAGACAGTGTTTATGTAAACAGTATACTGCTGGACACTGGTTCTATATAAACGGTGCTCTACAGTAAACAATGTTTAAGTAAACAGTATACTGATGGAAACAGATTCTATATAATCGGTGCCCTACAGTAAACCGTGTTTATATAAACAGTATACGTATTGAAACAGATACTATATAAACGGTGCCCTACACTGAACAGTATTTATGTAAACAGTATACTGCTGGAAACTGATTCTATATAAACGGTGCTATACAGTAAACACTGTTTATGTAAACAGTATACTGCTGGAAACAGATTCAATATTAAAGGTGCCCTACAGTAAACAGTGTCTATGTAAACAGTATACTGCTGGAAACAGATTTTATATAAACTGTGCTCTACAGTAAACAGTGTTTATGTCAACAGTATACTGCTGGAAACAGTTTCTATATAAACGGTGCCCTACATCAAACAGTGTTTATGTAAACGGTATACTGCTGGAAACAGATGCTATATAAACGGTGCTCGACAGTAAACAGAGTTTATGTAAACAGTATACTGCTGGACACAGATTCTATATAATCGGTGCCCGATAGTAAACAATGTATATGTCAACAGTATGCTGCTCGACACAGATTCTATCTAATCAGTGCCCGAGAGGAAACAGCGTTTATGTAAACAGTTTACTGCTCGAAACAGATTCTATATAAACGGTGCTCTACAGTAAACAGTGTTTATGTAAACAGTATACTGCTGGAAACAGATTCTACATAAAGGGTGCCCTACAGCAAACAGTGCTTATGTACACATTATACTGCTGGAAACTTATTATATATAAACGGTGCTCTACAGTAAACAGTGTTTATGTAAACAGTATACTGCTGGACACAGATTCTACATAAACGGTGCTCTACAGCAAACAGTGTCTATGTAAACAGTATACTGCTGGAAACAGATTTTATATCAACGGTGCTTTACAGTAAACAGTATTTATGTAAACAGTATACTGCTGAAAACAGATTCTACATAAACGGTGCCCTACAGTAAACAGTGTTTATGTAAACAGTATACTGCTCGAAACAGATTCTATATAAACGTTGCTCCACAGTAAACCGTGGTTATGTAAACAGTATACTGCTGGAAACAGATTCCATATAAACGGTGCCCGACAGTAAACAGTGTTTATGTAAACAGTATACTGCTGAAAACAGATTCTACATAAACGGTGCTTTACAGTAAACAGTGTTTATGTAAACAGTATACTGCTTAAAACAGATTCTACATAAACGGTGCCCTACAGTAAACAGTGTTTATGTAAACAGTATACTGCTGGAAACAGATTCTATATAAACGGTGCTCTACAGTAAACAGTGTTTATGTCAACGGTATACTGCTGGAAACAGATGCTATATAAACGGTGCCCTACAGCAAACAGTGTTTATGTTAACGATACACTGCTGGAACCATATTCTATATAAACCGTGCCCTACATCAAACAGTGTTTATGTAAACGGAATACTGCTGGAACCAGATCCTATATAAACGGTGCTCTACAGTAAACAGTGTTTATGTAAACAGTATACTGCTGGACACAGATTCTATATAAACGGTGCTCTACAAAGACAGTGTTTATGTAAACTGTATACTGCTGGACACTGGTTCTATACAAACGGTGCTCTACAGTAAACAGTGTTTAAGTAAACAGTATACTGATGGAAACAGATTCTATATAATCGGTGCCCTACAGTAAACCGTGTTTATATAAACAGTATACTTATTGAAACAGATACTTTATAAACGGTGCTCTACACTAAACATTATTTATGTAAACAGTATACTGCTGGAAACAGATTCTATATAAACGGTGCTATACAGTAAACAGTGTTTATGTAAACAGTATACTGCTGGAAACATATTATATATAAACGGTGCTCTACAGTAAACAGTGTTTATGTAAACAGTATACTGCTGGAAACAGATTCTATATAATCGGTGCCCGATAGTAAACAATGTATATTTAAACAGTATGCTGCTCGAAACAGATTCTATCTAATCTGTGCCCGAGAGGAAACAGTGTTTATGTAAACAGTTTACTGCTCGAAACAGATTCTATATAAACGGTGCTCTACAGTAAACAGTGTTTATGTAAACAGTATACTGCTGGAAACAGATTCTACATAACGGGTGCCCTACAGTAAACAGTTCTTATGTACACATTATACTGCTGGACACATATTATATATAAACGGTGCTCTACAGTAAACAGTGTTTATGTAAACAGTATACTGCTGGACACAGATTCTACATAAACGGTGCTCTACAGCAAACAGTGTTTATGTAAACAGTATACTGCTGGAAACAGATTTTATATAAACGGTGCTCTACAGTAAACAGTGTTTATGTAAACAGTGTACTGCTGCAAACAGATACTATATAAACGGTGCTCTACAGTAAACAGTGCTTATGTACACATTATACTGCTGGAAACATATTATATATAAACGATGCTCTACAGTAAACAGTGTTTATGTAAACAGTATACTGCTGGAAACAGATGCTATGTAAACGGTGCCCTACTGCAAAAAGTGTTTATGTAAACAGTATAATGCTGGACACAGATTCTATATAAACTGTGCCCTACAGTAAACAGTGTTTATGTAAAGAGTATACTGCTGGAAACAGATTCTATATAAACGGTGCTCTACAATAAGCAGTGTTTATGTAAACAGTAAACTGCTGGAAACAGATTCTATATAATCGGTGCTCTACAATAAACAGTGTTTATGTAAACGGTATATTGCTGGAAACTGGTTCTATATAAACGGTGCTCTTATGTAAACAGTGTTTATGTAAACTGTTTATATAGAATCATAAACACTGTTTTCTGTCGAGCACCGATTATACAGTATACTGCTGGAAACAGATTCTGTATAAACGGTGCTCTACAGTAAACAGTGTTTATGTAAACAGTATACAGCTGGAAACAGATTGCATATAAAGGTTGCTCTACAGTAAACAGTGTTTATGTAAACAGTATAAGATGGAAACAGATTCTATATAAACGGTGCCCTACAGTATACAGAGTTTATGTAAACAGTACACTGCTGTAAACAGAGTCTATGTAAATAGTACTCTCCAGTAAACAGTGTTAATCTAAATCATGCACTACTGTAAACAGATGCTATGTTAATATAGCACCACAGTAAACAATATTAATGTAACCGGTATACTGCTGGAATCAGATTCTACATAAAGAGGGACCTAAAGTAAACAGTGTTTATGTACACATTATATTGCTGGAAACATATTATATATAAACGGTGCTCTACAGAAAACAGTGTTTATGTAAACAGTATACTGCTTGAAACAGATTCTATATAAACGGTGCCCTACAGTAAACAGTGTCTATGCAAAAAGTATACTGCTGGAAAAAGATTCCATATAAACGGTGCTCTAGAGTAAACAGTGTTTATGTAAACAGTATACTGCTGAAAACAGATTCTACATAAATGGTGCTCTACAGTAAACAGTGTTTATGTAAACAGTATACTGCTGGAAACAGATTCTATATAAACGGTGCTTTACAGTAAACAGTGTTTCTGTCAACAGTATACTGATGGAAACAGATTCTATATAATCGGTGCCCTACAGAAAAGCTTGTTTATATACACAGTATACGTATTGAAACAGATTCTATGTCAACGGTGCTCTACAGAAAACGGTGTTTATGTAAACAGTATACTGCTGGAAACAGATTCTATATAAACGGTGCCCTACAGTAAACAGTGTCTATGCAAACAGTATACTGCTGGAAACAGATTCTATATAAACGGTGCTCTAGAGTAAACAGTGTTTAAGTAAACAGTATACTGCTGAAAACAGATTCTACATAAATGGTGCTCTACAGTAAACAGTATTAATGTAAACAGTATACTGCTGGAAACAGATTCTATATAAACGGTGCTTTACAGTATACAGTGTTTCTGTCAACAGTATACTGATGGAAACAGATTCTATATAATCGGTGCCCTACTGAAAAGCGTGTTTATATACACAGTATACGTATTGAAACAGATTCTATGTCAACGGTGCTCTACAGTAAACATTGTTTATGTAAACAGTATACTGCTGAAAACAGATTCTATATAAACGGTGCTATACAGTAAACAGTGTTTATGTAAACAGTATACTGCTGGAAACATATTATATATAAACGGTGCTCTACAGTAAACACTGTTTATGTAAACAGTATACTGCTGGAAACAGATTATATATAATCGGTGCCCGATAGTAAACAATGTATATGTAAACAGTATACTGCTCGAAACAGATTCTATATAATCAGTGCCCGAGAGTAAACAGTGTTTATGTAAACAGTTTACTGCTCGAAACAGATATTATATAAACGATGCTCTACAGTAAACAGTGTTTATGTGCACATTATACTGCTGGAAACATATTATATATAAATGGTGCTCTACAGTAAACAGTGTTTATGTAAACAGAATACTGCTGGAATCAGATTCTACATAAACGGTGCTCTACAGCAAACAGTGTCTATGTAAACAGTATACTGCTGGAAACAGATTATAAATAATCGGTGCTCTACAGTAAACAGTGTTTATGTAAACAGTATACTGCTGAAAACAAATTCTACATAAACGGTGCTCTACAGTAAACAGTGTTTATGTAAACAGTAAACTGCTCGAAACAGATTCTATATAAACGTTGCTCCACAGTAAACCGTGTTTATGTAAACAGTATACTGCTGGAAACAGATTCCATATAAACGGTGCTCTACAGTAAACAGTTTTTATGTAAACAATACATAGCTGGAAAAAGATTCTATATAAATGGTGCCCTACAGTATACAATGTTTATGTAAACGGTATACTGATGGAAACAGATTCTATATAAACGGTGCCCTACATCAAACAGTATTTATGTAAACAGTGTACTGCTGGAAACATATTCTATATAAACCGTGCCCTACATCAACCAGTGTTTATGTAAACGGTATACAGCTGGAATAATTTCCTATATAAACGGTGCTCTACAGTAAACAGTGTTTATGTAAACAGTATACTGCTGGACACAGATTCTATATAAACGGTGCTCTACAAAGACAGTGTTTATGTAAACAGTATACTGCTGGACACTGGTTCTATATAAACGGTGCTCTACAGTAAACAGTGTTTAAGTAAACAGTATACTGATGGAAACAGATTCTATATAATCGGTGCCCTACAGTAAACCGTGTTTATATAAACAGTATACGTATTGGAACAGATACTATATAAACGGTGCCCTACACTGAACAGTATTTATGTAAACAGTGTACTGCTGGAAACAGATTCTACATAAACGGTGCTATACAGTAAACAGTGTTTATGTAAACAGTATACTGCTGGAAACAGATTCAATATTAACGGTGCCCTACAGTAAACAATGTCTATGTAAACAGTATACTGCTGGAAACAGATTTTATATAAACTGTGCTCTACAGTAAACAGTGTTTATGTCAACAGTATACTGCTGGAAACAGTTTCTATATAAACGGTGCCCTACATCAAACAGTGTTTATGTAAACGGTATACTGCTGGAAACAGATTCTATATAAACGGTGCTCCACAGTAAACAGAGTTTATGTAAACAGTATACTGCTGGACACAGATTCTATCTAATCGGTGCCCGATAGTAAACAATGTATATGTAAACAGTATGCTGCTCGAAACAGATTCTATCGAATCAGTGCCCGAGAGGAAACAGCGTTTATGTAAACAGTTTACTGCTCGAAACAGATTCTATATAAACGGTGCTCTACAGAAAACAGTGTTTATGTAAACAGTATACTGCTGGAAACAGATTCTACATAAAGGGTGCCCTACAGTAAACAGTGCTTATGTACACATTATACTGCTGGAAACATATTATATATAAACGGTGCTCTACAGTAAAGTGTTTATGTAAACAGTATACTGCTGGACACAGATTCTACATAAACGGTGCTCTACAGCAAACAGTGTCTATGTAAACAGTATACTGCTGGAAACAGATTTTATATAAACGGTGCTCTACAGTAAACAGTGTTTATGTAAACAGTATACTGCTGAAAACAGATTCTACATAAACGGTGCCCTACAGTAAACAGTGTTTATGTAAACAGTATACTGCTCGAAACAGATTCTATATAAACGTTGCTCCACAGTAAACCGTGGTTATGTAAACAGTATACTGCTGGAAACAGATTCCATATAAACGGTGCTCTACAGTAAACAGTGTTTATGTCACCGGTATACTGCTGGAAACAGATGCTATATAAACGGTGCCCTACAGCAAACAGTGTTTATGTTAACGATACACTGCTGGAACCATATTCTATATAAACCGTGCCCTACATCAAACAGTGTTTATGTAAACGGTATACTGCTGGAAACAGATCCTATATAAACGGTGCTCTACAGTAAACAGTGTTTATGTAAACAGTATACTGCTGGACACAGATTCTATATAAACGGTGCTCTACAAAGACAGTGTTTATGTAAACTGTATACTGCTGGACACTGGTTCTATATAAACGGTGCTCTACAGTAAACAGTGTTTAAGTAAACAGTATACTGATGGAAACAGATTCTATATAATCGGTGCCCTACAGTAAACCGTGTTTATATAAACAGTATATCTATTGATACAGATACTTTATAAACGGTGCTCTACACGAAACATTATTTATGTAAACAGTATACTGCTGGAAACAGATTCTATATAAACGGTGCTATACAGTAAACAGTGTTTATGTAAACAGTATACTGCTGGAAACATGTTATATATAACGGTGCTCTACAGTAAACAGTGTTTATGTAAACAGTATACTGCTGGAAACAGATTCTATATAATCGGTGCCCGATAGTATACAATGTATATTTAAACAGTATACTGCTCGAAACAGATTCTATCTAATCAGTGCCCGAGAGGAAACAGTGTTTATGTAAACAGTTTACTGCTCGAAACAGATTCTATATAAACGGTGCTCTACAGTAAACAGTATTTATGTAAATGGTACACTGCTGGAAACATATTATATATAAACGGTGCTCTACAGTAAACAGTGTATATGTAAACAGTATACTGCTGGACACAGATTCTACATAAACGGTGCTCTACATCAAACAGTCTATGTATACAGTATACTGCTGGAAAACAGATTTTATATAAACGGTGCTCTACAGTAAACAGTGTTTATGTAAACAGTATACTGCTGGACACAGATTCTATATAAACGGTGCTCTACAAAGACAGTGTTTATGTAAACTGTATACTGATGGAAACAGATTCTATATAATCGGTGCCCTACAGTAAACCGTGTTTATATAAACAGTATACTTATTGAAACAGATACTTTATAAACGGTGCTCTACACTAAACATTATTTATGTAAACAGTATACTGCTGGAAACAGATTCTATATAAACGGTGCTATACAGTAAATAGTGTTTATGTAAACAGTATACTGCTGGAAACATATTATATATAAACGGTGCTCTACAGTAAACAGTGTTTATGTAAACAGTATACTGCTGGAAACAGATTCTATATAATCGGTGCCCGATAGTAAACAATGTATATTTAAACAGTATACTGCTCGAAACAGATTCTATCTAATCAGTGCCCGAGAGGAAACAGTGTTTATGTAAACAGTTTACTGCTCGAAACAGATTCTATATAAACGGTGCTCTACAGTAAACAGTGTTTATGTAAACATCATACTGCTGGAAACAGATTCTACATAACGGGTGCCCTACAGTAAACAGTGTTTATGTACACATTATACTGCTGGAAACATATTATATATAAACGGTGCTCTAGAGTAAACAGTGTTTATGTAAACAGTATACTGCTGGACACAGATTCTACATAAACGGTGTTCTACAGCAAACAGTGTCTCTGTAAACAGTATACTGCTTGAAACAGATTTTATATAAACGGTGCTAACAGTAAACCGTGTTTACGTAAACAGTATACTGCTGAAAACAGATTCTACATAAACGGTGCCCTACAGTAAACAGTGTTTATGTAAACAGTATACTGCTCCAAACAGATTCTATATAAACGTTGCTCCACAGTAAACCGTGGTTATGTAAACAGTATACTGCTGGAAACAGATTCCATATAAACGGTGCTCTACAGTAAACAGTGTTTATGTCAACGGTATACTGCCGGAAACAGATGCTATATAAACGGTGCCCTACAGCAAACAGTGTTTATGTTAACGATACACTGCTGGAAATAGATTCTATATAAATGGTGCTCTACAGTATATAGTGTTTATGTAAATGGTATACTGATGGAAACAGTTTCTATATAAACGGTGCCCTACATCAAACAGTGTTTATGTAAACAGTATACTGCTGGAACCATGTTCTATATAAACCGTGCCCTACATCAAACAATGTTTATGTAAACGGTATACTGCTGGAAACAGATCCTTTATAAACGGTGCTCTACAGTAAACAGTGTTTATGTAAACAGTATACTGCTGGACACAGATTCTATATAAACGGTGCTCTACAAAGACAGTGTTTATGTAAACTGTATACTGATGGACACTGGTTCTTTATAAACGGTGCTCTACATTAAAAAGTGTTTAAGTAAACAGTATACTGATGGAAACGGATTCTATATAATCGGTGCCCTACAGTAAACCGTGTTTATAAAAACAGTATACTTATTGAAACAGATACTATATAAACGGTGCTCTACACTAAACATTATTTATGTAAACAGTATACTGCTGGAAACAGATTCTATATAAACGGTGCTATATAGTAAACAGTGTTTATGTAAACAGTATACTGCTGGAAACATATTATATATAAACGGTGCTCTACAGTAAACAGTGTTTATGTAAACAGTATACTGCTGGAAACAGATTCAATATAAACGGTGCCCTACAGTAAACAGTGTATATGTAAACAGTATACTGCTGGAAACAGGTTCTATATAAACGGTGCTCGACAGTAAACAGTGTTTATGTAAACAGTATACTGCTGGACACAGATTCTATATAAACGGTGCTCTACAATAAACAGTGTTTATGTAAACAGTATACTCCTGGAAACGTTTTCTATATAAACGGTGCTCTACAGTAAACAGTGCTTCTGTCAACAGTATACTGATGGAAACAATTCTATATAATCGGTGCCCTAGAGTAAACCGTGTTTATATACACAGTATACTTATTGAAACAGATTCTATATAAACGGTGCTCTACAGTAAACAGTGTTTATGTAAACAGTATACTGCTGAAAACAGATTCAATATAAACGGTGCTATACAGTAAACAGTGTTTATATAAACAGTATACTGCTGGAAACATATTATATATAAACAGTGCTCTACAGTAAACAGTGTTTATGTAAACAGTATACTGATGGAAACAGATTCTATATAATTGGTGCCCGATAGTAAACAATGAATATGAAAACAGTTTACTGCTCGAAACAGATTCTATATAATCAGTGCCCGAGAGTAAACACTGTTTATGTAAACAGTTTACTGCTCGAAACAGATTCTATATAAACGGTGCTCTACAGTAAACAGCGTTTATGTAAACAGTATACTGCTGGAAACAGATTCTACATAAAGGGTGCCCTACAGTAAACAGTGTTTATGTACACATTATACTGCTGGAAACATATTCTATATAAACGGTGCCCTACAGTAAACAGTGTTTCTGTAAACAGTATACTGCTGGAAACAGATTGTATATAAACGGTGCTCTACAGTAAACAGTGTTTATGTAAACAGTATAAGCTGGAAACAGATTCTAATAAACGGTGCCCTACAGTAAACAGTGTTTATGTAAACAGTGTACTGATGGAAACAGATACTATATAAATGGTGCTCTACAGTAAACAGTGTTTATGTAAACTGTATACTGCTGCTAACAGATTCTATATAAACGGTGCCCTACAGTAAACAGTGTGTATGTAAACAGTATGCTGCTGGAAACAGATTCTATATAAACAGTGCCCTACGGTAAACAGTGTTTATGTAAACGGTATACTGCTGGAAACAAATTCTATATAAACGGTGCCCTGCAGTAAACAGTGTTTATCCAAACAGTATACTGCTGGAAACAGATTATATGTAAACGGTGCTCTACAGTAAACAGTGTTTATGTAAATGGTATACTGCTGGAAACATATTCTGTATAAACGGTGTCCTACAGTAAACAGTGTGTATGTAAACAGTATACTCCTGGAAACAGATTCTATATCAACGGTGCCCGACAGCAAACAGTGTTTACGTAAATAGTATACTGCTGGAAACAGATTCTATATAAACGTTGCCCTGCATAAACAGTCTTTATGTAAACAGTATACTGCTGGAAACAGATTCCATATAAACGGTGCCCTACAGTAAACAGTGTTAATGGAAACAGTATACTGCTGGAAAAAGATCCAAGAGAAACGGTGCCCTACAGTAAACAACGTTTATGTACACAGTATACTGCTGTAAACAGACTCTATATAAACGGTGCCCTACAGTAAATAGTCTTTATGTAAGCTGTATACTGCTGGAAACAGATTGTATATAAACGGTGCTCTACAGTAAACAGTGTTTATGTAAACAGTATCAGCTGGAAACAGATTCTATATAAACGGTGCCCTTCAGCAAACAGTGTTCATGAAAACGATATACTACTATAAACAGAATCGATATAAACGGTGCCCTACTGCAAAAAGTGTTTATGCAAACAGTATACTGCTGGAAACAGATTCTATATAAACGGTGCCCTACAGTAAA
Source organism: Scyliorhinus torazame (assembly GCF_047496885.1). Lineage (NCBI taxonomy): Eukaryota > Metazoa > Chordata > Chondrichthyes > Carcharhiniformes > Scyliorhinidae > Scyliorhinus > Scyliorhinus torazame. The sequence goes on from NC_092729.1 coordinate 48,583,274, forward strand.
CATTATTTATGTAAACGGTATACTGCTGGAAACAAATTCTCTATAAACGGTGCCCTACAGTAAACAATGTTTGTCCAAACAGTATACTGCTGGAAACAGATTCTATATAAACGGTGCCCTACAGTAAACAGTGTTTATGTAAATGGTATACTGCTGGAAACAGATTCTATATAAACGGTGCTCTACAGTAAACAGTGTGTATGTAAACAGTATACTGCTGGAAACAGATTCTATATAAACGGTGCCCTACAGCAAACAGTGTTTATGTAAACAGTATACTGCTGGAAACATATTATATATAAACGGTGCTCTACAGTAAACAGTGTTTATGTAAACAGTATACTGCTGGAAACAGATTCTATATAATCGGTGCCCGATAGTAAACAATGTATATTTAATCAGTATACTGCTCGAAACAGATTCTATCTAATCATTGCCCGAGAGGAAACAGTGTTTATGTAAACAGTTTACTGCTCGAAACAGATTCTATATAAACGGTGCCCTACAGTAAACAGTGTTTATGTACACATTATACTGCTGGACACAGATTCTACATAAACGGTGCTCTACAGCAAACAGTGTCTATGTAAACAGTATACTGCTGGAAACAGATTTTATATATAAACGGTGCTCTACAGTAAACAGTGTTTATGTAAACAGTATACTGCTCCAAACAGATTCTATATAAACGTTGCTCCACAGTAAACCGTGGTTATGTAAACAGTTTCCTGCTGGAAACAGATTCCATATAAACGGTGCTCTACAGTAAACAGTGTTTATGTCAACGGTATACTGCTGGAAACAGATGCTATATAAACGGTGCCCTACAGCAAACAGTGTTTATGTTAACGATACACTGCAGGAAATAGATTCTATATAAATGGTGCTCTACAGTATATAGTGTTTATGTAAATGGTAAACTGATGGAAACAGATTCTATATAAACGGTGCCCTACATCAAGCAGTGTTTATGTAAACAGTATACTGCTGGAACCATGTTCTATATAAACCGTGCCCTACATCAAACAGTGTTTATGTAAACGGTATACTGCTGGAAACAGATCCTATATAAACGGTGCTCTACAGTAAAGTGTTTATGTAAACAGTAAACTGCTGGACACAGATTCTATATAAACGGTGCTCTACAAAGACAGTGTTTGTGTAAACTGTACACTGCTGGACACTGGCTCTATATAAACTGTGCTCTACATTAAACAGTGTTTAAGTAAACTGTATACTGATGGAAACAGATTCTATATAATCGGTGCCCTACAGTAAACCGTGTTTATATAAACAGTATACTAATTGAAACAGATACTATATAAACGGTGCTCTAAACTAAACATTATTTATGTAAACAGTATACTGCTGGAAACAGATTCTATATAAACGGTGCTATACAGTAAACAGTGTTTCTGTAAACAGTATACTGCTGGAAACATATTATATATAAACGGTGCTCTACAGTAAACAGTGTTTCTGTAAACAGTATACTGCTGGAAACAGATTCAATATAAACGGTGCCCTACAGTAAACAGTGTATATGTAAACAGTATACTGCTGGAAACAGGTTCTATATAAACGGTGCTCGACAGTAAACAGTGTTTATGTAAACAGTATACTGCTGCACACAGATTCTACATAAACGGTGCTTGATAATTAACTCAATGTGACTAAGGGGAAGAGTAGACAGGGGAGAGATGATGAACGCAAAGGGACAGGTGCTCTGAGGTGCATTTGTTTCAATGCAAGAAGTGTGGCAGGTAAGGCAGATGAAGTTAGGGCTTGGATTAGTACCTGGGGATATGATGTTATTGGTATTACTGAGACTTGGTTGAGGGAAGGGCAAGACTGGCAACTATATATCTCAGTGTATAGATGCTTCAGAAGGGATAGCGAGGGAGGTAAAAGGGGTGGAGGAGTTGGATTACTGGTCAAAGATGATATCACAGCTGTGATTATGAAGGGCACGATGGAGGATTCGAGCACTGAGGCAATATGGGTAGAGCTAAGAAATAGGAAGTGTGCAGTAACATTGTTGGGACTTTACTGCAGCCCTCCCAAAAGCGAGCGTGACGTAGAGGTACAAATATGTAGACAGATTATAGAAAAATGTAGGAGCAATAGGGTGGTCGTGATTGGAGGTTTTAACTTCCCCAACATTGAATGGGACTCCTGTAGATTTGGAGGCGTAGATGGAGCAGAATTTCTAAGGAGCATCCAGGAGAGTTTTTTCGTGCAGTATGTAAATAGTCCAACTCGGGAAGGGGCCATACTGGACCTGGTATTGAGGAATGATCCCGGCCAGGTGTTTGAAGTTTCAGTCGGTGATTACTTTGGGAATAGCGATCACAATTCCGTAAGTTTTAGAATACTCATGGACAAAGACGAGAGTTATCCTAAAGGAAGCTAAATTGGGGAAAGACCATGTATAACAAAATTCGGCAGGAGCGAGAGAATGTGGATTGGGAGCAGCTATTTTCGGGTAAATCCACATTTGAAGTGAGCGAGTCTTTTAAGGAAAGGTTGATTAGAGTGCAGGACAGACATGTCCCTGTGAAAATAAGAGATAGAAATGGCAAGATTAGGGAACCATGGATGACGGGTGGAATTGTGAGACTAGCTAAGATGAAAAAGGAAGCATACATAAGATCTAGACGACTTAAAACTGATGAAGCTTTGGTCGAATATCGGAAAAGTACGACAAATCTCAAACGCGCAATAAAGAGGGCTAAAAGGGGTCATGAAATATCTTTGGCAAACAAGGTTAAGTAAAATCCCAAAGCCTTTTATTCGTATATAAGGAGCAAGAGGGTAACTATAGAAAGGATTGGCCCACTCAAAGACAAAATAGGGATTTTATGCGTGGAGTCAGAGGAAATGGGTGAGATTCTTAATGAGTACTTTGCATCGGTATTCAGAAAGGAGAGGGACATGACGGATGTTGAGGCTAGGGATGGATGTTTAAATACTCTAGGTCAAGTCGGGATAATGAAGGGGGGAGTTTTGGGTATTCTAAAAGGCATTAAGGTGGACAAGTCCCCAGGTCCGGATGGGATCTATCCCAGGTTACTGAGGGAAGCGAGGGACAAAATAGCTGGGGCCTTAACAGATATCTTTGCAGCATCCTTGAGCACGGGTGTGGTCCCGGAGGACTGGAGAATTGCTAATGTTGTCTCTTTGTTGAAGAAACTTAGCAGGGGTAATCCAGGGAATTATAGACCTGTGAGCTTGATGTCAGTGGTAGGCCAACTGTTGGAGAAGATACTGAGGGATAGGATCTTTTCACATTTGGAAGAAAATAGACTTATCAGTGATAGGCAGCATTGTTTTGTGCAGGGAAAGTCATGTCTTACAAACCTAGTAGAATTATTTGAGGAAGAGACAAAGTTAATTGATGAGGAAAGGGCTGTAGATGTCATAGACATGGACTTCAGTCAGGCGTTTGAAACGTTTCCTATGGTAGGTTGATGGCATAAATGAGGTCATATGGGGTTCAGGGTGTACTAGCTAGATGGATAAAGAACTGGCTGGGCAACAGGAGACAGAGAGTAGTGGTGGAAGAGAGTGTCTCAAAATGGAGAAAGGTAACTAGTGGTGTTGCACAGGGATTCGTGCTCGGACCACTGTTGTTTGTGATATACATAAATGATCTGGACGAGGTGGTCTGATTAGCAAGCTTGCAGATGATACGAAGATTGGTGGAGTTGCAGATAGTGAGCAGGAATGTCATAGAATACAAAATATAGCTAGATTGGAGAGTTGGGCAGATAAATGGCAGAGGAGTTCAATCCAGGCAAATGCGAGGTAATGCATTTCGCAAGGTCTAATTCAAGAGCGAACTATACGGTTAATTGAAGAGTCCTGGGAAAATTGATGCACAGTGACATCTGGGAGTTCAGGTACATTGTACCCTGAAGGTGGCAACGCAGGTCGATAGTGGTCAAGAAGGCACACAGCATGCTTGCCTTCATCGGACGGGGTATTGAGTACAAGGGTCGGCAGGTCATGTTACAGTTGTATAGGACTTTGGTTAGGCCACATTTGGAATACTGCGTGCAGTTCTGGTCGCCACATTACCAGAATAATGTGGATGCTTTCGAGAGGGTGCAGAGGAGGTTCACCAGGATGTTACCTGGTATGGAGGGTGCTAGCTATGAAGAAAGGTTGAGTAGATTATGAATTGTTTTCGTTGGAAAGACGGAGGTTGAGGGGGAACCTGATTGAGGTCCACAAAATTATGTGAGGTATGGTCAGGGTGGATAGCAACAAGCTTTTTCCAAGAGTGGGGGTGTCAATTACAAGGGGTCACGATTTCAAGGTGAGAGTGGGAAAGTTTAAGGGAAATGTGCGTGGAAAGTTTTTTATGCAGAGAGTGGTGGGTGCCTGGAACGCTATGCCAGCGGAGGTGGTAGAGGCGGGAACGATAGCATCATTTAAGATGCATCTAGACAGATATATGAACGGGCGGGGAACAGAGGGAAGTAGATCCTTGGAAAACAGAAGACAGGTTTGGATAAAGGATCTGGATCGGCGCAGGCTTGGAGCGCCGAAGGCCCTGTTCCTGTGCTGTAATTTTCTTTGTTCTTTGTATTATTAAAACAATGTACCACATTAAACAAGGACTATTTCAACCGTTTTTTCCCCATTAATAGGAGGCTAGAAAATGACTCCTCCTTCAAAAGAGACCATTTAGTCATGGACTCACAGATTTTCAGTGCAAATGTCTTTAAAGATATGGGTACACTTCCATTCAAGTATAAGATCTTGTTAAGGACGGATGCAAAACCTTTAGTACATCCTCCTTGGAAAATTCCTGTTCTACTAAGAGAAACATTAAAACTAGAATTGGGAAGGCTAAAACAACAAGGAATGATTTCAAGAGTCATTGAACCGACTGACTGGGTCAGTTCGGTCGTTTGCGTGAAGAAACCTTCAGGTGATCTACAGGTCTGTGTAGACCCCAAAGATCTCAACAAGCACATCACGAGGGAATACTATCCCATTCCAAAACGAGAGGACATCACCAGTGAGGTGGCAAATAAACCTGTTAGTAGTCCAAAACTCTTTTTCAATTTGAACAGATCGACATGCTGTTGGTGTCATCGTACGAGATGCAGAGGCAACAGGAACGCAAGACGAACTATCATCTTTTTCAAACAGTACTGCTCCTATTCTGTCCTGACTCACATCAGTCGACATTTTAGTCTTCCTGTTTGGTCGAAAGATGTTAATGTAGGTGCAGTCGTTAATTGCGATTTTCAATCAAGCCACTCTGCTTAATGATCATTTGTCCATTCGAAAGAGGTGGATTTTTTGATCAGGTTTCTGAGTGCTGTTGTTCGGGTTGATAGAAAACGTATGAATTTGACTCAGATGTTCACAACGCCTAAAAATCGTACAACTGCAAGACTGGGTAGGGGTTCAAAGCAGGGGTGGAATTCGTCAGTGTAGGTGCTGCTCAAAAGAATATGAATTTGTCGGGGTGGGGGCTGTTCACTGGCAGGGGAATTAGTCAGGGTAGGGGCTGTTGACTGGCAGGGGAATTAGTCAGGGTAGGGGCTGTTCACTGGCAGGGGAATTAGTCAGGGTAGGGACTGTTCACTGGCAGGGGATTTAGTCAGGGTAGGGGCTGTTCACTGGCAGGGGAATTAGTCAGGGTAGAGGCTGTTCACTGGCAGGGGAATTAGTCAGGGTAGGGGCTGTTCACTAGCAGGGGAATTAGTCAGGGTAGGGGCTGTTCACTGGCAGGGGATTAGTCAGAGTAGGGGCTGTTCACTGGCAGGGGAATTAGTCAGGGTAGGGGCTGTTCACTGACAGGGGATTTAGTCAGAGTAGGGGCTGTTCACTGGCAGTGGATTAGTCAGAGTAGGGGCTGTTCACTGGCAGGGGAATTAGTCAGGGTAGGGGTTGTTCACTGGCAGGGGAATTAGTCACAGTAGGGGCTGTTCACTGGCAGGGGAATTAGTCAGGGTAGAGGCTGTTCACTGGCAGGGGATTAGTCAGGGTAGGGGCTGTTCACTAGCAGGGGAATTAGTCAGGGTAGGGGCTGTTCACTGGCAGGGGAATTAGTCAGGGTAGGGATTGTTAACTGGCAGGGGAGTTAGTCGGGGTAGGGGCTGTTCACTGGCAGGGGAATTAGTCAGGGTAGGGGTTGTTCACTGGCAGGGGAATTAGTCACAGTAGGGGCTGTTCACTGGCAGGGGAATTAGTCAGGGTAGGGATTGTTAACTGGCAGGGGAGTTAGTCGGGGTAGGGGCTGTTCACTGGCAGGGGAATTAGTCAGGGAAGGGGCTGTTCACTGGCAGGGGAATTAGTCAGGGTAGGGGCTGTTCACTGGCAGGGGAATTAGTCAGGGTCGGGGCTGTTCACTGGCAGGGGAATTAGTCAGGGTAGGGGCTGTTCACTGGCAGGGGAATTAGTCAGGGTAGGGGCTGTTCACTGGCAGGGGAATTAGTCAGGGTAGAGGCTGTTCACTGGCAGGGGAATTAGTCAGGGTAGGGGCTGTTCACTGGCAGGGGATTAGTCAGGGTAGGGATTGTTCACTGGCAGGGGAATTAGTCAGGGTAGGGGCTGTTCACGGGCAGGGGAATTAGTCAGGGTAGGGGCTGTTCACTCGCAGGGGATTAGTCAGGGTAGGGATTGTTCACTGGCAGGGGAATTAGTCAGGGTAGAGGCTGTTCACTGGCAGGGGAATTAGTCAGGGTAGGGGCTGTTCACTGGCAGGGGAATTAGTCAGGCTAGGGGCTGTTTACTGGCAGGGGATTAGTCAGGGTAGGGATTGTTCACTGGCAGGGGAATTAGTCAGGGTACGGGCTGTTCACTGGCAGGGGAAATAGTCAGGGTAAGGGCTTTTCACTGGCAGGGGAATTAGTCAGGGCAGGGGCTGTTCACTTGCAGGGGAATTAGTCAGTGAAGGGGCTTTTCTCTGGAAGGGGAATTAGTCAGGACAGGGGCTGTTCACTGGCAGGGGATTAGTCAGGGTAGGGATTGTTCACTGGCAGGGGAATTAGTCAGGGTAGGGGCTGTTCACGGGCAGGGGAATTAGTCAGGGTAGGGGCTGTGCACTGGCAGGGGAATTCGTCAGGGTAGGGGCTGTTCGCAGGGAGTGTGAATTAGTCGGGGTAGGGGCTGTTCACTAGCAGTGGAATTAGTTAGAATAGGGCTGTTCACTGGCAGTGGAATTAGTCAGGGTAGGGGTTGTTCACTGGCAGGGGAATTAGTCAGGGTAGGGGCTGTTCACTGGCAGTGGAATTAGTCAGGGTAGGGGCTGTTCACTGGCAGGGGAATTAGTCACGGTAGGGGCTGTTCACTGGCAGGGGAATTAGTCAGGGTAGCGGCTGTTCACTGGCAGTGGAATTAGTCAGGGTAGGGGCTGCTCACTGGCAGGGGAATTAGTCAGGGTAGGGGCTGTTCACTGGCAGGGGATTAGTCAGGGTAGGGGCTGTTCACTGGCAGGGGAATTAGTCAGGGTAGAGGCTGTTCACTGGCAGGGGAATTAGTCAGAGTAGGGGCTGTTCACTGGCAGGGGAATTAGTCAGGGTAGGGGCTGTTCACTGGCAGGGGAATTAGTCAGGGTAGGGGCTGTTCACTGGCAGGGGCATTAGTCAGGGTTGGGGCTGTTCACTGGCAGTGGAATTAGTCAGGGTAGGGGCTGTTCACTGGCAGGGGAATTAGTCAGAGTAGGGGCTGTTCACTCGCAGGGGAATTAGTCAGGGTAGGGGTTGTTCACTGGCGGGGGAATTAGTCAGGGTAGGGGCTGTTCACTGGCAGGGGAATTAGTCAGGGTAGGGGCTGTTCACTCGCAGGGGAATTAGTCAGGGTAGGGGCTGTTCACTGGCAGTGGAATTAGTCAGGGTAGGGGCTGTTCACTGGCAGGGGAATTAGTCAGGGTAGGGGCTGTTCACTGACAGTGGAATTAGTCAGGGTAGGGGCTGTTCACTGGCATGGGAATTAGTCAGAGTAGGGGCTGTTCACTCGCAGGGGAATTAGTCAGGGTAGGGGTTGTTCACTGGCGGGGGAATTAGTCAGGGTAGGGGCTGTTCACTTGCAGGGGAATTAGTCAGGGTAGGGGCTGTTCACTCGCAGGGGAATTAGTCAGGGTAGGGGCTGTTCACTGGCAGGGGAATTAGTCAGGGTAGGGGCTGTTCACTGGCAGGGGATTTAGTCAGGGTAGGGGCTGTTCACTGGCAGGGGAATTAGTCAGGGTAGAGGCTGTTCACTGGCAGGGGAATTAGTCAGGGTAGGGGCTGTTCACTAGCAGGGGAATTAGTCAGGGTAGGGGCTGTTCACTGGCAGGGGATTAGTCAGAGTAGGGGCTGTTCACTGGCAGGGGAATTAGTCAGGGTAGGGGCTGTTCACTGACAGGGGATTTAGTCAGAGTAGGGGCTGTTCACTGGCAGTGGATTAGTCAGAGTAGGGGCTGTTCACTGGCAGGGGAATTAGTCAGGGTAGGGGTTGTTCACTGGCAGGGGAATTAGTCACAGTAGGGGCTGTTCACTGGCAGGGGAATTAGTCAGGGTAGAGGCTGTTCACTGGCAGGGGATTAGTCAGGGTAGGGGCTGTTCACTAGCAGGGGTATTAGTCAGGGTAGGGGCTGTTCACTGGCAGGGGAATTAGTCAGTGTAGGGATTGTTAACTGGCAGGGGAGTTAGTCGGGGTAGGGGCTGTTCACTGGCAGGGGAATTAGTCAGGGTAGGGGTTGTTCACTGGCAGGGGAATTAGTCACAGTAGGGGCTGTTCACTGGCAGGGGAATTAGTCAGGGTAGGGATTGTTAACTGGCAGGGGAGTTAGTCGGGGTAGGGGCTGTTCACTGGCAGGGGAATTAGTCAGGGAAGGGGCTGTTCACTGGCAGGGGAATTAGTCAGGGTAGGGGCTGTTCACTGGCAGGGGAATTAGTCAGGGTCGGGGCTGTTCACTGGCAGGGGAATTAGTCAGGGTAGGGGCTGTTCACTGGCAGGGGAATTAGTCAGGGTAGGGGCTGTTCACTGGCAGGGGAATTAGTCAGGGTAGAGGCTGTTCACTGGCAGGGGAATTAGTCAGGGTAGGGGCTGTTCACTGGCAGGGGATTAGTCAGGGTAGGGATTGTTCACTGGCAGGGGAATTAGTCAGGGTAGGGGCTGTTCACGGGCAGGGGAATTAGTCAGGGTAGGGGCTGTTCACTCGCAGGGGATTAGTCAGGGTAGGGATTGTTCACTGGCAGGGGAATTAGTCAGGGTAGAGGCTGTTCACTGGCAGGGGAATTAGTCAGGGTAGGGGCTGTTCACTGGCAGGGGAATTAGTCAGGCTAGGGGCTGTTTACTGGCAGGGGATTAGTCAGGGTAGGGATTGTTCACTGGCAGGGGAATTAGTCAGGGTACGGGCTGTTCACTGGCAGGGGAAATAGTCAGGGTAAGGGCTTTTCACTGGCAGGGGAATTAGTCAGGGCAGGGGCTGTTCACTTGCAGGGGAATTAGTCAGTGAAGGGGCTTTTCTCTGGAAGGGGAATTAGTCAGGACAGGGGCTGTTCACTGGCAGGGGATTAGTCAGGGTAGGGATTGTTCACTGGCAGGGGAATTAGTCAGGGTAGGGGCTGTTCACGGGCAGGGGAATTAGTCAGGGTAGGGGCTGTGCACTGGCAGGGGAATTCGTCAGGGTAGGGGCTGTTCGCAGGGAGTGTGAATTAGTCGGGGTAGGGGCTGTTCACTAGCAGTGGAATTAGTTAGAGTAGGGCTGTTCACTGGCAGTGGAATTAGTCAGGGTAGGGGTTGTTCACTGGCAGGGGAATTAGTCAGGGTAGGGGCTGTTCACTGGCAGTGGAATTAGTCAGGGTAGGGGCTGTTCACTGGCAGGGGAATTAGTCACGGTAGGGGCTGTTCACTGGCAGGGGAATTAGTCAGGGTAGCGGCTGTTCACTGGCAGTGGAATTAGTCAGGGTAGGGGCTGCTCACTGGCAGGGGAATTAGTCAGGGTAGGGGCTGTTCACTGGCAGGGGATTAGTCAGGGTAGGGGCTGTTCACTGGCAGGGGAATTAGTCAGGGTAGAGGCTGTTCACTGGCAGGGGAATTAGTCAGAGTAGGGGCTGTTCACTGGCAGGGGAATTAGTCAGGGTAGGGGCTGTTCACTGGCAGGGGAATTAGTCAGGGTAGGGGCTGTTCACTGGCAGGGGCATTAGTCAGGGTTGGGGCTGTTCACTGGCAGTGGAATTAGTCAGGGTAGGGGCTGTTCACTGGCAGGGGAATTAGTCAGAGTAGGGGCTGTTCACTCGCAGGGGAATTAGTCAGGGTAGGGGTTGTTCACTGGCGGGGGAATTAGTCAGGGTAGGGGCTGTTCACTGGCAGGGGAATTAGTCAGGGTAGGGGCTGTTCACTCGCAGGGGAATTAGTCAGGGTAGGGGCTGTTCACTGGCAGTGGAATTAGTCAGGGTAGGGGCTGTTCACTGGCAGGGGAATTAGTCAGGGTAGGGGCTGTTCACTGACAGTGGAATTAGTCAGGGTAGGGGCTGTTCACTGTCATGGGAATTAGTCAGAGTAGGGGCTGTTCACTCGCAGGGGAATTAGTCAGGGTAGGGGTTGTTCACTGGCGGGGGAATTAGTCAGGGTAGGGGCTGTTCACTTGCAGGGGAATTAGTCAGGGTAGGGGCTGTTCACTCGCAGGGGAATTAGTCAGGGTAGGGGCTGTTCACTGGCAGGGGAATTAGTCAGGGTAGGGGCTGTTCACTGACAGTGGAATTAGTCAGGGTTGGGGCTGTTCACTGGCAGGGGAATTGGTCACGGTACAGGCTGTCCAATTAATGAGATCATGGCTGATCTTTGTGGACTCTGCTCCACTCTCCGGCCCTTACACCATATCCCCGAATCCCTTTATTCTTTAGAAAGGCATCTATCTTTTTCTTAAAAACGTTTAAAGAAGGAGCCTCAACTGCTTCACTGGGCAAGGAATTCCAGAGATTCACAACCCTTTGGGCGAAGAGGTTCCTCCTACACTCCGTCCTAAATCTACCTCCCCTTATTTTGAGGCTATGCCCCCTAGTTTTCTTTCCCCGACCAGTGGAAACAACCTGCCCGCATCTATCCTATCTATTCCCTTCATAATTTTATATGTCTCAATAAGATCCCCGCGCATCCTTCTAAACTCCAATGAGTACAGTCCCAGTCTACTCAACCTCTCGTCCTAATCTAATTCCCTCAACTCTGGGATCAACCTTGTGAATCTCCTCTGCACTCCCTCCAGTGCCAATCTGTCCTTTCTCAGGTAAGGAGACCAAAACTGAACACAATACTCCAGATGCGGCCTCACCAACGCCCTATACAATTGCAGCAAAACCTCACTAGTCTTGAACTCCATCCCTCTAGCAATGAAAGACAAAACTCGATTAGCCTTCTTAATCACCTGTTGCACCTGCACACCAACGTTTTGCGACTCGTGCACCAGGACACCCAGGTCCCTCTGCACAGCAGCATGTTTCAACATCTTACCGTTTAAATAATAATCCATTCTGCTGTTATTCCTCCCAAAATGGATAGCCTCACACTTGGCAACGTTGAATTCCATCTGCAGGAATTCACCTAACCTATCCAAATCCTTATACAGACATCCGGTATCCTCTGCACTTTTTGCTTTACCACTCATCTTAGTGTCGTCTGCAAACTTTGACACATTGCACTTGGTCCCCAACTCCAAATCGTCTATGTAAATTGTGAACAACTGCGGGCCCAACACTGACCCTTGAGGGACCCCACTAGTTACAGGTTGCCAACCAGAGAAACACCCATTTATCCGCACTCTCTGCGTTCTGTTAGTTAACCAATCCTCTACCCACGCTACCACTTTACCCTCAATGCCATGCATCTTTAGTTTATGCAGCAACCTTTTGTCTGGCACCTTGTCAAAAGCTTTCTGGAAATCCAGATATACCACATCCATTGGCTCCTCGTTATCTACTGCACTGGTAACGTCCTCAAAAAATTATTCAGACACGACCTACCCGCTGACCCCGTGAACAGCCTCACTCCTGACTCTCAGAGGGTGCTGGAGGCAGCCCCAAAACCTATCAGAACCATACGGATGAGCATGTGGCGAGCCCTCGCCATACAGGGCTACGGAGCGGTTGCTAGAAAATTAGATGAGGCTAGATAGGTGCTTGATGGCCGGAACCGACATGATGGGCCGAAGTGTCTCTTTCTATGCTGCCCTTTCACCCCACAACGGGAGCACGTCCTCTCTCTAGAAGAGGGACATCTCCAAACATCGCAAAGCTGCAGAGATTCCCTGCGGGGTGTTACATTCGGAAAGACAACTTTCTGTTGTTTGGAGGTGTCCACCCTGAAGGCCAACACACCCGATTTCTCCACAATTGCCTCCAGGCATTTTTAAATTTTTTATTAAATCCTGTTCCAGGCTACGGCCTGTTAAAAACTTGGAAAATAACTGATGTCCAGTGGCAAAGCAGCGGATGTTATTGCAAAACATCCGTCCCACCCAGACACTCACTCAATCCTGCACACAAATTCACCAAACTCTCACTGCCACACATTCACATATACACACACGCTCACACACACGCTAACACATATCCATGTAGACACCACAAACAGACCTGCACACTCACACCTGCATTCAAAAACACATTCACACCTATACATATACTTACAGTGCCTCACACACACGTGGACGCGCCCTCACACACATACATGGTACGCATTTACACACAAACGTTGGCACACGCTCTCTCCACACACACACACAGACACAAACACTACACACACATGCATAGAAACACACACGACACACACACTCACATAGACACACTGACGTGGGCATACTCACACTTATAGACAAACCCCAACACTCATATACACAGGCACATTCTCACAAACTCTCCCCAGAAACACACTCTCACATACACAAACAGACACCTTAACAACCTTAGACACAGATCCGGAAAGGTATGTGCGCGTGATTCTGACATTTTCTACAGGGGATGGATTAGTAGAGGTTTATGTGTGTAATTCTGACATTTCCCATTAGAGGGTAGATTGGTAAAGGTTTATCTGTGTGCGATTCTCATATTTTGCATTATGGGGTCGACTGGTACAGGTGCTTCTGTGTGACCCTGTCATTCCCCATTAGGGCAAAGGATTAGGAGGATGGGGGTGAAAGGAGAGAACCAGGGTGAGAGAGAGTTAAACAGAGAGAGGGGGTTTGAGTAATGTTGGAGACGCAGTGGGAAAAATACATGGCTGTATCTGGATGTGGGGGTGCGGGTGCGTTTTCCTGCATGGTGAGACTTGTTGCAATGTCTTCATTGCAACTTTAATCATTCACTCATTGACGAGTGGGGGTACGAGTTTTGGAATGTAGTTGTATAATACTAAAACATTCCAATGTTCACTCTGGTGGGGACATTTAATGCAAATGGGAAGACAGGAGCCTTTCAGAATGCATTTTAATCCAGCAATCCAGGGCCTGGATTGAAAAAGGCTGCAATTGGGGCTCAGTTTAATTTGCCAATCACAGTGTCCGAGGTTTGCTGTAATGAATGTCACTGTTCCCGGTGAAAGCCCAGGGGGACGTTTGAATTGAATTTTATTAAGTTTCTGCTTGTAAATGGGGCTGTTTAGCACAGGGCTAAATCGGTGGCTTTGAAAGCAGATCAAGGCAGGCTAGCCTCACGGTTCAATTCCCATAACAGCCTCCCCGAACAAGCGCCGGAATGTGGCGACTAGGGGCTTTTCACAGTAACTTCATTGAAGCCTACTTGTGACAATTAGCGAATTTCATTTCATTCATTTCCATTTCATCCTATTCCTCTGACACATTCTCAATGTAGGTGCTGTTTTTTATTCATGTCTGGAAAGAAAATGTGTCCATTTCATAAACCTGGTTGTCTCAATATTTTTAAAAACTTAGAAATAATGCTTTTGCCAGGGCATCTATTTCTTTAGAGAACTTTTGCAGCCTTTATTCCCATTGTAGCTGCTCTTCCTCCTCCTCCCGGCGGCCATGGGCTACATAGCTCTCCCTGCGGCGGCTGCTGCTCCTTCCAGAGTCACCTCTTGGCATCGCATCCCGTGCTTCCCACACACACAAAATGCAATTTAACGCCGATCGTCACCAATGCAAGATGGCTGCCTACCGACTCCAAAGAGAATGCAACATAGCTACCTACAGTCTCCAATGGGAATGCAAGATGGCTGCCCACAGTCTCCAATGGGAATGCAAGATGGATGCCTACCGGCTCTAATTGGAATGCAAGATGGCTGCCTACCGTGTCCCAGGCAATGCAAGATGGCTGCCTGCGTCTCCAATGGGAATACATGATAGCTACCTGCCATCTCCAATGGGAATGTAAGATGGTTACCTACAGTCTCCAATGGGAATGCAAGATGGCTGCCGACCGTCACCCCGGAAATGCAAGATGGCCACCGAACGCCTGACCTGACAACACAAGATGGTCCCTCACCATCTCCCCGGCAACTCAAAATGGCCACCGAACGCTTCACCAGGTAATGCAAGATGGTCGCTCACTATCTCCCCGGCAACGCAAGATGGCCATCGAACGCCTTACCAGGTAACGCAACATGGCAAATTAGGGTAAGGTGGCTGGTGATGGGCACTTTCACCGACAGTGGCAGGAGAAAATACTGGAAAATATCTGACGGACTGGCAGCATGTTTAAGTGGAGAAAGCAGCTAACATTTCGAGTCCAGGTGACTCTTTGTAAAGGTCTGATAAGGGATCATCTGGACTCGAAACGTTAGCTCTGTTCTCTCCTTTCAGATGGGAACAAACCTGCTGATATTTTCCAGCAGTTTCTCTTTTGGTTTGAGATTCGAGAATCCCCAGTAATTTGCTTTAAAATATGAGGAGAGTGATGCCGTGTAGGAGGGGTTTCTGCTCAGGGTTTAATTAGTTGAATAATCGGAATAAAGGGAAATTTCAACACACTCTTAAAATGCTGTCTGAACTGTGTCTGTGTCACGGCATAAATCGCAGTGTTTGTGCAGCAGCTCAGGAGCTGAAACATGTAGCCCAATTCCCGAACATAACTATCTAACGATATAGACGTAGACCTCAGATAAAACATCCGGGTCCATATGGAATAAAACATTAACACTGACCACAGCAGGATGAAATTAGCCGAGATAATAAATAGTAAAATGATGGATTTCCTCCGACACTCCATCTCCGGGTCGCTGAGACTATTTCTACTGCTGTCAGCCCGCAATCTCCTCCGGGCCCTGCTGCTCACGACAATGTGTCTGACGGTGAAAACATTCAGCAGTAGTATGAGGGCAAATGGAACACACGGGGTCAGAATGTGGTGGAGGAACTCGATTGTTGCCCAGACCGGAGAGAACTTCACAGTCCTTGAGACAACACAAAACCAGGGTTCATTCCACAGCTGATACCGATATAAGAACATAAAATACCAGAAAGTGTTCTTAAAACAGCTCAGCACAGTCACTGTTCCCAGAACCACAACCGCCGTTTTCTCGCTGCAATATTTACTTTTCAGCTTCGGGCAACAAATGGCCACGAATCGATCAAAGGTGAAAGTGACGGTGAACCAGACAGAACAGTCAGTGGCTGCATAAAGCAGGACGGCGTGGATATTACACACGCAGATATTCCGCAGGAAATAAAACTGTTCAATAAAAACAATGGGAATGTGCCTCAATATCAAGTCGAGCACAACGACCAGTAGATCCCCCACTGCCATGGCCACAAGGTAACAAGTGACACATTTGGACAGTCCACAGTTTTTTCTCTTCAGGATCACAATTGTCATGAGGTTCACTGTGAGGAAGGGAAATTAACAATGACATTGATCATCAGGCTGGGGAAGACATTACCAGTTTCATCGAAACCAAAGAGAAAATGTTGGAAAATCTCAGCAGAACTGGCAGCATCCAGAGGGAGAGAAAAGAGCTAACGTTTCGAGTCCAGGTGACGCTTTGTCAAGTTTGACTAGTTCGACGGAGGTGGTGTTGACAAAGACAAACAAATGCACATAAATACACACTCACAGGCACAGGGATAAAAATACACACACTCACACACGCTGAGAGACACTAATGCAAACACTGACAGACACACATATATATACACACTCACAGAGACAGAGAGAGGCGTGATTACAAACTATACAGACACATATGTTCACACACTCACAGACATGGAGACAGAAATACACACACTCACAGACATAGAGATACAAATACACACACTCACAGACATGGAGACAGAAATACACACACTCACAGACATAGAGATACAAATACACACACTCTAAGAATCAGAGAAACACTGATTCCACTGATTCACCACTCTCTCGGTGAAGAAACTTCTCCTCCCCTCAGTCCAAAAGGGTTTACCCCGTACCCTCAAACTGTGACCCACAGTTCCGTACTCTCCCACCATCGGGACATACTTTCTGAATCTCGCCTGTCTAATCCTGTTCGAATTTTGCAATTTTCCACAGGACCCCCTCTCACTCTTCTAAACGTCAATGAATGTAATCCTAACCGATTTATTCTCTCCTCGTATGACAGTCCCGCCATCTCAGGAGTCACTCTGGTAAATCTTCGCTCCACTCCCTCCATAGCAAGAAAATCTTTCCTCAGATAAGTGCACCAAAACTGCAGACAATACTCCAATTCCCGATATAGTTGCAGTCAATAAAAATAATAATCCTGGAACTCCCTCCCTTAGAGCACTGTCGGTGTTCCTACACCACGTGGACTGACCGATATCCATAAGCAACCCTGGAATTCACTCCCTATCCGCACTGACGTTGTACAGAAGTTACATGGACCGAATGATTAATAATAGCAATTATATTACGTATTAGATGACAGCACTCTGGGTGTACCTATGCCACAGGGTCAGACTGATGTCCAATAAAGAAAATGGATCCCCTCCCAAACAGCACAGTGGGGTTGTTTTTTTTAATTCATTTACGGGACGTGGGTGTCGCTGATTCGGCCCAAATATATTGCCCATCCCTAGTTGCCCTTCTGAAGATGGTGGTGAGTTGCCTTCTTGAAAAGCTGACGCCCTACAGGGGTAGGTACACCCACTCTGCTTTTAGATAGGGAGTTGCAGTTTAGTGCCCCAGCGATAGTAAAGGGACGGCGATATGTATCCAAGTTAGGATGGTTACTGTTTTGGACGGGAATCTCTAGGTGGTGGGGTTCCCAGCTCTGCTGCTCTTGTCCTTCTTGACAGCAGTGGTCGTGGGATTGGAAGGTTTAGTCTAACCAAACGTGCTGTGTTGCGGCAGTGCATTTTGTAGATGGCACACACGGCTGTCACTGTCTGTGGAAGGGGAAGAAATCAAGCGAGCAGCTTTGTCTTGGATGGTTATTTCAGGACATTCTGGAATGGTCCACTCCAATCGCACGGACTACGAGGTAAGATCCGGGAAATCAAGACGGGTCATCATCGGATCTGAGGAAACAGCACAAGGCATCAGCGACCTCCAGAGGCCGGACAAAACAGCACATTGTTCCCAGGATTGCTTGAACCCAGAACAAACAGCACATTACACCATGCGGTCTGCTGAGGTTGGTCCAAACAGCACATTGTACCAGGGGGTCTCCTGAGGCCGGAATAAACAGCACATGGCACCATGCGGCCTGCTGAGGTCGGACCAAACAGCACATGGTACCATGCGGTCTGCTGAGTCCAGTCCAAACAGCACATGGTATCATGCGGTCTGCTGAGTCCAGTCCAAACAGCACATGGCACCATGCGGTCTGCTGAGTCCAGTCCAAACAGCACATGGCACCATGCGGCCTGCTGAGGCCAGACCAAACAGCACATGTTACCACGCGGTCTGCTGAGGCCAGTCCAAAGTGCACATTACACCATGCGGTCTGCTGAGGCCAGTCCAAACAGCAGATGGCACCATGCGGTCTGCTGAGTCCAGTCCAAACAGCACATGGCACCATGCGGCCTGCTGAGGCCAGTCCAAACAGCACATGGTACCATGCGGTCTGCTGAGGCCAGCCCAAACAGCACATGGCACCATGCGGTCTGCTGAGGCCAGTCCAAACAGCACATTACACCATGCGGTCTGCTGAGGCCAGTCCAAACAGCACATGGCACCATGCGGTCTGCTGAGGCCAGTCCAAACAGCACATGGCACCATGCGGTCTGCTGAGTCCAGTCCAAACAGCACATGGCACCATGCGGTCTGCTGAGTCCAGTCCAAACTGCACATGGTACCATGCGGTCTGCTGAGGCCAGTCCAAAGTGCACATGGTACCATGCGGTCTGCTGAGTCCAGTCCAAACAGCACATGGCACCATGCGGTCTGCTGAGTCCAGTCCAAACTGCACATTACACCATGCGGTCTGCTGAGGCCAGTCCAAACAGCACATGGTACCATGCGGTCTGCTGAGGCCAGTCCAAACAGCACATTACACCATGCGGTCTGCTGAGGCCAGTCCAAACAGCACATGGTACCATGCGGTCTGCTGAGGCCAGTCCAAACAGTACATGGTACCATGCGGTCTGCTGAGGCCAGTCCAAACAGCACATGGTACCAGGTGGTCTGCTGAGGCCAGTCCAAACAGCACATGGTACCATGCGGTCTGCTGAGGCCAGTCCAAACAGCACATTACACCATGCGGTCTGCTGAGGCCAGTCCAAACAGCACATGGTACCATGCGGTCTGCTGAGGCCAGTCCAAACAGCACATGGCACCATGCGGTCTGCTGAGGCCAGTCCAAACAGCACATGGCACCAGGTGGTCTGCTGAGGCCAGTCCAAACAGCACATGGTACTATGCGGTCTGCTGAGGCCAGTCCAAACTGCACATGATACCATGCGGTCTGCTGAGGCCAGTCCAAACAGCACATGGCACCATGCGGTCTTCTGAGGCCGGAATTAAACAGCACTTTGTACCAGGGGGGTCTCTTGAGGCCGGACAAAACAGCACATTGTACCAGGGGCCTGCTGAGGCCGGACAAAAAAGCACATGGTGCCAAGCGGTATGACGAGGTGAGTCAAAACAGCACATTGCACCAGGGGATCTGCGGAGGCCAGATTCAACAGCACATTGTACCAGGGGATGTGCTGAGGCCAGACTAAACAGCACATTGTACCAGGGGGCTCCTGAAGCCGGAATAAACAGCACATTGTACCAGGGGGCTCCTGAGGCCAGACCAAACAGCACATTGTACCAGGGGTCTCCTGAGGCCAGACCAAACAGTTCATTGCACCAGGGGGTTTCCTTCTTTTAAAATTGAAAGTGAAATCCATCTTCTTTTTATAAGCCCCAGTAAGTATCCAGATAGCAAAATTATAAAATCCAAACTAACAGAAAATAAAGGGAAGCAAGGTGGCTGATATACAAGATTTACAAGAGTATCCTTACATATGAAATGAATGGAAAAATTAAAATCGCTTTTTGTCACAAGTAGGCTTCAAATAAAGTTACTGTGAAAAGCCATTAGTCGCCACACTCCAGCGCCTGTTCGGGGAGGCTGCCGTGGGAATTGAACCGTGCTGCTGGCCTGCCCCCGGTCCGCTTGCAAAGCCAGCGATTTAGCCCTGTGCTAAACAGCCCCAGCGAATGGTCCTGACTGATGGCATCGGGACAAATCAGACCAATTTAGGCCACAGCTCATCAGAAAAGATGCACTCCGTTGTGAGGACAGAGTATTCCTCTTGGTTTCCCGGGAGGTGTTTCCCCCCTAGAAAGACAGCCACTGCTGCAGGAATTACAGTGCACACTGTAAGTAACGTGCGAAATCTTCGTCTGTTTTGTGTTCCGCTTTTCAATCCCTCTCTCCGCAACTTTGCGGTTTCGTTTTGGAACGCGGAACTAAGCCAATTCGCTCAAACCAAAACCACTCCGTGTCTACTGCCTGCGTCCTTTTACTGCCTGTCCAGCTGGCTGGGTTGAAAATCACAGCCTTCTGTTTTTGAACTGAACCCACGCTGCAAGCTACTATTTGGACTGATCCCAGATCTCCCCTTTTCGCTAATTGGCACAGCCCGTGATGTCAGTTTGTTGGAATTGGCAAGCACCCAATAAATGTGGTTTAAATTCTGGAGCAGCGCCTTCTCTCGGTTGATGTTGGCGGGGCCATTGAGAACCTTCTGGAAGAAAGTCGGGTCTTGTGATGTCTACATTTTTTGTCCTGGGTTCCGAGAAATATCCAAGGATGAAGCAGCTTTAAAACTCTCTTTCTCTCAGCTCTCTCTGCCCGGCGAGTTAAAGGGCTTCCAGCCACACCTGTGGAAATCACACATGTTTGTAAAATTGCAGACAGCAGCGAGACCTGTGAAAAGAACTATTGGTTTAAATCTTCCACCATCTCTCCATCAATGTAATCCAAATAGCCTTCAGGCTCCGGCTGAATCCATCATTAGGTAATCACTGGCAACAAAGGTCGTTACCACGGCAGTAAAAAAGAAACACCTCACACCCATTAATCCCTGTTACCTACCCCCTCTCTCCACGTGTATCAGTCCTGGGATACGGTTTGTGGAACAGTTTGATTAGCAGACAATTGCTCCATTCTTGTCACTGTTTATTCGTCCTTCCCTGTTATAAATGAACAGTTTGAATGCTTTATGTGGTGCCTGTAACTCATTGCAGCATTCCTGGGCCAAATATTTCGACAGGTTTGTAAGAATTATTTGATAATTCACATACGTCGCTACTCCGAGTCGAGGGAGACTGGAATTGATGGAACGCTCGCCCAGGGCTTCATATCAAGACACTGGGGATAAAATATGGGAATGTTGGCCAGAAACTACATATGGTGACCCGGCATTCATAAGGATATTGAGCCACGGGAGCAGAGCAAACTTTGCCACACACGGTCCACCTGAATCCATTAAAGTACCTGGTCGTTCGTGGACGAGATTACATATTGAATTCACAGGCGCTTTCCTGGGAAGAATATTCCTGATACTAGCGGACGTCCACTCCAAGTAGTTGGATATTCAGGAGATGTGGGCTACAGCCGCACCTGCCACCACACACACGCTGTTTGGTATGTTTGCGATCCACGGCCTTCCAGGCAATGGTGTCTGACAATGAATCTCCGTTCACCGGGGAGGAATTTCAGAACATTATCAAAGAAACCACATCAATCACATTCAAACAGCCCTCCAGGAGCCGCCGTCGGGCGGATTAGCAGGAGAGCAGTTCAGAAGTTCAGTCTGTTGTGAGGAAGAAACCCAGCTCACCCAAGTTGGCTAAATTCCTTCTCTGGTACAACACTACCCGCCTCCCCCTGCTTACAACCACTGGAGTTAGGTCGGCAGAGCGATTCATTTGTCACCAATACCAGAGTCATTCAGAACTCGTTTTCGCCACCTTGGCGGGGAAGCTGGAGGCCACTCAATAGAAGCAGCAGAACTCGGTGAAAGGAAACACGTCACGTAAAGTTGGCAACCTGGTCTTTCCTTCATGCCCACATTGGTTACCCGGCAGAATTGTGGTGAAGACTGGTCCAGTCTCATACATGTTGGAATTGCAAAGCAGACGAGTGAGGAAGTACTTGGACCATTTAAAGAGGTGAGAGGTCACACAGCCAATGTTTGAATAGTTGGAACCAGCTGGTACTACCACTGTCCCCGTTGCAGAGCCGGAAAAGAGGGAACTGGGGAGTTCCATGGAGGACCCGCCGATGACCCCGATGGAGCTGGAGAGATGGTAATCCACGAACTGCTGGCAATGAAACTGTGCCATTGGTGGAGGATCCGGGTGGTGGACTGAGGCGATACACCATGCCTCCGAAGTTCCTGGGAGATCCATCCTCTGAAAGGCTGTTCTAAATTGCCTCTTTTTCATGTCTCAAACTTTTCTGAGATAGTTGATGCAAAATGACTCATGTTTTATGTATGTTACTGAGGGACATTAATGGGTAGGAATGTAATAGGGTTGCTCGTTTCAGGGGTGACCCCTTGCGATCCTCGTGACCAGCTCGAGGCCTCTTATGTGTGAGCTTGGACTGCGACCAATGGGGAAAACGTGGGGAACCTGGAGCAGGGAGCCTGACACTGTGGACCCGTGAGTCCCAGAGTAAAAAGCTGCTTCAGGTACCTCTGTGCCTGTAATTAGTTCCCCCATCCTTGTTCTCAATACGCCCGAGTTGTTCTACAGGAAGTGTCCGCAGTCTTGCCTCAAACCACCAGTTTCAGGGTCACCGTTACTGAGACGGGCTTTTCAATTCCGTATACTGAGAAGGTCAATGAAGTTGTGATTGAAACGGCCACTGACAGCTCCATCCTCACCCCTGGTGTGAGGCTCCAGGTCGATTTGGAGGAGGGGATGCAGCTCTGTGACCATCGCCATGTTGAATCAGAGTCACCTCAATCCTGCTCCTTCATTAGGTGTAGGGTTGAGTTTAATTCGATGCATGAGCTCACAGAACCACGGAAACATACATTGCACATTAATGCCCTTCGGCCCATCGAGTCTGCCATGACGCATGGAAAATATCTGGCCGACAGATCTAACCCATTTACTAGTACCAGGCCTATAGCCTTGAATTTTATGACGTGCCAAGTGCTCATCAAGGTACTTTTTAAAACATAAATTTGGAGTAACCAATTCATTGTTTTTTCAATTAAGGGGCATTTTGGCGTGGCTAATCCACCTACTTTGCACACCTTTGGGTTGTGGGGCGAAACTCCCGCAAACATGGGGAGAATGTGCAAACTCCACTTGGACAGTGACCCAGAGCCGAGATCGAACCTGGGACCTTGGCGCCATGAGGCAGCAGTGCTAACCATTGCGCCACCGTGCTGCCCTTTCAAGGTACGCTTTGAAGGATGTGAGGCAACTCGCCTCTACCACCCTCCCAGGCAGTGCGTTCCAGACCATCACCACCCTCTGGTAAAAAAGGGTTTTTCCTCAAATCCCTCCTATCACTACTGCCCCTCACCTTGAACTGTCTCCCCTCAAAACTTACGATTCAACTAATGGGCACAGCTACTACCTATCCAACCTGTTTATGCCCCCCATAATCTTGCACACCTCGCTCAGGTCGCCCCTCAGTCCTCTCTGTTACAGTGAAACAACCCCAGCCTATCCAAACTCTTTTCATAACTTAAATGTTCCATCCCATGCAACATCCTTTTGAATCGGCTCCACACTCCTTCCAGTTCAATCACAACCTTTGTGTAATGTGGGTGATCAGAAATGCAAATACTACTTCAGCTGTGGCCAAAATTCTACTGAAATCGAACATGAGCTCCTTGGTTGACAAATCTTTCTTGTAAACCTGGATTGGTAGGACAGAGCATCCCCCACCCCACCCCTTCTCTTCAAAGAGTTTCTCCTCTCTGCACCCTCGCCTTTATTTGTTGGCCATGTTACAGACCCAGATACACTGTAATAACAGTCCTCATACAATGTCCAGAGCTGTGTCCCCAAACTTCTATCCTCCCTGAATGTCTGCAGCAGGACATAAGACAATCTCCAGAAACCCGTCCACAGCATCTCTCCTGACTCTACAATAACAGATCTAGGCAAGTAATGGAAATGAACTCATTTCACATTCATTGGAAATTGACATGGGGATGTGTAAATCGGTGAGTGAGATTGTGGAGAATTTAAATTACAGAATGAGAATATTGCTAGTGAGATGCTGCCCAGACTGGGAACCAATGTAGATCGATGAGCACAGGAATGATCTGTGACTGGGATTGGGTGAGGATTAGTATATGGACAGCAGGTTGTGGATGAGCTATGCTTCATGTAGATTTGTAACATGAATTGCGCGACGAGACAATCATTTAATTAGTCGAGTCTGGAAATTACAGAGACACAGATGATGGTTTGTTCTGCAACTGGGATAAGACAGAGGGACTATGGCAGGTGAAAAGTACATGGTACATAGTACATAGAACAGAGAACATACAGTGCAGAAAGAGGCCGTTCGGCCCATCGAGCCTGCACCGACCCACTTAATCCCTGACTACCACCCTATCGCCATAATCCAATAACCCGTTCTAACCTTTTTGGCCACTAAGGGCAATAAATCATGGCCAATCTACCCAGCCTGCACGTCTTTGGGCTGTGGGAGGAAACCGGAGCACCCGGAGCAAACCCACGCAGACACGGGGAGAACGTGCAGACTCCGCACAGACAGTGACCCAGCGAGGATTTGAACCTGGGACCCTGGCGCTGTGAAGCCACAGTGCTATCCACTTGTGCTACCGTACTGCCCTTAAGCATTTGGAATGTAGGGAACATCTGGAAATACATAATTGCAGTGTCAAAGGGAGTGTGCAGTGTGGAACAGTCTCCAATATCAACCGGAGAGCGGTGTGGAGCCAATGGATAGAGATTGGCCTGGGTGACTAGAACGGGAACTTGAATTCAATATTTCCAACATGTCAATGACGAGATACACTGGACTTCCGGGTGCGGCTATGCAGAGCTAGGTCGCATATTCGGCAGCTCCTGCTTGGAACGGACTTTTGGGCTCTTTTACAGGGCCCCCACGGCATTTGTTTGACATTTCCCGGTGTGGGAAGAAGGCGGCAATATTCCCCCGACAGTGTCCCCCAGGAAAGGTATGTCTCTTGGTTGCCAGACACACGCAGAAACAGTGAAAGATTTGGCTGCAACTACAGGATAAACAGGGCCTCTTCCAGCATGCAGGCGGGGGAAGGGCAAGCTTAAAGCTGCAAGCTGACCTGAGGGCCTGTATCAAAGGTGAATTCTAGCAGCAGAGGGAACAACTGTGAAAAGACCTCATCAAGGCCACTGAAGGGACTTCCGGTTGCGGTGATGCCTAGCTAGCCGCACGCTTCGGCGGCTCCAGCTCCGACGGACCTTCGGGCTCTTTTAAGAGCCTCAACGGGGAATTTTTCGACAACGCAACCCGGTGTGGGGCGTGTGAGAAGGGAGTCCCCCCCAAACGAAGGAGGAAAAAACCGGCGGCGGCGGCTGCAGCGCGAGGAATCGTCGACCAAAGGGTCAGAAAGAGAGAAGTACAAGATGGCGGCGGAGAAAGCGCAGGCGACATGGGGGCCTGAGCATGAAATTGTGAGACGGTGCGTGGAGCTGCTGAAGAGGGAGGTGCTGACCCCGTTGCTACAGGCAATTGAGGGGCTCAAGGAGACATTAAAGACCCAGGAGACAGAGCTCCGTGTGGTGGAGCAGAAGGTGACAGATATTGAGGACGAGATCCTGGGCCTGGCGGTTAAGACACAGACGCACGAGGCACTTCATAAAAAGTGTACTGAAAGGATCGAAGCCCTAGAAAATGGAGCGCGAAGGAAGAACCTTCGGATACTGGGTCTCCCTGAGGGTGTGGAAGGAGTGGACTGTGGAGCGTACGCAAGTACGATGCTGAGCTCACTGATGGGTGCTGAGGCCCCTACGGGCCCCTTGGAGGTGGAGTGGGCAAATCGGATTCCGGCGAGAAGACCAAAAGCGGGAGAACCACCCAGGGCGATAATCGTGCGATTTTACCGCCTTAAGGATAGAGAAGAGGTCCTGAGATGGGCTAAAAAGGTGCGGAGTAGCAGATGGGAGAATGCAGTGGTACGGGTATACCAGGATTGGAGTGCGGAGGTGGCGAGAAGGAGGGCGAGCTTCAACCGAGCCAAAGAGGTGTTGCATAAAAGGAAGGTGAAGTTTGGGATGCTGCAGCCGGCAAGACTATGGGTCACGTATCAGGAGAGACACCATTATTTCGAGACGGCGGAGGAAGCATGGACCTTCATCAAAGAAGAGAAATTGGATCGGAACTGAGGGACTGATGCTGCAGGAAATGTTATTGTTAATGTTACGGTGGAAGTTAATTGAGAAGTAAACAGGGAAGGGGGGAGACATTGGGGAAATGTGGGCGCCGGTGAGGGGGGAAAGACGGGACATAGTTGGAGAATGGGGAAGGGGAGGGGGAGGGGAAAGGGAGCTGCGCCATAAGAGGCGGGTCAGGTAAAGGGATGTTCCCGCACCAGAAAGAATAAGGCGGGAAGACAGGCGCAAGGCGGATGGGAGTTCCCCACATGGGGAGGTCGAGGAGTGAGCAGGAGTAGCCGGGGTCAGTTGAAGTCAGCTGACTTACGGAAGTAATATGGGGGGAGCAATCAAGCTAGAAAGAGATCTAGCGGGGAGGGGAGGAGGGAGGGAGAAGGGGGGGGGGACAACTGGGTTGCTGCTGCGGAAATCCAAAAGGAAATGGCTAAAGAGTGGGTGGGCGGGGATGGTGTGCGACGCTGGGGGAGCGAGCGGGAGAGCGGAGGCGGGATATGGGACTGGCCTAGAGAAGGTAATGGCTAGTCGACACGGGAAGGGGGCAGGTAGCCCCCTAGTGAGGCTGATCACGTGGAACGTGAGAGGCCTGAACGGACCGATAAAAAGGGCCCGAGTGCTCGCGCATTTGAAAGGACTAAGGGCAGACGTGGTTATGCTCCAAGAGACGCACCTAAAGGTGGCGGACCAAGTTAGGCAAAGGAAAGGATGGGTGGGACAGGTGTTCCACTCAGGACTGGACGCAAAGAATAGAGGGGTGGCCATTTTGGTGGGGAAACAGGTTGCATTTGAAGCAAAGAACATCGTAGCAGATAGCGGAGGTAGATATGTAATGGTGAGTGGCAGGCTGGAGGGAATGGAGGTCGTGTTGGTTAACGTGTATGCCCCAAACTGGGACGATGCGGGATTTATGAGACGGATGCTGGGGCGTATACCGGACCTGGAGGTAGGAAACTTGATTTTAGGAGGGGACTTTAATACGGTACTGGACCCGGGGCTAGATAGATCCAGCTCAAGGACCGGAAGAAGGCCGGCAGCGGCCAAGGTACTTAAGGGGTTTATGGACCAAATGGGGGGAGTGGATCCATGGCGATTTCTTAGACCTAGGGCTAGGGAGTATTCCTTCTTCTCCCATGTCCATAAAGTGTACTCCCGGATAGATTTTTTTGTTTTGGGAAGGTCGTTGATCTCTAGGGTGGAAGAAGCTGAGTACTCAGCCATAGCGGTTTCGGATCATGCCCCACATTGGGTGGACCTGGAATTAGGAGAGGAAAGGGAGCAGAGAACACTCTGGCGATTAGATGTGGGACTGATGGCGGATGAGGGAGTGTGTGCAAGAGTGCGGGGGTGTATTGAGAGATACCTGGAGGTCAATGACGACGGCGAGGTCCCTGTGGGAGTGGTATGGGAAGCACTAAAAGCGGTGGTCAGAGGAGAGCTGATCTCCATTGGGGCCCACAAAAGGAAAACAGAGGCCAAGGAAAGGGAAAGATTACTGGGGGAGATTTTAAGGGTGGATAGGGAATTTGCAGAGACCCCGGAGGAGGAATTGTACAGGGAGAGGAGACGACTCCAGACGGAATTTGACCTTCTGACCACCAGAAAGGCGGAGGTACTGTGGAGGAAGGCACAGGGGAGGAGGTATGAATATGGGGAAAAGGCGAGTCGCCTGTTGGCTCATCAATTGCGAAAGAGGGCAGCAGCGAGGGAAATAGGAGGAATTAGAGACGAAAGGGGAGACACGGTGCGAAGGGCAGGAAAGATAAATGAGGTGTTCAAGACCTTCTATGAGGAACTGTATAGGTCCCAACCCCCAGAGGGAGAGGAGGGGATGCGGCAGTTCCTGGACCAATTGAGGTTCCCGAAAGTGGAGGAGCGGGGGGTGGTAGGCCTGGGGGCACCGATTGGGGTGGACGAGGTTATTAAGGGACTGGGAAGCATGCAAGCAGGGAAGGCCCCAGGACCAGACGGGTTCCCGGTGGAGTATTACAGAAAATATGTGGACTTGTTGGCCCCGTTGATGGTGAGGACGTTCAATGAGGCCAGGAAAGGGGGGACTCTACCCCCGACGATGTCGGAGGCGACGATATCGTTAATTTTGAAGAGGGATAAAGATCCGTTGCAGTGCGGGTCCTATAGACCCATTTCATTGTTGAACGTGGACGCCAAATTGTTGGCAAAGGTACTGGCATCGAGGATAGAGGACTGTGTCCCGGGGGTGGTGCACGAAGACCAGACAGGGTTCGTAAAAGGGAGACAACTGAATGTTAACGTGCGACGACTATTAGGGGTGATAATGATGCCCCCAGTGGAGGGGGAGGCAGAGATAGTGGCGGCAATGGACGCAGAGAAGGCATTTGATAGGGTGGAGTGGGAGTATTTATGGGAAGTGTTAAGGAGGTTTGGGTTTGGGAACGGGTTTATTAGCTGGGTTAGACTTCTTTATGGGGCTCCAACGGCAAGCGTAGTTACAGGTCGACATAGATCGGAGTATTTCCGACTATATAGGGGAACAAGACAGGGATGCCCGCTGTCTCCATTGTTGTTCGCGTTGGCAATTGAACCTCTGGCCATGGCGTTGAGAGACTCCAGGAAATGGAGAGGGGTGATTAGAGGGGGAGAAGAACACCGAGTCTCGTTATATGCGGATGATCTATTGTTATACGTGTCGGACCCAGCGGGGGGAATGATAGAGGTTATGCGAATTTTGAGGGGGTTCGGGGATTTCTCGGGGTATAGGCTAAACATGGGAAAGAGTGAATTATTTGTGATACATCCAGGGGACCAGAGTAGAGAGATAGAAGGCTTGCCTCTAAGGAAAGTGGAAAGAAACTTCCGATACCTGGGGATTCAGATCGCTAGGAGCTGGGGAACCTTGCACAGACTTAATCTGACACGGTTGGTAGAACAAATGGAGGAGGACTTCAAGAGGTGGGACATGCAGCCTCTATCGCTGGCGGGCAGGGTGCAAGCAATTAAGATGATGGTCCTCCCGAGGTTCTTATTTGTATTTCAATGTCTCCCTATACTAATCACTAAGACCTTTTTTAATAAAATAGACAGGAGCATCACGAGCTTCGTGTGGGCAGGGAAAGTTCCGAGAGTAAGGAGGGGGTTCCTTCAGCGTAGTAGGGACAGAGGAGGATTGGCACTACCGAACTTGGGCGATTACTATTGGGCCGCCAATGTGGCAATGATACGTAAATGGATGATGGAGGGTGAGGGAGCGGCGTGGGAAAGACTGGAGAGAAAGTCCTGTAAAGGGACGAGTTTAGAGGCGCTGGTGACGGCGCCGCTACCGATCTCACCTAAAAAGTTTACCACGAACCCGGTGGTGGCGGCAACATTGAATATCTGGGGACAGTGGAGGCGACAGAGAGGGGTGCGGGGAGCCCTGGTGGGGTCCCCAATCAGGAACAACCATAGGTTCGCCCCAGGAAGAATGGATGGAGGATTTCAGAGCTGGTTCCAGTTGGGAATTAGGAGGGTGGGAGATTTATTTATAGATGGGACTTTTGCGAGCTTGGGAGCATTGGAGGAAAAGTATAAGTTGCCCCGGGGAAATTTCTTGAGATATATGCAGGTGAGGGCATTTACTAGACAACAGGTGAGGGAATTTCCATTGCTCCCGACATAGGGGATACAGGACAGGGTGCTTTCAGGGGTGTGGGTCGGAGAGGGCAAGGTGTCAGAGATTTACCGAGAGATGAGGGAAGAGGGGGAGGAGTCGGTGGGCGAACTAAAAGGAAAGTGGGAAGAAGAACTAGGGGAGGAGATAGAGGAGGGTATGTGGGCTGATGCCCTAAGCAGGGTAAATTCCTCTTCCTCATGCGCCAGGCTTAGCCTGATTCAATTTAAGGTGCTACATAGAGCACACATAACGGGAGCAAGATTGAGCAGGTTCTTTGGAGTGGAGGACAAATGTGGGAGGTGTGGCGGGAGCCCGGCAAACCACGCACATATGTTTTGGGCATGCCCGGCACTGGAAGGGTATTGGAAGGGAGTGACGGGAGTGATTTCGCGGGTGGTGAAGGCCCGGGTCAAACCAGGCTGGGGGTTAGCTCTATTTGGAGTTGCGGAAGAGCCGGGAGTGCAGGAGGCGAAAGAGGCCGACGTTGTGGCCTTTGCGTCCCTAGTAGCCCGGCGCAGGATCCTACTCATGTGGAAGGAGGCGAAACCCCCCGGACTGGAGGCCTGGGTAAATGATATGGCGGGGTTCATTAAACTGGAGCAGATAAAGTTTGCCCTGAGAGGATCGGCTCAAGGGTTCACCAGGCGGTGGCAGCCATTTCTCGACTACCTAGGGGAACGTTAGAGGGAAGACAGATGACCAGCAGCAGCAACCCAGGGGGAGGGGGGTGGGAGGGGGGTTTAGTTTAGGTCAAAGATAAAGGGGTTTTGTTACTTGTGTATTGTTTAAAATTTCTGTATTGTTATTGTTGCGTTTGCTTTGTAAGAGGGGAAAAATTGTTGTTTGGGAAAAAATTTTCAATAAAACATTTATAAAAAAAAAAATAAAAAAAAAAATGACGAGATACACTTAAAAGGTTCATGCAATAAATATATGAACAGGGAGACTTACCAGGTACACCAATAATAGCCAGGATGGGATAATATCCGGCTTGAATGATCAGAAGTGTGCCGAGGAACAGAGTTGATGAAGGCAAACCGTTGGAAGAAAAATAGAACAGACCCGTGGTGAAACCCCTGTCCATTGTTGTAACGTTCGGATCGCTAGTTCCCAGATTCTGCTCCATTGCTGTCACGTTCCGATCGATAGTTCCCAGATTCTGATACTTTACTGTCGCGTTCTGATCGATTTTTGCCAGATTCAGATCAATTGCTGGATCTGTTCCGATCGATTGCTCACAGATTCTGCTCCCTCCTCTCGGCCTCTCTGCAGCCGCTGATCTCTGTCAGTGTTGTTGTTAATGCTCCCGCTGACAGTGTGTGCTAACACATTGAAAGGAATCCCTTATTAGTAGAAGAGTGAACCTCCCCCCCACAGTGATACAATTAGGACCCATGGAGACTGACATTAATTGCAGTCACTGAACAAACTGGTTAATTTAACCACTTCCAATCCAACACTTTTTATATCACAATGAAGTAGAAGATTAACCAGCTAGATTGGCTGTGTGAGAGTGACTGGTGAATGGAATGTTGAAAATAGTGGCAACACTGACCGTAATATTCAATCCTCATTGATATATGAGTGGTTCCAGGGGACTGGAGGATTATCAATGTCCCATCCTGTTTATAAAAGGAGAGAGAAATGAACCCTGGAGTGATAGAGCAGTCAGTATAATGTTAGACATGAAGACATTTCTAGAGGTCAGAATGGCGGATAATAACATTGCTTCTTAGCGAGGAAATGGAATTATGAGTGAGCAGAAGCACGGTGATCTTCATGGAAAGGTACATGTCATGTCGGTAGTATAGTTGTTTTTCAAAATAGCTGCAGGAATGATGAGCCTCGTTTATATATTTGTAATATGTCGATCGACGGGCGACTACCAGATGGATTAATCATTGAACGATTTATTTAATGTCAGCAATATAGAGAGTGAATGAGATAAAAGCTACCAGGATACAAGACTCCAAACTCACAACTGGCGGGAAACCCGGGCTCCAGCCCCACGATTCACACGCTGCAATCCCAATAGCCGATCGAGTCTCATGACCCTCCCTGACCCATTAATTTACCATTTAACATTCACAAATATGAAAGGAACTACTTACAAAAATGTAAATCACATGTCTCTCAAAAGAGTCTCTCATAGAATCAGTCGTTCAGAGGACCGTAATCCCCTGAACGCGGCACAAATCATTGGCGAGTGCTTCGGAAGTAGAGCTGAGTCGTATTAGGCCCTCAACGAGCTGAATATCGATAGGTGACGATGTTTCCATTCAGGGAGTTTTCTCACTCCGCCCCGAAGCTATACTGGGTTTGTCCTCGGGGTAACTTGCAGCAGCATTACTTTCATCCACATCCATCTCACTGCCAGACAAGTCTACGAGGGGCAGGTAGTTCCTGTAGCTCGGTGTGTGGTTCAATACTTCTTCAGTGGGCCAGGTGATTTTTTAAAACATTCTCCCTTAAACCTTTACCTTCCCTGACACTTGGCCTTTTTTGGCAACGACCGTTCCCAAAAATCTATTTGGGCCAGCCCCGAAATTCATCACATCAACCAAATCACCCTGCACAAATGTTCTTTCAACTTCCTTTAAACCACTGGGTGTTTGCTGCTCATTCTGCTGGGCCTCCACACACCCGACAAATTTGAAAAGATAAGGACAAATGTGTTCTGATATCTGTCCATCAGCAGTTCGCCGGGTATTGCACCCGTGGTAGTGTGAGGTATAGTTTGATAGGTGAGTAAGGACCGGGTCGATCTGAGTCTCAAATGGCAGATGCCTGCATTTTCATGATCGCCTTGAACGTCTCTAACAGCAGGTCGATTGGAAGCAGGGTGGTAGAGAGCTGTCCAACCATGTTGGGTACCGTGGGTCCTCATGAGTTATAGCACTGAAGACTTGTGCTCCAGAACTTGCTTCATCCCGAGACAAGCTGTTCCAGGACTGTTACAACACTGGCATCTACCCGGCAATGTGGAAAATTGCCCAGGTGCGTCGTGAGAACAAGAAACAAAACAGATCCAAACCAGCCAATTCCCGTCCGATCAGTCTATTCTCCATCGTCAGCAAAGTGATGGCACGGTGCTATCAAGCGCCAGCCACTCAGCAATAACCTGCTCACGGACGCTCAGTTGGCGTTCCGACAGGTTCACTCAGCTGCTGACCTCATTACAGCCTTGGTTCAAACCTGGACAAAAGTTCTGAATTGCAGAGGTGAGGCGAGAGTGACTGCCCTTGACATCAACGCGGCATTTGACCGAGTACGGCATCAAAGAGCCCTAGCTAAACTGGAGACAATGGGAATCAGTGGACGACTCTCCCCTGGTTGGAGTCATACCTGGCACAAAGGAAGATGGTTCTGGTGATTGGAGGTCAATCATCTCCGCACTAGGACATGACTGGAGGAGTTCCACAGGGTAGTCTCCCAGGCCTAACCATCTTCAGCTGCTTCATTAATGACCTGCCTTCCATCATGAGATCAGAAGTGGAGATATTTGCGAATGACTGTATAATGATCAGCACCATTCGCAACTCCTCAGATAATGAAGCAGTCCGTGTCCAAATGCAGCAAGACCTGGACAATATCCAGGCTTGGGCTGACAAGTGGCAAGTTATTCGCACCACACAAGTGTCAGGCAATGACGATCTCCTACAAGAAAGGTTGTTACCATATCCACTTGACATTGAATTTAATTGCCATCGCTGAATCCACCACTATTCTGGGGATCATTGATCAGAAATTGAATTGGACTAACCAGGGCAAAGCCAGGAATCCTACGCCGAGAAACTCACCTCCTGCCCCCACCCCTCTACCCTCTCCAAAAGCCAGTCTGCCATCTACAATCAACAAGTCAGGATTGTAATGGAATACTCTCCACTTGCCGGGATGAATGTAGCTCCAACAACACTCAATAAACTCGACACCATCCAGGACAAAGCAGCCTCGCTTGATTGCTCCTCCTTCCACCAACATTAAAACCGTCCACCACCGACGAACAGTAGCTGCTACTGTGTGTACCATGTACAAGATGCACTGCAGGAACTTACCAAGGTTCTTTCGACAGTACCTTCCAAATCCCCGACCGCAACCATCTAGGAGTGCAACAGCAGCAGATACCTCGGAACCCCACCATCTGGAGTTTCCCTCCAAATCACTCACGACTCTTACTTGGAAATATATCGCCGTTCCTTCGTTGTCGCTGGACCAAAATCCTGGAACCCCCTCCTTAACAGCAGAATGGGTGTACCTACACCTCAGGAGATGCAGCAGTTCAAGATGGCAACCCACCTTTTGAATGGCAAGTCGGAGTGGGTAATAAATGAGGGCCTCAGCAGCGTCACGCGCATGCAGTAAAATGATTTCAAAAGTCTTCACTCGAAAATGCAGTCCCATTATAGAAGGCCAGAACCTGAGGTGACCCATGATTGGAGACTGTCGCAAGTTGTCTGCTATTGCTCATGAGTATGTGGACATCATATTGTGTATTTAGAAACACTTGGACTGGACATCTACGTTAATTAAGGACACGGATCTGAAAGTTGGGCCACCAAATTGGAAGTGTCGTCTCACCCAGTGGCGACCTGAGCACACCCAAAGGTACCCAGGTGCAGCAGACAACAAATGTTGCTGCACTGGATACTGGTCACACTTTTTGACCAGATTCTTCATGTCAATGTCCATCCCCGGCCATTGCATACAACTGCGTGCGAGCATCATTTTGCCAATCCCAGGATTTCATAGGATGGGTGCAATGTATCTCAAATTCAACTGCGGCTTCCTCGTGGAAGTGGGAACGACCAACCGAGCTCCCCACAATAGTATCCCGTGTTCACAACTCAACTTGCCTTTTCCTATCTTGAAGCGTCGCAGCAATTCTGATCTATTCTCACACTGCCAGACATGAACTGCCATGTGGTTGACTCGAGATAAAAAAAATGGTCCTTTTGTGTTCAACGTTTGACCCACCTCACTGACACTGGCAACGTGCAAAGGAAGGGCAAATCAAGAATGTTCTGCTGTGGCCCCAGCGGCAGATATGTACTCTGAGGTAGGGGAAGACGGTTCACATTGTCTTCATTCTAAATGTGGGTGCCCAGCCTATGTTTACCCATATACTCGCCGGCAGGTAACAGTACAGCCTAGCGTGAGAGCTTGGCTGAAGTTATGGCGGGAATGGTCTCGTCCTCTGTAAATAACACCTTGTGATCCGTTACAATTAGGGAATGTCGTCCAGAGACGCATTGCTACAGTTGTTAGACTCCGAATAGCATAGCCAGACCCTGGGAGTCAGCTTGTTCAACATTGCTCAAAGTCTTCGAGTAGTTGGTAATCGGCATTTCTGCACCAACTTCCACCTTCTGGTCAAAACCGTCCGTATTCCAAAAGGGGAATAGTCACAGGTAAGGATGATCTATTTTGATGGGTCGAAGTGGAACAAGAGACTGGGTGACTGTCGAGCTCCTTTACCCAGTTGAAACGTATCATTCTGATGTCATTTCCAACACCACCTCTGGTGCTTCCTGAATGTAAGTGTGGCAACAATGTGGAAAATGTCGTAGTTCATGATTGCGAACAGAAAAATCAATTCTGACGCATGTTTGGGCGCAGTTGCATCATTAATCTCTTTGGATTTTATTCTACAATTGATTTAGCCCTTTGGTGTCCACCCTGAATCCTGAGTAAATCACTTCCTGAGCTGACAAAAATTGCATTTTTCCATTATTCTGGCCTTCTTGAATCATTTTAAGATGTCTTCAAAATTTGCTGAGTGCTCCTGTTCATGTATTCCTGTAATTACTACATCTTCTGGATAGACAACCACCTGGGTGGCTTTGGGCAGCACGGTAGCATTGTGGATAGCACAATTGCTTCACAGCTCCAGGGTCCCAGGTTCGATTCCGGCATGGGTCACTGTCTGTGTGGAGTCTGCACATCCTTCCCGTGTGTGCATGGGTTTCCTCCGGGTGCTCCGGTTTCCTCCCACACTCCAAAGATGTGCAGGTTAGGTGGATTGGCCATGATAAATTGCCCTTAGTGTCCAAAATTGCCCTTAGTGTTGGGTGGAGGTGTTGACCTTGGGTAGGGTGCTCTTTCGAAGAGCCGGTGCAGACTCGATGGGCCGAATGGCCTCCTTCTGCACTGTAAATTCTATTCTATTCTATTATGTAAACTTTCAATCAAGAGCTGTAATATCCCACAGCCAGTTGAGACTCCACATAGTAGCCGGGTAGACTGGAATGAACCATTGGCCTACACTGTGTGTCCCTAGCTTTTAAAGGCTCACCTACCACTGGTAACTACACTAAAACGTTATAAAACGACGAACTTTGGATTCCTTATCCGCTACCCGTTTCACCACATTTTGTGCACCTTTTAAATGTTGTCTGGCCAATTTGCCTGCTCTATTTAATCGTTCCCTAAACTTTGACACGTAATCGAATAATGACATTTCCGATTTCTCACTCACCAATTTTTCCTGAATCAATTTAACTGGCCCTCTTACCTCGTGACCAAAAATAAGTTCAACAGGACTAAATTTGGTTGACTCATTCGGTGCATCCCTAATTGCAAACAGTACGAATGGAATTCCTTTCTCCCAATCCTCTGGATAATCTTGATAGTAATCCCTCAACATTGTCTTTAATGTCTGATGCCACCTTTCTAACGCAATGTGCGATTCTGAATGATACACAGTTGATTTAAATTGTTTTATTCCCAGGCTATCCATAAATTCTTTGAATACCTTTTGAGGTAAAATTTATCCTTGATCCGATTGTATTTCTGTGGGTAGTCCATATCTAGTAAATAATTCATGTAATTCCTCCACAATACTTTTAGCTGTAATATTACATAATGGAAACCTAGTAGACACATCCATTATAGTCAAAAGATATTGATTCCCACGGTTTGTTTAGGAAGCGGCCCTACGCAATCAATTAGGACCCTTTTAAACGGAGCCTCAAATGCTGTAATGGGTATTAAGGGCACTGGTTTTTATCACTGCTTGGGGTATGACTTGACATGTGTGACTTGATTGACAACTTTTAACTACATCGTTATGTAGTCCAAGCCAATAAAAATGTTTCTAGATTTTAGCTTGAGTTTTCCTTAACCCCAAATCACCTCCCACTGGTGCCTCATGTGGAACTCGCAATACCTCCTTTCTATACCTTACCGGCAATACTACTTGATGAACTTCTGCCCACTTTTCATCCGCCTGCATATGTAAAGGTCTCAATTTTCTCATCAATACATCACTTTTACGGTAATAACACTCTGGTATACACTCAGATTCCTCTTCCGTATATGCTTTCTGATACATCTGTTTCATTTTTATATCTTTCTGTTTTAACTCCGCCAATTTTCCTGAACTAAAAATATCCGCCTTATCCTCCACCTGTTCGTGTTCTTTTTCAATCATCTGATCAAAAATCAACCACTGGCTTATCAACCACAGTAGGCATCACTCCCACTTGCGATCCAGCTGTATCATTACCCAAGATAAACTGTATTCCTGGGCAAGATCGTTTCTCTATTACTCCTACTACCACTTCACCACCCTTCACTATACTTTCCAACCTTAACTTATATAATGGAACGCTACTCCTCTCACCCTGCATTCCACATATTATCACCTTTTCTGGCAACATTCTTCCCAACCTACAGAACTCCGCATCTCTTACCATTAAAGATTGACTAGCTCCCGTATCTCTTAAAATTGTGACTTATTTATCTGCTCCTCCTGAAACACATGAGTAAACTTTTACCCTCACAAGTAACTTCTTTAAGGAAATCTGGCATCTTCTTGAACAGTCTATACAATCATTTGCACCTTCTTGGCTTTCTTTGGGCTTTCCTTCACCATTCTAACAAACCCCACTGTCTTATCCTGTTTCATCACATCAGCCTTCCCAGTGCTTTTCTCCAACCACCGACACTGTGACTTTACATGGTCTAGTTAATTTGAGTGAAAACATTTGAAACGTTTCATTTCTTTTCTACCCTCCTGGATTTAAAAAGAAAATCTGAGGTACACTCTCCTTATTATCTCCCATCAGATCACCTTTACCTTTACCACTTGAGTATGTCTCATCTCCCCAGTTTCTATCGCTCACAGGCTGAAACTGATGTCGGAAACCAATCTTTGATTTATGAACTAATTCATAATCATCTGCCATTTTTGCTGCTAATCTCGCAGTTTTAACACTCTGCTCTTCCACATGAGTTCTCACTCCGCCAGGAATTGAATTTTTAAACTCCTCCAAAAGTATAATTTCTCAGAGAGCTTCATGCGTTTTGTCTATTTTCAAAGCCCTTATCCACCTATCAAAATGACTCTGTTTGAGCCTTTCAAACTCCATGTATGTTTGAGCAAATTATTTCCTTAAATTTATAAACCTTAATCTGTAAGCTTCAGGCCCTAGTTAAAATGCACCTAAGATGGATTTTTTTCACGTCCTCATACGACCCCGATACCTCCTCCGGTAGTGCTGCGAACACTTTACCAGCCCTACTTACCAGCTTTGTTTCAATCAGGAACGCACATGTCCTGTGGCCATTTCATTTGTTTAGCTACCTTCTCAAATGAAATGAAAAAGGCTTCTACCTCCTTCTCGTCAAACGTTGGCAATGCTTGGACATATTTAAATAGATCCCCACCACGCCTTCGACTATGACGCTCTTTCTCACTATCCTACTCAGTATCATCCAACTGAACGTTTCCCTTTACGTCTGCTAAATTTAAATGACTGTCATGTTTCATGGCCATTTTCTGAAGTTCAAACTTTCTCTCTTTATCTATTTCCCTTTATTTTTATTTTGGGTCTGTGAGAGCTATTCTTTCTTTACCAGTTTCTTCTCTCTCCTTTTCTTTTTCCTCTCTCTCACTTTCTCTTTCCGCGCTCTCTCTTTCATATTCAAGCTGCTTTAATTCTTTCTCATGTTCCATTTGTTTAATTTGTAACTGAATTTTTGCCATTTCCAATGAGTCAAACTGTATTTCAGGCAACTTTAAATGCTTTTCCACCGCCATAAATACCTCATCTTTTCGCATTTTGTCAGATAATGTTAACTGCAATGTTTTTGCTAAATCTAACAGGCTGCTTTTAGTCTCTGTCCGTAAGGTACTGTGAGTGACCGTCTCCACCCCCAAAAGCGTCTGAGCCTCTGAGCCATTGTCCACGACACCACCACCCCTTCCCACTTAAACGAAAATAGCACACCCGAAAATCAACCACAATATGCTCACCCCACGGTCTTTAAGTTCACTAAGCCAATCAAATAGATAGATTTTTATCCCGGATGAGCCCCCAATTGTTACGGGTCGTTGTTTAGAGAATCCCAAAGTGTATTATGGAGTTCACCTGACCCACAACTTTTAATAGATTGTTGTTTGGGGAGCACATTCTACAGCCTACAGTCATGCAACAGAAGAAGTGGCCCAGTATTTTTAAAAACAGAACAATGTTTAATCTATGAACTCAAGTTATCCTTTATGCTGTCATCACTAAAATAAGATGAACAAGGTAGCACCTATTTCATTTGTTTTGATTTGATTTATTGTCACAATAACCGAAGTACATTGAAAAGTATTTTCTGCTGCCAATGAGATGTACATAGTGGACGAAAATAATAATTGACAGAGTAGATTGACAAATGGTACATCGACAAACAGTAATTGGTTACAATGCGGAACAAAGGGCCAAACAAAGCAAATACATGAGCAAGAGCAACATAGGGCGTCGTGAATAGCTCCTTACAGGGAGCAGATCAGTCCGAGGGGGAGTCGTTGAGGAGCCTAGCAACTTTGGGCAACAAGCTGTTCCTTCTGTATCTTCTGTCTGATGGAAGGGTCTGGAAGAAGGCAACGGCTATGTGGGAATGGTGTCCGCCGGCCTGAGGCATCGGGAGGTATAGGCAGAATCAATGTGCAGGTGGCAAGCTTGTGTAATGCGTTGTGTCATGTGTTATTAATCTTAAATCAGATCTGTTTGTCCCAAAATATTCCTCCAACCCTTCTCCACCCATGGAAATATCTTTCGACTCCTTCCCTGAAATAATGTTGTGGAATCAATTCTCCTAACTCTGTTTATCTTTACCTATGTTTATTCTGTCAGGTATTAGTTCAGGCTAGATCAGAGCTTTTGAGCGGTTATCTAGATTTTCGGGTTTGGAGTGTGTATGCAGTCAAGCATCCAAGTTTCAATTGGTGTATCTTGGAAAAGGTGGCAGCTATGATACGCAGAGTATCTCAGCCACGGACGTTGTGTCAAGAGGCAGACAACACCTCTGCTCTGTCCACTAGCTTAATCATGACCGTCGTGTTATTTTTATTCGCTGCCTTGCTTCAACTCTGATCGTTCTGTCATTGGTCTGCTGGGCTGTTCCAGTGAAGTTCAATACAACCTCGACAATGAGCTCATGATCGTCCAGACTCAGAAATCCACATATATCTGGACTTAATATTGAGTTCAACAGCTTTATCTCCTAACCTTTGTCTCCATCTTGTTGTTTGTGTTTCATATTTAATTGACATTGTTGGCTTGGTTTTCTTTCTTTCTCGCATCATGTTACAATCAGATCGGTTTCATATATTACCGGCCAGTGTTTAGAGATCACAAAAGTGTATCATGGAGTTCAACTGACCCACAACTTTCAAATAGATTGTAGTTATGGCGAGCACAAGGGCCCGCTTTGGTGTGATACAACAGCGATCAAAAGTGCTTTTCAAACAAAACAATGTTTATCATATGAATCAAGTTAACATGTTATAAACACATAGTAAACATCTTGGCAACTATCAACTCAAAAACTCCCCCCAAAGAATACAGCACTCTATAGGTAACCCTTAATCATTCCCAGCAACATCCATAAGACAAATACTCTCTTTAACAAATACATCAAGTTCAAATTCTCTACTGAGAGCAGATATCACTTTGAAATTAGCAAGTAATCTGAAGACATTCTTTTCATGCAGAGAGAGATCAAAATTACATCTTGTTTGGCTGGTTGCAGCTCCAACTCTGAAAGCGAAACTAAACACACACTGTAGCAGCCAGCACAAAAACGAAAGTAAAAGCAGACAGACAGCCCAGCTCCACCCAGACTCTGACATCACTACATCTATTTGATAAACACCCGTTTCTTAAAGGCAGTCTTACATGACACATGTATCAATCAAAGTTCTTTAGACACAACCTTTATTTCATTGCTACTGCCATGACCATTCCCTCTGTCTTTCTATCATGAAATATATTTCTCTTCCATCATTGTTTGTCTCCACACTCACACACACTCATCCTTTGCTCGCCCTGACCCGTCCTTCTTCCCCTGGTTTATTACTCTGACATTTTTATCATTCTTTCCTTATGATGGCAGGACATCCTGAACTGAAGCGTTAACTGGATTATCTCCACCGATGCTGCCTGGACTGTTGAACTTCTTAAGAATGTTTTCGTCCTCTGTCAGTTTTCAGTCTACACAGCATTTGGTTTTGAAATTAATCTTTATGATTAGATCAGACCCATGCAGTGGAATAGGTCACTTTACCCGTCTGCATGTTGTCTACAACTTTAACCATTGTCCAGATAGTTTGAGGATTGCTGTGGGGTGGATGAGGTTGGAATTATATATTTAATTTGAATACTTTGTGTTTCGCTGATTCTGTTGTTTTTCGCCAGTTTGGCGCTTGCGGAATTGCATCAATTGACGTCCCACAACAGAGGTATGTATTTTTTCCATTTTGCGTTGTGAACAAGAATACAATGAGATGTTTTCTTTGTCCATTCTGCCATGTGGTTTGGACATCTCTGGAAAGGCCAGCATGACGTATCCATGATAATTGCACTGGATCTCAGTCTCTAACTCGACCATTTCAGAGGGAAGGTAAGATTAAAGCAGAATTCTATGCATCTGCAGTCACATGTAGACCAGAACAGGAGGTAATTATCACTTTAAACACTAAATATAGGCAGACTTGCACAGCACAGGGGCTGAATAGAGAATGTGTTTAAATCCACCAACCAGGTTAGTCAAGTTACAGGACAGCCAATAATAATCCACCCACAATTTTATTCCCCCAAATTTGCGCCGCCCACATTGACCCCCCCCCCCAAATGAGCTGATAATCAGAATCTTCCTCGGTGATGGGACAAGCAACATCGACAGACCGAATAGCCCAGAGAAGTCAGCAGAAGACCAAAGGTTAAAGAAAACTGATTGCCAAGAGTGACTTGAAATTCTGCAACTGGCCCGAACAAGCAAAGATCCTTTTACCTTTCTGTAAAAGTAGTTATTCTCTTTTAACTTGAAAATAAAGTTAAGTTGAAATTGATAACCTGAAAGAGTGGTGATTATTATTTTCTTTATAAAGTTTACTTTACTTCACTTAGCAAACTGGACCCATGTGTAAGTTACTAAGTGGTAAGCAAATAAAATTATTCTCCGAAGATATGGGTTATACCGGGGGATAACTTGAAAAAGCTAGTTTGACCCGAATAGTAAAGGTGTCTGTGTGATTCAGACATTCCCCACTAGACTCAGCTGATTGGTCATGCGGGAATGACTCAGAAGCAGCTGGGTTTCTCCCCTGGTGGACAGCGTCCTGAATGACCTTTTATACAACGGACTAAAGAGTTCCCCAACGCTCAGCGGGGGAGGGGCGGGGGGGGGGGGGGCGAGAAGCGATTAGGAGGGTTGCTGGAGGTTCGCTGGAGTTCCGGGATGGCGCAGGTGAGTGTGCCTCGGTAATGCTGCTCTATTATTCTGACTGTTGGTGCTGAGGTCTTTTACGTTTTTTTATTGACTGATTAAGAGAATTTCTCCATTTCATGAACTTGGAAGTTTCAATAATTTTGAAAACATTAAAATGATGCTTGTGTCAGCGGATTTATTTCATTTGAGATCTTTTCTCGTCTTTTCCCCATTGTAGTTGGTGGCGTTCCTTCGCCTCTACCTCCACCCGATTCCCAGTGGCCGCTGCAGTTCTCCTGCTGTGGTAGCTGCCCCTCCCAGAGTAACCTCTTGGCCTCGCATCGTCGGCCCCACCACACACACACATACACACACAAAACCCAAATTGGCCGGCGACCATCTCCAATGGTAACATAAATAGCCAACGATCCTGGTAATGCAGGATGACAAATCAGGGTGAGTCTGGCTGGTGATGGGCAGTTTTACTGGCAGTGTGAGGAGAGAGGTGCCGTGTGGTTGTGGTTCCCTCACAGGATTTCATAAATTGAAGAATCGGACTAAAGGGAAATGTCAGCATATTCTTAACCTGCTGCCTGAACTGAGTCTGTGTCACGGCGTAAATCGCAGTGTTTGTGCAGCAACTCAAGAGCTGCAACATGAACCCCAATTCCATAACATAATAATCTACCCATACAGTGGTATGCCCCAGATAATCCAGCCGGTTCCACATAGAAAAAAACATTAACATTGACCATAACAGGATGAAATTGGCCGAGATAATAAACAGTAACATGATTGATTTCCTCCGACTCTCCATCTCAGGGTCTCTGGGACTGTGCCCACTGCTGTGAGCCCAGAGTCTCCTGCGGGCCCTGCTGCTCAGGACAATGTGTCTGACGGTGAGAACATTGAGCAGCAGAATCAGGGCGAATGGAACACACGGGGTTAGACTGTTGTGGAGGAGCTCGATTGTTGTCCAGACAGGAGAGAACGCAACATCCCCTGGGACATGACAAAACCATGGCAGATTCATCAACCGATACTCACCTGAGAACATAAAATACCAGAAAATGTTCTTCAAACAGCTCAGCACAGTCGTTGTAGCCAGGACCACAGCCGCCGTTTTCTGGCTGCAATGTTTACTTTTCAGCTTCGGGCAACAAATGGCCACAAATCGATCAAAGGTGAAAGTGACGGTGAACCAGACAGAACAGTCAGTGGCTGCATAGAGCAGGACGGCGTGGATATTACACACGGGGATAGACCACAGAAAAACAAACTGCTTATCAAAGACAATGGGAATGTGTCTCAATATCAGGTCGAGAATCACGACCAGCAGATCTCCCACTGCCATGGCCACCAGGTAACAAGTGACACATTTGGACAGTCCGCAGTTTTTTCTCTTCAGGATCATAATTGTGATGAGGTTCACTGTGAGGAAGGGAAGTAGACAATGAAATTATACATCTGGCTGGGGAAGGCGTTCCCAGTTTGATAGAGGTGGTGTTGACTAAGACAAACAGATATGCACAAATACACTCACACACAGATACACAAAGGCACACATACAGACACGCAGACACAGATACACAAATGCACTGTCACAGACACAGAAATGCAAACTCACACACTCACAAAATCACAGAGACACAAATACAGACACTCACAGACACAGAGACACAAACACAAACACTCACAGACACAGAGACACACATACACACACAAACACACACACACG
Source organism: Scyliorhinus torazame (assembly GCF_047496885.1). Classification (NCBI taxonomy): domain Eukaryota; kingdom Metazoa; phylum Chordata; class Chondrichthyes; order Carcharhiniformes; family Scyliorhinidae; genus Scyliorhinus; species Scyliorhinus torazame. The sequence continues at coordinate 48,627,063 of NC_092729.1, forward strand.
TATATTTGTACCCACAAATACATTCCACTGCACCCACCCACACACCCAAGAACATGCACACACACCCACACCCACACACACACCCTGGCATGCACTCACGTACCCACACACAAACACCAATGCACACAGACACTCTAAAACTTACCCCCCCCCCCCCACACACCCGCAAAATTAGTCCCCCAAACACAAAATGCACACACATATACTTAAGCACACAAAATCCAAGCACACTCAGACATACTACATACGCACACACAGACTCCCCCCAAACACACATCCACTCCCACACACACAAACTCACTCATACACAAAAACCCCGACAGAAACACAAAGACCCACATGCATACACATATACAGTCCCCCCACGCACACTCATACTCACACTCTCATACACACCCACATATACACAGAGACCCTCTCACAGAGATCCCCACCGCACACTCACACACAGCAACACGAATATGCACACGCATATGCACAAACACAAACCACCACACGCAAACCCACACATACAAGTCCACCCAAGCACACTCACACACATACCCAAACACACAAAGACGGATACATACATACATCCTCACACAAACACCCCCACACGCCCACATACACAGGCGCACACTCGTACCCTCACACACAAAAATGCACCCTCACAAAGACAAACGCATAAACTCTCACATACACACACCCAAACCAAGACGCGCACATACACACACTCAAATACGCACATATGCAAACCAACACACAACCCCACCCTCACACTCAAAGACGCTCACATAGGCACACATACACATACACTCCCACTCACACATTTCCACAAACAGGCCCACAGCCGCACACTCGCACTCACACACACAAGAACACACGCACAATCTCACACGTTTACTTACCCACACTCCACCAACTCACCCAAATAGGCGTACACCCTCCACGCACACACAGACCCATTCACACACACATCAGCCGCGCATACACAGAAGCTCACACGCACACCCAAACACGGACCCACACACAGAAACCCCCACACACCCTCTCACACACACATGCACATGCTCATACCCACACGCACACATTCACACTCAAATCCAACCACAGAAACAGACTTACTTTCACACTAAAACACACACCCACAGGCAGAAGTCCTCACACACACTGACCCTCTCTCACGCACACGCAACCAAACACTTTCTCAAAAACAGTCCACATATACCGCCCACCCACAAACACCTCCTCCCACCCAAATACACAGGCACCCGCTCACACAAATCTACGCACATAAGCACACACACAGCTGCACATTCACCCACACACCTATACACACAGACACACATACATAGACACAACCAAACGCACACACAAACAGGCGCACACACCGGCACACACTCTCTCACACTCACATATATACATACACTCACACACCAACACACAAAGACACGCCCACACCCACACGCATACACCCACACATACACACTCTCAGCCGACACACACACCAACAAGCACATGCACAATAACAACCACATGCACACCCACATGCGTACACACAAACACCAAAACGCGCACCAAAGAACATTCATAACCAAATGCCCAGTCACACGTACACATGAACCCTCATCCTGTTCCACAGAGCCCACCCCCATGCCTATCCTCAGAGCCCGTCTCCATCCATACCCACAGAACTCACCCCATCCTTGCCCACAGTGCCCGTCTCCATCCTTACCCACAGTGCCCGTCTCCATCCTTACCCGCAGAGCCCACCCGCATCCCTATCTTCAGAGCCCGACTCCAATGCTGTCCACAAAGCCCTGGCCCATTCTGACCCACAGAGCCCGTCTCTATTCTGTCCCACAGAGCCCGTCTCAATCCTTACCCACAGAGCCCGTCTCCATCCTTACCCACAGAACTCACCCCCATCCTTGCCCACAGTGCCCGTCTCTATCCTTACCCGCAGAGCCCACCCGCACCCCTATCTTCAGAGCCCGACTCCATTCCTGCCCACAAAGCCCAGCCCCATTCTGACCCACAGAGACAGTCTCCATCCTTACCCACAGAGACCGTCTCAATCCTTTCCCACAGAATACACCCCCATCCTTACCCACAGAGACCGCCTCTATCCTTACCCACAGAGCCCGTCTCTATCCTTACCCACAGAGCCCGTCTCCATTCTTATCCACGGAGCCCGTCTCCATCCTTACCCACAGACCCCTCCCCTCCTGACACCATCCTCACACATTCTCAGCGTTTACCCCCCCTCCCCCCCCCCCCCCCCCCCAGTAATGGTAAAGCGAGTTCGGGAGGCACAGTCGCCGCTCTGTAATGCCACCTTTCTAATTCTGGTGAGCCCCTCCCACAAAAAAAAATGAATGAGATCAACTTATCCACGCCCTTGATGAACGATTTCGTTAGAACTGCGGGCAGCACTGGCAGAGAAACAGCGGTAACATATTCACTTTGACAGCCTGTTCCCGGCCTGCCAATGGCAACGAAAGAATGTTCCACCTTGTCAAATCAGCATTCACACTCCCCACCAAGATGGGTTACAGTTTCCTCCAACAAGTCCCGAAAGACGTGCTTGTTAGGTGAATTGGACATTCTGAATTCTCCCTCAGTGTACCCGAGCAGGCGCCGGAGTGTGGCGACAAAGGGTGTTTGTGAAACTGGAGGCCTGTGACCAGCTCAGTGTCGCAACATCAGTGCTGGCTCCATTGTTATTTGTTAGTTATCCTTCTGATTTGCATGAGCATTTAGGAGGCATGGTGAGTAAGTTTGTAGATTGGTGGCATTGTGGACATTGAGGAAGGTTATCTCAGATTGAAACTGGACATTAATCAATTGGGCCAGTGAGCCGAGGAATAGCAGATGGCGTTTTATATAGACAAATGTTAGGTGTTGCATTTTGGGAGATCGAATCATGGCAGGACCTACTCAGTTAATGGTAGGGAGTTGGGAAGAGTTAGACAACAACGTGATCTACGAATGCAAATTCATCGCTCCTTGAAAGTGGAGTCCCAGGAGGACAGACGGGCGAAGAAGGCATTCGGCATGCTTTGTTTCATAGGTTAGAAAATTGAATACAGAGGTTGGGACATCTTGCTGAATTTGTACAAGACATTCGTAAGGCCACACTTGGAATACTGTGTACAGTTTGGTCCCCCTGTTATAGAAAGGATATTATTAAACTAGAAAGTGTAAAGAAAAGATTTGGTGGGATGCTGCCGGGACTTGATGGGTTGAATAATAAGGAGAGGCTGGGTAGACTGGGACTTTTTCCGTGGAGCATAGGAGGCTCAGGGATGAACTGATTGAAGTCTACTAAATAATGAGGGCATAGATAAGATAGATAGTCAACCTGTTTTCCAAAAGGTAGTGGGTCTAAAACTATAGTGGAGAGGTTTATGGTGAGAGGGGAGAGATACTAAATAATCCAGAGAGGCAATGTTTTAACACAGAAGATGGTGATTGTCTGGAAACAGCTGCCAGATGCAGCAGTAGTGGCGGATACAGGTTTGTCCTTTTACAAACAGTTAGACAGTTATTTGGCTAAGGTGGGTAGAACGGGACAGGGATCAAATGCGGGCAATTGGGGCCAACGTAGTGGGTAAACTTGTGTGGCATGGGCAAGTTGGAGGGACGGGCCTGTTTCCATGGTATCAACATTCATGATTCTGACTCTATCAGCATGCCTGCTTCTTCTCGGCCAATTTGTAGATGGGACATGTAGCGCCCATTGATTCTGACCAGATGTTCCAAGAGTCGGTTAATGAGTTTGGTTTGATGTCAATTTCAATCCCATGCGTCCTGCAATGATAGTTGGGTTTTTCCTCTACAGTGGAATATTTTATCTCCACCAAAATCGCTCAGCTGCCCTTCACCTGTTTCTTCGGTCTCTTGCTTCGCAACAACATCATTGCTGAATAGTTTGAGTTCACGTCCACAAACGGAGCTCTCCGTTCTTACCAGCTGTGTTCCTCGTTATCCATAAGGGTTCGTTCATTCCGGGTTCTGAAATTCAGTTTTGGTTTGATAATCTGACCCCAGGTAAATAAGTTACTGGTTGTTGCCACTTTCGGATCGGAACAGACTATTTTCGGTACCTTTTTCTTCCATGTTCTCATACATGGTGAGCAGAGAGCAGGCTGGAGGGATGCTCAGTCATGACGGTAGCAGGCGAAACGCTCTTTTGTTCTTATCTCAAGAGCTAGAAGATTGAATAAAACTCCACCACCAACGTTCCGGTCTGAAGTTCGGGTCTTGGCGATCTAACTGTCTTTTCTGATGGTCACAGAGGATTTGCTGTGTGTAGGGTAGGTGCTGGTTTGCTCTGATTAGACGCCTGATGCAGGGTGTGCTGAATGTATGAATTTCAGATATATTATATCTGTCGCCCATTCTCCTTTAAAAACGCTTAATTTTTCATCTCCTCTTCAGCCTCTATCCACCCCGTCTTCCGAGATACTCGTCTCCAAGCATCCATCTCTGCCGTGTGACTACATGGACTGAATTTTACATCAGCTGAATTTTTTCATCGACAGCAAGGACTTTTGCTTCTAACTTTATCAGATCTCCAATTGTTCGCCAAAGATGGCATTCACTGTGGACAAAGCTACACTCACATATACAGGGCCTGGTAAAATGTCGCAGGTGGATGGAATGGAATGTGCCTACACATTTTGCACATTGTTCAACTGAGCTGTGCCCAACATTGTTTTTTTAAATGTTTTCAGTATGTTGTATGTTTACATGGGAAACGGTATTGACAGGCGTCCAGTGATATGCTGTCTGGCGGCGCTTTGAATTCACCCGTTAGGGCTCCTCTTTCTGAAGTGCGAGGTTTATGTTTAATTTCCAATCCGATGTCATGTTAGGCTTTGAATGAATGTGTACGACGTTGTTAAAACTAAACAATATTGAGCCTGTTAAAATTTCCAGCGCTTGTAAGCATTTTTCCAAATGCTAATAATTGCTGTGAAGAAATTAAATAATCAAATGATCCTCAGTTGTAGCCTTGAGCAATGTGTCAGGATATTACTGTCCTCCATGGTGAAACAGCAGTGCAAATTACAATGTTTACATTTAATGATATAGAAGTGCCAACAATGAGTGCGACGTTTTGAACAGTAACTGTGCAGAATCTGTGCTGACTGTGGTGTGGGTCGCGAGAGTTGGCCATTCTATAAAAATTGGTTGCCGGAAAAAATAAGTTTCAGAAACACTAGTGTAGATGCACTGACCAATCAAGTGACGCGATGATGTTTTTTTGCCACACTACTGCCAGGTTGTTGATGTCATGCTCCAGGCATTAGTAATCATTTGGAAGGTCAGTTCGAGGGCTTCTGCCACCTGTTGCTGAATGGAACATCTGAAGTGGAACCTCTGGACCATAATGGATTCTAAAGATTTATCCTGTTTTATTCTCTGTGCCATTGCACACAGGAGGTGGTTTGGCAATTATGGGATGGGCAATATCTAGTCATGTAAAATACACATCCCGTGAAATATAAAATGAATGTCTGTGTCCTCATTATGGTGATGATATGAAGGGCACAGCAGAACTCCATGTCTACTCCATGGACCCCTGCTCCAGCTGTACAAGAAGCTTCACTCCGAGCCGTTCAGGAACCACAAGTATTGTTTTATCACATCGATGGTGGCCCTGGTGGTGCCATTGCACTTGCATGCACGTGTTATTTTCACATGATTGGTTTTCAGGGGGGGGGGGGGGGGAGGGATTTGCACCATGAAACGAAGGGGCACCCTTCATGGTGGCGGAGCGGTGGGTCCATGGTTAGAACTGGTGCCTCACAACAACAGGGACCAGAGTTCGATTCCGGCTGTCTGGTGAGAGTATGCAATTCCCTCGTCTTCATGGGTTTCGTCCAGGTGCGCCGTTGTCCTCTCACGATACAATGATGTGCAGGTTAGGTGGACTGTATATGCTCAATTGTCCCAGGGGGTGTTGCAATGCTGGAGTGGGGGATTTAGCACAGTTGAGAGTGCTCTCAGAGGGTCGGCGCAGACTAGATTGGCCGAATGTCCTCCTACTCCCCTTTAGGGATTCTATGATTCTGTATCTGAGAAACTATCCTCTGGGCGCCGTGAGGGTCTGACGAAGTTGGGAGTGACTGACTGTTCCTGAATGAAGGAGTGGAGACTGCTGCCAGGATACTGGACATTCGCCAACATGATGTACTACACATGGTCACACACCAACCGTACATTAATGGAGTGAGTGTTCATTCAGTTCCTCTGCCTCTCCCCATTGACACGGCGACGCGGAAGAGGCGCAGGCACCATCAGGAATTCCACTATCCAGGGAATACCAAGTGATCTCTCATCCTGATTTTCCAGGCTAAGGGAGAAAACATACTTTATCAGTAAGTGTGTCGAGGACGGTGTACCAAAGATACGGCCGTTCCGCACTCGGACACCCTGGCTCAGTCAAGAGGTCCACTCCCTGCTGAAATCCCCGACCGAGTCGTTCAGGTCTGACGACCCTGACCTATATGAGAATCCTCGGTACAACGTACGGAAAGCCATCAGGGACGCCAAAAGTTAGCACCGCATCAAACTAGAATCTCAGGTCAACGGCAGTAACCCACGACGACTCTGATAAGGCCTACACGAGATGACAGGCTACAAAGCAAAGCCAGATCGACTATCTGGGGCTGGGCTATCCCTCCCCGATGATCGAACAGGTTCTGTGCCCGCTTTGAGCTGTCAGCCAATGCATCTGTGCCAGCCGCCCCAACAGCCATGGACACGCTCATACCCACTATTACAGCCTCAGAGGTAAGAGCTTTCTTCTTGAAAATGATTACGTGGAAAGTAAAGGGCGCCAACGTAGTCCCTGGGTGAGCACTCAATGCCCGCATAGACCAGCTGGCGAGATTATTCGCAGATATCTTCAACACCTCACTCCTTCGCCCCGAGGTCATCACCTCCGTCAAGTAGACCACCATTATACCAGTACCCAAGAAGACAAGGTAGAGTGCCTCAACCACTACCGACTGGTGGCCCTGACGTCTGTTATCATGAAATGCTTCCAGCACTCGTCATGAGACCGTTATTGATGTGGGCATCAACCCCGAAGAAGTGGGTCACTGCAGAAAAGTCATTTCTTTTTGAGCAAAACCAAGGGGCAAATTAAGACATGTTGCTGAGACAGGCAGGGCGTGCTGAGTCTAAGAAATAATTCCTGTCACGAACAAGGAGAATAAATCTGATGATCAGAAATCCACAAGTTGAATATGACAAAGAAATGAAATAAATGAAAGTGAGCAAACCCATTTCAATAGAACTCGTTCTCATTGTTAACGGGCGATCAGTAAGTTCGATGCAAGGATGTCCACCATAGTTGTGGGATAACAAACATTGTGATATTATCAAGGAAGAATGAAGCCTTTGAATTTGACAAGTAGAAACACCAAACTAGCGACGGATGCAAGGGAAAGCTTGAGGATTCATCGAACAACCGCAATTCTAGTGTCATTCAAAGAACATAGAAAATTCCAGCACAGGAACAGGCCCTTCGGCCCTCCCACCCTGCGCCGATCCAGATCCTTTATCTGAACCTGCCTTCTATTATCCAAGGATCTACATCCCTCTGCCCTCGCCCGTTCATATATCTGTCTAGATGCACCTTAAATGATGCTATCATGCCCGCCTCTACCACCTCCGCTGGCAAAGCGTTCCAGGCACCCACCACCCTCTGCGTAACAAACGTTCAACGCACATCTCCCTTCAACTTTCCCCCTCTCACATTGAAATCGTGACCCTTTGTAATTGACACCCCCACTCTTGGAAAAAGCTTGTTGCTATCCACCCTGTACATACCTCTCATAATTTTGTAGACCTCAATCATATCCCCCCCCCCGCAACCTCCATATTTCCAACGAAAACATTCCTCATCTACTCAACCTTTCGTCATAGCAAACACCCTGCATATCAGGCAACATCCTGGTGAACCTCCTCTGCACCCTCTCTGAAGCTTATCATAGAATTTACAGTGCAGAATGAGGCCATTCGGCCCATCGAGTCTGCACCGGCTCCTGGAAAGAGCACCCTAGCCAAGGTCAACACCTCCACCCTATCCCCATAACCCAGTAACCCCACCCAATCCAACACTAAGGGCAATTTTGAACACTAAGGGGAATTTATCATGGCCAATCCACCTAACCTGCACATCTTTGGACTGTGGGAGGAAACCGGAGCACCCGGAGGGAACCCACGCACACACGGGGAGGATGTGCAGACTCCACACAGACATTGACCCAAGCCGGAATCGAACCTGGGACCCTGGAGCTGTGAAGCAATTGTGCTATCCAAAATGCTACCGTGCTGCCCTACCTCTCCGTACCCCACCTCTTCATTAACCCGAGGAAGGAGCACTGCTCCGAAAGCTAGTGATTCTTAACAAACCTGTTGGACTTTAAACTGGTGTTGTTAAACTGTTTACCAAATTCCCGGCTGAGCACTGAAATGTCATAATATTCAAGACAAGTGTCAAGAGCTGGGACTCGCGGCACTAGTGTGGGTTAGATGATGTTTATCTTTTTTCCCTGCAGGCTTGTTTGGTCCAAGGGCCTTTTCTGTACTGTCCGATTCTTTGAAGGCCATCCCGCCCTTTCCAGAATGAAGCAAATAATCGTGACCGAAAGGAATCATGTCAAATCAGACCAACTTGGAAGTCACACGTGCTTGCCATCCGTCCATTGATTCTGTCTACACGTCGCACTGCCTCAGGACGGCAGACAGCATTGGCAAAGACCCCTCCAGACCCTTCCATCAGGCAGAAGATACAGAAGTCTGAAGACTCACACATCCAGACATAGGAACAGACCGTTCCCTCGAGATAATCTAGTCCACTCCTCCACCATACCCAGTACCTCTCCAGGCACCCATGGCACCGTCCCATGCAATCGCTGAAGGTGTGACACCTGCCCCTTTCCCTCTTCCATGCTTAACATCCCAGGCCCAAAACACTCATTCCAGGTTAAGCAGCGTTTCACTTGCAGCTCTTCTAATCTGGTCTATTGCATTCGCTGCTCCCAATATGGTCCTCCCTATATCGGAGAGGCCAAACGCAGACTGTGTGAAAGCTTTGCTGAGCACCTTCGGTCTGTGCGCATTCAGGACCTGGATCTTCTCGTTGCTTGCTATTTTAACACAAGACCCTACGCCCATGATCACATGTCTGTCCTTAGCCTGATACAATGTTTCAGTGAAGCGCGGCGCAAGCTCGAGGAACAACATTGCATCTTCCAGTTAGGCACGCTCTAATCTTCCGGTCTCAACATCGATTTCACCAACTTCAGATGATTAGCTCTACCCCACCTAGACCCATTTGTTATCATCCCATTTATTTCAACTGTCTCTTACCATTTCTTTCTTTCTTGTCTTTCTTAATACATACTTAATCCCAACGCCAATCTTATCCACATTTCCTTACCCCTTCTCCCCTTTGCATCTCCCTTCCCTTCCCCCCACATCTCCATCTGTCACAGTTTAGCCTCTGATGCTAGTTTATCTCCTGTTTGGTCTCTCACATCTTTTGTTCTTTCTGGGGACTGCCATTAAAGCTCTTTCCCCTTGGTTTCAGTGGCTATTGCACGCCGTTTCCCTTGGTTTCTGTGGCTGTTAGCACCCCGTTTCCCTGGGTTTCTGTCGCTGTTAGCACCCCTTTTCACTGGGTTTCTGTCGCTGTTAGCACCCCTTTTTCATTGGTTTCTGTGGCTATTGCACGCCGTTTCCCTGGGTTTCTGAGGCTGTTAGCACCCCGTTTCCCTGGGTTTCTGTGGCTATTAGCACCCCGTTTCCCTGGGTTTCTGTCGCTGTTAGCTCCCCGTTTCCCTGGGTTTCTGTGGCTATTAGCACCCCGTTTCCCTGGGTTTCTATGGCTGTTAGCACCCCGTTTCCCTGGGTTTCTGTCGCTGTTAGCACCCCGTTTCCCTGGGTTTCTGTCGCTGTTAGCACCCCTTTTCCCTGGGTTTCTGTCGCTGTTAGCACCCCTTTTTCCTTGGTTTCTGTGGCTATTGCACGCCGTTTCCCTGGGTTTCTGTCGCTGTTAGCACCCCTTTTTCCTTGGTTTCTGTGGCTATTGCACGCCGTTTCCCTGGGTTTCTGTGGCTGTTAGCACCCCGTTTCCCTGGGTTTCTGTGGCTATTAGCACCCCGTTTCCCTGGGTTTCTATGGCTGTTAGCACCCCGTTTCCCTGGGTTTCTGTCGCTGTTAGCACCCCGTTTCCTTGGGTTTCTGTCGCTGTTAGCACCCCTTTTCCCTGGGTTTCTGTCGCTGTTAGCACCCCTTTTTCCTTGGTTTCTGTGGCTATTGCACGCCGTTTCCCTGGGTTTCTGTGGCTGTTAGCACCCCGTTTCCCTGGGTTTCTGTGGCTGTTAGCACCCCTTTTCCCTGGGTTTCTGTGGCTGTTAGCACCCCGTTTCCCTGGGTTTCTGTGGCTGTTAGCACCCTGTCTCCCTGGGTTTCTGTGGCTGTTAGCACCCCGTTTCCCTGGGTTTCTGTCGCTGTTAGCACCCCGTTTCCCTGGGTTTCTGTGGCTATTAGCACCCGTTTCCCTGGGTTTCTGTCGCTGTTAGCACCCCGTTTCCCTGGGTTTCTGTGGCTATTAGCACCCGTTTCCCTGGGTTTCTGTCGCTGTTAGCACCCCGTTTCCCTGGGTTTCTGTCGCTGTTAGCACCCCGTTTCCCTGGGTTTCTGTGGCTATTAGCACCCTGTTTCCCTGGGTTTCTGTGGCTGTTAGCACCCTGTCTCCCTGGGTTTCTGTGACTGTTAGCACCCCGTTTCCCTGGGTTTCTGTCGCTGTTAGCACCCCGTTTCCCTGGGTTTCTGTCGCTGTTAGCACCCCGTTTCCCTGGGTTTCTGTGGCTATTAGCACCCCGTTTCCCTGGGTTTCTGTGGCTGTTAGCACCCTGTTTCCCTGGGTTTCTGTGGCTGTTAGCACCCTGTCTCCCTGGGTTTCTGTGACTGTTAGCACCCCGTTTCCCTGGGTTTCTGTCGCTGTTAGCACCCCGTTTCCCTGGGTTTCTGTCGCTGTTAGCACCCCGTTTCCCTGGGTTTCGGTCGCTGTTAGCACCCCGTTTCCCTATGTTTCTGTGGCTGTTAGCACCCTGTCTCCCTGGGTTTCTGTGACTGTTAGCTCCCTGTTTCCCTGGGTTTCTGTGGCTGTTAGAACCCCGTTTCCCTGGGTTTCTGTCGCTGTTAGCACCCCGTTTCCCTGGGTTTCTGTGGCTATTAGCACCCCGTTTCCCTGGGTTTCTGTCGCTGTTAGCACCCCGTTTCCCTGGGTTTCTGTGGCTATTAGCACCCCGTTTCCCTGGGTTTCTGTGGCTGTTAGCACCCTGTATCCCTGGGTTTCTGTGGCTGTTAGCACCCTGTCTCCCTGGGTTTCTGTGACTGTTAGCACCCCGTTTCCCTGGGTTTCTGTCGCTGTTAGCACCCCGTTTCCCTGGATTTCTGTCGCTGTTAGCACCCCGTTTCCCTGGGTTTATGTCGCTGTTAGCACCCCGTTTCCCTGGGTTTATGTCGCTGTTAGCACCCCGTTTCCCTGGGTTTCTGTCGCTGTTAGCACCCAGTTTCCCTGGGTTTCTGTGGCTGTTAGCACCCCGTTTCCCTGGGTTTCTGTGGCTGTTAGCACCCCGTTTCCCTGGGTTTCTGTGGCTATTAGCACCCCGTTTCCCTTGGTTTCTGTGGCCATTAGCACCCCTTTTCCCTGGGTTTCTGTGGCTGTTAGCACCCCGTTTCCCTGGGTTTCTGTGGCTGTTAGCACCCTGTCTCCCTGGGTTTCTGTGGCTGTTAGCACCCTGTTTCCCTGGGTTTCTGTGACTGTTAGCACCCCGTTTCCCTGGGTTTCTGTCGCTGTTAGCACCCCGTTTCCGTGGGTTTCTGTGGCTATTAGCACCCCGTTTCCCTGGGTTTCTGTGGCCATTAGCACCTCTTTTCCCTGGGTGTCTGTGGCTATTAGCACCCCGTTTCCCTGGATTTCTGTGGCTGTTAGCACCCCGATTCCCTGGGTTTCTGTGGCTGTTAGCACCCCGTTTCCCTGGGTTTCTGTGGCTATGACTCATCTTTCATTCTCACTCCACGGTATAAAAGTTTCCCACGGCCTCTGACTGTTAGCGTGGACAAAGAGTCATTGGACTCAAAACGGTAACTCTTTTCTCTCCCTGCAGATGCTGCCAGACCTGCTAATGTTTTCCAGCGTTTTCTCTTTCGTTTCAGATTCCAGCATCCGCAGTAATTTGCTTTTAAACAGTTTATTCCCCACAGCTACTCGGCTGCTGAACGACTCTCCCATGGACAGACATGTTCCCTGTAAGAACGCTATTGATGACGCACTATACTGCTTTGCTCATGTACTGCATGTTTGGTCCATGTTCCGAACTGGAACCAATCACTAGTTGTTAACGTACCATTTGACTCTGTCGATTATTCTTCTGCCTACTATGTGCGTACTGTGTACATTCCCTTGGCTGCACAAAACATGCTTTTCACTGTAGTCCGGTTCATGTGGCGATAAATATCAATCAAAGCTTCGATCATGCCTTATCAGAAAAGATGGGTTCCGTGGTGAGACCAGAATCTGACTCTGCGCTTCCCCGGTGGTAATTCCACCCCCACCAATACAGCCGCTATAGCAGGAGTTAAACAGGGAACACTCTGTTCAAACAAAGATGGGAATGTTGGTCATAAACTACATTTGGTGACGCAGCATTGATAAGGACATTGACGTTTTCTGCCAGGCACAGCAAACGTCTCCACCCAGGACGGACCGTTCGTTGACAAGGTTAATTTTGATTTCGCTGCTGCTTTCTTCGGCAGAATGTTCCTGCGCCGAGTGACCGCCCAGTCCAAGTGGTGGGATGATTAGGGCATCGGGACAGTATCCTCAGCAGCCACCGTAGACACTCTACATTGAATGGCTGTGATCCAAGGACACCCTGGGCATTAGTGTCCTACAATGGCGCTGCATTCACCAAGGGATATTTTCAACGCTGTGTCAAACAAAATGACATCCACTACATCCAAACAGCTCCGTATCGCCCGGCCTTGGGCGGGTTAGCAGCGGTCAGCTCAGCCATTCAGTTCGCAGTGAAGAAGCAACCAAACAGACCATTGCGCATTAAATTGGTAAATGTCCTTCTCTCGGAGAACGCTCCACGTCACGCCCCCCTCCCCCCGCCCCTGCCCCCCGCTCTTCCCACTACTCGACTCACGCCCGCAGAGTTATTAATTGGTCGGCACGAGCAGACTCGATTAGCCCTCGTTTTCCCCAATCATGCAATAAGGCGAAAGGTGCATTGGGCTCCCAATACCGGCAGCGTGACTCGGCAAAGGGAGACATGTTATTTAAACTCGGTGACCTGGTCTGAGAAATAAACTGCTTCAGACCCACTGTGGTTACCCGGCAGAATTGTGGTCAAATCTGTCCCAGTCTTGTACATGATGGATTTGCAAGGCGGGCAAGTGAAGAAGTATGCTGACCCTGTAAGGTGCTGATCGGACACACGCCCACTGTCAGAACAGTTGGACCCATCAGGCATCACCACTGACCCTGTGGCGGAGCTGACCAGAAGTCATGGGGAGTTCGGTAGAGAACCCGCCGATGACCTCTGAGGGAGCTGGAAAGGGTGCGCCTCCGAAGCAGTGCTCGAATCCTTAAGGTAACCTCCTCCTGCTCACAACGACAATATCTCACTGGTGGAGGAGCAGAATGAGGGACTGAGGCGCTGCACCGTGTTTCAGAAGCTATTGACAGATTAACTCTATCAAGGACAGTTCTGGACGTTCACACTGTCAGCTCTCAGCCTTTTTTCCTACATAGTTGGCTGGAAATGTTGTCTCAATGTTACTGAGGGACGTTAGGGCGAGGAGTGCGACAGCGTTTTGAAGGGGTGATACCTTGTGGTCCACGTCATCAGGTTGGACCGATCCTGGATGAAAGCTCGAACTCCGGTGAATGGGGAAAGAGTGAGGAGGGGGAGGCGGCTGGGGGCAGGGGCCCGAGCTGAGCGGTTTCGGGTGTCGAGAGAAAATAGCTGTTCCACTTAACCCTGTCCTTGTTCTCAATAAATCAGTTACGTTATACAAAAGACTCCGAGTGCTCCCTCAAACCACTACACTTTAATCGTTACCATTCCTGAAACGAGGTTTTTAATGCCAGGTGCAGAGAAGGTCAATAAAATGATGACTTTAACGGCCATTGATAACATTATACACACACTGGTGTGAGGCTTCAGGTCATGTTTAATGAGGTGACACATTTCAGTGATCACCTCCATGTTGAATCAGAGTCCGATCGCAGTCGGCTCCTGGGTTAGCTGTAGGTTGGCAAATCGTTCTTGTAAACCCTGAACAGACACCCTACTCATCTCCCCTTACAGGGCTTCCACTCTCTGCAGCACCTGCTCCACATGATGGCCAAGCTGTAGGTCCAGATACACAGTATCTACAATCCTCACAGCTCGTCCAGAGATGGATCACAGAACCCTTTGTTCTCCCTGAATGTATGCGGCAGCTCACAACACAACATCCAGAAACCCATCGGCAGAACTTCCACTAACTTTCCAATAAGAGAACTGGACAAGAAATACAAATTGATTAATGTTCACATTCATTGGAAATGGAGAAGGGGGTGAGATAAATTTGCGGTGAGACTGAATTTCAATCACAGAATGGGAGATATTGATATTCAGATGCTGCCAGACTGGGAACCAATGTAGATCAGAGAGCACCGGGATGATAGGTGACTGGCATTGGCTGAGAGTTAGGATATGGAAAACAGAGTTGCGGATGATCTGTGCTCCATGAAGGTTTGTAACATAACTTGTGTGACTAGAATATCATGGGAATTATCAAGTCTGTTTAAACAATGACACATTATAGTTTATTCTGCATCTCAGGTGAGGCAGGGTGTCGATGGCATGTGGGCAGGATTGTAAGTGTTGAGCACACATTTGAATAAAGTATTACAGTGTCAAAGGGAGCGTGGATTGTGAATAACCTCCGTATCAACCAGAGCGCGGAGTAGAGACACTGGATACCGACTGAAATAAGTGACTGGGACTGAAGCATACTGATTGAATCTTTCCAAGATGTAAATTATGAGAGAAATATTGCACTTTCAGTAGATTATACAGTGAATAACTGGACAATGAGACTTACCAGTTACACCAACAATAGCCAGGATAGGATAGTAACCCACTTGAATAATCATAAGTGCGCCTTTGATCCGCCATGGTATATAACCAGACGAAATACAGTAAAATCCCTCGTATAAACTCCTGTCCATTTTTGTAATGTTCCGATCGATCGTACTCAGATTCTGATCCAATGTTAGAATGTTGTTCTGAGATTCTGATCCAATGTTAGAATGTTCCGATCGATTTCTTAGATTTTGATTCCTTCTCTGGGTCTCTGCTAGTGTTCGATTTGATGCTCCCGCTCTCATAGTATGGGGTAACACATCGAAATGAATTCCTTATTAATAGAAGAGGATAATTCTCCAGCGACCCAATTATGATTCAAGGAGACTGATATTAATTGCAGTCACTAAACAAACAGGTTTTGTTAACCCCTTTCAATCCAAAACTTTTTAAATCACAATTAAGTCAAAAAGGGAGCATTTCTCCAGGCTAGGAGGCTGGGAACACACGAAGCAAGTGTGCAATACAAGGAAAGTAGAAATAAAATGAAGCATTGAGTCACGAGGGCTAAAGTCTTTGGCCAGCAGGAGTAAGGAAAATCCCAAGGCTTTTGATACATATATAAAGAGCAAGAGGGTAGCCAGAGAGAGGTTTGCGTCACGCAAGGACAGGGGTGGGAATCTGCGTGGAGTCAGAGGTATTAAATGAGTTCTTTGTGTCAGTGTTCACCAAGGATAAGGGCTTGATGGATGATGAGTCTGGGGAAGGGTGTGCAGATGGTGGCTGTTATGTCGAGGTCAAACAGGAGCAGGTATTGAGTTTTGAAAAGCATTAAGCTAGACACGTTCATGGGACCTGAAGGGAAGTCACCTGAGGGAGGCAATGCAGGGAATTGCGGGGCCTTGAGAGGAATGTTTATATCCTCACGGACTACAGGGCAGGTCGTAGAGGATTGGAAAATGGCCAATGTTGTTCCTTTGTTTCAGAAGGGTAACAAGGATACACCAGGTAATTACCGGCTGGTGAGCCTCATGTCAGTGCTCGGGAAATTATTGGAGAGGATTCTTCGAGACAGAATTTACACAATTTGGAAATAAGTGGAACGCATTAGCGAGAAGCAACATGGGTTTACGACGTGGAGGTCGTGTCTCACTAACTTGATCGTGTTTATCGAGGAAATGACGAAGATGATTGATGAGGGTAGGGCATTAGATGGACTTCAGTAAGGTCTTTGACAAGGTCCCTCATAGCAGACTGGTATAGAGGATGAAGTCGCACGGGGTCAGAGGTGTGCTGGCAAGATTAATACAGAACTGGAAGAGCAGCACGGTGGCACAGTGGTTGGCGTTGCTGCCTCAAGGCGCCAATTTCCCAGGTTCGATCCCGGCTCTGGGTCATTGTCCGTGTGAAGTTTGCACATTCTCCCCGTGTTTGCATGGGTTTCGCCCCCACCACGCAAAGACGTGCAGAATAGATGATTTGGCCACGCTAAATTGCCCAGTAATAGGAAAGAAATGAATTGGGTACTCTAAAAAAACAACGTTTAAATAAAAAAGAAAAGGCTCGGTCGCAGAAGACACTTCTACGCAGTGGAAGCAGCAGGGAGCAGTGGAAACGTGCGTTTCTTAATGGAGCCCTGTGAATATTGGCGTTCGAACGGAATAAATGCTGGGACCATTACTGTTTGTAGTATCTGGAAATGATTTGGAGGAAAATGCAACTGGTTTGATCAGTAAATTTGCGGATAACACAAGGTTTCGAGGAATTGCGGATAGTGATGAGGACGGTCAGAGGATACAACAGGATATAGAACGGTAGGAGACTTGGGCGTTGAGATGGCAGCTGGAGTTTATATACGGACAAATGCGAGGTAATTCATTTTGTAAAGTGCAATACAGGTGGAAAATATACAGTAACTGGCAGAACCCTGAAGAGTATTAATAGGCAAAGGGATCTGGGTGTCCAGCTACATACGTCACTGAAGGTGGCAACGCAGCGGGGGAAGATCGTCAACAAGACATAATGCATGTTTGCCTTAATCGGCCGGGGCATTGAGCTTAGAAATTGGCAAATGAGTTACGTGGCACTTGGAATATAGTGTTATATTCTGGTCGCCACACTATCAGAAGGATGTGGAGACTTTGGACAGGGAGCAGACACGATTTACCACGATGCTGCCTTGTCTGTAGGTCATTAGCTATGAGGAGAGGTTGTAGAAACATGGTTTGTTCTCATTGGATCGACGGAGATTGTGGGCGACCTGATAGAATTCTACAAGATTGTGGGCGGCATGGACAGAGTGGATAGTCAGAAGTTTTTTTTAACCAGAGTTGATGAAACAATTACTGGGGGGGGGGGGGGCATAGGTTTAACGTGCAGGGGGAATGGTTTAAAGAAGATTTCGAGGCGAGCTTGTTACACAGAGGGTGGTTCGTACCTGGTACCCACTGCCGGGGGAGGGAGTGGAACGATATACGATAGCACCTTTTAAGGGACATCTTGACAAATACATGAATATGATGGGAATAGAAGGATATGGCACCAAGAAGGGTAAGTGGCTTTTGTTCAGAAGGGCAGCACGACCGGTGCAGGACTGAAGGGCAGAAGGTATTGTTCTTGTGCTGTAATTGGCTTTGTTCTTTGAAGTAGAAGGTAAACACGGTCTGGTTTGTAAGTATGTGAGTAACTGAGGGATGAAAAGCTGCAAATAGCGGAAACACTGACCGCAATATTAAATCCTCCTTTGATAGGTGCGTCGTTTCAGGTGACTAGACGATTATCATTGTCAAGACGCCCCTTAAACGTCACTCTCATATTTGTTTCCACCACCTCTTTCGGCTGCAAGTGCCAGACACCATCATTTAGAAAGGGAGAAATAGAGATTGCCAGGCACCATCATTTACAAAGGGAGAAATAGAGAGACAACTCGGTTTATGTTGGTTGAACTCGATGTGTTCTCACTGGAACGATGGAGGGAGGGGGCGAACTGATGGAAGTCCAGAAAATTGTGAGGGATATGAACAGTGGTTAGTCGCTTTTTTCGAGGGTGGAAGAGTCAGTTACTCGGGGACATAGGTTTTAGGTGCGAGGGGTACAGTTTCGAGCAGATGTGCAAGGCAGGATTTTTACACAGTGGGTAATGGGAGCCTGGAACTCGCGACCAGAGGAGGCGGTGAACGCAGCTACGACATTTACTTTTTAGGGGCGTATCGACTCCTTCATGAATAGGATTGGAGCAGAGTGAAAGGTACTCCGGAAATGTGAAAGAATTTAGCTTAGACGGTGCCATGGTCGGCGGAGGCCTGGAGGGTTAAAGGGCCTGTTCCTGAACAATACTTGACTTTGTTCTTTGACAAGGCAGTCAGTATAATCTTAGCCGTGGGAAAATGTCTACAGGTCAGAATGGAGGACAGGAATATCGCTTCTCAGTGAGGCAATGGTGTTTATGAGTGACCAGAAGCTCGGCTATTGTTCAGGAAAATCGCATTTAATGCCCTTAATCTAGTTTCTTTTCAAAGAAACTGAAGGATTGATAAGGATACCGATCTTCATTCATGCACTTGTAGTATCTTGATAGACCAGTGGCCTCTCGCTGGATTAATGTATAACTTGCATTTAAAGTAAGCAGTCTGGAAAGCGAATAAGATAAAAAGCCTCCAAACTACAGGCTGGCGAGGAACCGCGCGCCGCCCTCAGGTTTCACAGGATCAGGCCCATTGTCTAATTGAATGACATTATGCCCCATGATTCTTGCTTCTTTACGGGGAAGGCTACCATAGCCCTCCCCGATAGTCCCTGATTAACATTCTCAAAGAACAAATACACTACTTACAAAAATGTACAACACACATCTTTCAAAGCAGTCCCTTATTGCAGCGTCTTTCAATCTCAGAGTTACGACCTTGGTCAGACGCGGCAATCCCGACCGCGGGTGAAGCGTCCACCGGCTTCCCGCGATGATCTTTTCAGAATTCCGGCCCCGACAGATCGTTCAATACAAACGATGGAGTTTTCCCGCCAGAAGCGTTGGCAGAGGACTAGTCACGAGCGCGGCACGTACACTGAAGTCACGCGCCATCTGCACCCCTGATTTGGCCGCAAGGTCGTGAAGGAGAGATTCCTGCATTTGCAACTAACTGTCAGCAATCCAGCAACAGGACTGTGTGAAGAATATAACATGTCTCATTGTGTAATAAGGAAGAGAGGGCCAGCGTCACAAATAGGCCAAGACCTCACAATTGAATCTTTTGGAGCGAGCTTTACAGGAGAGTCCAGGACAAAGCAGCCCTGGTGTGAGCTGTATCCAGGACTCCAGGACTTCTGAGTAATACCCAACAAAGAAAATAACGGAAATCGAGGACAAAGAAGACTAAAAATAATTCAATGATGTGTGTTGTCTTAATTTTGCCAATGAGAACCAGGATGTTAATACATATGTGTTGTATGGCGGGAGGTACTGTTAATACAAAGTTTAAAACGCTCAAAATCTCAAACATGGCGATTTCGAGGACAAACCTCTTTGGTTCAAAGGATGCAACGAGAATTTAAATCGTCAGCTAAAGTCCTCAGCAGAAATGTTACATCGAATGACAAACAAAGCAAATGAGGTTCTGAGGATGAAGCAGGTTCACCGGTTGCATTAAATATAGGAAATAACGGTGGGCCACGGAGGTCGGCAAGGGTGGGTCGCGAAGATCAGCTGGCTGGATTGTGAAGGTCAACCAGCATTGCTCGTGAAGGCATGTTTCCCGAAGTTTAGCCATTTGGTAAAAGTGGGTCTCGGGAAAAACGTTTGAATAACACAATCTCACAGCGTCAACCTGTCAGGGGACTTATAGATCCTTTGAAAGCGACACAATTGCATCGGTATTCACCAAGGAGAGGAACATGACGGATGTTGAGGTTCGGGATGGATGTTTAAATACTCTAGGTCAAGTCGGCATAAGGAAGAGGGAATATTTGGGCATTCTAAAAGGCATTAAGGTGGACAAGTCCCAAGGTGCGGATGAGATCTATCCCAGGTTACTGAGGGAAGCGAGGGACGAAATGGCTGGGGCCTTAACATATATCGCTGCAGCATCCTTGAGCACGGGAGAGGTCCCGGAGGACTGGAGAATTGCTAAGTTGTCCCTTTGTTTAAGAAGGGCGGCAGGGATAATCCAGGGAATTATAGACCTGTGAGCTTGACGGCAGTGGTAGGCAAACTGTTGGAGATGATACTGAGGGATAGGATCTATTCACATTTGGTAGAAAATAGACTTATCAGTAATAGGCAGCATGATTTTGTGCCGGGAAGATCATGTCTTACAAACTTAACAGAATTCTTTGAGGAAGTGACAAAGTTAATTGATGAGGGAAGGGCTGTAGATGTCATATACATGGACTTTAGTAAGGCGTTTGATAAAGTTTCACATGGCAGGTTGATGGAAAAAGTGAAGTCGTATGGGGTTCAGGGTGTACTAGCTAGATGGATAAAGAACTGGCTGGGCAACAAGAGACAGAGAGTAGTGGTGGAAGGGAGTGTCTCAAAGTGGAGAAATGTGACTAGTGGTGTTCCACAGGGATCGTGCTCCGACCACTGTTGTTTGTGATATACATAAATGATCTGGACAATGGTAGAGGTGGTCTGATTTGCCAGTGTGCAGGTGATACTAAGATTGGTGGAGTTGCAGATAGCGAGGGGGACTGTCAGAGAATACAGTAAAACATAGATAGATTGGAGACTTGGGCAGAGAAATGGCAGATAGAGTTCAATCCAGGCAAATGCGAGGTGATGCATTTTGGAAGATCTAATTCAAGAACGGACTATACGGTCAATGGAAGAGTCCTGTGGAAAATTGATGTACAGAGAGATCTGGGAGTTCAGGTCCATTGTACCCTGAAGGTGGCAACGCAGGTCGATAGAGTGGGCAAGAAGGCATGCAACATGCTTGCCTTCATCGGACGTGGTATTGGGTACAAGAGTCGGCAGGTCATGTTACAGTTGTATAGGACTTTGGTTTGGAATACTGCGTGCATTTCTGGTCGCCACATTACCAGAAGGATGTGGATGCTTTCGAGAGGGTGCAGAGGAGGTTCACTAGGATGTTGCCTGGTATGGAGGGTGCTAGCTATGAAGAAATGTTGAGTAGGATTGTTTTCGTTCGAAAGACGGAGGTTGAGGGGGGGGGGACCTGTTTGAGGTCTACAAAATTATGAGAGGTATGGACAGGGTGGATCGCAACAAGCTTTTTCCAAGAGTGGGAGTGTCAATTACAAGGGGTCACGATTTCAAGGTGAGAGGGAGAAAGTTTAAGGGAGATGTGCGTGGACAGTTTTTTACGCAGAGGGTGGTGGGTGCCTGGAACGCTTTGCCAGCGGAGATGGTAGAGGCGGGCACAATAACATCTTTTAAGATGCATCTAGACAGATACATGAACAGGCGGGGAACAGAGGGAAGTAGATCCTTGGAAAATAGGCGACATGTTTAGATATAGGATCTGGATCGGCGCAGGCTGGGAGGGCCAAAGGGCCTATCCCTGTGCTGTAATTTTCTTTGTCCTTTGTTCAATTTACTTTCGAGAGCATCAGCAGTGAAGCTGACTGGCATTTGGCCCTCAACGGGCTGATACTTAATTGGCGATGATGAAACTATTCTGGGATATTACCAGCACCCCAGAAACAATCCTGACTTGGTCCTTGGGGAAGTTTGCAGCAGTATTACTTTCATTCGCATCCATATTACTGACAGGTCTTGTCAGTAATACCTGTGAAAACAGACCCTTTTTCTGGGACAAGACCTCAGATGGCCCACGGCTGGAGAAAGTCTGCACAATTTACCCACCATTGCTGGTGAAGTTGTGGACATCATTTATTGTATTTCCAGTCACTTGGACTGTGCATTTCGAATAAACAAGAACATGGTGCCATAAATGGGCCACCAATGTCGACGTGCATTCTCACCCAGTGG
This sequence comes from Scyliorhinus torazame, assembly GCF_047496885.1. NCBI lineage: Eukaryota > Metazoa > Chordata > Chondrichthyes > Carcharhiniformes > Scyliorhinidae > Scyliorhinus > Scyliorhinus torazame. The sequence continues at coordinate 48,649,164 of NC_092729.1, forward strand.
CAATCTGGCGACGCCCAAGGGTGTGTAAGGGGCGCAGACAGCAAGTGTTGCGATATTTATCGCCGGTCGCACTGCTTGAGCAGATTCTTCAGGTTGATGTCCATCCTGGGTCATCACGCGTAGCTGCGTACCAGCATCAGCAAATTTGTCATGCCAGAATTGGCGGAGTGTTGCTCCTGTCACAATAGTTTATTTGCGGGAGTGGGAATGACCACCCAAGCCCCCCACAATAACACGGTGAGTTCACAACTTAACTCATCTGCTCTTAACTGGAAGGGTCGCAGTAATTCAAATATATTATCACACTGCCAGCCATGAAGGACCATGTCCTTGACTCGAGATAACAATGGGTCCCTTTGTGTCCATTGTTTGACCAGCGTCATTGACACCTGTGGGACCGTTGCAGGCTATGGCACACTTGGCGAGTATGCGGTCATTCAGGACTCGAAACTTTAGTTCTTTTCTCTCCATACTGACTGACCTGCTGAGATTTTCCAGCATTTTCACGTTTGGTTTCAGATTCCAGACTCTGCAGTAATTTGCTTTTATCCAGCCTATCAGGCCCTGGAGTCCCAACAGAAGTGACAACCAATTAATCCTGTAAAGTTTCGGAGCTATTTGGCCCTTGACTGCAGGACTTAAGGACTTACAGGCACCAGATTTATAATTAAAACACATCAGATGTGTATTTATAATATAAATAGAGACGTTATGTATTGATTATACTGGAATAAAAGTCTGCGAATCTACTACCATCTCCTTTCAGCGTTCCACCCTATATGGAAACATACACTACATGCACAGGTAGAGAGAGTCGGAGTGGGGAAATAAAAGTGGATTAATGTGAAATGGATGATCTGCGTCCTTGCTACCATTGTTTATGTTGCTTTTTTCAACTCACTGCCCTTCCAAGGTTATTTTTTTTAAATGGCCCTACCTTCAGCTGTTCCTGAACTGAAAACTCTTGTCATTCAATCTGAGCGTAGAGAGAGAAAGATCTTTAATTTCAACTCTGAGAAATTACAGGCGACAGACAGAGCTAAGCGATTCTGCATTGAACGCATCAGATCTAAGATCTGTAGTTCTGCAACATTCAGCCGTGAATGGTGGTGGTCAATTCAACAACTCACTGGAGGAGGAGGTTCTACAAATATTCTCATCCTCAATTATGATGGGGCCCAGCAATTTTGTGCAAAAGATAAACTGAGTAATTCGTAAAAATCTTCAGACGGATGTGCCGAGAGAATGATCTATCTCGATCTCCTCCAGAGGTCCCCAGCGCCACAGATGACAGTCTTCAGCCAATACGACTCACTCCACGTGATACCAAGAAAATGCTGAAGGCACTGGATACTACAAATGCGATGGGTACTGACTACATCCCCTTAATAGTACTGAAAACTTAGAACGTAGATCATAGAACAGTGCAGCACATTACAGGCCCTTCAGCCCACGATGTTGTGCCGACCAGTTGTCCTAAACTAAGATCAACCTAACGTACACCCCTTCAATTTACTGCTGTCCATGTGCCTGTCTAAGAGTCGCTTAAATGTCCCTAATCACTCTGACTCCACCACCTCTGCGGCAGTGTATTCCACACACCTGTACACGTCTGACTAAAGAACATACCACTGACATCTCCCCTGTACCTTCCTCTAATTACCGTAAAATTATGTCCCCCCCTGACAGCCATGTCCACCCTGGGGGAAAGTCTCTGGCTATCCACTCTCTCCATGCCTCTCATCACTTTGTACACCTCTATCAATTCACCGCTCTGCCTTCTTCGCTCCAGTGAAAAAAGCCCTAGCTCCCTCAACCTTTCTTCATATGACATGGCCCCTCGTCCAGGCAGCATCCTGGTAAATCTCCTCTGTACCCTCTCCAAAGCATCCACATCCTTCCAATAATGAGGCTGCCAGAACTGGACACAATATTCCAAGTTGGTCTAACTAGAGTTTTATAAAGCTGCAGCAAAACCTCGAAGCTCTTAAACTCAATCCCCCTGTTAGTGAACATCAACACACCATATACTTTCTTAACAACCCTATCAACCTGGGTGGCAACGTTGAGGGATCTATGTCCGTGGACCTCAAGATCCCTCTGTTCCTCCACGCTTCCAAGAATCCTGCATGTAACCCTGTATTCAGCATTCAAATTCGACCTTCCAAACTAAATGACTTCACATTTAGTAAGGTTGAACTCCATCTGCCACTTTTTAGCGCAGCTCTGCATTATGCCAATGTCCTGTTGTAACCTGCAACAACCTTCAACAGTATCTACAACTCCCCCAACATTTGTGTCATCGGCAAACTTACTAACCCACTCTTCAACTTCATCAGCCAAGTCATTTAAAAGAGCAGAGCTGAGGTCCCAGAACAGATCCTTGCGGTGAACCACTGGTCACCGACCTCCAGGCGGAATACTTTCCATCCACTACCACTCGCTGTCTTCTTGCGGCCAGCCAATTCTGTATCCAGACAGCCAAATTTTCCTGTATCCCACGCTACCTAACTTTCTGAATGAGCCTACCATGGGAACCTTATCAAATGCCTTACTGAAATCCATGTACACCACATCCACTGCCTCACCTTCATCAATGTGTCTCGTTTCATCCTGAAAGAATTCAATGAGGCTTGTGAGGCATGACCTGCCCCTCACAAAGCCATGCTGACTATCTTTAATCAAACTATGTTTTTCGAAATAATCATAAATCCTATCTGTCAGAATCCTTTCCAAAAAAACTGCTCAGCAAAGACGAAAGACTGATGGGTCTGTAATTCCCAGGGATTTCCCTATTCCCTTTTCTTGAATAGGGGAACATCATTCGTCTCCCTCCGATAATCCGTTATTAGTGCAGTGGAGAGTGAGCACGCAAAGATAATCGCCAACGGCGCAGCAATCTCCACTGACGCTCCCAGTAGTAACCTTGGGTGTGTCCCGTCAGAGCCAGGGGACTTATCTATCCTGATGCTTTTCAACATTTCCAGCACTTCCTCCTTCTTAATATGAAACTCTTCGAGTCGATTAACCTGGTTCACTGTTATCATGGGCAACAAGGTCACTCTCTCTAGTGATATCTGAAGCAAAATATTCATTTCGGTCCTCCCCATCTTTTCAGACTCTAGGCACAAGTTCCCTCCACTATCCCTGATCGGCCCTCCTCTCACTCTGACCATCCTCGTATTTCTCATATAAGTGTAGAACGCTTTGGGGTTTTCCCTAATCCTTTCCGCCAGGGCTTTTTCATGCACCATTCTAGCTCTCCTCAGTCCATTTATGGGTTCATTCCTGACTACCTGGTAACCCTCTGGAGCCGAGTCAGATCCTTGCTTCCTCAACCTTACGTAAGCTTCCTTCTTCCTCGTCTAGAAACTCTACTTCACTTGTCATCCAAGTCTCCTTCACCGTACCTTTCCGTCCACGTCTCAGTGGGACAAAACTATCCAGCACTCGCAGCAAGTGCTCCTTAAACAATCCCCACATTACTGTTGTGCATTTCTCCAAGAACAGTTGTTCCCACTTATGCCCCTCAGCTCCTGTCTAATAGCAGTATAATTTCCCCTCCCCCAATTAAATACCTTCCCATACTGTGTGTTCCTATTCCTCTCCATGACTATGGTCAAGGTCAAGGAGCTGTGGTCACTGTCACCGAAGTGCTCTCCCACCGAGACATCTGACACCTGACCATGGTTCATTGCCGAGCAACAAGACCAATATTATCTCCCCCCTAGTGGGCCTATATACATATTGAGTCAGGAATCCTTCCTGTACACACCTGATAAAATCTGCTCCATCCAAACCATTTGCACTAAGGAGGTTCCAGTCAATATTAGGGAAGTTCAAGTCACTCATGTGAACAACTCTGTTACTTCTGCACTTTTCCAAGACCTGCCGCCAAATCGGTTTCTCTATCTCTCTGCTGCTATTGGGATGTCTATAGAAAGCTCCCAATAAAGTGACTGCTCCTTTCTTGTTTTTGACTTCCACCCATACTGACTCAGGAGACAACCCCTCCTGAACTACATCCTTTTCTGCAGCTATGGTGCCCTCCCTCATGAACAGTATCACTCCCCCTCCTCTTTTATCGTCCTCCATATTCTTCTGAAAACATTTGAACTCCGGAACATCTAACAACCATTCCTGCCCCTGTGAAATCCATGTCTCCGTAATGGCCACAACATCGTAGTTCCAAGTACCGATCCACGCTCTAAATTCATCTCCCTTATTCCTGACACTCCTTGCATTGAAACAGACACACTTTAACCCATTCCACTGAGTATAACTTTGCTCTATGAACTGTCTATCCTTCCTCACAGACTTGCTGCATACTATTTCTGCCTGTTCAACAGCTACCCTATCTCTGATCCATAGCTCTGGTTCCCAACCCCCTGCCGAACTAGTTAAAACCCTCCCGAAGAGCTCTCGCAAACCCCCAACCCTGGATATTGGTGCTCCTCCAGTTTAGGTGCAATCCGTCCTTCATGTACAGGTCTCACCTTCCCCAGAAGATATCACAATGATCCACATATCTGAAGCCATCCCTCCTGCACCCGTCCTATAGCCACGTGTTCAGCTGCGCTCGCTCTCTGTTCCTTGCCTCACTTGCACGTGGCACCGGTAGCATTGCTGAGATCACGAGTCTGCTTGTCCTGCTCTTTAGCTTCCAACCTAACTCCCTACAATCACTTTTTAGATCCTCCACCCTTTTCTTAGCTATGCCATTGGTGCCGCTTGTGCTCTATAACTCGATGCACGCCGAGCCAGCTGTCCGAGTAGAGCTACAACATCGGCGTCTACCCGGCAATGTGTAAAATTGCCCAGGTGTGTCCTTTACGCAAAAAATAGGACTGATCTAATCCAACCAGTCAGTCTACTCTCCATCATCAGTAACGTGATGGAAGCAGTCATCAACAATGCAATCTATTGGCACTTATTCACGGACCCTCAGTTTGAGTTTCACCAGGTTTACTCAGCTCCTGAGCTCATTACAGCCTTGGTTCAAAAATGGACCAAAGCGTTGAATGCCAGAGCTGAGGTGAGAATTACTGCCCTTGACAACACGGCAGCTTTTGACCGAATATGGCATCAAGAAGCCCACGCTAACCTGGAGTCAATGGGAATCGGGGGGGGGGGGGGAGTTGTGGGGGGGGGGGGGTGCGGGGGCGGGGGTAGGGGGGGCGGACTGGTTGCTGGCTTCTGCTGCATCGAATCCACTGAAGCTGACTGCCAGAATATTCCTGTGAGAACATGGAAATTGATCCTTTAACCGGTTTGCAGTTGGCAGAGGTTCAAGTGATGGACGGCTTCAATCTCAACACCTCAACTCAATATTTACACATCAGCACATGAGGTGGAGTTTGGATGATCCTGCATCATTCCATTCAAAATGCCGTGTTAAACTGGGACAAAGCAGTCAGAACCTTTAGAGAGGTTTCCAGAGTATATTTGGTTCATAATCACGGAAGCACAGGAAAATAATGTGCAGAATAGACACTTCGGCCCATCGAGCCTGCTCTGCGGCATGAAAGGGACCTGATCGGCAAATGCTAATTCCATTTGCCATCAATTCAACCAATGTTGAGACGTGCCATGTGTTATCGAGGTATTTTTGAAGGATCTGAGGCAACCCGCCTCTAGCGCCCTCCAAGGCCGTGCATTCCAGACCGTCACCACACTCTGATTAATGTATTTTCCCCACAAATCGCCCTGAAACCTCCGCATCTCACCTTGAAATTGTGTCCCCCTCATAACTGACACTACAGCTAAAGGATCAGCTGTTCCCTATCTACTCTGCTCATGCCCCTCATAATGCTTTACACCTCAATCAGGTCGCCCCTCAGTCTTCCCTGTTCCAGTCAAGGCAACCCAAGCCTATCCAACCTCGCTTATAACTTAAATATTCCATCCCAGGCAACATCCCGGTAAAACGCCTCGACACCCACGCCAGTGCCGTCATATCCTTCATATAATATGGCGACCGGAATTACAAACAGTACTCCAGCTGTGATCACCAATGTCTTGTATCTCCACCACGAATTTCTTGCTGGCCTAATTTGTTGCCAAGGAAAGTCCTGAAATCAAAGCCAAAACCAGACACTATTGCAAATTATCGGACTTCAGAAGATAACTAAATCTCTCTCCGCCGCCAAGGGGATACCTGAGCACCTGAGTTCCTCGTTAACACCCCCGCTTGTTAAGTGGGAGACCATGGTTCAATTCCCCAACGGGAACTCTGAAGTTGCCCAGGACCTCCACTGGCTGGTTTTCTCACACTGGCACATGGCCTGTCGATTCCAACTGGTGCACATCGCACAACAGATGAACTCAGCAGCGCGGTCTGAACATTACTTCAAATTAACTATCACCAAAACCGTTGTGCAGTGACTGGGCACCTCATTTTGTATTCATACAACTCCTCGCGGAAAGTCAAAATCCTGTGCTGCACTCAACATGCAGCGTTTGCCGCAAACAACATTCAGTAGCATAAACACCGCCACAACTTTCCAGATCTTTGAAACGGTAAGGTCTGCCAATGAATTAATTATCAATAAAATCAACCAGGATCGAGCAGTGACGCACGGTTACTTATTCGGTGCAGAATCACACTTCCAGGTGACCTGCATACTGTGGCATTCAGCAAATATTAATCAAACTACGATGAATACCCAATAAACAGTGGACGGAAATCACAGTGGGCCCGAAATGTGTGCACCATTCGCAACTTGAGTCGCTCGTGCGCCGCACATTCACGGCGTGACAACACAGGGAGTGCAGGCATGCGCGCTGGAAGTACGCGGCCTTTCACCTCCCGGCCATGTCTGTTGCCAGCGCTGCACTGGTGCTGTTGCCGCTGACAGAAAATGCAGTAACGACGTTAACTTGGGTCAATGACCACTGGCTAACCGGCGTGCTTGTCCACCTAAGACACTCCGTGCTACTGGTCACGGGTCACGAGGGCCCTTGCGTACCGATGACCCTGATCCTGCAGCCGCACCTTCAGTCACTCACTTGACAATGCTTTCGAAAATGTGATATCGACCCCTGGGCGCTACGTCGCGGGTTTTCCTTTCTGAGTCTCCTGAACAATATTGTTTACAGAAAACAAGCAAAACTTTATGTTCCACAACTGGCCAGGGAGTCGATACCGCGCCTCAGTTCGTTCAAGTAAACAGTGGAACCAGATTTCAAATATTGGGGAAGATCACGTCCACATCTCAGTGATATCTCGCTTCGTTTGATCAATGCAAGTGTTTAAATTGTAATCATCCGGAAAGGATGCGAGTTCCTGCAGAAGTGATCGTAACCTTCGGAGCGACTTTACCTGATCGATCAGCAGGAAGCTCAGTGAACAAGGATTAGCAGTTTTACCTGTCAGTGCCAAATCTTTGTGGTGACAAATTGGAGCATGACGCCGGTGGGCCAGAACTTCCATGTATTAGCATCTGTCACCTATTCGCCTTTCCACACTCAAAACGCATTCTAGTTGGAAAGACACTCATTCGGTTAAACATCAGCCTCCCCGATACACAAAGTTAGACAGATATTTTCAGTTTGTTCTCATCTCTCAGAGTTTCCTGTTATGTTTGTACAGTGTGTGTACCTGCCCCGCAGATTTGATATTTTTGTGATGTGAAGTGAGAAGCCTACAAATAAATGTAGTTATGTTGAATCACGATTCACTATTAATAAATGTAAACGTTATTTGTATAATGATTTTTGAGCATAAATAAAACCCTTTGATTTGAACAAATATACAAATCTCGTTATTCCCCCCCCCCCCCCCCCCCCGCCCCCCTGAATTGATCAGCCATGCATATATAACTCTGGTAGCATCATCACAGGGAATAGCTCCACATTAATCCGGCTCCCCTATCTGAAGGACATTTCCAGGACGGGGTACCAGGAAAGTGCGATTTCAAGAGTCGTTTATGTAATCGTTGAGATTTACTAACCTCTGAGCCGATATCAGCGCAAAATATTATGGTGCTAAAATCCAGGCTGCCTTTGCTCTGACGCAGATTCAGTCATTTCTAATCTGTTTTGTCCATTCCATCTCCCAGTGAACGTAGCAGCAACCATGATGCTGTCCCGTGGGAACTGTGGCCTCCCCAACTGATCCACTCGTTACCTGTTGGTCATGGGAACTGCGGACCACTGGTCCTTATTACTGAGGTAATTCTCAGGCAGAACCCTTGTCATTTCCCAACACATGTTCCGTGGATTACCCGCACCTGCAGTGTTCATTCTGTTCATCTCCGTGCAGTGATAGCCTCTTCTGTCCAGTTTACGTCGTTTTCACATTTGATCGGATTTTCGCCATTTGTTTTCAGAAGCTGAGATCTAAATATTTCACTTAGAAAATTGCGGCCGCTATGCGAACAACAATCGAAACGTTATTCTTTTTAAAGCACTTCCCACTGTATCAGATTTTAGAGAGAAGGGCTGCTGATTATGTACCATGTGACTGTGATAATAAATATTATCGTGGCTGGGTTGGATTTAGACATTTTAAAATTGTTTTAACCCCATTGACAGCATTCGGTTTAATTCTGTTGCTCAACACTCTGACTGTCAGACATACTTTAATGGCCAGCTGAGTCGGTAAGGGACTCACAAGACAGAGCAAATTAGAGAATCATAGAGAGCCAGAGGTGGAAAGTGAATGAAGTCTATTTTACACGTCACCATTTCCAGCAGCTTCTTAAGTCTGTGGTTTGTGTATGTATGTCTTTGATGTCACAAATTACTCAGAGGAAGATATATTTATTTATTTTAAATAGTCGATTTTATGCTGTGGAACTGAAGTTCCTGGACAAGCACATTCATTTACTTCAAAAATAAAACGTAAGAGAGAGGCAAAAATAGATATCGGGCCACTGGTAATGAGGCTGGAGAAGTAATAATACCAACCAAAGAAATAGCAGAGGAACCGAAAAGTTACTTTACATCAGTCTTCCAAGTGGAATACACCAGTCGGTTTCCTGAGCTCCAGGAGACTCAGGGAACAGAGGTGAGTGTGCTGGCCATCAGTAAGGTTGGGAGTCTGGCAAACCTGAAAAGTCTGAAGATGGATACATCCCCTGGACCGAATGGACTACACACCGCAATTCTAATGGAGATAGCTGAGCAAATCGAGGAGGCATTCGTCGTTATCGTTCAGTAATCACTGGGTTCCCGAAGCATTGGAAAGTAGTTAATGTAATACCGATGTTTAAGAAGGGAGGATGGCAGGAGACGCTACAGTATAGGTCGGTTTGCCTGACGTTGGTCATTGGTAAGATTTTTGAGTTCTTTATTAAAGATGATATCGTGGACTACTGGGAAGTGCATGATAAAATAGGACTGAGTAAGCATGGGGAGGTCATGTCTGACAATTGTTTTGAGGGTAATTATTAAAACTTACAGGATACTGCGATGCCTGGATCGATCAGACGAGGACAGCATGTTTCCAATGGTGGAAAAAAATGGTGGAACTCTACCGTTAACCCTGTATTCCGCATTCATATTTGTCCTTCCAAAATGGACAAACTCACACTTTTCAGGGTTAAACTCCATCTGCCACTTCTCAGCCCAGCTCTGCATCCTATCTATGTCTCTTTGCAGCCGACAACAGCCCTCCTCACTTTCCGCAACTCCACCAATCTTCGTATCGTCTGCACATTTACTGACCCACCCTTCAACTCCCTCATCCAAGTCATTAATGAAAATCACAAACAGCAGAGGACCCAGAACTGATCCCTGCAGTACGCCACTGGTAACTGGGATCCAGGCTGAATATTTGCCATCCACCACCACTCTCTGACTTCTATCGGTTAGCCAGTTCGTTATCCAACTGGCCAAATTTCACACTATCCCATGCCTCCTTACTTTCTGCAGAAGCCTACAATGGGGAACCTTATCAAATGCCTTACTAAAATCCATGTGCACTACATCCACTGCTTTACCTTCATCCACATGCTTGGTCACCTCCTCAAAGATTTCAATAAGACTTGTAAGGCAAGACCTACCCCTCACAAATCCGTGCTGACTATCCCTAATCAAGCAGTGTCTTTCCAGATGCTCAGAAAGCCTATCCTTCAGTACCCTTTCCATGACTTTGCCTATCACTGAAGTAAGACTAACTGACTTTAATTCCCAGGGCTATCCCTATTCCCTTTTTTGAACAGGGGCACGACATTCGCCACTCTCCAATCCCCTGTCACCACACCTGTTGAAAGTGAGGATGAAAATATCATTGCCAACGGCTCTGCAATTTCTTCTCTTGTTTCCCATAGAATCCTTGGATATATCCCGTCAGGCGCGGGGGACTTGTCTATCCTCAAGCTTTTCAAAATGCCCAACACATCTTCCTTCCGAACAAGCATTTCCACGAACTTACCAGTCTGTTTCACACTGTGCTCTCCAACAATATGGCCCCTCTCATTTGTAAATACAGAAGAAAAGTACTCGTTCAAGACCTCTGCTATCTCTTCAGACTCAATAGACAATCTCCCGCTACTCTCCTTGATCGGACCTACCCTCGCTCTAGTCATTCTCATATTCCTCACATATGTGTAAAAGGCCTTGTGGTTTTCCTTGATCCTACCCGCCAAAGATTTTACATGCCCTCTCTTAGCTCTCCTAATCCCTTTCTTCAGTTCCCTCCTGGTTATCGTGTATCCCTCCGACGCCCTGCCTGAACCTGGTTTCCTCAGCCTTACATAAGTCTCCATTTTCCTCTTAATAAGACATTCAACCTCTCTTGTCAACCATGGTTCCCTCACTCGACCATCTCTTCCCTGCCTGACAGAGACATACATATCAAGGACACGTAGTACCTGTTCCTTGAACAAGTTCCACATTTCACTTGTGCCCTTTTAATGACAGCCTATGTTCCCAACTTATGCACTTCAATTCTTGTCAGACAACATCGTATTTACCTTTACCCCAATTGTAAATCTTGCCCTGTTGCACGCACCTATCCCTCTCCATTACTAAAGTGAAAGTCACAGAATTGTGGTCACTATCTCCAAAATGCTCCCCCACTAACAAATTTATCACTTGCCCTGGTTCATTGCCAAGTACTAAATCCAATATTGCCCCTCCTCTGGTTGGACAATCTACATACTGTGTTAGAAAAGCTTCCTGGACACACAGCACTCACACCACCCCATCCAAACTATTTGATCTGAAGAGTTTCCACTCAATGTTTGGGAAGTTAAAGTCACCCATGACTACTACCCTGTGACTTCTGCACCTTTCCAAAATCTGTTTCCCAATCTGTTCCTCCACATCTCTGCTACTATTGGAGGGTCTATAGAAAACTCCGAACAAGGTGACTGCTCCTTTCCTATTTCTGATTTCAACCCATACTATCTCAGTAGGCTGATACTCTTCGAACTGCTTTTCTGCAGCTGTTATACTATCTCTGATTATCAATGCCACCACCCCCCCCCCCACCTCTTTTATCACCCTCCCTAATCTTTTTGAAACATCTATAACCAGGGACCTCCAACAACCATTTCTGCCCCTCTTCTATCCAAGTTTCCGTAATGGCCACCTCACCGCATTCCCAAGTACCGAGCCATGACTTAAGTTCACCCACCTTATTCCTGATGCTTCTTGCGTTGATGTATACACACTTCAACCCATCTCCATGCCTGCAAGTACTCTCCTTTGTCAGTGTTCCCTTCCCCACTGCCTCATTACACGCTTTGGCGTCCTGGATATCGGCTATCTTCGTGCTGGACTACAAATCCGGTACCCATTCCCCTGCCAAATTAGCTTAACCCCCCCCCCCCGAAGCTAGAAAGCCTCCCTCCCAGGATATTGGTGCCCCTCTGTTTCAGATGCAACCCGTCCTGCTTGTACAGGTCCCACCTTCCCCAGAATGCGCGCCAATTATCCAAATACCTGAGGCCCTCCCTCCTACACCATTCCTGCAGCCACGTGTTCAGCTGCACTCTCTCCCTATTCATAGCCTCGCTATCACGTGGCACCGGCAACAAACCAGAGATGACAACTCTGTCTGTCCTGGCTTTTAACTTCCAGCCTGACTCCCTAAACTCATGAATTACCTCCACACCCCTTTTCCTACCTACGTCGTTGGTACCAATGTGCACCACGACTTCTGGTTGCTCCCCCTCCCCCTTAAGGATCATGAAGACACGATCCTAGACATCTCTGGCCCTGGCACCCGGGAGGCAACATATTTTCCGGGAGTCTCGCTCGCGACCACCGAATCTCCTATCTATTCCCCTAACCATTGATTTTCCGACAACTATTACTTTTCTATTCTCCCCCTTCGCTTCTGAGCCCCAGAGCCAGACTCAGTGCCAGAGACCTGGCTGCTAGGGCCTTCCCCCGGTAGGTCAATCCCCCCCCTCAACAGCATCCAAAATGGTACACTTGTTTTGAAGGGGAACGGCCACGAGGGATTCCTGCACTGTCTGTTTGTTTGTTTTTTCCCCCTGACTGTAACCCAGCCATTCTTGTCCTGTACCTTGGGTGTGGTTACCTCCCTGTAACTCTTCTCTATCACCCCCTCTGCCTCCCTGATGGTCAGAGGTTCATCCAGCTTCAGCTCCAGTTCCCTCACACGGTCTTTGAGGAGCTGGAGTTGGGTGCACTTCCCGCAGCTATATTCAGCGGGGACACCGGTGGTATCCCTCACCACCCACATCCTACAGGAGGAGCATGCAACTGGCCTAGCCTCCATCCCCTCTTACCTTACAGAATATAGCTGCCCTGTGGACCAACTGGATCTCCGCCCTCCGACTCTGCTCCCAGTCAGCTGCACTCTCTGTAAACTCGTGGCTCTCTTCCCGGAAATGTAGGAAACAAAATCAAAGGAGCACCTTACTCCCTCCTCACCTAACTCCCTCAGTCACCAAACTCTCACTATAGCACTCAAATGCACCAAATTGAGCACTCCCTCAGTCACCAAACTCTCACTATAGCACTCAAATGCACCAGATTCAGCACTCAGTGCAAACAAAGTCCGCACTATAGGGGATCACTTTTATACTGTGAATCGAGCCTCTGAAAACTGGCCTAATCCTATCAACTAATTAACAAGCTCCAGCTGTAAGTGCCTACAAGTAGAACCTTTGTTTAAAGCTGATTGAAAATTCACCTTCTTCTAAACCAAACAGCAATTTTTAAGTTAATTAACTAAATAAAAGAAAGACTATACTTTAGATAAATCGTCTTATACTCCCTCAGTCACCAAACTCTCAGTATCGCACTCAAATGCACCAAATTCAGCACTCAGTGCAAACTCAGTGTTATGCAACAGAGAACTTTTTAATACAAAATAATCCTTATTCTATGAACACAGTGACATCACGGCAGCTATTTGATAAACTCCCATTTCTTAAAGGTACATCCACATTCCAAGTAATAGAACAATATAATTTTTTAGATTATAGAAAGGGGCAAGATGTTGTTCCAAGTTTCCCCGGCCACAGTCCGCACCTTTAGGTTCTGGAGGAAAATTATCCACATCAACAGGCAGTTGATTTCCTTTAAACTATCAAAGAAAATACGTCTTTATAATCTGTGATTAATCTAGGACAAAGTTTCGGCACAACATCGTGGGCCGAAGGGCCTGTTCTGTGCTGTATTTTCTATGTTCTATGTTCTATGTCTGTAATTAATCTGTGTAGGTTTAATTTTGTATTAATGGGGTCGCAACAAGGCTATTTAATGCGGAAGTGTTAAAATTAGTCTGAATGAAATTGATACGAATGTGAAAATGCATTTGTTTATTCTTCATATCCTGTGGACGTCGCTAGGTGGGCTATCGTTTTTTGACCATCCTTAAGCGCCATTGAGGGGGCAGTTAAGAGTCAACCACATTGCTGTTGGTCTGGAGTCACATGTAGGCCAGAGCAGATAAGGTCGGCAGATTTACTTCCCAAGAGCAGTGATTTTCAAAGTGGGGGTCGCGACCCGCGGTTGCCGTCTCAGTGTTTGTGTGGGTTATTTTCTACACATTAGGTTCTGTTTGATTAATATTCTCTGATTTAAACGCCAAACTGGCTGGAGACTTAACTTACCCCATTCTAAGTAAGAGTCATTCCTAGCAAAAATTAGATTGAGGCACAATTCCAGGAAAACTCTTACCATCAACACCAACACGGGCACGATTCACCGGACTTCAAACAAAGTCTGTGAACGGCGCATTTGGCAGAATCTTTCTCTGTAGCTGCAGTGCTGAGAAACACCCAGTTCCTGAATGGCACTTTCTCTCATGGTGGGGTGGAACTTATTGATGTCACCGTGTCGTCGTTTCAGTGATTCTTCGCCGTGGGTCCAAAGGAAAAAAGTCTCATCGATGTATCTGGTGTATAACGTCGGTTGAAGGTCCTGTGCGGTGAGTAGGTCTTGTTCAAACTTGTGCATGACGATTTTGGCCTATTGAGGTGCGAACTTGGTCCCCATGGTTGTTCTTTGCGTCTGGATGAAGAACTTGTTGTCGAAGGTGAAGACATTGTGATCCAGTATGAAGCGGAGGAGTTGCAGAATTGCGTCTGGAGATTGGCAGTTGTCAGTGTTGAGGACTGAAGCTGTTGCAGCAATGCCGTCGTCATGGGGGATCCTGGTGTAGAGTGGGGAGACGTCCAATATGACGAGGAATGTTCCTGGTTCAACTGGTGCATGGGTGCTGAGTTTCTGCAGGACGTCCGTCGTGTCATGGCAGAAGCTGGGCGTACCTTGCACAACGGGTTTCAAGATGCCCCCGATTTAGCCAGAGAGGTTCTCACACAAGGTCCCATTGCCTGAAACGATAGGACGGCCTGGTGTGTTGGCCTTGTGTATTTTCGGGAGGCAGGAGAGATCTCCAATGTGGGGAGTACTTTGTTTACAACAGTATACGGTTGAATAAACTCTGTTTAATTTAGGGTACTGTTCACAGAGAGTTGTTTACAGCGGTGTACGGTTCACATAAATACTGAGTATTGTAGGGCACTGTTTACATTTACAGTAGCTTACATTTTCCATAAACACTGTTTACAGTTGGACACAATTTACGTATACTCTGTTTACAGCAGTGTACGGTTTACATGAACAATATTTACTGTAAGGAACAATATAGATAGACTCTGTTTACAGCAGGCTACGGTTTTTATAAACACGTTTTACTGTAGGAACATTTTGCATGGACTCTGATTACAGCAAAGCATGGCAACATTTCACTCTGTTTACTGTCGGGCATTGTTTACATAGACCATGTTTGCAGTATTGTACGGTTTACACAGACACTGTTTACTGGGGGCACTGTTTACCTACACTCTGTTTACAGTAGTGCGGTTTACTTTCACTCTGTTCACTGTAGGGCACTATTTACATCGGCTCTGTTTACAGTTCCGTACGGTTGGTTTTCACTCTGTTCACTGTTGGGCACTGTTTACATAGATCATAGAATTTGCAGTGCAGAAGGAGACCATTCGGCCCATCGAGTCTGCACCGGCTCTTGGAAAGAGCACCCTACCCAAGGTCAACACCTCCACCCTATCCCCATAACCCAGTAACCCCACCCAACATTAAGGGCAATTTTGGACACTAAGGGCAATGTATCATGGCCAATCCATCCACCTAACCTGCACATCTTTGGTCTGTGGGAGGAAACTGGAGCACCCGGAGGAAACCTACGCACACATGGGGAGGATGTGCAGACTCCGCGCAGACAGTGATCCAAGCCGGAATCGAACCTGGGACCCTGGAGCTGAGAAGCAATTGTGCTATCCACAAGGCTACCGTGCTGCCCCTAATAGACTATGTTTACGGCAATGTACGGTCACATAAACACTGTTTATTTAGCGTAATGTTTACATCGACTTTGTTTACAGCACTGAACGGTTTCCATATGCACTGTTTACTATAGGGCACTGTTTACATAGACTCTGTTTACGGCATTGTACGGTTGACATAAACACTGCTTAGTCTCACCCTCTCCTCACACACTGTCTCACTCTCTCCCCTCACACTTTCTCACTCTCTCTCCTCACACACTGTCTCACTCTCCTCACACACTGTTTCTCTCTCTCTCCTCACAAACTGTCTCACTCTCTCTCCTCACACTGTCTCACTCTCTCTCCCCTCACACTTTCTCACTCTCTCGCCTCACACACTGTCTCACTCTCTCCTCACACACTGTCTCACTCTCTCCACACACACTGTCTCACTCTCTCTCCTCACACTGCCTCGCTCTCTCTCCTCACACTGTCTCACTCTCTCTCCTCACACACTGTCTCACTCTCTCTCCTCACACACTGTCTCACTCTCTCTCCTCACACTGTCTCGCTCTCTCTCCTCACACACTGTCTCACTCTCTCTCTCCTCACACACTGTCTCACTCTCTCTCCTCACACACTGTCTCACTCTCTCTCCTCAAACACTGTCTCTCTCTCTCTCCTCACACACGGTCTCACTCTCTCCTCACACACTGTCTCACTCTCTCCTCACACACGGTCTCACTCTCTCCTCACACTCTGTCTCACTCTCTCGTCACACGCTGTCTCTCTCTCTCCTCACACTGTCTCACTCTCTCTCTCTCCTCGCACACTGTCTCTCTCTCCTCACACACTGTCTCACTCCCTCTCCTCACAGATTGTCTCACTCTCTCCTCACACACTGTCTCACTCTCTCTCTCCTCACACACTGTCTCTCTCTCTCCTCATACACTGTCTCACTCTCTCTCCTCACACTGTCTCACACTCTCTCTCCCCTCATACTTTCTCACTCTCTCTCCTCACAAACTGTCTCACTCTCTCCCCTCACGCACAGTCTCACTCTCTTTCCCCTCACACACTGTCTCACTCTCTCCTCACACACTGTCTCACTCTCTCTCCTCACACACTGTCTCACTCTCTCCCCTCACACACTGTCTCACTCCCTCTCCTCACACACTGTCTCACTCTCTCCTCACGCACTGTATCACTCTCTCTCCTCAAACACTGTCTCACTCTCTCTCCTCACATACTGTCTCTCTCTCTCTCCCTTCGCACACTGTCTCACTCTCTCTCCTCACACAGTCTCACTCTCTCTCTCCTCCCACACTGCCTCACTCTCTCTCTCCTCACACCCTGTCTCACTCTCTCCCCTCACACAATATCTCTCTCCCTTTCTCTCCCCACACACTGTCTCACTCTCTCTACTCGCACACTGTCTCTCTCTCCTCACACACTAACTCACACTCTCCTCTCACACACTGCCTCACCCCCTCCCCTCACACACTGTCTCACTCTCTCTCTCCTCACACACTGTCTCTCTCTCTCTCTCCTCACACACTGCCTCACTCTCTGTCCTCACGCAATGTCTTACCCTCTCTCCTCACAGACTGCCCCACTCTCTCTCCTCACACACTGTCTCACTCACTCACTCCTCACACCCTGTCTCACTCTCTCCCCTCACACAATATGTCTCTCCTCTCTCTGCCCACACACTGCCTCACTCTCTCCCCCCTCGCACACTGCCTCTCTCCCTCTCCTCACACACTGTCTCACTCTCTCCTCACACACTGTCTCACTCTCTCCTCACACACTGTCTCACTCTCTCCTCACACTCTGTCTCACTCACTCTTTCGTCACACGCTGTCTCTCTCTCTCCTCACACTGTCTCTCTCGCTCTCTCTCCTCACACACTGTCTCACTCTCTCTCCTCACACACTGTCTCACTCTCTCTCCCCTCACACTTTCTTACTCTCTCTCCTCACACACTGTCTCACTCTCTCCTCACACTGTCTCACTCTCTCCTCACACTGTCTCACTCTCTATCCTCACACACTGTCTCACTCTCTCTCCTCACACACTGTTTCTCTCTCTCTCCTCACAAACTGTCTCACTCTCTCTCCTCACACACTGTCTCACTCTCTCTCCTTCAAAATGTCTCACTCTCTCGCCTCACACACTGTCTCACTCTCTCCTCACACACTGTCTCACTCTCTCCTCACACACTGTCTCACTCTCTCTCCTCACACTGTCTCACTCTCTCTCCTCACACACTGTCTCACCCTCTCTCTCCTCACACACTGTCTCACTCTCTCTCCTCACACACTGTCTCACTCTCTCTCCTCAAACACTGTCTCTCTCTCTCTCCTCACACACGGTCTCACTCTCTCCTCACACACTGTCTCACTCTCTCCTCACACACTGTCTCACTCTCTCCTCACACTCTGTCTCACTCACTCTCTCGTCACACGCTGTCTCTCTCTCTCCTCACACTGTCTCACTCTCTCTCTCTCCTCGCACACTGTCTCTCTCTCTCCTCACACACTGTCTCACTCTCTCTCCTCACACACTGTCTCACTCTCTCCCCTCACACTTTCTCACTCTCTCTCCTCACACACTGTCTCACTCTCTCTCCTCACACTGTTTCTCTCTCTCTCCTCACAAACTGTCTCACTCGCTCTCCTCACACACTGTCTCACTCTCTCTCCCCTCACACTTTCTCACTCTCTCGCCGCACACACTGTCTCACTCTCTCCTCACACACTGTCTCACTCTCTCCTCACACACTGTCTCACTCTCTCTCCTCACACTGTCTCACTCTCTCTCCTCACACACTGTCTCACTCTCTCTCTCCTCACACACTATCTCACTCTCTCTCCTCACACACTGTCTCACTCTCTCTCCTCAAATACTCTCTCTCTCTCTCCTCACACACGGTCTCACTCTCTCCTCACACACTGTCTCACTCTCTCCTCACACACTGTCTCACTCTCTCCTCACACTCTGTCTCACTCACTCTCTCGTCACACGCTGTCTCTCTCTCTCCTCACACTGCCTCACTCTCTCTCTCTCCTCGCACACTGTCTCTCTCTCCTCACACATTGTCTCACTCCCTCTCCTCACACACTGTCTCACTCTCTCCTCAAACACTGTCTCACTCTCTCTCTCCTCACACACTGTCTCTCTCTCTCCTCATACACTGTGTCACTCTCTATCCTCCCACACTGTCTCACTCTCTCTCCTCACACACTGTTTCTCTCTCTCTCCTCACAAACTGTCTCACTCTCTCTCCTCACACACTGTCTCACTCTCTCTCCCCTCACACTTTCTCACTCTCTCGCCTCACACACTGTCTCACTCTCTCCTCACACACTGTCTCACTCTCTCCTCACACACTGTCTCACTCTCTCTCCTCACACTGTCTCACTCTCTCTCCTCACACACTGTCTCACCCTCTCTCTCCTCACACACTGTCTCACTCTCTCTCCTCACACACTGTCTCACTCTCTCTCCTCAAACACTGTCTCTCTCTCTCTCCTCACACACGGTCTCACTCTCTCCTCACACACTGTCTCACTCTCTCCTCACACACTGTCTCACTCTCTCCTCACACTCTGTCTCACTCACTCTCTCGTCACACGCTGTCTCTCTCTCTCCTCACACTGTCTCACTCTCTCTCTCCTCGCACACTGTCTCTCTCTCTCCTCACACACTGTCTCACTCTCTCTCCTCACACACTGTCTCACTCTCTCCCCTCACACTTTATCACTCTCTCTCCTCACACACTGTCTCACTCTCTCTCCTCACACTGTTTCTCTCTCTCTCCTCACAAACTGTCTCACTCGCTCTCCTCACACACTGTCTCACTCTCTCTCCCCTCACACTTTCTCACTCTCTCGCCGCACACACTGTCTCACTCTCTCCTCACACACTGTCTCACTCTCTCCTCACACACTGTCTCACTCTCTCTCCTCACACTGTCTCACTCTCTCTCCTCACACACTGTCTCACTCTCTCTCTCCTCACACACTATCTCACTCTCTCTCCTCACACACTGTCTCACTCTCTCCTCACACACTGTCTCACTCTCTCCTCACACTCTGTCTCACTCACTCTCTCGTCACACGCTGTCTCTCTCTCTCCTCACACTGCCTCACTCTCTCTCTCTCCTCGCACACTGTCTCTCTCTCCTCACACACTGTCTCACTCCCTCTCCTCACACACTGTCTCACTCTCTCCTCACACACTGTCTCACTCTCTCTCTCCTCACACACTGTCTCTCTCTCTCCTCATACACTGTGTC
Organism: Scyliorhinus torazame; assembly: GCF_047496885.1. Classification (NCBI taxonomy): domain Eukaryota; kingdom Metazoa; phylum Chordata; class Chondrichthyes; order Carcharhiniformes; family Scyliorhinidae; genus Scyliorhinus; species Scyliorhinus torazame. Next base: position 48,669,180 of record NC_092729.1, read on the forward strand.
ACTCTCTCTCCTCACACTGTCTCACACTCTCTCTCCCCTCATACTTTCTCACTCTCTCTCCTCACAAACTGTCTCACTCTCTCCCCTCACACACTGTCTCACTCTCTTTCCCCTCACACACTGTCTCACTCTCTCCTCACACACTGTCTCACTCTCTCTCCTAACACACTGTCTCACTCTCTCTCCTCACACACTGTCGCACTCTCTCCCCTCATACACTGTCTCACTCCCTCTCCTCACACACTGTCTCACTCTCTCCTCACGCACTGTCTCACTCTCTCTCCTCACACACTGTCTCACTCTCTCTCCTCACATACTGTCTCTCTCTCTCCCTTCGCACACTGTCTCACTCTCTCTCCTCACACACTGTCTCACTCTCTCTCTCCTCCCACACTGCCTCACTCTCTCTCTCCTCACACCCTGTCTCACTCACTCTCTCCTCACACCCTGTCTCACTCTCTCCCCTCACACAATATCTCTCTCCCTTTCTCTCCCCACACACTGTCTCACTCTCTCTACTCGCACACTGTCTCTTACTCCTCACACACTAACTCACACTCTCCTCTCACACACTGTCTCACTCTCTCTCTCCTCACACACTGTCTCACTCTCTCTCTCCTCACACACTGCCTCACCCCCTCCCCTCACACAGTGTCTCACTCTCTCTCTCCTCACACACTGCCTCTCTCTCTCTCTCCTCACACACTGCCTCACTCTCTGTCCTCACGCAATGTCTTACTCTCTCTCCTCACAGACTGCCCCACTCTCTCTCCTCACACACTGTCTCACTCACTCTCTCCTCACACCCTGTCTCACTCTCTCCCCTCACACAATATGTCTCTCCTCTCTCTCCCCACACACTGCCTCACTCTCTCCCCCCTCGCACACTGTCTCTCTCTCTCCTCACACTGTCTCATTTTCTCCTCACACATTGTTTCTCTCTATCTATGATGTGGAGATGCCGGCGTTGGACTGGAGTGAGCACAGTAAGAAGTTTTACAACACCAGGTTAAAGTCCAACAGGTTTGTTTCGATGTCACTAGCTTTCGGAGCGCTGCTCCTTCCTTAGATGAATGAAGAGGTATGTTCCAGAAACACATATATAGACAAATTCAAAGCTGCCAGACAATGCTTGGAATGCGAGCATTAGCAGGTGATTAAATCTTTACAGATCCAGAGATGGGGTAACCCCAGGTTAAAGAGGTGTGAATTGTGTCAAGCCAGGACAGCTGGTAGGATTTCGCAGGCCAGATGGTGGGGGATGAATGTAATGCGACATGAATCCCAGGTCTCGGTTGAGGCCACGCTCATGTGTGCGGAACTTGGCTATATCGTTCGGTAGGAAACCTTTTGCTCAGTATGTGCTGACAGAACATTGAGAGATAGTTCTATCTGAAGCCTCTTGTGAGGTTTTTACTGAAGATATTACTGAGAGATGATTCTATGTGAAGCCTCATGCTTTTACGTTAATCGTGCAATTTTTGTTAATCGTGCCATGAGACATCAACTTGAAGAGTATTCTGCCAAAACACATATCCAGTCACACCAGGGCCATACATCCTTGACCACTGCAACAAAAACATCAAGGGCGCCTCCCTCTCCATACCGCGACCATACTTTAGGTATTCGAACCACAAAATGGTGAACCTTTTCCAGGCATATGTGCAGAAGCGTAAGCGGGAGATCTGGTTAAAAAGGCCGAACAATGCTGCCAGAGGCAATGGCAGAGCTCATATGCGACTAGTTCAAGAACTCAGCTACCATCCTGCCCGAAATTCCACTTCTGTCACACGCTCCACCAGTAAGTGCGCCGAAGATGATGTGACAGAAAAGGTGGTTTGTGCATTCCCCAACCGGAAACCATGGTTCAACTCGGAGATCCACTCTCAACCGGGTCTGAGGCGTCCAGGACGGGTGACCCTGAACTACACGAGAAATCTAGGAACCCCAAAGCTATCAAGGACATTAAAGACAATACAAGACTAAGCTTGATTCCCAGCCGAACGACACAAATCCTAAGCCCTTGGGCAGGACTTAAACGGCAAAACAAAGCTGAGTAGAATCTCTGGCCACTGAGCATCCCTGGATGAACCAGTTTCGAGCAGGAAGCCAGAAGACCGCTGTCAACTGCGCCAGCAGCCTGGGACAAACGCAGATCTAATGTCTCAGCCTCAGAGGATATATTGGCCTTCTCGACAGTGAACCACCGAGCGCCACGGCACCTGACGGAGTTCCAGCTCGTCCACACAGATCCCACGCGGACCAATTGGTGGGTGTGTTCACGGACATTTTCAATCTCATCCGACTTTGTTCCAAGGTTCCCACCTGCTTCAACTATCATTCTCGTTCCAAAACAGCGCAAGGCAACATGCCCAAACGTCTCGAAACCCGCGGCACTGGCATCAATTATCATGAAATGCTTCGAGAGGTTCGTCATGAACTCCATAGTTCCAGTGTACCAGATCCACTGACATTGGCCCCCTGCCATAACCAGTCCACAGCAGATGCTATCACCAAGGCCCTACACTAACATCTGGAGCGTCGCGACAACTAGGACTCCTATGTCAGACTCCTGTTCATGGACTACAGCACCGCTCCTGCAGCATCCCAGCCAAGCTCACATTCAACTCCAAAATACAGGACTCCACTATTTCTTCTGCAATTGGATCCTCGCCTTACTGACCACAGGGCACAATCATTAAGGATAAATAAAACACCTCATCCGCTATTGTCGTCAATACCGGGTCCCCACAAGGTTCCGTATTTAGTCTGCGACTATACTCGTTATACACATACGACTGTGTGGAGAAATGCGGTTCCAACTCAAACTCCAAGTTTCCTGATGAATCGGCCGTAGCAGGTCGGATCTCAAAAAACGACGATTCGGACCGGAGGGAGCAGACAGAGAACTTGGCAGCATAATGCTATGAGAAACATCTCTCCTTCAATGCCACCAAAACTAAGGGGCCGCTGAATGACTTTAGGAAGCGTAGTGTTGTGCACGGCCATTTCTGCATCAATGGTCCGAGGTGGAGATGATTCACAGCTTCATATTTCTCACTGTAAACATCGCCAACAATCAGTACTAGTCCTCCCACGTCGATCTCACGACCAAAAATGCAACATAGCTCCCACATCTGCTTAGGATATTAAGGGAATTCCGTATGCCCACATTGAATCTTACGAATTTTACGGATGCACCATAGAAAGCATTCTGTCTGGCTGCATCACAGCTTGTTCTGGCAACTGCTCGGCCCTGTACCATAAGAAACTGCATGGAGTCGCCAACACAGCCCAGCCCATCACGCGAACTCACCTTCCATCCATTTAATCTGTCTACACCTCCCTCTGCCTTTGGGAAGCGGGCGGTTTATGCAAATACTCCATCAACTATCCTGTCTACCAACCTCTTTCTCCGGGAAGATACAACTGCCTGAGAACATGCACCAACAGATCGAGAAACAACTTCTTCTCCGCTGTTACCAGACTGCTAAATGACCCTTTCATGGAATGTACCTATTTTGGTATGTATCCTCTCTACATTTGTAGCACCACAATCCGTATGCCTGATTCGATATTTATGTATTTACGTCAAGTATTCATCATCTATTCTATGTTTTTCATGTATGGAGCGAAATGCCTGGACTCTACACAGAACTACACTTTTCACTCTACTTTGGGACAGGTGACAATAAGTCCAAAGCTAAATTTCACTGAGAGACAGTTATAGGTATCTTGCTAAATCTGCGCTGCACATTAATCTGATAGATAATTCTGTGTGAAACATCTTGCTGTGGTTGTGCTGTACACAACACTGGGATTCTTTCCAATTTGAGTTTGTGTTGTGCATAGCACTGAGAAATAGCTCTATGTGAAGCCTCTTACTAAGGTTGTACTATTCATAACGCTGAGAGATAGTTGTATTGAAAACTCATTGTTAATAATGCACCTTTCAAAACACTGAATTCTTGTTCTATATGAAACTTCCTGCTATGGATGTACAGTACATAACATTAAGAGATAGTTCGATATGAAGCCTCTTGCTAAGTGTGCTGTACATCACACAGTGTGACATTTCTATATGAACTTGCTGCTCAGCACAGCACCAGGATCTCGGGTTCGACTCCCAGCCTGGGTCACTGTCTGTTCAGATTCTGCACGTTTTCCCCGTGTATGTGTGGGTTTCCTCCGGGTGCTCCGGTTTTCTCGCACAAGTCCCAAAGTCGTGTTTGTTATTTGAATTTGACATTCTAAATTCTCCCTCAGTGTACCCAAACAGGCAGCGGAATGTGACGACAAGGCAATTTTCACAGTATCTTCATTGCAGTATCAATGTAAGGCTACTTGTGACATTAATACATATTATAGATTATTATAAGAATATATTGTACATAACACTGAGAGATAGTTCTATGTGCAGATTCGTTCTAATTATCAGCTGTGCTGAACGACGAGATATCGTTACATGTGAAACCTATTTCGAACGTTGTACTGTACGCAATGGCGTGTTCAACAACATCTAGATTTCCCCAGACTTCAATCCTAACTAAAGATACCCTCACCCCAGACCCACAACCACGATGACAAAAGAACCTATCATGTTGACAGGGAAAAATAAAGATTATGATCCGTTCATCAGCAATTCTAACCGTTCTATACATCACTGACACGCATACACCCGTTCTAGACTGGGTAAATATTCATCTCTATTCTAATATAAAAAGTGATGGATTGAAAGAAGTTAACAAAACCTGTTTGTTCAGTGACTGTAATTAATATCAGTCTCCAAGGATCCCAATCATGTCACTGGAGGGTTTCGCTCTGCTGTTAATAAGAGGTTCATTTGAAAGTGTTGTCCCAAACTGTCAGCGGGAGCATCAACTTCAACACGGGCAAAGTTCAGCAGCTGGAGAGAGACGGAGAGGAGGGATCAGAATCTTTTAAACAAGCGATCGAAACGTTGCAGAAATGGATCAGAATCTGAGGCCAGTCAATGTGAACGTTACAACAATGGAGAGGTCTTTATCCCTCGGCCTTTACTATATTTCTCAAAGTTGGATTTCATTAGCATCCAGGATTGAAGATGTACTTATGGTTATTCAAGCGGGATACTATCCGATGCTTGCTATTGTTGGTGTCCCTGGTAAGACCCTGTCCAGATATGAATTCTGTATTAATTTTATATAACCTGTTTAACTGTATCACTCTCCTTGTCATTTACTCTGCCCTATTTTTTGCTGCTGTTTCAGTGGACTCTCTAAATCCAATTACTGATTGTACGAATCACTGTTAAATGTTTTAGTGTATTTTTATACTCTCCTCCAGAGCCTCGTGAAATTGTTGTGAAGTCCTTATATGCAGCTAATGTATTGGTAATTCACGTTTTTTTCAGAAACATTTTTTCTTATTCAAGTCCCGGGAACATGGGCAATGACTTAAGTTCCACTCACAAACTCTGGTCCCTCTCCAATGACCCCATTCCTGCACCTGAGCCTGGTGCAGACTGTAAACCATCTTTGCTCCCCTTTAATGTTGTGCAGATTTCTGACCTCATATCCACCCCATCGTTAATCATGTCTATTCTGACCTCCAGAATATCATCTACGGGCTCACGCCAGCTCGTTAATGTGATTTCCAGACAAGACTATTTCAATTCTCTGTTGACCAGCCTCCCAGTTACAAAGCTACAGAATCAAAGCTCATCTCAAACTATGCTGCCCATATCCGAATCTCTGACAAAATTCTGGTGCTCACTGACCTCTATCACCAGCCACTCTGGCATAGTCTTAATTTGATCACTTACCTAATCAATTCCCTCCAAGAAACTGACCGTCTGATTGTCCAACTCTATCTTCATTTCCCAAAACGTTTCGGCGTGATCACGTTCCAAGAGAGCGTGAAACTACGCCCCTACGCACACAATCTTCCCACCCCGATCCCAACATCATATTTCTCCCAAACATCCGCTTTCACTGAGGCAGCCCCTCCTGCGTCTGTTTTGTGTAAATCTCGATCCATGAATGGTGCAGCCACACTGCTGATCACTTCCAGTCTGGCTTGTCCATCTCCTCAGAGACGCCGTGTCAATGTGTATCCAGCTTGGGTGGGTAATATGAAGCAGCTTCTTAAAGTCACATCAATTAGCTGTTTCTATCAATTTAGCAATCCCTATGACTCAACTGTCCCATTCGTGTGCTTCAATTCCACCTCCAATTTGTCACATTCCATGATTCCATATATCCACAACACGTTATCTTTAACAATGTGTCAGAACCCATGTTTGTTCTGTCCCAGAGGAGATTGTGACTTACTTATATTATTGGAACGGTAGTGAAGGTGTTGTGGATGAGTTTCTGGACGTTGTGTTGTGAACCTTTACGTATATTCAGGGAGCACATACATTCAGTGGACTTGGTGGCCCAGCTCTGGACAAAGCATGGGGACCGTACTTCAGCATATCAGTGTCTGTAACATTGCCAACATAACACCATAAGACCATAAATCATAGGAGCAGAAGTAAGGCCATTCGGCCCATCGAGTCCACTCCACCATTCAATCATGGCTGATTTCAACTCCATTTACCCGCTCTCTCTCCATAGCCCTTAATTCTATGAGACATCAAGAATTCATCAACCTGTCTCAAAGGCACTCAAAGTCCCGGCCTCCACCGCCCTCTGTGGCAATTAATTCGACAGACCCACCACTCTCTGGCTGAAGGAATTTCTCCTCATCTCAGTTCTAAAGTAAATCCCTTTTATTCTAAGGCTGTGCCCCCGGGTCCTAGTCTCCTCTGATAATGGAAACAACTTCCCTACGTCCACCCTATCTAAGCCATTCATTTTCTTGTAAGTTTCTATTAGATCTCCCCTCAATCTCCTAAACTCCAATGAATATAATCCCAGGATCCTCAGATATTCTTCGTATGTTAGGCCTACCATTCCTGGGATCATCCGTGTGAATATTCTCCACTGGACCCGCTCCAGTGCCAGTATGTCCTTCCTGAGGTATAGGGCCCAGAATTGCTAACAGTATTCGAAATGTGGCCTAACTAATGTTTTAGAAAGCTTCAGAAGTACATCCCTGCTTTTATATTCCAAGCCTCTTGAGATAAATGCAACATCGCATTTGCTTTCTTAATTACGGACTCAACCTGCAGGTTTACCTTTAGAGAATCCTGGACTAGGACTCCCAAGTCCCTTTGCACTTCAACATTATGAATTTTGTCACCGTTTAGAAAATAGTCTATGCCTCTATTCTTTTTTCCAAAGTGCAAGACCTCGCACTTGCCCACGTTGAATTTCACCAGCCATTTCTTGGACCACTCTCCTAAACTGTCTAAATCTTTCTGCAGCCTCCCCACCTCCTCTATACTACCTGCCACTCCACCGATCTCAGTATCATCGGCAAACTTAGCCAGAATGCCCCCAGTCCCGTCATCTAGATCGTTAATAAATAAAGAGAACAGCTGTGGCCCCAAACCTGAACCCTGCGGGACACCGCTCGTTACCGGTTGCCATTCCGAAAAATAACCTTTTATCCCAGCTCTCTGCCTTCTGCTGGACAGCCAATCGTCAATCCATGTTAGTACCTTGCCTCGAATGACATGGACCCTTATTTTACTCAGCAGTATCCCGTGGGGCACCTTATCAAAGGCCTTTTGGAAGTCAAGATAGATAACATCCATTGGCTCTCATTGGTCGAACCGATTTGTTATCTCTTCCAAGAACTCTAACAGGTTTGTCAGGCACGTCCTCCCCTTACTAAATCCACGCTCACTTGTCCTAATCCGACACTGCACTTCCAAGAATTTAGAAATCTCATCCTTAACAATGGATTCTAGAATCTTGCCAACAATCGAGGTTAGGATAATTGGCCTATAATTTTCCATCTTTTTCCTTGTTCCCTTCTTGAACAAGGGGGTTACAACAGCGATTTTCCAATCCTCTGGGACTTTCCCTGACTCCAGTGACTTTTGAAAGATCATAACTAACGCCTCCACTATTTCTTCAGTTATCTCCTTTAGAACTCTAGGATGTAGCCCATCTGGGCCCGGAGATTTATCAATTTTTAGACCTCTTAGTTTCCCTCGCACTTTCTCCTTTGTGATGGCTACCATATTCAACTCTGCCCCCTGACTCTCCGGAATTGTTGGGATATTACTCATGCCTTCTACTGTGAAGACTGACGCAAAGTACTTATTTAGTTCCTCAGCTATTTCCTTGTCTCCAATCACTAGATTACCAGCGTCAGTTTGGAGGGGCCCAATGTACTTTTGCCTCCCGTTTGTTTTTAATGTATTTAAAGAAACTTTTACTCTCTTTCCTTATTTCTCTCTTTGTTATCCTCTGTTTGTTTTTGTAGCCTGCCCAATCTTTTGGCTTCCCACTACTCTTTGCCACATTATAGGCTTTCTCTTTTGCTTTGATGCATTCCCTAAATTCCTTTGTCAGCCATGGCTGCCTACTCCCCCCTCTCATTAACCTTTCTTTTCTTTGTGATGAACCTCTGTACTGTGTCCTCAATTACTCCCAGAAACTCCTGTCATTGCTGTTTCACTGTCTTTCCCACGAGCCTCTGCTCCCAGTCGACTTTCGTCAGTTCCTCCCTCATGTAGTTACCTTTATTTACCTGTAACACCTTTACATCTGATTCTACCTTCTTTCTTTCAAATTGCAGATTGAATTCTACCATATTATTATCACTGCCTCCTAAGTGTTCCCTTAATTAAAGATCTTTAATCAAGTCTGGCTCATTACATCACACTAAGTCCAGAATGGCCTCTCCCCTCGTGGGCTCCATCACAAGCTGTTCCAAAAGCCCTCCTGTAAACATTCAATGAATTGCCTTTCCTTGGGTCCACTGGCAGCATTATTTACCCAGTCCACCTGCATATTGAAGTCCCCCATGATCACTGTGACCTTGCCTTTCTGACATGCACTTTCTATTTCGTGGTGCATTTTGTGCCCCTGGTCCTGACCACTGTTAGGAGGCCTGTACATAACTCCCATTATGGGTTTTTTTGCCTTCGTGGTTCCTCAATTCTACCCACACAGGCTCCACATCATCTGACCCTATGTCGTTTAGTGCTGTTGATTTAATTTCATTCCTAATTAACAAGGCAACCCTGCCCCCTCTGCCCACCTCTCTGTCTTTTCGATAGGTTGTGAATCCCTGGCTAGGGCAGTAATCCGGAGATTATGCCCCTTGAGGACCTATTTTTTAATTTGAATCCTAGCTCTTTATAATCTCTAAACAGGTCCGCTTTAAATGCCAGCCCTGAACCCCACTGCAGCCACGTCTCTGTGATGCCTACCACATCATACCTGCCAGTCACAATCTGGGCCACAAGCTCATCTACCTTGTTCCATACACTGCGCGCATTTAAATATAGCACCTTTAATTCTCTATTGACTGTCCGTTTTTGTTTCTTTGTGTGGTGGACCTTGGTTTACTGAGCCTTTCCATACACTGTGGCATATTTTGTGGATGGGGACTATCGTAGCCTCTCTTGAGTTATGTCTTTTCGTGCTTTTTTGTATTCCTAAGCAGCTACGCTTCCCACTTCATCTCTTGGTTCCCTGACTTTCCCTTCCTCCCCAATCTCTAGTTTAAAGTCTTATTGACCACCCTATTTACTCTTTTCGACAGAACACTGGTCGCAGCTTGGCTCAGGTGGAGACCATCCCAACGGTATTGGTCCTCCTGTCGGAAAAGTGATGCCAGTGACCCATGAAAAGGAACCCCTCTTTCCCACACCACTCTTTCAGCCACGTGTTAACTTCCCTTATTTTGCCTCCCTATGCCAATTTACACGTGGCTAGGGCAGTAATCCGCAGATTATGCCCCTTGAGGACCTATTTTTTAATTTGAATCCTAGCTCTTTATAATCTCTAAACAGGTCCGCTTTCCTAGACTTGCCTTTGTTGTTGGTAGCGAAATGGACCACAACAACTGGATCGTCCCCCTCCCTCTCCAGTATCCTTTCAAGCCGGTCAGAGATGTCCCGCACCCTAGCACCGGGCAGGCAACATACCATGCGGGACTCTTTATCCTGCTCACAAAGGATACTATCTATCCCCCTGATAATAGAATCCCCTACAACTACAACTTGCCTATTTACTCCCTCCCCTTTAATAGCCTGCTGAACCATGGTGCCTTGATCAGCTGACTCATCCTTCCTGAAGCCCTGTTCGCCATCCATACAGGGACCAAGTGCCTCATACCTGTTGGACAGGGGCAAGGGCCGAGGCTCCTGTGTTCCTGACTGCTGTTTCCCTTTACCTGCCTGACTTGCAGGCACACCCTGCTGTCCCTGGCCACTGGCAGGATTTAAACTACTTACTCTGACAGGTGTGACTGCCTCCTGAAACACAGTGTCCAGGTAAGTCTCCCCCTCCCGGATGTGCCTCAGTGTTTGAAACTCAGACTCCAACTCATCAACTCTGAGCCGGAGTTGGAGTGGAGACTGCAGAAAGGAAAGCTCTGTAAAGAGAGAGGAGAGGAGGAGCGGTGTTTTACATCAATGCAGTAGTATTGTCGCTGAACTAGTAATCCAGTGATAAAGGGCAACACTCTGCGGAGACAGATTTCGCCATAGCAATTGGTGCAATGTGAATTAAATAAGAAACAAAGTGTGGAATTAAAACTCTAATGATCACCTTGAACCCATTGTCAATTGTTGCAAAAACCCATCAGGGTCAGTAAAGTCCCGTAGGGAAGAAAATCTGCCATCTTTCCCTGGACTGGCCGACAAGTAATTGCAGAATCATTGCAAAGCGGTTGAATCTGAACTGCCCTCTGAAACGGACGAGGAAGTTACTGAGTTGCATCAAAGTGCTAATAGTTCACAAAGAGGTAAAACTGGATGGAGCACCCGGCATCAACCGAGGAACCGGAAATAAACAACGGCAAACCCAATCCTGTCGATCTGCAAAGTTCTCATTATTAAAATCCGGGAGCTTGTGTGGAAGTTGGGAAAACGCCATCGGCAGGTGATATATCAGCTTCATGCGATCATCGACATTATTGTAGAGGGAGGATAATTGATGATGCAGCTGAAGATGGATGGGCTAAGGGATGCCTAGGCTGGCATTGCCACCAGGAATACAGAGACCAGGACAGAAGTGGGAGAAACGCGAGGACGAGGAGGAGAACTGTTACTTTGTAAGAAGCTCCACAGGATTAACACATCCGCCTTGTTCCACAGTAACACATTATACGGGCAGAATGTCGAGCTAATTTCGTGTCTGAGAAGCTCCAGAGGACAAGCAACTTCCTCTTGCTCCTGAGTAACAGACTATAAGGGCGAATGGTATGCTAACGTTACTGTGTAGCAAGCTTGACAGGATAAACAAGGTTCTCCTGTTCCACAGCGACAGCCTCGTGCGGCTGAATTACCTCCTCCTTTTCATGCTGAGGAGGTCATTGGCTGACACGTGTGACACCTGAATGTAAATCGCCACTTAACAGCCCCGATATTACCCAGGATCTGCTGTGTACAGAGACGGACCGCTTCAGTATTTGAGTCACAAACGATGCTGAACATTGTAATATCATCAGTGAACATTCCAAGTTATGTCCTAACGGTAAGTTCACTGATGAAGCAGCTGAAGATGTTTGAGCCGAGTTCACTCCCCTGAAAAACACAAGGGGTTACGTGATGGAGCCAAAAATCACAACCATATTTCTTTGTGAAAGGTATGTCTCCAATCAGAGGGGAGATTTCACTTTCTTTGCCGCTGATTCCTGTTTTGATCGGGCTCCTTGATTCCATACTCGATCAAATGCTGCTTTGATGTCACTTTAACTCTTACTTCAGTATGTTGTCCATGTTTAAAAGAAGGCTGCAATGATGTCAGAAGTTTAGTGATCCTGGCACAACCCAAACGTCTGTGAGTCGGTTATTGCTGAGTAAATGCTGCTGGATGGCACTGCTGATGACCCCTTCCATTGCATTGTTGATAATGGAGAGCAGACGGATGGTGCGGGAATTGTCCAGGTTGGAATTGTCCTGGACTTAGCATACAGTGCACACCTGAGCAACTTTATATATTGCCGGGTCGATGTCAGTGTCGCAGCCCTACTGGAACAACTTGGCTCGGGGGCAGGTTCTGGATCACACGCCCTCAATACTATTGCCAGAATATTGTCAGGAACCATAGCCTACACATTATGCAGTGCCTTCAGCTCTTTCTTAATATCATGTGCAGTGAATAATATTTGCTGAATATTATCTGCGATGCTGGGGACACTGGGGAGACCGAGATGGATCATCCAGTCTGTACGTTTGGATGAAATGTTTTGCGAATGCTTCATCCGTGACCTTTGCATTGTGCTGGGCTCCCAGAGTAGTGAAGATGGGATACCTGTGGAACCTCCTGCTGCAAAGGTTTAGTTGCAGCATAAAAACAGACGCTTCGGCGCAACTTGCCCATGCAGCCCAGTTTTTACCAATAAGATAGGCCCAATTTGCTCCATATCCCTCTGTACCCCTCTTTCCCATATAACTGTCCAAATCCTTTTTAAAAGTCAAAATTGTACCTTCCTCTTTTACTACATCTGAAGGTCGTTGCAGACACTCACCACCCTCTTTGTGAAAATAATTCCCCCATGGACCCTTTTGCATCTCTCCCCTCTCACCTAAGCCTGCACTCTCTGATTTTTGACTCCACTACCTTGGGGAAAATATTGACTATCTACTTCATCTATGCCCCTCATTATTTTAGAAACCTCTACAATATTTTCGCTAAACCTCCTACGCTACAGGGGGGAAAAAGTCCCAGTCTATCCAGCCTCTCCTTAAAACTTGAACCATCAAGCCCAGGTAGAATCATATTAAATATTTTGTCCACTCTTTCTAGTTTAATAAAATACTGCCTATAATAGATTGAACAGAACTGTACGCAGTATTCCAAGTGCGGCCTTATTAATGTCTTATACTACTTCAACAAGACGTCCCAACTCCTGTATTCAATACTCTGACCAATGAATCCAAGTATGCCAAATGCGTTCTTCACCGCTTTGACAATCTGTGACTCCACTTTCAAGGAGCAATGGACCAGTGCTCCTATATCTCTTTGTTCTGTAAGACCCTCCAATACTCTTCCACTACTTGAGTAGGCCCTGCCCCGATTCGATCTTCCAAAATGCATTACCTCGCATTTATCTAAATTAAACTCCATATGTCACTCATCGGCCCACTGGCCCAATTGATCAAGATCCCGGTGCAATCCGAGATAACCTTCTTCACTCTCCACTGTGCCACCAATATTGTTGTCATCCGCAAACGCACAAAACATGCCTCCTAAATTTTCATACAAGATCCATTATCTAAACCTATCGCCTATTGCCCAAGGATCTACTTCCCTCTGTTCCCCGTCCGTTCATATATCTGTCCAGATGCATCATAAATGATGCTTTCGTGCCCGCCTCTACCACCTCCGCTGGCAAAGCGTTCCAGGCATCCACCACCCTCTCCGTAAAAAACTTTCCACGCACATCGCACTTAAACATTACCACTCACCTTGAAATTGTGACCCCTTGTAATTGACACCCCCACTCTTGGAAAAAGCTTGTTGCTATCCACCCTGTCCTTACCCCTCATAATTTTGTAGACCTCAATCAGGTCCCCCCTGAACCTTCGTCTTTCCAACGAAAACAATCCTAATCTACTCAACCTTTCTTCATAGCTAGCACCCTCCATACCGGGCAATATCCTGGTGAGCCTCCTCTGCACCCTCTCTAAAGCATCCACATTCTTCTGGTAATGTGGCGACCAGAACTGCACGCAGTATTCCAAATTTGGCCAAACCAAAGTTCTATACAACTGTAACATGACCTGCCGACTCTTGTACTCAATACCCTGTCCGATGAAGGCAAGCATGCTGTATGCCTTCATGACCACTCTATCGACCTGCGTTGGCACCTTCAGGGTAGAATGGATCTGAAAACCCAGATCTGTCTGTACATCAATTTTCTCCAGCACTGTTCCATTGACCGTATAGTCCGCTCTTGAATTGCACCTTCCAAAATGCATCACCTCGCATTTGCCTGGATTGAACTCCATCTGCCATTTCTTTGCACAACTCTCAAATCTATCTATATTTTTCTGTATTCTCTGACAGTCCCACTCGCTATCTGCAACTCCACCAATCTCAGTATCATCTGCAAATTTGCTAATCAGACCACCTATACCTTCGTCCAGATCATTTATGGATATCACAAAAACAGTGGTCCGAGCACGCCTCCCCGTGGAACACTACGAGTCACCTTTCTCCATTTTAAGACACTCCCTTCCACCACTACTCTCTGTCTCCTGTTGTCCATCCAGTTCTTTATCAACCTCGCTAGTACACCCTGAACCCCATGCGACATCACTTTTTCCATGAGCCTGCCATGGGAAACTTTATCAAACGTCTCATTGAAGTCCATGTATATGACATCTACAGCCGTTCCCTCGTCAATTAACTTTGTCACTTCCTCAAAGAATTCTATTAGGATTGTAAGACATGACCTTCTCTGCACAAAACCATGCTGCCGATCACTGATAAGTCTATTTTCTTCCAAACGTGAATAGATCCTATCCCTCAATGTCTTCTCCAACAGTTTGCCTACCATTGATGTCAAGCTCACAGGTCTATAATACCCTGGATTATCCCTGCTACCCTTCTTATCAAAGGGACAACATTAGCAATTCTCCAGTCCTCCAGGACTTCACCCGTGCTCAAGGATGCTGCAACGAAGGGACAGCACGGTCGCATTGTGGATAGCACAATTGCTTCACAGCTCGATTCCGGCTTGGCGTCACTGTCTCCACGGAGTCTACACATTCTCCCCGTGTGTACGTGATTTTCCTCCGGGTGCTCCGGTTTCCTCCCACAGTCCAAATATGTGCAGGTTAGGTGGATTGGCCATGATAAATTGCCCTTAGTGTCCAAACGTGCCCTGAGTGTTGGGTGGGGTTACTGGGTTATGGGGATAGGGTGGAGGTGTTGACCTTGGGCCGGTGCAGACTCGATGTGCCGAATGGCCTCCTTCTGCACTGTAAATTCTATGATAATCTATGAAAGTTATCTGTTAAGGCACCAGCTATTTCGTCCCTCGCTTCTCTCAGTAGCCTGGGATTGATCCCATCCGGACCTGGGGACTTGTCCACCTTAATGCCGTTTAGAATACCAGATGGTGGTGAATCTGTGGAAATCTTTGCCGCAGAAGACTGTGGAGGCCAAATCACTGCGTTTCTTTAAGACAGAGATAGATAGGTTCTTGATCAGTCATGGGATCAGAGATTATGGGGAGAAGGCAGGAGAATGGGGATCAGAAGAATGTCAGCCTTTATTGAAAGGTGTTGGGCAGCACGGTGGCGCAGTGGGTTAGCACTGCTCTTTCAAGCACTAGGCTAAATCGCTGGCTTTGAAAGCAGACCAAGGCAGGCCAGCAGCACGGTTCAATTCCCGTAACAGCCTCCCCGAACAGGCGCCGGAATGTGGCGACTAGGGGCTTTTCACAGTAACTTCATTGAAGCCTACTTGTGACAATAAACGATTCTCATTTCATTTCATTTCACGGCGCCATGGTCCCAGGTTCGATACCGGACCTGGGTCATTGTCCGTATGGAGTTTGCACATTCTCCCATGTTTGCGTGGGTTATACGCCCCCAGAAGCCAAAGATGTGCAACGGATGTTTGAGGGCAAATCAACATCTGACATGTGGGAGGCTTTCAAGTGTCAGTTGAAAGGAATACAGGACAGGCATGTTCCTGTGAGGAAGAAAGATAAATACGGCAATTTTCGGGAACCTTGGATGACGAGTGATATTGTAGGCCTCGTCAAAAAGAAAAAGGAGGCATTTGTCAGGGCTAAAAGGCTGGGAACAGACGAAGCCTGTGTGGCATATAAGGAAAGTAGGAAGGAACTTAAGCAAGGAGTCAGGAGGGCTAGAAGGGGTCATGAAAAGGCATTGGCAAATAGGGTTAAGGAAAATCCCAAGGCTTTTTACACTTACATAAAAAGTAAGAGGGTAGCCAGGGAAAGGGTTGGCCCACTGAAGGATAGGCAAGGGAATCTATGTGTGGAGCCAGAGGAAATGGGCGAGGTACTAAATGAATACTTTGCATCAGTATTCACCAAAGAGAAGGAATTGGTAGATGTTGAGTCTGGAGAAGGGGGTGTAGATAGCCTGGGTCACATTGTGATCCAAAAAGACGAGGTGTTGGGTGTCTTAAAAAATATTAAGGTAGATAAGTCCCCAGGGCCGGATGGGATCTACCCCAGAATACTGAAGGAGGCTGGAGAGGAAATTGCTGAGGCCTTGACAGAAATCTTTGGATCCTCGCTGTCTTCAGGGGATGTCCCGGAGGACTGGAGAATAGCCAATGTTGTTCCTCTGTTTAAGAAGGGTGGCAGGGATAATCCCGGGAACTACAGGCCGGTGAGCCTTACTTCAGTGGTAGGGAAATTACTGGAGAGAATTCTTCGAGACAGGATCTACTCCCATTTGGAAGCAAATGGACGTATTAGTGAGAGGCAGCACGGTTTTGTGAAGGGGAGGTCGTGTCTCACTAACTTGATAGAGTTTTTCGAGGAGGTCACTAAGATGATTGATGCAGGTAGGGCAGTAGATGTTGTCTATATGGACTTCAGTAAGGCCTTTGACAAGGTCCCTCATGGTAGACTAGTACAAAAGGTGAAGTCACACGGGATCAGGGGTGAACTGGCAAGGTGGATACAGAACTGGCTAGGCCATAGAAGGCAGAGGGTAGCAATGGAGGGATGCTTTTCTAATTGGAGGGCTGTGACCAGTGGTGTTCCACAGGGATCAGTGCTGGGACCTTTGCTCTTTGTAGTATATATAAATGATTTGGAGGAAAATGTAACTGGTCTGATTAGTAAGTTTGCAGACGACACAAAGGTTGGTGGAATTGCGGATAGCGATGAGGACTGTCTGAGGATACAGCAGGATTTAGATTGTCTGGAGACTTGGGCGGAGAGATGGCAGATGGAGTTTAACCTGGACAAATGTGAGGTAATGCATTTTGGAAGGGCTAATGCAGGTAGGGAATATACAGTGAATGGTAGAACCCTCAAGAGTATTGAAAGTCAAAGAGATCTAGGAGTACAGGTCCACAGATCACTGAAAGGGGCTACACAGGTGGAGAAGGTAGTCAAGAAGGCATACGGCATGCTTGCCTTCATTGGCCGGGGCATTGAGTATAAGAATTGGCAAGTCATGTTGCAGCTGTATAGAACCTTAGTTAGGCCACACTTGGAGTATAGTGTTCAATTCTGGTCGCCACACTACCAGAAGGATGTGGAGGCTTTAGAGAGGGTGCAGAAGAGATTTACCAGAATGTTGCCTGGTATGGAGGGCATAAGCTATGAGGAGCGATTGAATAAACTCGGTTTGTTCTCACTGGAACGAAGGAGGTTGAGGGGCGACCTGATAGAGGTATACAAAATTATGAGGGGCATAGACAGAGTGGATAGTCAGAGGCTTTTCCCCAGGGTAGAGGGGTCAATTACTAGGGGGCATAGGTTTAAGGTGAGAGGGGCAAAGTTTAGAGTAGATGTACGAGGCAAGTTTTTTACGCAGAGGGTAGTGGGTGCCTGGAACTCACTACCGGAGGAGGTAGTGGAGGCAGGGACGATAGGGACATTTAAGGGGCATCTTGACAAATATATGAATAGGATGGGAATAGAAGGATACGGACCCAGGAAGTGTAGAAGATTGTAGTTTAGTCGGGCAGTATGGTCGGCACGGGCTTGGAGGGCCGAAGGGCCTGTTCCTGTGCTGTACATTTCTTTGTTCTTTGTTCTTTGTTTGTTCAAAGATGTGCGAAATTGCTCCTGAATTGGAAAGGATGAATTGTGTACTCTAAATTTCAAAATGCAAGATGGAATGCTGGAGCAGACTGGACCAGTGGCCTCAATATGCTCTTGTCTCTAATGGTCTTATGTGAGAGTGCGTGTGGCTGTATGTGCCTGGGGGGATATTTTGTGTGTGTTGGCAGTGGGGGCATGTGTCAGCATGTGTGTGAGAGTGTGCCTGTGTGTCTATTTGTGCGTGGTTAAATATGTGTGGAGGTGGGGCTTGCTACCTCGCTTAGTGTGGACGTGTTGTGTGTATGGCTGTGTATTGGCGTTTGTGAGCGCGTGTTTGTGTTTGTGTGCCGTTGTGTATGTCGGGGTATGTGTGTGTGTGTATGTGTAGGGGTATGTTTGAGTGTGGGTGAGGGTGAGTGGATGTGTAGGTGTGTGTGTTTATGTGTCTGGGTGCTCGTATGTGCTTATGGGGTGTATATGTGTTTGTACGTATGTGCATGAATGTTCGAAGCTGTATTTGGGAATGTATCTGTCTGTGTTTGCGTCCGAGTCTTTGTGCGTGATGTAATGCGCCTTTGCATGTGGTTCTGTGGGCGCATGTGTTTCTTAGAGTGTTTAGGTTTGTGGGTGAATGTCTGTGTGTTTGTGTCTATCTATGTGACTGGGTATGTGTATGTGTTGGTGACTGTGTGTTTAGGTGAGTGTTGCTGGGCGTGTGTGGGTATATCTGTGTGTGTCTGTGAAGTTGTGTCTGTGTCTGCGGGTGGGCAGCATGTTGGCGCAATGAGTTCGCCCTGCTGCCTCATGGCGCCGACGTCCCAGTTTCAACCCCGACTCTGATCACTGTCTGTGTCTAGTAGGGGCAGCACGGTGGCATAGTGGTTAATACAATTGCTTCACAGCTCCAGGGTTCCAGGCTCGAATCCCGGCTTGGGTCACTGTCTGTGCGAAGTCTGCACGTTCTCACCGTGTGTGCGTGGGTTTCCCCAGGGTGCTCCGGTTTCCTCCCACAGCCCAAAGATGTGCAGCTTAGGCGGATTGGCTTTGATAAATTGCCCTTAGAGTCATAAATTGCCCTTCGTGTTGGCTGGGGTTACTGTGTGTGGGCTTGGGTAGGGTGCTCTTTCCAAGAGCCGGTGCAGACTCGATGGACCGAATGGCCTCCTTATGCACTGTAAATTCTATGATAAATTCTATGATACCTATGAGCTTGTACATTCTCACCGTGTTTGCGTGGGTCTCGCCCCCACAATCCAAAGATGTGCAGGCTAGGTGGATTGGCCACGCTAAATTGCCCCTAAATTGGAAAAAATCAATCAGGTATTCTAAATTTATATTTTAAAAAAAGGTGTATGCGGGGTGAGGGAGGTGAGGGTGGTTTTGTGAGCGTGTCTAGGTGTAGGTCTGCGGACGGGTATTTGTGGTATCTATGAGTGTGTGTGGCTGTGTGAGTGCTTACGGATGCTGTGAGTATTTGTTTGGGTGTGTTTTGGTGAATGGGCATCTGTGAGTACATTTCAGTGTGCGCAGGTGCTTCGTGTATGAATGTCGGGCGTGTGAACGTGTGTGTGTGCCTGTCCAGCTGTGAATTCGTGTGTATATGTGCGTCTGTGTTTTAGTGTGAGTGTGTCTGTCGGTGAGTGTGTATTCATAAGGGTACGTGTGGGTGCTTGTGAAAATGTGTGTGTCTGGGTTGGTGCACGTGTGTGAGTTTGAGCTTGGGTGCGAGTGTGTGTGTGTGACTTTATGTGTGTGTTTGTTTGGATGCGGGTGGATGTGTGTGTGTGTTGCTTTGATATGTGTGTGGGTTTGTGTGTGTAACTGTGAGCGTGTGTCGGGGTGAGTGTATGCATATGTGTGTGTTTGGGCGTCTGGGTGCGAGTGTGTCAGGGTGTATATGTGTGTCGATTTGCGCATGAATGTTTCTGATTGTATGCGTGAGCCTGATTTTGGACGTGGGTGTGTTTTGTACCTGTCTGTGGGAGTTTATATGTGTGTGACTGTGTCAGTGAGTGTTTGTGAGTGTGCATTTGTGTGGGTGTGAGGGTGTGTGTCTGTGTGGTTGTGTTTATGTGTGGGATGGTGCGTGGGTTTCTGTGTGGGGGAGTGAGTCTCCGTTTCTGTGAGTGTGAGGGCTTGTGTGGACGTTTTGGGTGTATGGGGAAGTATGTGTTTGGCTGTGGGTGTGTGCATATGGCTGCCTGTGGGTGGGTGTGATGTGTGGATTACAGAGTGTGTGCGAGTGTGTATTTCCATGTGTCAGTTCCTGTACGAGTGTTTGAGTATTTAAGTGTGTTTATGGACATGTGTTTGTGTGTGAGGGAGAGGGTGTGAGTTAGTGCGTGTGGGTTTTTGTGTAAGATTGTGTCCATGTGTGGCTGTCCATGTGTGAGTGTGTATGTGTGAGGATCATTGCGTGAGAGGTGTGTGCGTTTGTGTGTCTGAATGTGTGTGTATTTGTGGATGTGTGGTGTGTGTGTTTTCATGTCTGTGTTTGTGTCTCTATGGGGGTATGTGATTATGGGTGAGTATGCAAGAGAGTATGTGTATATATGAGGGATGTGTGCGTGTGATTCTGGTGTGCCTGTGCTTGTGAGTGTTTGGATATGTATGCATTTGTGTATGTACGGCTGTGTGTTTCATGTGTCGGGAGGCAATATGTTTGTGGGTACTCTGAGTATGTGTGTGTCTGTGGGCTTCTGTGTGAGTTTGTTGGTGTAATTGTGGGGGGGGTGTACCTGAGTGTGTGTTGCTGAATGTGTGCGTGTGTAGTTGTGTGGGGGGTGGATGGCTGTTTGTTTGTGCATGTGAGGGGATATGTGTGTAGCTCTTTGTGTGTATTTTTGTGTGAGGTGTGTTTAGTGAACGTGTATGTCTGTGTCGCTACATGTGTGTGTGTGTTTGTGCAGCCTGTGCCTGTGTGTGAGTGTGTGTGGGATTCTATGTGGAAGAATATATATTGGTGTCTGTGTGTATGACTTTATTTGTGTGTCTGGGAACATATGCATTTTGTGGGTATGTGTATGGTTCGTTTTCGTGTGTGTGTGTATGTCTGTGTGCTTGTGCCTGTGTGTGCCGCGTGCGTGGGTGAATGTGTGACTGGATGAATGTGTCGGCGTGTCTGTATGTATGGTGTGTGCGAGTGTGTGTGGGTCTTTGAAGGTTTTGTGGATATGTGTGTATGTGTGTGTGTGGGGAGGGTGCTTGTGAGTGTGTGGGTGTGTGCGTGAATATGTGTGTGCGTGTGTCGGGTATATGTGTTTGAATGGGTGTGGTGTGAAATTCTGTATGAGTGTGTGTTAGTAGGTTTTGGTGTGTGTGGCTATGTGGAATGTATACATATGTGTGTGCAAGTGTATGTGCACAAGAGTGCATGAGTGTGTGTGGTTGTGGATGCCCATATGTGAGTGCTTGGGTGTACATGTGTGAGTGGGTGTGTAGGTGTTTAGCTGTGTATGCGAGTTTGTATGTGTGCATGCGTGTGGGTGTGTGGCTGTGTGAGGGTGTACGCGTTATTTTTGTGTGTTTGGGTGAGTGAATGTGCTTGTATTGGTATGTGCCCTGGTGTGGGTAAGAGTGAGTGAGTTGGTTTGTGAGCATTTGTCTCTAGGTCAGTGTATGTGAAATTGTGTGTGATGTGTATGTGTGGGTGTGTAAGTGTGAGTGATGTGTAGGTGTGGGTGTACAAGTATGTTTGTGATTGTGTGAGTATGGGTCGGTATATGTACGCTTTTGAGAGTGTGTGTATGTGTGTCTGCACGTGGACATGTGTCGGAGAATGTGCAGGTGTGTGTATTTGTGTTGATCTGTGAGTGTGTCCATTTGTGTTTCCATGTCTGTTTGTGTTTGTGTCTCTCTCTGAATACCTGGGAATGTGCATCTGTTAGAATAATAGAATCCCTAGAGCACGGAAGAAAGCGAATCGGCACACCATGTCTGCACTGACCCTTGGAAATAGCACTCTCCTCCCACGACCAACAGAAACCCGGAACCCAGTAACCTCATCTAACCTTTTGGAAAATAAGGGGGAAATTGGCCTGGCCAATCCAGCTTAGCGTCACATATTCCGGCTGTTCGAGCAAACCAGAGCACCCGGATGTCACCCACACAGACACGGAGAGAAAGTACAAACTCCACAAAGACAGTCACCCGAGGCCAACATTGAACAAGGCTCCCGAGCGATGTGCGCCGGCAGTGCGCGTCATTGTGTGACCGCCTGCCCCTCTTCTGTTCTCGTTAGTTTCTGTGGTTGTGTCTTTCTGTGTCTGTGAGAGTGTGTGTGAGTCTCTTTGTGACTGTGTGTGTGCATTTCTGCGACTGTGAGAGAGTGATGTTGTGTCTCTGTGTGTCTGTGAGTGTGTGTATTAGTGTCTAGATATGACTGTGAGTGTGTGCATTTGTCTGTCTGTGTGTCTGTGAGTATATGTATTTCTGTCTCTGTGTGTCTGTGATAGACTGCATTTTTGTCTCTGTGTATTTCTGTCTGTGTGTCTGTGAGAGTGTATTTTTATCTCTGTGTGTCTGTCAATGTGTTTATTAGTATCTCTGTGTGTCTGTTAGCGTCTGTATTTGTCTCTCTGTGTGTCCATGAGAGTATTTGCATCTCCGTGTGCCCGCGAGAGTGTCTCTACGTGTCTCTATGTGTCTGTGAAACTGTATATTAGTGCATCTGTGTGTCTATGAGTTAATGTATTTGTGTCCCTGTGTCAGTGAGTCAGTGATTTCGTGTCTGTCTCTCTGTGAGTGTGTGTATTTTTGTCTCTATGAGTCTGTTGGAGCGGGTATGTGTCTCAATGTGTCTGTGATAGTGTGTACTTCTGTATCTGTGTGTCGGTGAGCGTGTGTATCGGTGGCTCACGTGTGTTTGAGTGTATGTCTTTGTGCCTCGGTGAGAGTGGATATTTGTGTCTCTCTCAATCAGCCGTGATTGAATGGTGGAGTGGCCTCGATGGGCCGAATGGCCTTCCGCTCCTATGTCTTATGGTCTTATGGAGTTATGTGTGTGTTGTTGTGTCTCTCTGTGTCTATGAGTGGGTTTATTTGTTTCATTATGAGTGTGTGTTGTTGTGGCTGATTGTGTCTGTGAGCGTGTGAATTTGTCTGTGCGTCTGTGAGTGTGTAATTGTGCATCCGTCTGTCTGTGAGGGTGTGTCCTTGTGTCTCAATGTGAGTGTGTGTATTTTGTCTCTGTGTGTCTGGGACAAGGCTTTTTTGTATTTCTGTGTCCCTGAGAGTGTGTATTTGTGATTCTGTGTGTCTGTGAGAATGCGTATTTCTGTCAGTGTGTCTGGGAATGTGTGCATTTCTGTCTCTGTGTGCCTGTGAGAGTCTGTATTTGTGTCTCTGTGTGACTGCGAGCGGGTGTTTCTGTGTCTCTGTGAGCCTGTTGGGGTGTGTAATTGTGTCGCTGTGTGTCTGGAAGTGTGTGCATTTGTGTCTCTGTGAGTCCGTGAATGTGTATTCGTGACTGTGAGTGTGTATCTGTTCTCTGTGTGTCTGTTGGGATGTGTATTTGTGTCACTTTTTGTTGTGAGTGTGCATATTTGTGTCTCCGTGTGCCTGTGTGTCAGTGTGTGCATTTGTCTCTTTGTGTGCCTTTGAAAGTGTTTATTTGTGTCCCTGTGTGTCCCTGTGTTAGTGTGTGCATTTGTCTCCCTGTGTCTGTGAATGTGTGCATTTGTGATACGGTGCGTCTATGAGTATGTGTTTTCTGTTTCTGTGTGTCTGAGAGTGCGTGTATATTCGTCTTTGTGTGTCTGTGAGAGTGTATATTTGTGTCTCTGTGTGTCTGGGTGTATGCGTATTTGTACCTCTTTGTGTCTGTGAGAGTATGTATTTGTGTGCTTTTCTCCCCCTCATTTCCCTTGCTCCTCTCCCCCCCGCCCGCCCCACCCCACCCCCAATCATGTTGAGAGAGAAGACAAGCCCGGAAACGAGGCAGCACAGTCACGCGCAAAACAGAAAGCGAATGTGCACAGTTCATGATCTTATTATGTGGAGATGCCGGCGTTGGACTGGGGTGAGCACAGTACGAAGTCTTACAACACCAGGTTAAAGTCCAACAGGTTTGTTTCGATGTCACTATCTTTCGGAGCACTGCTCCTTCCTCAGGTGAAGGAGTAATGCATGTGTAAGTGTGTATAGTCTGTGTGTATGTGTGTGTATTAATATATGTGCGTTTTTCAGTGTGGAGATTATGTTTGTGTGAGTGGTTGTATTAGTGCATCTCTTTGTCTGTGAGTGTGTGTATTTGTGTATGTGTGAGTGAGTGTGTCTATTCGTGTCTGTGGTTGTGTGCATTAGTGACTCTTTGTGTCTGTGAGTGTGCGCATTAGTGACATTAGTGACATTTGTGCGAGTGTGTGTATCAGTGTGTGTGTGTGTGAGTGTGTATTAGAGTATCTGTGTATCTGTGAGTGCGTGCATTTGTGTCTCTTTGTGTCTTTCAGTTTGTGTATTGTCCTGAGTGTGTTTATTTGTTTCTCTGTGAGTGAGTGTTTTAGTGTCTGTATGTCTGTTAGTGTGCTTATTTGTGTCGCTGCGAGTGTGTGTATTTCCGTGTCTGTGTCTGTGTGTGTGTATTTGTGCCTCTGTGTCTGTGTGTATTTGTGTTTTGAGTCCGTGTGTCTGAGTGTTTGTACTTGTGTCTCCGTTTGCCTGTATTTGGGTTTCTGTGCCCGTTGTTTTAATTCATTTACGGGATGTGGATGTCTCTTGTTCTGCAAGTATTTATTATCGTCCCTCGGTATCCTTCAGGTGGTGATGAATGGCCTTCTTGAATCACTGAAGTCATTGAAGTCATTGCATCTCACCTGAGGAAGGAGCAGCGCTCCGAAAGCTAGTGGCATCGAAACAAACCTGTTGGACTTTAACCTGGTGTTGTAAGACTTCGTACCATGATCTTATTGTCCTTGTTTGCGGTCTGTCCTCCGCTCTTTGTCCGATAATCCCTGTGTTTTCCGTCCCTGTGGCTTTTATTGCGGTTGCGGCTGTTCCTCCCCAGTTTGTTCGATCGAACGAACTCATTAGCCTCCGCTGAGGTGTTAAAATACAGATCTTTCCGCTTGAATGCTCCCCAGAGTCTGGCCAGGAATAACATCACAAATTCCACCTTGCTTTTGAAGAGTGCCGATTGTGGCCCGTTGAACTCAGCCCTTGTTTTAGACAGGTGAGCCCCAATGTGCTGGTACACCCTCATGTTCCTCCCTTCCCCATATGCTCGACCACTTTAGGATTTTCGCCTAGTCTTGAACCCCGTGTAACCTTGCGATAATCGCTCTGGGCTGCTCGCCGACTTTAGGCATGGTTTAGAGTGACCTGTGCGCCCTGTCTATTTATGGGTGAATGGGAATTCCTCCCTTCCCACTAACTTGCCCAGCATTTCTGCGATGTAACCTGTTGGGTCTCTGCCGTCTGTCCCATCCAACTGACCCACTATTCTAACATTCTGCCATCTGGACCTATTTTCATGGTCCTTCATTTTCCCTCTTCGGCTCCCCTGGGTCGTACCAACCTTTTCACCTCAGCGTCCAGAGCTATCACCCTGCCGCTGTGATCTGAGGCGGCCCTCTCCAACTCCAGCATCGTTTTCTCCTGGGCCTCCACCTTGCTTCTCAGGCCTTTGATGGTCTGCTGCATTTTGTGTATTGACTCCGCCAGCACCTCCTTCATCAGTGTGTGGAGCTCCGTACTCAGCGCCTCCTTTATTGCACTTAGTTCCTATTGTGGCACGTTTCTCCACTCCTCTGCCTGTGCGGGGGAGATGCTGTTCGCTGAGTCCTGCTCTCGCTTCGCTGTTTGGTCCGCCATCCCTTTCCCATACAGGGTTACCCGAACCTCCTTCTCGTCTCGTCGGGGCGCCTGCCTGCTCTCCGCCGCCGCTTTTCCCACTCTGCTGTTGTTCCCTGCATCTCACCGTCTATTCACTTTGGAATTTTTCTTTCACTCTCACAGAGGGGGAATTTGTGTTTTTGTGTGCCGGTGAGTGTGTTTATTTATGTCTCTTTGAGTGTGTATTTGTGTCTCTGTGAGGCTCTGAGTCTGTTTATTTGTGTCTCTGTCTTTCTGTGAGTGTATTTATTTGTCGCTCGCTCTGTCTGTTAGTGTGTACGAGTATCTCTGTTTGTCTGGGTGTTGTATTTGTTCCGATCTGTGTCTGTGATTGTGTGTACTAATGTGTCTGTCTCTCTGTCTGTGAGTGTGTGTATTAATCTGTCTGCCTGTGAGTGTGTGTATTACTGCCTCTTTGTGTCTGTGAGTGTGTGTATTACTGCCTCTTGGTGTCTGTGAGTGTGTGTATTACTGCCTCTTTGTGTCTGTGAGTGTGTGTATTACTGCCTCTTTGTGCCTGTAAGTGTGTGTATTACTGCCTCTTTGTGTCTGTGAGTGTGTGTATTACTGCCTCTTTGTGTCTGTAAGTGGGTGTATTACTGCCTCTTTGTGTCTGTGAGTGTGTGTATTACTGCCTATTTGTGTCTGTGAGTGTGTGTATTACTGCCTCTTTCCGTCTGTAAGTGGGTGTATTAGTGTCTGCATGTTTATGTGAGTGCACGCATTAGTATATCTGCGTGTGTCTGTCAGTGTGTGTATTGTCATCTGTCAGTGTGTGAGTGTGTACTAGTGTATATGCATGTGTAAGTGTGTATATTCTGTGTGTATGTGTGTGTATAAGGAAATGTGCGTTTTTCAGTGTGGAGATTATGTGTGTGTGAGTGGTTGTATTAGTGCATCTCTTTGTCTGTGAGTGTATTTATTTGTGTATGTGTGTGTGAGTGTGTCTATTCGTGTCTGTGGTTGTGTGCATTAGTGACTCTTTGTGTCTGTGAGTGTGTGCATTAGTGACATTAGTGACATTTGTGCGAGTGTGTGTATCAGTGTGTGTGTGAGTGTGTATTAGAGTATCTGTGTATCTGTGAGTGCGTGCATTTGTGTCTCTTTGTGTCTTTCAGTTTGTGTATTGTCCTGAGTGTGTTTATTTGTTTCTCTGTGAGTGAGTGTTTTAGTGTCTGTGTGTCTGTTAGTGTGCTTATTTGTGTCGCTGTGAGTGTGTGTATTTCCGTGTCTGTGTCTGAGTGTGTATTTGTGCCTCTGTGTCTGTGTATTTCTGTTTTGAGTCCGTGTGTCTGAGTGTTTGTACTTGTGTCTCCGTTTGCCTGTATTTGGGTTTCTGTGCCCGTTGTTTTTATTCATTTACGGAATGTGGATGTCCCTTGTTCTGCAAGCATTTATTATCGTCCCTCGGTATCCTTCAGGTGGTGATGAATGGCCTTCTTGAATCACTGAAGTCATTGACGTGTATGTATAACCAACCGTTCTGGGAGGAAAGGTGTTCCAGGGTGTTGCCCCAGTGAAAGAAGGGCAATATCTTTCCAAATCGGGGTGGTGTGTGACTTGGAGGAGAGCGCCCAGGTTATGCTATTCCCAGGTATCTGCTGCACGTTTCCTTCTAGATGGTAATGGTCGTGCGTTTGGAAGGTGTTATCTAGGGAATAAAGAGAAAAGAACAGTGCAGCAGAGGAACATGCCCTTCGGTCCTCCAAGACTTCGCCGATCACGTGTTCTTTTCAGTTCATCCTCCTGCATTATTCTATACCCTGTGCAGAAGGAGGTCATTCGGCCCATCGAGTCTGCACCGGCCCTTGGGAAGCACCCTCTACTTAAGCCCACCTCTCCACCCTGTCCCCGTAACCCAGTAACCCCACCTAACCATTTTGGACTCTAAGGGCAATTTAGCATGGCCAATCCACCTAACCTGCACATCTTTGGACTGTGGGAGGAAACCGGTGCACCCGGAGGAAACCCACGCAGACACAGGGAGAGCATGCAGACTCTGATACAGACAGTGACCCAAGCCGGGAATCGAACCTTGGACCCTGGAGCTGTGAAGCAACTGTGCTAATCACTGTGCAACCGTACTGCTCAAGCTTGGAGGGCCGAATGACATGTTCCTGTGCTGCATTTTTCTTTTTTCTTTGTTCCATAGATAACACCTTCCAAACTCACAGCCACGTGTTCCTGTGTCGATCTAGATAATGTCGCTTACATATCTGCCTCAACCATCAACCTTGGCAGAAAATTCGAGGACACCAACACCCTCTATGTAAAAACATTCACCTGCACATCTCCACTGAACACTTCCCCCATCACCTTGAACGTGTGGCCCTGTATAATTGTCATTTCCACCCTTGGAAATAGCCTCAAACCTTTCTATACACCTCATACATCTCTCAAGTTCAATTCGGTCGACCCTGAGCTCCGTATTCCTCGGGAGAACAATCCCAGTTTATTCAACCTCTCCTCATATCTACTACCCTTCAAACCAGGCAACATCCTGATACACCTTTTCTGTACTCTCTCCAAAGCCGCCACGTCCTTCTGGTAGGGCGCTGGCTTGAATTGGACACAGTACTCCAAATGCGGCCAACCAAAATTTATAATACTGAAACATAATTTGAGGAAATTTATACTTGATGCCCGGTCCGATGAAGGGAAGCAAGCCACATGCTTTTTTAATCACGATATCCGCCTGTGCTGCCACTTTAATGGATCTGTGGACATGCACGCCGCGATCTCTCTTTGTGTATATGCTCCAAATGGTTCTGGTGTTTATTTGTGGCTCCCACTTCAATTGGATCGACCAAAATGCAGCACCGCGCATTTGCTCTGGTTAAATTCCATGTGCAGTTTCTCAGCCCAATTTAGTAGCATGTCTATGACCTGCTGAATTCTCTGACAATCTTCATCATTCGTGAGTTCCTGCATTTCAGTTTGTAGATGGTACACACGGCTGCCACTGTTCGTCGGTGGTCGACAGTTTGAATGTTTGTTGATGGGTGAGCAATCAAGTGGGTTGCTTTGTCCTGCTTTGTGTCGAGCTTATAGATTGTAGTTGGAGTTGCACTCATCAAGTTAAGTGGGGAGTATTCCTTCACACTCCCGACTTGTGCCGTGTAGATCGTGGACAGGTTTTGGGTGTCAGGAGGTGAGTTACTCGCCAATGGATTCCTATTCTTTCACATGCCGTGGTAGCCATAGTATTAATGTGACTAGTCCAGTTCAGTTTCTGATTAATGATAACCCCCACGATGTTCATTGTGAGGGATTCAGTGATGGTAATGCCATTAAATGTCAAGGGACGGTGTTTTGAAACTCTCTTGTAGGAGATGGTCATTGCCTGGCACTTGTGTGGCATAAAATCTATTTGCCACTTGCCAGCCCAAGCATGGATGTTGTCCAGCTCTTGCTGGACATGAACTGCTTCATTATCTGCAGAGACGCGAATGGTGCTGAACATTGTGCAGTCATCCACAAACATCCCCACTTCTGACCTTGTGATGGAAGGGAGGTTATTGATGAAGCTGCTGAAGATGGTTGGGCAAAGGGCAGTATCCTGCGGAACTCCTGCTGTGGTGTTCTGGAGTTGATTTGATTGACTTCCAACCATCACAACCAACTTCCTTTGTGCCACCTATGACTCAAAGCAGCGGAGAGATTTCACCCCGATTCACATTGACTCCAGTTTAGCTCGGGCTCCTTGATGCCATACTCGCTCAAGTGCCGCCTTGATGTCAAGAGCAGTCACTCTCACCTCACCTCTGGCATCATCTGTTTTGTGCATGTTTGATCCAAGGCAGCAGTGATGTCAGGAGCAGAATGACCCTGACAGAACGCAAACTGAGAGTCCGTGAGCTTATTGCTGAGTAGGTGCCGCTTCATAACACTGCTGATTACAACTTCCAGCACTTTGCTGATGATGGAGAGGAGACTGATGGGGTGGTAATTGGCTGGGTTGGATTTGTCCTGTTTCTTGTGTGGAGGACACATCTGGGCAACTTTCCACATTTCGAGATATATGCCAGTGTTGTAGCTGTACTGGAACAGCTTGGCAAGAGGTGTGGCAAGTTCATGAGCGCAAGTCTTCAGTACTCATGCTGGGATATTTTCAGGGCCTATAGCCTTTGTAGCATCCAGTGCCTTCAGGCGTTTATTTATATTAGGTGGAGCGAATAATATTGGCTGAAGACTGATATCTGTGATGCTGTGGTCTCCGGAGGAGACCCAGATGGATCATCTACTCAGCGCTTCTGCCTGAAGATTAATGCGAATGCCTCAGCCTTGTCATTTGCACTTAGGCGCCGGGCTCCTCCACCATTCACGTTGTGGATATTTGCGGAGGCTCCTCCTCGAGTTGTCCACCACCATTCGTGGCTGGATGTTACAGGACTACAGAGCTCAGGTCTAATGTATTTATTGTGGAATGATAATGGTTCTGCCTATTACTTGCTGCATATACTGTTTGGCACACAAGTAGTCCTGTGTTGTAGCTTCACCAGGTCGATAACTCATTTTTCGTTGTGCCTGATGTTACTCCTATCATGCACTCCTGCACGTCATTGAAGCAGAGTCGGTCCCCTTGCATGGTGATAATAGTAGAGTGGGGAATATGCCAGGCCATGAGGTTGCAGATTGCGGTTGAATAAAATTATTCTGCTGTTAAGCGCCACCTGGCGGCACAGTCTGGATTTGCTAGATGTGTTCAAAGTCTACATATTTTGTGCCTTAGAGTGTTTGTATCTGAGTCTCATTGGGTCTATGCACTTGTGCTTTTGTGTCTGTGGTGTCTGTGAGCGTGTGAATGTGCGCATTTGTGTCTGAGGGTGTGCGTATCTGTGTGTATGTGTTTGTCTTTGTTAGCACCAACTCAATCAATCAGATAATGTCTTCCCCAGCCTTAAGTATAACGTAATTGTTTATTTCCATACATTTCAGTTAACATCATCACAACTGTGACCCTGAAGAGAAAAAACTGTGGACTATCCAAATGTGTCACTTCATACCTGATGGCCATGGCAGTGGGGGATCTACTGGTCATTATTCTCGATCTGATTTGGAGACACATTCCCATTGTTTTTAAGGAACAATTTACTTTCCTGCTGTCAACCCCCGTGTGTAATATCCACGCCGTGCTGCTTTATGCAGCCACTGACTGTTCTGTCTGGTTCACCGTCACTTTCACCTTTGATCGATTTGTGGCCATTTGTTGCCCGACTCTGAAATGTAACTATTGCAGCGAGAAAACGGCGGCTGTGGTTCTGGGAACAGTGGCTGTGGTGAGCTGTCTGAAGAACATTTTCTGGTACTTTATGTTCACAGGTTTGTATTGGATGGCGAACGAACCCTGGTTTTGCGGTGTCACGATAGATGTTTATTTCTCTCTGCTCTGGGGAACAATCGAGTTTATCCATTACATTCTAAACCCGGGTGTTCCATTTGTCCTGATTCTGCTGCTCAATGCTTTCACCGTCAGACACATTGTCCTGAGCAGCAGGGCCCGCAGGAGACTCCGGGCTCACAGCAGTGGGCACAGTGCCAGAGACCCAGAGATGGAGAGTCGAAGGAAATCCATAATTTTATTGTTTCTTATCTCGGCCAATTTCATTCTATTATGGTCAGTGTTAATGTTTTACACTATATGGGTCAGGATGGATCTCTTGGGGTATAAATCGTTACGGATCGCGAATTATGTTCTGCAATTGGGATTCATGCTGCAGCTCTTGAGCTGCTGTACAAACACTCTCATATACGCCGTGACACAGACTCAGTTCAGACAACAGATGAAGAATGTGCTTACAGTTCGCTTTACTCCGATTCATCAATGTGTAAAATCTTAACAGGAAAAACCAGCCACACAAAATTACTCACCTCCCATTGGCCGCTCAAATTGTCCCATCATCAAACCCTCACCCTCACTGGAGGAACTAATTGCCTCCCAGATACACAGACCTGACATTTGCAATCAACCTATCCATCATCATGCTCCTTGATTCTGATTGGTCAGAAATCCGCGCAAACGCCATCCAAACTTACCCATTCTTCAGTCAAACTGTCCACCATCCTTTTCGCTCAGAATAAAGTGGCGACGGTGGGAGGAAAGCGGGTGAATAACGTAATCGCCCATTAAGTGGTGATAGTCTGCAACGCACTGGCTGGGATGGTGGCAGAGGCAGGATGCCTCACATCCTCATAAAAACATTTGGTTGTGTACTTGCCACACTCGAACGTTTTGGCTTTGGGCCAAGAGCGGGATAGTGGGGTTAGGTGGGCATGTCAGGGCCTTTCATGCCTCCATGAAGACTCGATGGGCCGAAGGGAGGGAGGGAATCAACTATCAGCAACTATCAGAATCTCCGAACTGAATTTTGAAAGTGTCACCATTATTGGGATCTCCCTGTGCACATGTTTCTGCAGAATTCCCTAAATTAACACAGTGGGCTCACTTTGAAAATTAATTCATCGACTGAAAAATAATCTCGAAGGCCCGGAATCAAAGTCCTTTAACTTAAAGCCGGTATAATACAGGAATAAACCTGTATTTTACGCCGAGACTTAAATGAGGGTGAGATGAAATTCGCAGGGTGCCATTTGAATTCAGTTTCCTGTGTTGGAGTTTCTTAGATGATTGTGTGCGACCCTCTCTCTCTCCCTTCCAACTACTGGGATGAGAGATGCAGAGAGAGAAGGGCAGAAAGAGTGTGAGGGAGGGGCGTGACATGAGAGGGAGATGAGAGAGAGGGAGAGGAGAATGACAGAGGGAGGGTCGATAGAGAGGGAGACAGTGAAAAAAAGAGGCTTTCTCTCCCTTTTTGTCTATTTCCATTCTGCTCTCTCTCTCTGTCTTCCCAGCGTTCTGCCGATACCTGTGTATCACATCCCCGCTCTGTACTGTCTCGTTAACCCTTCAATCAATGTAAAACTTTCCAAGTACTGCAAGTCTCCATCATACCTTTCTGGGGATTCCATGATTTGGAACAAAACAGAAATAAATGCTGACGGGGCGATTAAAATTCTCCGAACGGAATGGGCAGCTGGTTTTCCAATTTGAATATTGGGTTTAGCTCCTTCTGGGAACAGAGGGAATGTGTCTCTTGACTCGGCGTGACGCATGGTGTTCAGGGGTATGGGTATAGGGGATTAGGGGGATGGAGGAAGGAGTATATCAGGCAGGGGAAAGAATATCTCCCCCACCGTTCTGCCCACCTTACCGTCCCACCTTCGTAGGACTAAATTGCTGCTTGTGGGATCTTGCTGCGTATCAACTTAGCGACCACATAAATCAACATTACACTAGCTCACTGAGTGTAAAGTATATGGGATCGGGTGAGGGAGTCAGCCTGTAATGAATAGGCCGGAGCCTGCGTAAAGATTTGTCCTCAATCCCAGAGTGGTGCTTGCGTTTCAGACAGGGCAGTGGGACTGGCATGATTTCTGAGGGGGTTTGGGGGTTAAATGTCGCTTCCTCTGTCACTCCATGTTTCTACCTCTCCCTTTTGAGCCATTTATTTTTACATTTAATCTTGT
Organism: Scyliorhinus torazame; assembly: GCF_047496885.1. Lineage (NCBI taxonomy): Eukaryota > Metazoa > Chordata > Chondrichthyes > Carcharhiniformes > Scyliorhinidae > Scyliorhinus > Scyliorhinus torazame. Next base: position 48,702,357 of record NC_092729.1, read on the forward strand.
GACATATTTAAGAAAATATAAATTGGGATAATTTTAATTGACGGGTTGGTTTCGTGGGAGGGTGGAAGGTTAGTTCGGCTCCCACTCTCGCCCCATCCAGGGGCGGGGGCTGAACTGTGGATGGGGGGGATAGTTCTCTTTAACTGGACGTGGGGGGAGGGGGTGTTCTTTGCCCCTGAGGTTTAATGCAGCCTCTCTGAATGGCCTCAATTTTCAACCTGCAAACAAATTAGGATTTAGTGGCTTGTGCAGGAAGCATTTTGAATTGAGTTATTTGAGAGTCCCACTGTTCATTTCCCTCTCTTTCTCTCTGCCTGTCTGTATCCCACCATGTGAGAAACAGAGAGAGGGTAGACCCTCATTTCGCACTCACTTTAAACCTAACCCTCACTTAAAATTCACTTTGTATCTGAAAAACCCAGGTTTGTGTATTCACCTGCTTTGTAGACATGCTCTGTGCCATCCCCCTCTCCATTTCATATTCATCCACACATGAAGAAGAAATAAATTGACGGAAAGGAGGAGGGTGGGGTTAGAGAAGGAAACAGGTGAGGGAGAGATAAACAGAGATAAATGTAGAGTGTTGGGGGGGCGGGGTTCAGAGGGATAAAGAGACACAGGATATAGAACATAGAACATAGAACATAGAACAATACAGCGCAGTACAGGCCCTTCGGCCCACGATGTTGCACCGAAACAAAAGCCATCTAACCTACACTATGCCATTATCATCCATATGTTTATCCAATAAACTTTTAAATGCCCTCAATGTTGGCGAGTTCACTACTGTAGCAGGTAGGGCATTCCACGGCCTCACTACTCTTTGCGTAAAGAACCTACCTCTGACCTCTGTCCTATATCTATTACCCCTCAGTTTAAAGTTATGTCCCCTCGTGCCAGCCATATCCATCCGCGGGAGAAGGCTCTCACTGTCCACCATATCCAACCCCCTGATCATTTTGTATGCCTCTATTAAGTCTCCTCTTAACCTTCTTCTCTCCAACGAAAACAACCTCAAGTCTGTCAGCCTTTCCTCATAAGATTTTCCCTCCATACCAGGCAACATCCTGGTAAATCTCCTCTGCACCCGCTCCAAAGGGAGAGGTAGAAACATGGAGTGACAGAGGAAGCGACATTTAACCCCAAACCCCCTCAGAAATCATGCCAGTCCCTCTGCCCTGTCTGAAACGCAAGCGCCACTCTGGGATTGAGGACAAAATATGGGGGAGTCCTGCTCCTTTGTGACACTGCCTGTGGAATCCTGTTGTGCAGACTTCCCTCAATTGCCGCCTTACTCTTTAATTCACTGACTGCGGGTGGATCTGAGTGTGGAATTATACATGTTAAACATGTCCAGCGTGTTGGGGACAGTTATTATAAATGGGAAGACAGGAACTTTCCAGACTTAATTCCAGACAGGAACTTTTCAGATTTACTTGCACCTCTCACACAGGGCCTGAAATGAAAAACTTTGCAATTGCACCCGGTTTAATTTGCCGATCGCGAATTAGTGTCCGTGTTTTGCTGTAATTAATATCACGGTTCCTTGTGAAAGGGGAGGGAACTGTTTGAATTGACTTTTACTGAGTTTCTGCTTGTATATTGTCAGTCTCTCTCTCACTGTGTCTCTTTGTCTATCTCCCACAGTGAGATAAATTGTTGAAGAGAGAGCGAATGAAAGGAGGGAGTGAGGGAAACAGGTATAGATGGCAATATAGAGGTGAACTTTGGTGGGTGGGCCGCGGGGCGTAGAGGGGGGTGCATAAAGGCACAGCATCTGGGAGTCTGCAGTGTGGAGTCAGTGCCCAGCACTAGGCTCAGGGAGGTGGGGGTGGGTCGGGAAAGGGAGACTCCTTGACAACATTCTGGGAGTCCCTGATAGGTGAAAAAATAGAAATAAATACTTGGAGGGAGTGAGTGCTGGGAATGTGGTTTTAATAATTCTCTGAAGGATAGGGCAGCTGATTTCTCAGTTTAAAGATGATGGTTTAGCTATTTTGCGAATTAGAGTGGATGTGTGTCCAGTCTCGGAATACCCATGGCGTTCACGGAGTTGGGGCGGGGGGGGGGGGGGGGGTGGGGGGATATGGGTTTTGGAGGGAGGAATATAGCTGGCAAGAGAAGTAATATGTCCTTCCACCCACCCCTCGCCTTCCTGTCCCATCCAGATTGGATCTCTTTGCAGTCTGTGCATCAATTACCTGCGGCCTTTCCTGAAATGCAAAATAGCAACCATCCAATTAAAAAACCTCAGCCTCATTGAGTCCAAAGCAGTATGGAGGGGGTGAGTTAGTGGATTTGAAATAAATAGGCCGGAGCCTGTGTAAAGATTTGTCCTCAATCCTAAAGTGGTGTTTGTGCTTCAGACAGGATGGTGAGATTCGAGGTTTTTCTGATGGGTTTGAGGGTGAAATGTCCCTACCTCTGTCACTCCAGTTTCCTCTCTCTCTTTCCAGGCATTTCTGTCTTCATTTTATCCAACAATCAATGTAATAGGAAACTCCAATTTGATTTGTCGAGAGAGTGGGAGAGAGAGAGGGAGAAAGACAGAACGATAGTGGAGAGGGAGAGAGATAGTGAAAAATAGAGGGGGAGAATTAAATGGAAGCGTCATGGGAAACTAGGGAGAGATGAGCAAACAGAATGGATGTGAGGTGAAGTGAGGGGGCCAACGCACGGGGTCTGGGGGTGGGGATACGCTGTGTGCAGTCAGTGTCCGGCTACATTTTGTTTTCGAAAGTGCGATTTTACACAAACTACAAACCTGAGACAGTTGAACTGAACATTTCTCTCTTTTAAATCTCTATCTCCTTTTCATGTATGTCGTTCTGCCTCTCGCTCTATCTCTAACTGCCCGTGTCGTTCCGATAACCTGTCTCTCCCTACCATTGACAAAAAAGCTGGCTTGTAATTGTTGCAGTAAAAGTTCCTAAAGTTGTCTCCAGCAGCGGTGGGAGGTGGCCGAGAACCTTTTTCTGGGACAACTAAAGCGGGGGAAACATTTAGCTGTCAGCATGTTGTTGTTTTGGGATCTTGCTGTGTTACAGATACCAGGTTAAAGTACAACAGATTTGTTTGGAATCACCAGCTTTCGGAGCGCAGCTCATTCATCAGATGAGTGTCTGTCCTGATGAAGGAGCTGCGCTCTGAAAGCTTGTGATACCAAATACACCTGCTGGTCATTAACCTGGTGTAGCAAGACTTCTTATTCTGCCAACCCGAGCCCGACGCCACCATCCCCACATCATGTGTCACAGGTGGCCGTGGAGGTCGATTCCTCTAACACAGCTAGTCGCAGAACCAGAGAGATTGAGAGACAGAAACTGGAGGAGGTGGCAAATATTTCTTCAATTCTATTTTGTTATAACTTGAGAGTACCCAATTCGTTTTTTCCAATTAAGGGGCAATTTAGTGTGTACAATCCATCTACCCTGCACATCTTTGGGTTCTGGGGCGTAACCCACACAACACAGGGAGTGTGCCACTTCCACACGGACCGGGATCGAACCTGGGACGTCGGTGCCGTGAGGCGGCAGTGCTATGCACTGCGCCACCGTGCTGCCCCTTCAGGTGGCAGATTTGATGGAGAGAGAGAAACACACAGCGTGTTGGTCCTCTTGGGTTTCAATGAGGGGCGAGTCTGTTACGTTCTCTGTTACTGCCGATGTTATTGCAGATGCACACAGAAAATCGAGATCTTTGACTGGTAAGATAATTTAATAACAAGATCAGCACATGAAAAGATAATTAACGAACTATAATACAAACGGAAATTGATAATAACATCCTCCTGGAGCTGTTTCAAATGCGACTGTCATCCAGTACGACCCACTACCGACTCTCGGATCCGTCCAGTCATGTGGCAGATGTCCACTGCCACCCCCTGGTCAGAGGTCGTGCCGACAACTATATTCTTCGAAAGATCACGATACACACCGATGAAGACATGCACAATCACCACAGTCAGTCTCCATTTTAATTCCGTTTTCCGAGGATCATCATGCGGGACTTTACTCATAAAATCATAGAATTTACAGTGCAGAAGGACACCATTCGGCCAATGGAATCTGCCCCAGCCCCCGAAAAGAGCACTCCCGCCAAGCCCAATCCTCCACCCTATCCCCATAACCCAGTAACCCCACCGAACCCACTCTCTCTATCTTTGACTCCCTCGCTCTCTCTACCTCTGTCTCTGTGTAAACGCTTGTCAACTTTAAAAAGTGCTCGATACAGATGGCTGTTGACTGAGAAATGTTCCGAAGACTGAACCCAGGAAACATTTTGTCTTGTCATTATCAGTGGGTGAGGTGTGGTAAAATAGAGACAGCGAGAGCGGGAGGGGGGAACGTAATAGAAAGATAGAGGATGGAGGGTGAGAAGAACAGTTAATATTAGAGGGGGAGAGAATGGGAATGACTGGGGAAACAGAGGCAGAGATAGCCAAACAGAACAGCTGTGGGTTGGGTTAAGGGTTCAAAGAGCACGGGTCTGGGGGTGGGGGGTCACTGACCAGTTGCATCGTTTCAGAAAGTGTAACATTACAAGAACTGCAATCCTCAGACAGTCGATCGGATAATATCTTCTGAGGGAATGAACAGCTTCTTCTCTCTCTGTCTCATGATTTCTTCCGCAATCTGTGTCCCTCCCTCTCCCACCCACCACCACATGTGTCTCTCTATCTGCAGCTATTTCTCTGCATAATTCTTCTCAAATAAAATGATAAAAACACCACTGTGATTTGTCGTCAGTGAATTGGTGGACTAATGGGGGAAATAGATGGGGTGGGGGGGGTGGCGGGTTGAGTGGGAGGTTGTTAAGAGAGAGACACAGGACCTGGGATGTTCTCCTGTCTCCATGCCCCAGCTGAGGTGTTTTATGGAATCTTGCTATGCAATGCACATGTACACATTTTTAAAATAATTGTTTTCTGGGGGGATTTGAACAAAATATATACATACACAGAAGAGAAGGGAAATCGCACAAAACACACAGCAAAAAAAAAAGGAATACAATAACTGGAAGTGTATTATGTGCTAGCTCAACAACAGCAACATTATATCTAGCTCATAAGTAGGCATCTCTTTATGGGGGGGGGGGGGGGGGGGGGGGGGACTGGGGAGGTACATGTACATTTGGGTGCCCGGGAACAATTACATAACACTTACAGAGGACAATACGTGAATGGACCTGGTGTTGATGTTGTCGCTTGCTTCTCCCGGTTTTCACTGCCGTTGTCGTCTCGCGATCACCTCCGCTTCAGCCGCTCGCCCCGTCTTTCGCCCGTATTTTCCTTGTTCTCTGCTCCTGTAGATGCTAATTTTGTTATAGTTTCACGTGCCCTCCCTCCGGCTGTCAGTCTCTTGCCTCCCCTGGTTCCCGTCTATTGCATCCGGTCTCCTCCCTCTTCCCCTCGTCCCGTCTGCCCCCTTACCCTCCCCTTCTCCTGTGGTTCGCCTTTCTTTTCTCTTGGGTTTAGCTGTTATCCCCCCTCACTCCTCCCCCGGTCTATCCCTCCCTACCCCGCCTTGGCTACTTTCCCCTGATTCTTGGCTACCTCGTTATACTTCTGCTTATTCCTTGGCCACAAACAGGTCCCGGAACAATTTGGGGAATGGCTCCCACATTCTGCGGAAGCCGTCGCCTGACCCTCGGATGGCGATATTGAAGTTCTCATAGCGAGATTCTAAGAGGTCCGACAGCCAGTCTGCAGCTTAGGCGGACGATCAAGGAGGCAAAGGCAAGGGCGTCCTCCCTCTTCCCCCGGAATAGATTTGGCTGGTGTGAAACCCTGAAGATCGCCACTATCGGGCATGGCTCCAACCTCATCGCTTCCACTTTAGACATTGCCTCGAAGAAGACTGTCCAGTACCCAGCAGGTTTGGGGCAATAGCAGAACATGTGGGCGTGGTTGGCCGGTCCTCCTTTGCACAATTGGCATCTATCGTCCACCTCCATGAATAACTTACTCACACGAGTTCTTGTTAAAAGTGGGCTCTATGTACCACTTTTAGTTTCGTCATGCTGAGCCTTGCGCACCTGGAGGTGGAGTTTGCTCAATGCAGTGCTTTGCTCCAGAGACCCCACCCCATTTCAATCCCCAGGTCTTCCTCCTATTTCTTACTTGTTTCGGCCAGTGCGGTGTCGGCCCTTTCTACCAGTCGGTCATGCATGTCGCTGCAGTTCCTTTTATCTGGGATGCTTGCGTCCAGTAACTCTTTCAGTAATGTCTGTCGTGGCGGTTGTAGGTACGTCCTTCTCTCCTTTCGTAGGAGGTTTGTGAGTTGCAGGTACATTAGTAATTCCTCCTGGCTAGCTGAAATGTCTCCATCAGTTCGCCCAGTGTTGCGATCCTGCCATCCGTATATAGGTCCCTGACTGTCAGTGAACCTACGTCCTGTCACCACGTTTTAAAGGTGGCGTCAGTTAGCGCTGGTGTGAACCGATGGTTGTTCCAGATGGGAGCTTTGTCTGATATTTTGGTCAGGCCATATTGCTGCCGTAGTTGATTCCAGGACTGGCGGGAGGCTATCACCACCGGGCTGCTGGAGTGTTTTTTGGGTGGGGATGGGAGTTCTGCCGTGGCGGGCGCCCGGAGGGAGGTCCCCTTGCAGGAGGCCTCTTCGACGCCCACCTACTCGGCTTCTGGCTCCTTGATCCATCCCCGTATTCGCGTAGCCGTCGCCGCCCAGTGGTAGAGTTGTAGGTTTGGGAGAGCCACCCCACCCCCAGGATTTTGTTCTTTTGCAGGACCTTCTTTGGGATCCTAGCACCACCACCACCCCCCCCCCCCCCACCCCACCCATACTAACGCCATAATTAGTTTGTTAGTGCTTTGAAAAATGCCTTGGGGATGTATATCTGAATGGATCTAAGTAGGATGAGGTACCTGGACAGCACGTTCATTGTGATCGTCTGGACTCTCCCCGTGAGGGAGAGTGGGAGTGTGTTCCACCTTTGCAGGTCCTTTTTTACTTCCTCTGTCAGACTGGTGAAGTTCCATTTGTGGATACCGCCCAGTCCTGCACTATTTGCATCCCTATGTCGCGCAATTTGTGTTGGGCTTGTTTCAACGGCAGTCCCGTTAGCGCTGCCACCCTCCTTGTGGGAAGGTCTCGCTTTTGCTCATGTTGAGTGTGTTGCCCGAGAAGGCGCCAAACTCTTTCAGGAGCGCGATGATTCCGTCCATGCTGCTCTGTGGGTCCGAAATCTAGAGGAGCAGGTCATCTGCATAGAGTGAAAATCTGTGCTCTCTGCCTCCCCTTCGGATCCCCCTCCAGCTTTTTGCTGCTCTGAGCGCAATTGCTAGTGGTTCGATCACCAGAGCGAACAGCAGCGGGAACAGTGGGCATCCTTGCCTGGTGCCCCTGTGCAGTTGGATGTATCGGGAGTTGGTGTTGTTGGTCCGTACGCTCGCCATGGGAGTGTTGAATAGGAGTTTTACCCAGGAGGTGAACCCTGATCCAAGCCCGAACCGCTCCAGTGTCTCTATGATAGAACATAGAACATAGAACAATACAGCGCAGTACAGGCCCTTCGGCCCACGATGTTGCACCGAAACAAAAGCCATCTAACCTACACTATACCATTATCATCCATATGTTTATCCAATACACTTTTAAATGCCCTCAATGTTGGCGAGTTCACTACTGTTGCAGGTAGGGCATTCCACGGCCTCACTACACTTTGCGTAAAGAACGTACCTCTGACCTCTGTCCTATATCTATTACCCCTCAGTTTATAGCTATGTCCCCTCGTGCCAGCCATTTCCATCCGCGGGAGAAGGCTCTCACTGTCCACCCTATCCAACCCCCTGATCATTGTGTATGCCTCTATTAAGTCTCCTCTTAACCTTCTTCTCTCCAACGAAAACAACCTCAAGTCCATCAGCCTTTCCTCATAAGATTTTCCCTCCATACCAGGCAACATCCTGGTAAAGCTCCTCTGCACCCGCTCCAAAGCCTCCACGTCCTTCCTATAATGCAGTGACCAGAACTGTACGCAATACTCCAAATGCGGCCGTACCAGAGTTCTGCACAGCTGCAACATGACCTCCTGACTCCGGAACTCAATCCCTCTACCAATAAAGGCCAACACTCCATAGGCCTTCTTCACCACCCTATCAACCTGGGTGGCAACTTTCAGGGATCTATGTACATGGACACCTAGATCCCTATGTTCATCCACACTTTCAAGTACTTTACCATTAGCCAAATATTCCACATTCCTGTTATTCCTTCCAAAGTGAATCACCTCACACTTCTCTACATTAAACTCCATTTGCCACCTCTCAGCCCAGCTCTGCAGCTTATCTATATCCCTCTGTAACCTGCTACATCCTTCCACACTGTCGACAACACCACCGAATTTAGTATCGTCTGCAAATTTACTCACCCACCCTTCTGCGCCTTCCTCTAGGTCATTGATAAAAATGATAAACAGCAACGGCCCCAGAACAGATCCTTGTGGTACTCCACTTGTGACTGAACTCCATTCTGAACATTTCCCATCAACCACCACCCTCTGTCTTCTTTCAGCTAGCCAATTTCTGATCCACACCTCTAAATCACCCTCAATCCCCAGCCTCCGCATTTTCTGCAATAGCCTACCGTGGGGAACCTTATCAAACGCTTTGCTGAAATCCATATACACCACATCAACTGCTCTACCCTCGTCTACCTGTTCAGTCACCTTCTCAAAGAACTCGATAAGCTTTGTGAGGCATGACCTACCCTTCACAAAGCCATGCTGACTATCCCTGATCATATTATTTCTATCTAGATGATTATAAATCTTGTCTCTTATAATCCCCTCCAAGACTTGAGCCACTACAGACGTGAGGCTCACCGGTCTATAGTTGCCGGGGTTGTCTCTGCCCCCTTTTTGAACAAAGGGACCACATTTGCTATCCTCCAGTCCTCTGGCACTATTCCTGTCGCCAATGATGACATAAAAATCAAAGCCAATGGTCCAGCAATCTCTTCCCTGGCCTCCCAGAGAATCCTAGGATAAATCCCATCAGGTCCCGGGGACTTATCTATTTTCAGCCTGTCCAGAATTGCCAACACCTCTTCCCTACGTACCTCAATGCCATCTAATCTATTTACCTGGAGCTCAGCATTCTCCTCCACAACGTTGTCTTTTTCCTGAGTGAATACTGACGAAAAATATTCATTTAGTATCTCGCCTATCTCTTCAGACTCTACACACAACTTCCCATCCCTGTCCTTGACTGGTCCTACTCTTTCCCTAGTCATTCGCTTATTCCTGACATACCTATAGAAAGCTTTTGGGTTTTCCTTGATCCTTCCTGCCAAATACTTCTCATGTCCCCTCCTTGCTCGTCTTAGCTCTCTCTTTAGATCCTTCCTCGCTACCTTGTAACTATCCATCGCCCCAACTGAAACTTCACACCTCACCTTCACATAGGCTTCCTTCTTCCTCTTAACAAGAGATTCCACTTCTTTGGTAAACCACGCTTCCCTCGCTTGGCACCTTCCTCCCTGCCTGACCGGTACATACTTATCAAGAACACGCAGTAGCTGATCCTTGAACAAGCTCCACTTATCCAGTGTGTCCAACACTTGCAGCCTACTTCTCCACCTTATTCCCCCCCCCCCCCCAAGTCACGTCTAATGGCATCATAATTTCCCTTCCCCCAGCTATAACTCTTGCCCTGCGGTGTATAATTATCCCTTTCCTTCCTTAACGTAAACGTCACCGAATTGTGGTCACTGTCCCCAAAGTGCTCACCTACCTCCAAATCCAACACCTGGCCTGGTTCATTAACCAAAACCAATTCCAATCTGGCCTCGCCTCTTGTTGGCCTGTCAACAAACTGTGTCAGGAAACCCTCCTGCACACACTGTACAAAAAACGACCCATCTAATGTACTCGACCTATATCTTTTCCAGTCAATATTTGGAAAGTTAAAGTCTCCCATAATAACTACACTGTTACTTTCACTCTTATCCAGGATCATCCTCGCCATCCTTTCCTCTACATCCCTAGAACTATTTGGAGGCCTATAGAAGACTCCCAACAGTGTGATCTCTCCTTTCATGTTTCTAACCTCAGCCCATACTACCTCGGAAGATGAGTCCCCATCTAGCATCCTCTCCGCCATCGTAATACTGCTCTTGACTAGCAGCGTCACACCTCCCCCTCTTTTGCCTCCTTCTCTGAGCTTACTAAAACACCTAAACCCCGGAACCTGCAACATCCATTCCTGTCCCTGCTCTATCCATGTCTCCGAAATGGCCACAACATCGAAGTCCCAGTTACCAACCCATGCTGCCAGTTCCCCTACCTTATTTCGTATACTCCTGGCATTGAAGTAGACACACTTCAAACCACCTACCTGAACACTGGCCCCCCTCCTGCGACGTCAAATCTGTGCTCCTGACCTCTATACTCTCATTCTCCCTTACCCTAAAACTACAATCCAGGTTCCCATGCCCCTGCTGCATTAGTTTAACCCCCCCCCCCCCAAAGAGCACTAACAAATCTCCCCCCCAGGATATTTGTGCCCCTCAGGTTCAGATGAAGACCATCCTGTCTCTAGAGGTCCCATCTTCCCCAGAAAGAGCCCCAGTTATCCAGAAATCTGATTCCCTCCCGCCTGCACCATCCCTGTAGCCACGTGTTTAATTGCTCTCTCTCCCTATTCCTCATCTCACTATCACGTGGCACGGGCAACAACCCAGAGATAACAACTCTGTTTGTTCTAGTTCCGAGCTTCCATCCTAGCTCCCTGAAAGCCTGCCTGACATCCTTATCCCCTTTCCTACCTATGTCGTTAGTGCCAATGTGGACCACGACTTGGGGCTGCTCCCCCTCTCCCTTAAGGACCCGGAAAACACGAACCGAGACATCACGTACCCTTGCACCTGGGAGGCAACATACCAAACGTGAGTCTCTCACGCTCCCACAAAATCTCCTATCTGTGCCCCTGACTATCGAGTCCCCAATTACTAATGCTCTGCTCCTCTCCCCCTTCCCTTCTGAGCAACAGAGACAGACTCCGTGCCAGAGGCCCGTACCCCATGGCCTACCCCTGGTAAGTCCCCCCCCCCCCACAAGTATCCAAAGCGGTATACTTGTTTCTCAGGGGAACGACCGCAGGGGATCCCTGCACTGACTGCTTTTTCCCAGTCCCTCTTACAGTTACCCATCTATCTCCAATCTTTGGTGTAACTAATTCCCTGATGCTGCTATCTATGACCCCCTCTGCCTCCCGAATGATCCGAAGTTCTTCCAACTCTAGCTCCAGTTCCCTAACTCGGTCTTGGAGGAGGTGGAGACGGTAGCACTTCCTGCAGGTAAAATCAGCAGGGACACTAACGGCATCCCTCACCTCAAACATCCTGCAGGAGGAACATTGCACTCCCTTCTCTGCCATCCCTCTAACTTTCTACCAAGATCTGGCTAACAACTAAATTAACTTTTAAAAACAAAAAGAAATATTAATAACAATAATAAAATATGGTACTTACCTCACACCAATGGGTTTTATTATTAGGTTAGAGGAGGAGGGCGGGTGGGAGACACTACACGTGTAGTGTCTCGGGTTTCCTCTCCACCAGAATTTATTGGTGAGGGTCTTCCCAGAAGTCCGCGGGTCGACTTCCTGTTCCCACCTTAAACACTAAAATTAAAAAAAAAAAATTTTAAAAAAATTTAAAGGAGAGACTTACCTCCCAGAAATCACTTCCGCACTGCCCCCGCTGAAATGGACTAGCCTGCTCCGCTCCTGCTGAAATCGACTGGGCCTGCAAGGTAAGTAAGTTGTTAATCAGTACTTACCTCACCCAGGCAGCGACCTTTTAAACGGTCCCCTCTGCCTCGCAGCTCCCGCGCTTTTTCAAATTCCCGCGCTGTTTCTAAGGTCCCGGCTCTCTCTCTCTCCCGAACTAAACAGCTGACCTGCAAGGTAAGTAAGTAGTTAATCAGTACTTACCTCACCCAGGCAGCGACCTTTTAAACGGTCCCCTCTGCCTCGCAGCTCCGCGCTTTTTCAAATTCCCGCGCTGTTTCTAAGGTCCCGGCTCTCTCTCCCGAATTAAACAGCTGACCTGCAAGGTAAGTAAGTAGTTAATCAGAGCTGTCTCTATGATGTATTTCCATTGGACTCTTCTCGTAGTCCTTTTCTGCGTCTCGGGAGACGATCACCTCTGGTGTTCTCGCCCCGGAGGGGGTCATTTTCACGTTTAGCTGGCACCTGATGTTCGAGGTTAGCTGCCTACCTTTGACAAAACCCGTCTGGTCCTCTGCGACCACTTCTGGTACGGAGACTTCCAGCTTTTTGGCTAGGAATTTGGCCAATATTTTGGCATCTGCGTTCAGCAGTGAGATGGGTCTGTATGACCCACATTCCGTTGGGTCTTTATCTTTCTTAGGTTTCAGAGAGATTGAGGCCTGTGCTAGCGTGGCCGGCAGTGTGCCCCTCGCTAGCGAGTCCGTGAACATCTCCCGCAGGTGCGGGGCAAATATTTTGTAGAAGTCCGCCGGGATCCGGTCTGGTCGCGGTGCCTTCCCCGCCTGCATGGAGCTAATGCTTTCCATGATCGCTCCCAGTGCTAGTGGTGCTTCCAGGCCTCGTTTTCTGCCCTTCGCCACGACTGATATGTCCAGTCCATCAAGGAATCGTTTCATCCCGGACTCCCCCATTGGGGGCTCTGAGGTGTACAGCCGTTGGTAAAAGGCCTTGAAGGTTTTGATGACCTTTTCTGGTTCTATTTCTAATGTGCCTCTCGTATTTCTGATTTGTGCAATTTATCTGCTGGCCGCCTGCTTACTCAACAGGCGGATGGCTTTGTCTCCGTGTTCGTATCGGTGCCCACGTGCCTGGCGGAGTTGGTGCATTGCTTTCCTGTTGGAGAGCAGATCAAAGTTCCTCTGTAGCTCTTTCCACTCTGCCAGGCACTCTACGGTCGGAGCCAAGGAGTATTTACGCTCAACCTGCAGTATGGAGTCGACCAGCTGCTGCATGGCCGCCCTTTCCTCCCTATCTCTTCGCACTTTGAAAGCGATGATTTCCCCCCTTAGCACGGCCATTTTCGCTCCCCAGAATGTGGAGGGTAAGACCACCCGGTTATGGTTATTCGTCGGTTATGGTATACTCTGCTATCACCTGCGATACCTTTTCATTGAAGACCTTGTCAGCTAGTTTGGCAATGTCCAACCACCATGTGGGGCGTTGGTCACTACCCGTCTCCAGCCTCACGTCCATGTAATGTGGAGCGTGGTCTGACATCACAATTGCAGAGTATTCCACTTTGTCTATCCCCGGAAGCACCGTTTGCCCCACCGCGAAGAAGTCAATTCTGGTGTATACATTGTGTACTGGGGAGAAGAAGGAGAACTCCTTCTCCCCTGGGTGGCTGAACCTTCAGGGGTCCATCGCTCCCATCTGTTCCATAAAATGGTCGAGTTCCCTTACCATTTTTGAGGTGTTCCTCGTTTATACACAGTTGACGCTCCCCCCCCCCCCCCCCACACCCCGCCCCCCCCTCCCCCCCCCCCCCCCCCCATGATTAGTCGGTGTGTCGCTATGTCAGGGATTTCTGTCATGGTCTTCTTGATGAATCTCGTGTCGTCCCAGTTGGGCACGTACACGTTATCTAGTACTACTGGTGTCCCATCCGTGATCCCGCTGATCATGCTGTACATGGCCCCCGGGTCCGTAAACATCTTTGTCGCCCTAAACATCATCCTCTTGCTCATCAGCATTGCCACCCCCCCCCCCCGGCCCTTGACCCATACAAGGAATTGTAGGTTTCCCCCACCCATCCCTTTCTTACCCGCAGTCGGTCCACCTCTCTCAGATGTGTTTCTTGGAGGAAGACTCGGTCGGTCTTCATATTTCCTAGGTGGGTGACGATTCTGGACCTTTTCGCTGGGCCGTTGTCCTCTTACGTTTCACGTGACTATCCAGGTGGAGGGGGGGGGGGGGGGCTCTGTCCCCTCGCCACTGTGGGATGAACCATACTTACCTGGTGGACTCACCCCTGCCCTCCGGGGTTTCTCTTTGTGAGGGGACCGTCCAGGATGGCCACTGTCACTGCTCTCTCCATGCCGTCGCGTCCATTTGTCCAGACGGCACCAGACATGGCCGCCCACTGTGCGTCCACCACGCGTGTAGCCCGCTAAACTCTGGGGTCTCCCTTCGCCCAGAGACATACTGGGTGGATGCTTGCAGCGATTCCTTGTTCCGAGCCCCTGGTTGTAGCATCTTGTCGCCCTATTGCTATTCGTTTTCTAGCCTTGTTTGTCCATCCTTTCCTTTGCTCCCCCCGGTACCTCCCTCCCTGTGCCCCCCCCCATCGCTCCCTTTACCCCCTTTTCTCCTCCTCTCCCGTATACACCTCCTTTGTCCCTCTTTCCCCTGTTCCTATCCCCGTTTGCTATCCCGCCTCTATTGAGTGCCCCCCTCCCCCGTCTGGCGCCTTCCCCCTTGTTGGGTGCGCGCTGCTGCACTGCTTTGGGAGCCATTTACCCAATTGTTCCGGAACCTGTTTGTGGCCAACGGACAAGCAGAAAAATAGCCAGGTAGCCCAGAATAAGGGGAAAGTAGCCAAAGAATGAGAGGGAGCGATAAACCGGGAGAGAGGGGGGAATCAGATAAAGCTTAGAGGAAAGAAAGGCGAACCACAGGAGAAGGTGGGGGAGGGGCAGAAGCGGAGGGTGGAGGGGGGAAGAGGCAAGGTACAGGGAACAATAGAGGAGAACCAAGGAGGTGGGCGGGGGCGGGCTTGGGGGGTGGCGGCGGTGGGGGGAGGCAGGGGAACGATAACAAATTTGGCATCTACAGAAACAGGGAACAAAAAGAATAAAGGCAAAAGACCGGAAGAACGGCTGAAGCGGAGGTGAACGCGAGACGACAACGGCAGCGAAATCTGTCCGGGAGAAGCACGTGACAACACCAACACCAGATCCATTCGAGTATTGCTCACTGTAATTGTTTCTCCGGCACCCAAATGCACATCTACACCCCCAGTCTCCCCCCCCCCCACACACACACACAAACAGATGCCTACTTATGTATTGTAAATAATATTGCCAATTGTACAGAGTTGCTGCTGTTGAGCTGGTGCATAATACCGGAACAGTTACGTTATTTGATTTTAAAAAATATTCCTTTTTGCTTTTCGTGATATGTTTGTGTGTGCCCTTCTCTTCTAAAGATATACATATGTATATCATATTCTGTGTACGTAGCGGCAAATATACTTTGTTCAAAAACGCAATAAAAAGCATTTTTAAATTTTTTTTTTTTAAATTCCTTTCGTAAGTCCATGCTGACTTTGCCCGATTATTCCACTGCTTTCCAAATGCTCTGCTATGAAATCCTTGATTATGGACTCCAGGAACTTCTCTATTCCCAACGTTGCGCTCACTGGTATGTAGTTCCCTGTTTTATAACGTGGTTCTATTCACTCCCTCCAATCTGTCGGAAGCATTCCAGAGTCTAAAATATTTTGTGAAATGGGCTCCAATAGATCTGCTATTTCTAGCGCTACTTGCTCAAGTACTCTGGGATGAAGATGATCAGGCCCTGGCGATTTGTCCGCCTTCAGCACCATTAATTTCCCAAAGACATTTATTCACTAATCCTAACTTCCTTCAGCTCCTCACTACAACTTGTGTTTCTCAGAACTTCTGGTACATTATCCATGTCTTCCTTTGTGAAGACAGAAGCAAAGTCCGAATTTAGTTCCTCACCTATTTCTTTGTTCCCTGTTACTAATTCCCCCGTTTCTGACTGTAAAGGGTCTCATTAGTTTTGTCCATCTTTTTCTCTTTACATACCTATAGACACATTTTAGTCAGTTTTTTTGTTCCCTGCTCGTTTACTTTGAAATTGTATTTTTCCCTACTTAATCAATCCCTTGGTCTCTCTTTGCTGAACTTTGAACTGTTTACAAACTTCAGGTTTACTGTTTCTTCTAGCTTATATGTAGCCTCTTCTTTGAATCTAATACCATCTCTAATTTCCCTTGTAAACCATGGCTTTGCCATAGACCAGTTCCTAATATTGCGACAAAAAGGAATAACCAACTTTTGGTGTTCACCCTTTCGTTCTTTGAATGCCTGGCATTGCCTGTCCACTGTCGGTCCTTTCAATAACTTTTCCTAGTCCGTCACAGACAACTCATACCTCGTATCATCATAGTTACCTTTATTGAGGTTCAGGACCTTAGTCTCAGAATCAAGTACCTCGATATTCACCTTCATAAAGAATTCTACCATATTATGGAAACGCATCGACAAGGACTCTCTCACAACTAGATTGCCAGCTAATCCTTGCCTATTACTCAACACCAAATCCATGGCGGCCTGTTTCGTTTTGGTTTCTCGACATACTGGTACAGAAACCCAGCCCGTACATACTGCAGAAATTCCTCCTCTATTGTACTGTGACTAATTTAGTCACCCAATCTACATACAGATTAATGTCACACACAATCACAGATGTTCCTTTCTTACTTGCATCTCTAATTTCCTGTTCAACGCTAGTCCCAACATTATCACAGCGGTTTGGTGGTCTGTATAACATCCTTTTAAATGTGTTTTGCTCCTTGATGTTTATTATCTTGACCCAGACAGATTCCACATCAGCTACGCTGATAGCTGTCCTCAATATTTTGTCAATATCTTCTTTAATTACCAATGCAGCTCTACCACTTTTTTTCCCTTCGATATGTCATTCCTAACAATAGAATAGCCCTAAATGTTCCCGTACCAGCCTCCCCAAACAGGCGCCGGAATGTGGCGACTGGGTAACCTAAGTGTATATTCTGGGTATATTCACAGTAACCTCATTGAAGCCTACTTGTGACAATAATCGAATTTCATTTAATTTACATTTCATTTCATGTTTAGTTCCCCTCCTTGGTCACCTTGGAGGCACATCTCCGTAATCCCAACTATGTCAGATCCATTTACAACTACATGTCCAATAAATGCATCCATTTATTGGTAAGGCAGATGAACTTAGGGCTTGGATTAGTACCTGGGAATATGATGTTATTGGTGTTACTGAGACTTGATTGAGGGAAGGGCAAGGTTGGCAACTAAATATCCCAGATATCTCAGGTATCGATGCTTCAGGAGGGTTAGAGAAGGAGGTAAAAGGGGTGGAGGAGTTGCTTTACTGGTCAGAGATGACATCACAGCTGTGATTCAGGGCACGATGGAGCATTCGAGCACTGAGGCAATATGGGGAGAGCTAAGAAATAGGAAGGGTGAAGTAACATTGTTGGGATTTTATTACAGGCCTCCCAAAGCAAGCGTGAAGTCGAGGTACAAATATGCAGACAGATTATAGAAAAATGTAGGAGCAATAGGGTCGTCGTGATGGGAAATTATAACTTCCCCAACATTGAATGGGTCTCATGTAGTGTTGGAGGCGGAGATGGAGCAGAATTTCTTGGAGCTTCCAGGAGAGTTTTTTTAGAGGAGTATGTAAATAGTCCAACTCGGGAAGGGGCCATACTGGACCTGGCATTGGGGAATGATCCCGGCCAGGTGGTTGACGTTTCAGTTGGCGATTTCTTTGGGAGCAGTGATCATAATTCCGTAAGTTTTAGAATACTAATGGGCAAAGACGAGAGTGGTCCTAAAGGAAGAGTGCTAAATTGGGGAAAGGCCAAGTATAACAAAATTCGGCAGGAGCTGGGAAATGTGGATTGGGAGCAGCTGTTTAAGGATAAATCCACATTTGAAATGTGGGAGTCTTTTAAGGAAAGATTGGTTGGAGTGCAGATCAGACATGTCCCTGTGAAAATGAGGGATAGAAAAGGCAACAGTAGGGAACCGTGGATGATGGGTGGAATTGTGAGACTAGCGAAGATGAAAAACGACGCATACATAAGATCTAGAATACTTAAAACTGATGAAGCTTTGGAGGGATATCGGGAAAGTAGGACAAATCTCAAACGTGCAATAAAGAGGGCTCAAACCGGTCATGAAATATCTTTGGCTAACAGGGTTAAGGATAACCCCAAAGCCTTTTATTCGAATATTAGGAGCAAGAGGGTAACTAGAGAAAGGATTGGCCCACTCAAAGACAAAAGAGTGAATTTATGTGTGGAGTCAGAGGAAGTGGGTGAGATTCTTAAAGAGTACTTTGCATCGGTATTCACCAAGGAGAGGGACATGACGGATGTCGAGGCTAGGGATGGATGTTTAAATACTTTAGGTCAAGTCGGCATAAGGAAGGGGGAAGTTTGGGGTATTCTAAAAGGCATTAAGGTGGACAAGTCCGCAGGTCCGATGGGATCTATCCCAGGTTACTGAGGGAAGCGAGGGACGAAATAGCGGGGGCCTTAACATCTATCTTTGCAGAATCCTTGAGCACGGGTGAGGTCCCGGAGGACAGGAGAATTGCTAATGTTGTCCCTTTGTTTAAGGAGGGTAGCAGGGATAATCAAGGGAATTATAGACTTTTGAGCTTGACGTCAGTGGTAAGCAAACTGTTGGAGAAGATTCTGAGGATAGGATATATTCACATTTGGAAGAAAATAGACTTATCAGTGATAGGCAGCATGGGTTTGTGCAGGGAAGGTCATGTCTTACAAACCAAATAGAATTATTTGAGCAAGTGACAAAGTTAATTGATGAGGGAAGGGATGTAGATGTCAAATACATAGAACATTGAACATGACAGCGCAGTACAGGCCCTTCGGCCCTCGATGTTGCGCCGACGTGTGAAACCGCTCTAAAGCCCATCTACACTATACCTTTACCGTCCATATGTCTATCCAATGACCATTTGAATGCCCTTAGTGTTGGCGAGTCCACAACTGTTGCAGGCAGGGCATTCCACGCCCTTACTACTCCCTGAGTAAAGAACCTACCGCTGACATCTTTCCGTTATCTATCTCCCCTCAATTTGAAGCTATGTCCCCTCGTGCCATCCGACGAAAAAGGTTATCACTGTCCACCCTATCCAATCCTCTGATCATCTTGTATGCCTCAATTAAGTCACCTCTTAACCTTCTTCTCTCTAACGAAAACAGCCTCAAGTCCCTCAGCCTTTCCTCATAAGATCTTCCTTCCATACCAGGCAACATTTTGGTAAATCTCATCTGCACCCTTTCCAATGCTTCCACATCCTTCCGATAATGCGGCGACCAGGATTGCACGCAATACTCCAAATGCGGCTGCGCCAGAGTTTTGAACAGCTGCAACATGACCTCATGGCTCCTAAACTCAATCCCTCTACCAATAAAAGCTAACACATCGTACGCCTTCTTAACACCCATCTCATCCGGGTGGCAACTTTCAGGGATCTATGTACATGGACACCGAGATCTCTCTGCTCATCACCTCACACTTTTCTGCATTAAACTCCATTTGCCACCTCTCAGCCCAGCGCTGCAACTTATCTATGTCCCTCTGTAACTTGTAACATCCTTCCGCACTGTCCACAACTCCACCGACTGATCCAATTTCTGATCCAAACTGCTAAATCTTCCTGAATTCCATGGCTCCGTATTTTCTGACGTCGCCTACCGTGGGGAACCTTATCAAACGCTTTACTGAAATCCATATACACCACATCAACTGCTTTACCCTCATCCAGCTGTTTGGTCACCTTCTCAAAGAACTCAATAAGGTTTGTGAGGCACGACCTACCCTTTACAATCCCGTGTTGACTATCTCTAATCAAATTATTCCTTTCCAGATGACTATACACCCTATCTCTTATAAACCTTTCCAAGACATTGCTCACAACAGAAGCAAGGTTCACTGGTCCATAGTTACCGGGGTTGTCTCTACTCCCCTTCTTGAACAAGGGGACAACATTTGCTATCCTCCAGTCTTCTGGCACTATTCCTGTAGACACAGATGACTTAAAGATCAAAGCCAAAGGCTCAGCAATCTCCTCCCTAGCTTCCCAGAGAATCCTATGATAAATCCCATCCGGCCCAGGGGACTTAACTATTTTCACACTTTCCAGAATTGCTAACACCTCCTCCTTATGAACCTCAAGCCCATCTAGTCTGGTCGCCTGAATCTCAGTATTCTCCTCGACAACATTGTCTTTTTCCTGTGTGAATACTGGCGAAAAATATTCATTTAGCACCTCTCCTATCTCCTCGGACTGCACGCACAACTTCCCACTACTGTCCTTGACTGGTTTAATCTTACCCTAGTCATGCTTTTATTCCTGACATATCTATAGAAAGCTTTCGAGTTATTCTTGATCATACATGCCAAGGACTGCTCATGGCCCCTCCTGGCTCTTCTTAGATATTTCATTACGTCCTTTCTAGCTAACGTGTTGCTCTCGAGTGCCCTAACTGAACCTTCATGTCTCATCTTTACATAAGCCTCCTTCGTCCACTTGACAAGTGTTTCGACTGCTTTAGTAAACCACGGTTCCTTTGCTCGACCACGTCCTCCCTGCCTGACAGGTAAATACATAATTAATGACACGCAGAAGCTGTTCCTTGGACAAGCTACACATTTCCATTGTGTCCATCCCCTGCTGTTCTCCTCTCCATCCGATGCATCCTAAGTCTTGCCTCATCGCATCATAATTGCCTTTCCACCAGGTATAACTCTTCCTCTGCGGTATATACCTATCCCTTTCCATCACTACACTAAACGTAATCGAATTGGGGTCACTATCACCAAAGTGCTCACTACCTCCAAATCTAACACCTGTCCTGGTTCATTGCCCAGTACCAAATCCAATATGGCCTCGCCTCTCTTTAGCCTATCTACTTACTGTGTCAGGAAACCCTCCTGCACACATTGGACAAAAACGGACCAATCTAAAGTACTCGAACGATAGCGTTTCCAGTCAATATTTGGAAAGTTAAAGTCCCCCATAACAACTACCCTGTTGCTTTCAATCCTATCCAGAAACATCTTTGCAATCCTTTCCTCTACATCTCTGGAACTTTTCGGAGGCCTATAGAAAACCCCTAACAGGGTGACCTCTCCTTTCCTCTTTCGAACCTCACCCCAAACTACCTCATGAGACGGGTCCGCATCAAACATCCTTTCTGCCACCGCCAAACTTTCAGGTTCAATCCCGTCTCTGGGTCACCCTCCGTGTGGAGCTTGCACTTTCTCCCCGTTTTTGCGTGGGTTTCTTCCCCACAACCCAAAGATGTGCAGGGTAGATGGATTGGGCACGCTAAATTGCCAGGTAATTGGAAAAAATGCATTGGATACTCGATGTTTTTTTTTAAAGAATCGAGAACAGTTCATCCCAGGCCCCAGAAATTCAAAGCTCCAATGTATTAAACAGATCACTTTTACTGGATGTGAAAGTTGCTGGTTGGGACAGAATTTATTGCCCACCCCTAGTTGCCTTTCAGATGGTGGTGGTGAGCTACCTCCTTGAATCGTTGCTGGCCCTGACGTTTGGGTAAACTCAAAGTGCTTTTAGGGAGGAAGCCAAATGATTTTTCCCCGTTAACCTGCAGGAACATTTATATGGTCGCAAGAGGGAGTGGTCAGTGATTTGGAGTGGAAATTCCAGTTGGTGATTGGCCCAAGTAGGGGCTTGTCTAGTTCTTCAAAATGATAGTGGTCGGAGGTGTGGAGCCGCTGCCTGAGGAACAATTGACGAGGAACTTTGTTGAGTTATGGCGGTGCATTTTGGGATGGCTGTGGCGGAGGGATTGAATGCTTGTGGCAGGCGGAGCAATCAAACGCACTGCTTGGTGCTGGGTGCTTTCGAACTCCCTGAGTGTTCTTGGAGGTCGGGGGAGCAGCGTTTCACGTCGAGGGAAATGGAGTAATCAATTTGCCTGCGTAACCAATCTTGTTCCGAAATTTCAAGGAACCTATCATAGATAATCGTTAATGCACTTTTCCTCCATTTCGGCTGAGTAATTGACAAAGTGGGACAGGTCAGTTATTGTACAGAGCTGGAATCGAACTTGGGTTTCCGCAGTGTGAGATTAGAAAGTGAACAGATGGCACAAGGTTCCTTTTAAAACAGAATAATGCAATCTCTGGAGTGGAAATTCCAGTTGGTGATTGGCCCAAGTAGGGGCTTGTCTAGTTCTTCAAAATGATAGTGGTCGGAGGTGTGGAGGCGCTACCTGAGGAACAATTGACGAGGAACATTGTTGAGTTATAGCGGTGCATTTTGGGATGTCTGTGGCGGAGGGATTGAATGCCTCTGGCAGGAGGAGCAATCAAGCGCACTGCTTGGTGCTTCCGAACTCACTGAGTGTTCTTGGAGATCTGGGGAGCAGCGTTTCACGTCGAAGAAAATGGATTAATCAATTTGCCTGCGTAACCAATCTTGTTCCGAAATTTCAAGGAACCTATCACAGATAATCGTTAATGCTCTTTTCTTCCATTTAGGTTGTGAGTAATTGACAAAGTTTGATAGGTCAGTTATTGTTCAGATCTGGAATCGAACTTGGGTTTCCGCAGTGTGAGATCAGAAAGTGAACAGGAAGCACAAGGCTATTTTTTAAACAGAATAATGCAATCTCTGAAAAAAAAACACCTTCTTCTAATTATAAATGTGCTGCTGTTTTTATTTATGCAACACACATGTTTTGGAAATGTGAAAAACGCCAGACAGCGCCGATGGTGAGACAGGTTCGAACTTCCAATTAAGTTGATGTTGTGAAGTAACCAGTGAGCTAAAGCTGACGCGGTCGTCACACATGGACACGTTGTATATAAAGGATTTCCGTGATCATACTCGCAGTGGTGGGCAACACTGAGGCGAGACTCCAGGTGTTGGTGCACATCATGTCACAGCCAGACGTGACCGAAAATTTAAAAGTGCGTGAAGTACCGATGGAGGACATTCATTCCGTTTAACCTCAGTGGTTCATTAGATTAGCAGATCATTCAGTCCCACTCGACCGACCTTTCCCCAGAGGCATGCATTTCATTGCTGACGTTTCTCGCATTGACATTTGAAAGCCACTGTTGTATCTGCCTCCACCAATCTCACAGGCAGTGCGGACAAGATAATTGAAATCTATCCCAGAACATTGAAATAATTGTTGGAAAGATGTAACTTAAAAACCTTATCTCGCAGTTATATTCATCTGCGAGTACTGTGGCAACTGGAACTGATAGCAAATGACAACATAGGGAGACGACACGACCACTCACTCCAGTCAAAACATTCAGTTTGATCACAGTTGAGCTTCTGTCTTAATGTCATTTCCTGCCTGTTCCTCAGATACTTTCGTTCCCTCAAATTTCACTATTGCGAAGAAAAATGGAGGCAGGCATTCAAACCGATTTGGACATATAGATGGAGTGCTCGAATCTGCAGCGAGGCAGAGCTGGAAGGTGGGGCAGGTTATAGAGTCAGAGACGTTTACATGATATAAATAGGTCCTTCGGCCTAACTTGTGCATGTCGCCCAGTTTATACTACACAAATCCTGTCCAATTGCCCACATTTGGTCATCTTCCTCTATACCCATTTTTTCCATATAACTATTTAAATGCTTTTTAAAAGGCAACATTGTAGACGCCTCTACTACTGCCTCTGCCAGCTCGTTCCAGACACTCACCACCCTCTGTGTGAAACAATTGGTATCTCCCCCCTCTCACCTTAACCCTACGCGCTCTAGATTTGGACTCCACTACCTTTGGGATAGTCTACCCGATCCATGCCCCCCCCCCCCCCCCCACCACCATTATTTTATAGCCGTCGTCAAGATCACCCCTCGGCTCCAAGAAAAATATTCCAGTTTAACAGCTCCTTATAACTCAAACCATCAAATCCGGTAGCTGCCTAGCAAATATTTTCTGCTCTCTTTCTAGGTTAATAATATAGTTTCTATATTAGGGTGACCAGAACTGTACATAGTATTATAAGTGTGTCCTTCCCAACGTCTTGTAGAACTTCAGCAAGACATCCCAACTCCTGTGTTCAATTATCTGACCATGTATCTGTATAATAGTAATAATGGGCAGACACAGTAATTGTGGAACAACGACCCTCCTTCAGTGTTGTGAATTTCCAATTATTAATCACGTTTGCTGTGGTTGAAAAAAGCAGCAAAGTCGCAGAATGTATCTGACTTGAAAAAATGTAGAAGAATATCTTGCTCAAGAGAACCACAGCTAATTAAATCTTCACCCGATACTAATACAAACAAATTAGAAACAGAAAAAAAAATCACGTCCACAGAAGCGCCTATCTGTGCCCCTGACTATAGAGTCCCCGATGACTATTGCTCTTCTGCACTTTGACCCTCCCTTCTGAACATCAGAGCCAGCCGTGGTGCCACTGCTCTGGCTGCTGCTGTTTTCCCCTGATAGGCTATCCCCCCGACAGTATCCAAAGGGGTATACCTGTTCGAGAGGGGGACAACCACAGGGGATTCCTGCACTGACTGCCTGCCCTTTCTGGTGGTCACCCATTTCTCTGCCTGCACTTTGGGTGCAACCACATTTATATAACTGCGATCTATGACGCTTTCCGCCACCTGCATGCTCTTAAGTGCATCCACTTGCTGCTCCAACCGAACCATGCGGTCTGTGAGGCGCTCCAGTTGGGTGCACTTTCTGCAGAGACGCCATCCGGGACGCTGGAAGCC
The DNA here is from genome assembly GCF_047496885.1 of Scyliorhinus torazame. NCBI lineage: Eukaryota > Metazoa > Chordata > Chondrichthyes > Carcharhiniformes > Scyliorhinidae > Scyliorhinus > Scyliorhinus torazame. The sequence continues at coordinate 48,726,904 of NC_092729.1, forward strand.
TCCCGGACCTGCCACATCTCACAGTCAGATCACTGCACCCCTCTAACTGACATTGAATCATTTAATTAAAATTAAAAGTTTAAATTTGTAAAAAAAAAAATTTTTAAAGTTACTGTTAACTATCTGTTTCCTAGCACTAGATTTCTAATATAAATGTGAAAGCTAAATATAGTACTCTCCGAACTCTGGCTTAGGTACCCCTCTAAATTATAATTAAGTAATTATGTTTAATGAGTTACCAATGCGGAATTTTTTAAATTTACTGTAGATTCCCACCCAGCCACTCAGGTCACAGCTTTTCTGTGCTGTCACTTCAGTTCCACCCCCCCACCCCCCCCCCCCCGCCCCGACACACACAATTTGAAAAAGGTATAAAAGTAAAAATGAGTAAAAATCACTTGCTTACCTTCTTACCTTCTGAGTGTCTTAGATGTTCTCAGGTTCTCTCCCTGACAGAGACGGCTCATCCTCCTCTGAACGTTTTGACTTTGCTGTCAGTGAGGCAGGTATCATCATTTTCTACTGTTTGCCAGATGCTTATTTGCAACCAAAGTTATTTTCTCGTCGATTAAAGCATTTTGAGTTATTGCATATATGTTTTCAGTGAGGCTGATATCATAATTTTCCACTAAGTCCCAGATGCGTTTTTGCAACTGAAGTGATTTTCTCATTGATTGAAGCATTTTGAGTTATTTGCCATTTGTTTTCAGTGGGGTTGATTTCATAATTTTCTCCTTTTTTTTTCAAATGCATGTTTTGCCCCCTATGTGATTTTCTCATTTTTACTTATTTGCCACTTGTGGTCAGTGAGGCGGATATCATAATAATGTTCTCCTATTTTCCAAAATGCTTATTCCGCAACCAAAGCGATGTTCTCATCGATTGGAGCATGTTGCGCCATTTACCATTTCTTTACATTGAGGCGGATATCAGATGTTTATACTTTTTGTCAAATGCGTGTTTTGCAACCAAAGCGATGTGCTCATCCAGTTGAACATATTGAACCATTTGCCTTTTGTTTTCTGTCAGGTGGATATCATAATTTTCTACTTTTGGCAGATGCTTATTTTGCAACCAAGGTGATATTATCATTGATTGAAGCCTTTTCAGTTATTTGCCATTTTTTTCAGTGAGGCTGAGATCATAATTTACTACTTTTTGTCAGCTCTGTGTTTGCAACTAATGTGATTTTCTGATCGAGTTAAGCTTTTTGAGTCATTTGCCATTTGTATTCAGATGGTGTGACTTAGTAATTTTCTACTTTTTGCCAGATGCTAACTTTCTAACACTGTTGATTTTCTGATCGATTGAAGCATGTTGTGTGATTTGCGATTTCTTTGCAGTGAGGCTGCTATCATAATTTTCTAATTTTTGTCAAATGCGTGTTTTGCAACCATAGTGATGTTCTGATCGAGTTAAGCAATAGGTGCCATGTGTTGTAAGTGAGGAGGATATCATCATTTTCTACTTTTTACCAGATGCTTATTTTACATTCAAAGTGATTTTCTCATCAATTGAAGCATTTTCACTGATTTGCCATTTGTTGTCAGTGAGGTGGAGATCATAATTTTCTACTTTTTCCCAGATGCTTATTTTGCAACGGAAGTGATTTTCTCATCGAGTTAAGCAATTTGAGCCATTTGCCACTCATTGTCAGTGAGGGCGATATCATAATTTTCTAATTTTTAACTGATCTCGCTATTCCAAATGGGATAGAGGGGGGAAAAGGAGGAGACTAAAGACCAGTAATGTTGACCTCTGTGGTGGTGAACTTGCTGGAATCAATAATTAAGGAGGAGATGACGAAACAGTTGGAAAGACAAAGCTCAATACACCATTGTCACCCTGGTTTTATAGAGAATAATATATGCATGACAAGCTTGCTTCAGTTTCTTCAAGAAGTAACCAGCAAAGTGGATAATGGGGAACCTGTGGTGTGTTGTGTCTAGACTTCCAGAAGGCGTTACACAAGGAGCCATATAAAAGACTGAACTAGAATGTTAGATCATAGGGGATTGGGGCAAAGTATGAGATTTGATTGATGATTGGCTGACTGACAGAAATCAAAGTGTCGGCATACAAGTGTTTGGCTGGTGAACTCTACCAGGTATGCTGCCGCAGAGGTCGGTCCTCGAACATGAACTGTTTACAATCTATATAAATGATCTGCAAGCAGGGACAGAGTTTAACATAGCAAAATTTGCGGATGATGCTAGAATAGCTGGGAAAGCAGGCAGTGAAAAGGAGATACCGATTTTACACGCGGATATAGATAGGTTAGGACATTGGGCCAAAATTTGGTGAATGAAGTTAACGTGGAAACGTTTGAGGTTATCATCTTTGGCCGGAAAATAGGAAGACAAATTATTATCTAAATGGAAAGCAAATTCAAGGTGTGCATGGGCAGAGGGATCGGGCTGTGTGTGTTCATGACTTTAACAAAAATTGTATGCAGGTACAGCATGTAATTAAAAAGGCGAATTGCAAAAAGACTGGAGTATAAAAGTGAATCAGTGTTGCTAGAATTGTATAGGATGTTGGTGAGACCTCAACTGATGTATTGTGTCCAGTTTGGGATACCTTATTTGGGGAACGAAGAGGTGGCACTGGAGGCAGTTTAGAGCAGGTTCTCCAGATTGATTCCGGGGGTGAAAGAGTTGACATATGAGGAGCGATTAAACAGTTTAGCCTCACAATCGCTGGAGTTAAGAATCGTGAAAGGGGCCTGCTAGAGGTGTGTAAAATACGAAAAAAGATTGAGAAACTGAACCGAGACCAAAGCCCGCACCCCCCCCCCCCCCCATCCCAACGCACCCTGTAGTGCACTCTAGAACGATACATCACAGGTAGTTGTTGAGAGGCGGTAGACTTCAAACTGATGTGAGTTCGCGAACTGGGTGGTGAATCGATGGAGTTCCCTGCCCCACAGTACGGTGGAGTCTGACTCATGAAATGCTTTCAAGAAGGTTTTATACATATTTCTGATTTTTAAAAAACGTGTTAAAGAGATATGTTGAACAGCCAGGGAGGAGGATTTGAGGTCAGGAAGAATTCAGCCACGAACTGATAGAATGGTGGAGCAGGGTCGAACAGCTGAATTTCCTCCTTCGGCTCCGAATTACCATGTTCTGAAGTAGTGCATATATATATCAACCTTGCAAAATATAATGTTATTTTCAGCGTGGTGTGGCTTTTACTGGAGTAACCTGACCATGTTGCCAGCTTCCTCTGTTCTGCGTTGGACTTTATATACGCTTTACTTCATTGTATGGCTTTTCTTCCTGCAAGACTGAAAGAGCTGTTCCACCATGTAGTTCTAGAAGGACTGTGGGAGCTGCCTTCTCCCTCTGCCCACATGTCCAACTGCTCGGCCTTCCAGTGTAAGTAATGACAAAGGGGCGTTTATCTACCAAACAAGGCCCGTTGCTCAGATACAGTAATAACGCTGCTCGTCTATTCAATTACCCTTCACGCTGCAGTCCGAGCAAAATACAACAGGAAGACAATTGGATTTTACCCAACTGCCATGCATAAAACTAGCTCTGTCCAGCACAAATCTAACTGTAGGTTGAACCGCTCGAGGCACCGAACAATGAAATTAAATACACAACTGGGCCTTATTTCTGATGTTCACCAATACACTTATTAATCTTGTAACACTTTCTTTACTTTCTTCCTGAGCAGAATGTGTACACTGACATTAATAAACGCTCGAAATGTGTGATTGTTACCGTCGAAATTTTGGATGTTAGGTATGATTCCCCGGATCTAAGCCCCGCTGGTGAGGCACACATTGTTTGTGTTTCTCTCTACTCCCCCACCCCCCCTAGAAAGTGCTTATCAGAAGCTTTTTTGAAACAGTTCAGTCCATGAGATATAATCACACACACAAGTGTTCATTTAATTGTTTGTGCAGTTTGCAGTGGTTGACTCGTTTAATGCTGTGCGTCAAATTTCCTTGAACGGTCCATGCTTCAGGAACTGTGTTCATTTTTGCTTCAATGTGCCACTCACTACTCCGAGTGATCCCGTTACAGGTCACTTACTTAATCCGGAGATGTTGCGTCATCCACCATTACAAGCCCCTGTATTCCTTTTCCTCCTCTTTCCAATTGCATCTCGATAACAGTGCCTCCTGCTCATGTAAAAATCGTCCTAATTAATTCGGTGCTCCTGCGTCGTTCCCTACCGCATCCCTTCCCATCCCTACACCACCCCAACCCAAGGCCGGTTCACCAAGTATCTCTGAAGGACTTCTCGTTGCATGGACCCGATTAGCCAATTATCTTCCTGTGTCACAAGACCGTGTGCATCGATCTTCATCGGGTCTTTAATTTGACCAGCTAATTTTGAATTACCGGGAAACTAATCCCAAAATCAAGCTTACAGGAACAAGTAAAATTTTGCAGCTGTAATTAAAGTAATTCATTTCTGCTCATGTTATTGCATGTTAGTCATCTGAATTGTAACCAGCATATGTAGGTACCCTATAGACTGAAACAGTGGAATGCATAACAAGGGACAAAGAAATGGCTCAGCAATTGAATACATACTTTGGTTTTGTCTTCACAAAAGAGGGCACACATCAGATCCCGGAAATGTTAGAGAATGAAATGTTTAGTGAAAGGAAAGAACTGAGGGAGATCAATATGGGTAGATAAATCGTGCTGGGAAAATTGATGGGATTGAAGGCGGATAAATCCCCAGAGCGTGATAAACTTTGTCCCAGAGTGCTTGAGGAAGTGGCTCTGAAAATATTGGATTCATTGGTTGTCATCTTCCGGGATTCTCTCGACTCTGGAACAGTCCCTTCAGATTGGAATGGGGCCAATGTCACTCCAATATTCAAAAAGGGAGGTAGAGAGAAATCAGGGAATTATAGACCAGTAAGCCTAACATTGGGTGTGGGGAAAATTCTTGCATTCATTATCAAGGATTTTATACCGGAACATTTCGTAAGAAGTGGCAGGATCAGTCTGAGTCAGCGTGGATTTATGAAGGGAAAATCATGCTTCACAAATCAGTTGGAATTCTTTAAAGATGTAATCAGTACAGTTGACAAGGTGGAGCCAGTCGATGTCGTAATATTTGGAATTTCTGAAAGTGTTTCACAAAGTCCCGCTGAAGAGATAATTGTGCGAAATTAAAGCGCATGGATAGGGGTAAGTGTAGTGAGGTGGCTCGAAAACTGATTGGCAGAGAACAAATAATGAGTAGGAATCAATGAGTCATTTTGAAATTGACAGGCAGGAATTAGAGGGGTTCCACAGTGATCGGTGCTGGGACCACAACAATTCACAATATATATTAATGATTTGGATCCGGGAGCAAAATGTAACATCTCAAAGTTTGCAGATGGTACTACGTTGGGTGGGAGGGCGAACTGTGCCAAGGAGGAAGAGATCCTACAGCATGATCTGGACATGTTGGGTGAGTGGGCAAATCAATGGGAGATGATTTGGATAAGTGTGCGGTTATTCACTTTGGAAGCAAAAACAGGAAGGCAGATTCCTCCCTGATGGCTGTAAATTGGGAGAGGGGAGTGTGCAGCGGGAGCTGGTTGTCCTTGTGCACCAATCGCTGAAGGTAAGCATGCAGGTGCAGCAGGCGGTAAAGAAGGCTAATGGTAGGTTGCCCTTCATTGTGAGAGGTTTCATGTATAGACAAAGGGATGCATTGCTGCAATTATACAGGCCCTTGGTGAGGCCACACCTAGAATATTGTGTGCAGTTTTGGTCTCCCTTTCTGAGGGATGATGTAGTCGCTCTCTAAGGAGTGCATGCGAATGTTTACCAAGCTGATTCCAGGGAAGGCGTGACTGGCATATAAGGAGAGATTGACTAGGTTCGGATTGTTCTCGCTTGAGTTAAGAAGAATTAGGGGGATCTCATCGAGCCGTCTAACAGGACTTGATAGGATACATGCAAGGAAGATGTTCTCAATGGTGGGTGTGTACAGAACCAGCGGTCACAGTCTGAGGATTCTGGGATTTCGGACAGAGATAAGGAAACATTTCTTCACCCAAAGAGAGGTGAGTCAAATGCCTGCAATTAACTCAGTAGTTCGTGCCATGATTTCATCGAGGTTATCAGCCCTTGGGAATCAATTCATCACCTCACATTTATTCAAATTAAACTGCACCTGCCATTCATCGGCCCACTGCCCAAATGGTCAAGATCCCGTTGAAAGCTCATATTACATTCTTCACCAGCCACTATGCCCCAATCTTGGTGTGGTCTGCAAACTTCCTAAAAATGCCTCCTACATTCTCATCCAAATCATTAATATACATAATAAGTAACAGTGGACCCAGCACCAATCCCTGAGGCACACCACTGACCAGAGGCCTCCAGTTTGAGAAAGAACCCTCCACAGCCAATTTCGGTCGCCAAGCCAATTTTGTATCCAATTGGCTACCTCCCGCTGGATTCCGTGAGATGTCACCTTTTGCAACAACCTACCATGCAGAACTTTGTCAAAGGCCTTACTGATGTCCATGTAGACAACATCGAAAGGACTGCCATCATCTACCTTCCTGGTTACTCCTTCAAAAACCTCAGTCAAAATCGTGAGAAATTACTTTCCCCTTACAAAACGATGCTAACTTTCCCAAATTAGCCCTTGCCTGTCTAACTGTCTGTAGATCCTGTCCCTGAGAATACCTTATATCAATTTACCCACCAGAGAAGTAAGGCTAACCGGTCTAAAGTTCCAGGGATTATCCCTACAGCCCTTCTTAAACAAGGGCATAACATTTGCTACCATCCAATCTTCAGACGCCTCTCCTGTGGCTGTCGTGATTCAATTATCTCAGCCAGGGGCGGCAATTTCCTCACGAGTCCCCTACAACGCCCTGGGATACATTTCCTCCGGTCCCTGGGATTTATCTATCTCTATGCGCTTCAATACCTCCAGCACCAACTTCTCTGCAATATGTGCACTCCTCAAAACATCGCTTTTTATTTCCCTAACATTCGTGGCATTTCCAGCAGAAAATACTGACGAGAAATTTTCATTTTGGACATCTCCAATCCCTTGTGAATCTGCACATAGTTGACCTTGTTTATCCTTAAGAGGCCCTACCCTCTCCCTAGTCACGCTTTTACCCTCTATGTATCTGTAAAACCTTTTTTTGGATTTTCTTTGCCTTATCTGCCAAGACAATCTCATGTCCCCTTCTTGCCCTCCTTATTTCTCTCTTTACTCCGACAAGCCCGATACTCTTGAAGGGATTCGTGTGATCCCGGATGACTATATATATCATATGATTCCTTCCGTTTGACCATGGCCTCAATATCCCGAGTCATCCATTATCCCTCTTTTTAAAATCTATATGTCTCTGATTTCAGATGAACAACTGTTCTCGCTTCAACTGCTGTTGTGGAGAGAGTTGCAAACCGCTACCTGTCATTGAGCGATGCGGTGTTTCCTAACATCTTTACTGAACAGTCTCCCCTTAAATTTTAGACTAAATTTCCAACCAGTGTATTGCGTTTCATGTCCTTGGACTAATTTTAAAGAAAATTATAAACTAAATGGTACAAATTTTAAACGGGACCATACTCCGAATAATTTCTCCCACATGTGCGTCTGTAATAGCAGGGAGCAAGAATGATTCAGATGATCAAATAGTTTTATTTCACTAGGCAGAGCTGCCTGATTGGCTAAGCTACAAAGAAAGAACAGCTGGATGTCTGGATTGGCTATCAGTCAAACGTTAGAATATTTTGTTTGGTGAATGCAGCTATCAGTCACATCGCAAAGTCAAAAATTGCCTGAGAGTGGCTTGCTGGATGAATGAACCTCCAGCGTGACGTCAGATATTTGAGAGCCAGCTGGTGGAAACCTATGCATAATGAATGCAGCTGTGGATTACAATGCAACCTCAAACAATGCCTGCGATGCATGTTGCTTCCTGACTGAAGGCATGTTTGCAGTATGACTTCCGAGATCTGACAGTCCCAGCTGTCGGTCACAGTCACAGCTGGCTGATTGGCTGAGGGAACTCCCGGCAGCAACGGACCATTGTCCTTTACTGAGACTGCCGGTCGCCAGTTCCTGGTGCTCGCAGCTCGGTGAAAGCGGCTGTCAGTAGTGGCGGTAGGGATTGATCCACTCCAGCAGGCCCGACTTCTTACCTATAAATGTTCACTCCTCGTTGTTAATTCAGTTAGTTCGACTGGTTCAACTGACTCTCGCCAGTGAGATCCTATCACAAGTGATATTTGTTGACCAATTTATTAATTGATGTAACCGGATACATTGCCGCCTTCTTGACCTGCTCTCTGAACTTTGACTGAGTCACGCCGTAAATAAATGTGTTTGTGCAGCAACTTAAATTACGCAGCATCCATCCCACATATTGACATATAGCTTCAGACTCGTTTAAATAAACGATTCCTCGAATGTGTTTGTACAAGAAATATATAACATTCAACAACCATAGAAGTATGAAGGTCCCAGATATAACCCAGATATAACCTCGCCAACATTGAGGGCATTTAAAAGTTTATTGGATAGACATATGGATGATAATGGCATAGTGTAGGTTAGATGGCTTTTGTTTCGGTGCAACATCGTGGGCCGAAGGGCCTGTACTGCGCTGTATTGTTCTATGTTCTATATGCTGAAGAGTAAAATTATAGACTTCATTCTGCTCTCCATTTCTGGATCACTGCGATTATCTCCATTATTCTGAGCCCTCAGTCCCTGACGTACTCGACTCGTCACTAAAACATATCTGACTGTCAGTGCATTGAGCAACAGAATTAAAACAAATGGGAGGAATGGCGTTAAAATCCGTTCGAACCAATGAAATCCTTGCCAAATTGGATCAGTTAAAGTTATTACCTTTGTGTAACAGAGCCACGGTGTATTGCCTATTATCACGTAAGGTGTAAACGTAAAGTCCCAGGGGATGTTTTTCAAGCAGAGCAGAATGCCGGTTGTTGCTAGAACCACAGCCGCAGTGTTCCCGGTGCAATATTTTGCTCTCATTTTCTGGCAGCAAATGGTCACAAACCGATCAAAGGAGAACGTAACGGTGAACCAGACAGAACAGCCCCTGGCTGCACTCAGCAGCACAACCTTAACACTGCACACAGGGGTTATGTCCAGAAAGATCAATGGCATGTAATATGTATTGATCTGATTCAGAATGACGTCTGTGATAATGAGCAGTAGATCCGCAGTTGCCATGGCCACCAGGTAGCGAGTAGTGCAAGTAGAGAGGCCACACTTTCCACGGGACAGGATTAGAATTGCCAGGGTATTAACTGTAAGAAAGGAACATTTCAACATAGTGAAAGTTGTTGATCGATATGTTCAAAATCTGCAACAGTTGCGAATGACAGTTTTGCTGAAAAATGACAGGTTTCTGAGACAGGATGAATATGTTAGAGATTAAAACTGCAGACTAGACATTCAGAAACGTTACCCCACTGTTTAGAAATGGATCGAAAGAGAAACCTGAGACCTACATACCTGTTGTTGGACTTATATAGCAGAGAAAATGTTAGAGTCTGTTATAAAGCACCTGATATCGCTGAACAATGATTTGGTTGGGAAGTCAACTTGGATCGAAGAGGGATCAGTTTTGACACACCTGTTGGATTTTGTGAGCATATTATAGGTTCGCAAAATCACTACAGCACAGAAGGAAGCCATTTTCAGAATAGATATTGTGTTTATCAATTGGCTTGCGAAGTGAGGAGCATGGCAGTACATTTGAAGAATATATGGAGGGGCTAAGTGAATGTGCAACGAATGGAAAATCGAACATAGTGTGAATACATGTGACGTTGTCCACTTTGTACAAACATAATGGAAGGGAATAGCTTTTTAGTAATAGTGATTGTACAGAAATTGTTGTTATCATAATTGGTCTATGTGTCCTTATTTGCAACTGTGGCCTTATTCATCGGCATACAGACGCAACAAGCAATTAGGATCCCACATGCCATAACCCCATACATTCCAATGGAATCTGAATGCATCATTCAGCATGTCTGCTGCAAATACGAAGATCCTTTTTATTGGAGTGTTGTGTACAACTTTCGAGTACATTCTTCAAGGAGGATGTAGCTAATATATTGCCGTGCAATGTGAGTTCACGGGACTCATGAGTGGGACATCATTTTCTGAGGGAAAACTGGGGAAATTGGTCCTTGGAGCTTCGAAGCAGAACAGATGTTCTCATTAGACTTTGCACAGTTCGTTCAGGGTTTGACTGGCTAGATGTAGATATAGTGTTCCGTTGGACATGACGACCAGAATGGGAGACACAACATACGGTTACATTGGAAGCATTGGCATGTTTCCAAATCTGTGATCAAGGGTGTTTTCACACAGGGGAAGTTAAACACTGGAATTGTTACCCAGGCGACAACAGACTAACAATGAATAAGCATGTTCAAGAAAGATGTCGATAGGTTTCGAGATCCTAATGATGACAAGGAAAATTGGTATTCTACAGAAAACTGGGTAAGTGGAAGCTTATCTACCACGACACTGTGAATGGAAGAGTGGGCCTTACTGTACCAATAGCCTCGTCCGAGGAATATCCCTGTGTTTTCCTGTTCGTAAACATATCAGTTTAGGCCCTCACCTAATATCAAACCACTTTGCTGCAGACTAGAGGAATGCCGGTCAGACAACTACTCTCAGGGTACGTGTTGCAATTTACAGACGATAATGGAACCCCCACACTCCAGAAGGAGGCTGTTCGGCCCATCAACTGTTCATCAACCCTCGGAAAGAGCACCTAATCCTCACCATGTCACAGTTACCCCACCTAACATTTTGGACAACAACAATCAGTTTAGCATTGCAAACCCACCGAACCTGAACATCTTTGGACTGAGTGATGAGACCTGAGCACCCGAAGAGAGACCATGCGGAAATGGGGAAAATGTACAAACTCATGCGGAGAGCAACCAAGCCCGGAATTGAACCCGTCTAGCTGGCACTAATGAGGCTTCTGTGCTAACCACTGTCCAACGTGCCGCGTCTTGAGATGGTTCACAAGTGAAAGGCTGCAGCAGCCTGGTTCATGGCACCGTGTCTGGCCCTGCTGAACTTGAGGGCAGGACAAAGAGTGGCAGAGCTATAGTGATAGGGGATTTAATTATGACGGGAATAGAAAGACGTTTCTGCGGCCCCAAACTAGATTTAGGATGGGAAGTTGTCTTCCAGGTGCTAGGGTCAAAGATGTCTCGTTGCAGCTGCAAGTCATTCTGGGGGAGAGTGTGAACAGACGTCTGCCGTAGTGCATGTGGGGACCAATGATACAGGCAGGAAACGGGATGAAGTCCTACAAGCTGAAATACGGGAGTTAGGATTTTAATTAAAATGCAGGACCTCAAAGGTCGAATCTCAGGATTAGAACCAGTGTCACATGCTGGTGACAGTAGAAATGACAGGATAGCTAAGATAAATACGTGGCTTGAGGGATGGTGGAAGTGTGAAGTATTCAAATTTCAGGACATTGGAACCACCTCTGGGGGAGGTGGAGCAATACGAAACGGATGGTCTGCATCTGGGCAGGACCGGAACAGATGCCCTGGGGGGGGGGGGGATTTGTTGTTCTTTATCGTGAAGGAACGTTTATATGGTTCCAAGTGGGAGTGGTGAGTGATTTGGAGGGGGAATTGCAGTTGGTGATTTTCCCAAGTAGGAGCTTGTTTAGTTCTTCAAAATGACAGTGGTCGGAGATATGGAAGGTGCTGCCGAAGGAACAATTGCCTGAGGAACTTTGTGGAGTTGTTGCGGTGCATTTTGGGATGTCTGTGGCGGAGGGATTGAATGCTTGTGGCAGGAGGAGCAATCAAGCGCACTGCTTGGTCTTGGATGCTTTCTAACTACCTGAGCGTTCTTGGAGATCTGGGGAACAGCGCTTCACGTGAAAAAAATCGATTAGGCAATTTGCCTGCGTAAACAATCTTGTTCTGAATTTTAAAAACATGTATAATAGATAATCGTTGATGCTCTTTTCCTCCATTTAGGTAGTGAGTAATTGACAAAGTGTGACAGGTCAGTTGTTGTACAAAGCTGGAATCGAACTCGGGTTTCCGCAGCGCGAGACCAGAAAGCAAACACGTGGCATAAGCTGCTTTTTAAACAGATCAATGCAGCCTCTAACAAAATACACCGACTTCTAATTATAAATGCGCTGCTGCTTTTATTTATGCAACACATACGTTTTGGAAATATAAAAAACGCCAAGCAGCGCCCACGGTGAAACAGGCTCGAACTTAACGAAAGTTGGTGCTGTTAAGTAACCAGTGAGTTAAAGCTGACGCTGACACCAGGCACCGACACATTCTATATAAAGGATTACCGTGATCAAACTCGCAGTGGTGGGTAGCATTGCGGGGAAACCCCAGCTGTCGCTGCACATCACCTCACAGCCAGACGTGACCAAAAATGTAAAAGTGCGTGAAGTAACAAAGGAGGACATTCATTCCGTTTAACCTCAGTGGCTTTTTAGATTAGCGGATCATTCAATCCCACTCGACCGACCTTTCACCACAGGCATGCATTTGATTGCTGTTGTTTCTCGCATTGAAATTCGAAAGTCACTGTTGTATCTGCCCCCGCCAATCTCACAGGCAGTGCAGACCAGATAATTTCACTGTGTCCCAGAACATTGTAATAATTGTTCGAAAGATGTAACTTAAAAATCTCACCTCGCAGTTATATTGACCTGCGAGCTGCGAGTGCTGTGGCAACTGGAACTGATAGAAAATTACAACAGGGCCACTCACTCCTGCCCCAACATTCAGTTTGATCACAGCTGCCCTTCTGCCTCAATGTCAATTCCTGCCTGTTCCTCAGATACTTTCATTCCCTCAAAGTTCACTGTCGTTAAGATAAATCGAGGCAGACACCCACAGCAAAATTTCAAACCGATTTGGACTTGAGATGGTGTGCTCGAATCTTCAGCGACACAGATCTGGAAGGTGGAACAGGTCATAGGGTCATCGAAGTTTACAGCATGGAAATAGGCCCTTCGACCTAAATTGTCCATGCCGCCCAGTTTTTACTGCACAAACCCTGTCCAGTTGTCCACATTTGGTCATATTCCTCCATACCCGTCTTCTCCATATAACTATCTAGAGGCGTTTTAAAGGCAGGATTGCATACGCCTCTACTACTGTCTCTGCCAGCTCGTTCCAGGCACTCACCACCCTCTGTGTGAAACAATTGTTCTTCTGGACCCTTTTGTAACTATCCCCTCTCACCTTAAACTATGCCCTCCAGTTTTGGATTCCACTACCTTTGGGAAAATCTACTTCATCAATGCCCCTCATTATTTTATAGCCGACGTCAAGATCACCCCTAGCCTCCAAGAATAATCTTCCAGTCTATCCAGCCGCTCCGTTTAACTCAAACTATCAAGTCCTGTAGGAGCCTAGCAAATCTTTTCAGCCCTCTTTCTAGGTTAATAATATCCTTTCTATATTAAGGTGACCAGAACGGTAGACAGTATTCCAACAGTGTCCTTCCCAATTTCTTGTACAACTTCAGCATGACGTCCCAACTCCTGTATTCAATTATCTGACCATGTATCTGTAGAATAGTAAAAATGGGCAGGTACAGTAACTGGGGAACAAAGAGCCTCCTTCAGTGCTGTGAATATACAATTATTCATCATGTTTGGTGTGGTTGCAAAGAGCAACAAAGTCGCAGAATGTGTCTGACTGGAAAAAGATGAACAAGAATATCTTGCTCAAGAGACCCACAGCAAATCAAAACTTCACCCGATACCAATAGAAACAAAACAGAAACAGAATAAAGGAGTGGTAAAGAGAGGAAGGAGGAGAGAGCATTTAATGCTGGAGTACATTGCACACCACTCCCTTCCACCTTACTGCAGCAAGCACATTGTTTCTGTCTTCCAGGATTCATGCTGTTAGAAATACCTTCGATCCAGTTTTGTATGAAGCGCATAGAACATAGAACATTACAGCGCAGTACAGGCCCTTCAGACCTCGATGTTGCGCCGACCTGTGAAACCACTCTGAAGCCCATTTACACGATTCCCTTATCGTCCATATGTCTATCCAATGACCATTTGCATACCCTTAGTGTTGGCGAGTCCACTACTGTTGCAGGCAGGGCATTCCACACCCTTACTACTCTCTGAGTAAAGAACCTACCTCTGACGTCTGTCTTATATCTATCTCCCCTCAATTTAAAGCTCTGTCCCCTCGTGCTAGACATCACTATCCGAGGAAAAAGGCTCTCACTGTCCACCCGATCCAATCCTCTGATCATCTTGTATGCCTCAATTAAGTCACCCCATAACCTTCTTCTCGCTAACGAAAACAGCCTCAAATCCCTCAGCCTTTCCTCATAAGATCTTCCCTCCATACCAGGCAACATACTGGTAAATCTCCTCTGCACCCTTTCCAATGCTTCCACATCCTTCCTATAATGCGGTGACTAGAATTGCACGCAATACTCTTAATGCGGCCGCACCAGAGGTTTGTACAGCTGCAACATGACCTCATGGCTCCGAAACTGAATCTCTCTATCAATAAAAGCTAACACACCGAAAGCCTTCTTAACAACCCTTTCAACCGGAGTGGCAACTTTCAGGTATCTATGTACATGGACACCGAGATCTTACTGCTCATTCCACACTGCCAAGAATCTTACCATTAGCCCAGTACTCTGTCTTCCTGTTATTCCTTCCAAAATGAATCACCTCACACTTCTCTGCATTAAACTCCATTTGCCACCTCTCAGTCCAGCGCTGCAGCTTATCTATGTCCCTCTGTAACTTGTAACATCCTTCCGCACTGTCCACAACTCCACCGACTTTAGTGTCATATGCACATTTACTCACCCATCCTTCTACGCCCTCCTCCAGGTCATTTATAAACATGACAATCAGTAGTGGCCCCAAAACAGATCCTTGTGGTACACCACTAGTAACTGGACTCCAGTCTGAACACTTCCCATCAACCACCACCCTTTGTCTTCTTCCAGCTCGCCAATTTCTGATCCAAACTGCTAAATCTCCCTGAATCCCATGCTTCCGTATTTTCTGCAGTAGTCTACCGTGAGGAACCTTATCAGACGCTTTACTGAAATTCATGTGCACCACATCAACTGCTTTACCCTCATCCACCTGTTTGGTCACCTTCTCAAAGAACTCAATAAGCTTTGTGAGGCATGACCTACCCTTCACGAAACCGTGTTGACTATGTCTAATCAAATTATTCCTTTCCAGATGATTATACACCCTATCTCTTACAAACCTTTCCAAGATCTGTCTTATATCGATCTCCCCTCAATTTAAAGCTTTGGCCCCTCGTGCTAGACATCACCATCCGAGGAAAAAGGTTCTCACTGTCCACCCTATCCAATGCTCTGATCATCTTGTATGCCTCAATTAAGTCACCCCATAACCTTCTTCTCTCTAACGAAAACAGCCTCAAATCCCTCAGCCTTTCCTCATAAGATCTTCCCTCCATACCATGCAACATTCTGTTAAATCTCATCTGCACCCTTTCCAATGCTTCCACATCCTTCCTATAATGCGGTGACTAGAAATGCACGCAATACTCTAAATGCGGCCACACCAGAGTTTTGTACAGCTGCAACATGACCTCATGGCTCCGAAACTGAATCTCTCTACCAATAAAAGCTAACACGCCGAACGCCTTCTGACCAACCCTTTCAACCTGTGTGGCAACTTTCAGGTATCTATGTACATGGACAACGAGATCTCTCTGCTCATCCACACTGCCAAGAATCTTACCATTAGCCCAGTACTCTGTCTTCCTGTTATTCCTTCCAAAATGAATCACCTCACACTTCTCTGCATTAAACTCCATTTGCCACCTCTCAGCCCAGCGCTGCAGCTTATCTATGTCCCTCTGTAACTTGTAACATCTTTCCGCACTGTCCACAACACCACCGACTTTAGTGTCATCTGAAAATTTACTCACCCATCCTTCTACGCCCTCCTCCAGGTCATTTATAAACGTGACACACAGCAGTGGCCCCAAAAAAGATCCTTGTGGTACACCACTAGTAACTGGACTCCATTCTGAACATTTCCCATCAACCACCACCCTCTGTCTTCTTTCAGGTAGCCAATTTCTGATCCACATCTCTAAATCATCCTCAATCCCCAGCCTCCGTATTTTTTGCAATAGCCTACCGTTGGGAACCTTATCAAACGCTTTGCTGAAACCAATATACACCACATCAACTGCTCTACCCTCGTCTACCTTTTCAGTCACCTTCTCAAAGAACTCAATAAGGTTTGTGAGGCATGACCTACCCTTCACAAAGCCATGCTGACTATCCCTGATCATATTATTCCTATCTAGATGATTATAAATCTTGTCTCTTATAATCCCCTCCAAGCCTTTACCCACTACAGACGTGAGGCTCAACGGTCCATAGTTGCCGGGGTTGTCTCTGCTCCCCTTTTTGAACAAAGGGACCACATTTGCTGTCCTCCAGTCCTCTGGAACTATTCCTGTAGCCAATGATGACATAAAAATCAAAGCCAAAGGTCCAGCAATCTCTTCCCTGGCCTCCCAGAGAATCCTTGGATAAATCCCATCAGGTCCCGGGGACTTATCTATTTTCAGCCTGTCCAGAATTGCCAACACCTCTTCCCTGCGTACCTCAATGCCATCTATTCTATTAGCCTCGGACTCAGCATTCTCCTCCACAACATTATCTTTTTCCTGAATGAATACTGACGAAAAATATTCATTTAGTATCTCGCCTATCTCTTCAGACTCCACACACAATTTCCCATCCCTGTCCTTGACTGGTCCTACTCTTTCCCTAGTCATTCGCTTATTCCTGACATACCTATAGAAAGCTTTTGGGTTTTCCTTGATCCTTCCTGCCAAATACTTCTCATGTCCCCTCCTTGCTCGTCTTAGCTCTCTCTTTAGATCCTTCTTCGCTACCTTGTAACTATCCATCGCCCCAACCGAAACTTCACACCTCATCTTCACATAGGCCTCCTTCTTCCTCTTAACAAGAGATTCCACTTCCTTGGTAAACCACGGTTCCCTCGCTCGACGCCTTCCTCCCTGCCTGGCCGGTACATACTTATCAAGAACACGCAGTAGCTGATCCTTGAACAAGCCCCACTTATCCAGTGTGCCCAACACTTGCAGCCTACTCCTCCACCTTATCCCCCCCCCCCGCCCCCAAGTCACGTCTAATGGCATCATAATTGCCCTTCTCCCAGCTATAACTCTTGCCCTGCGGTGTATACTTATCCCTTTCCATCATTAACGTAAACGTCACCGAATTGTGGTCACTGTCCCCAAAGTGCTCTCCTACCTCCAAATCCAACACCTGGCCTGGTTCATTACCCAAAACCAAATCCAACGTGGCCTCGCCTCTTGTTGACCTGTCAACATTTTGTTTCAGGAAACCCTCCTGCACACACTGTACAAAAAACGACCCATCTATTGTACTCGAACTATATCTTTTCCAGTCAATATTTGGAAAGTTTAAGTCTCCCATAATAACTATCCTGTTACTTTCGCTCTTGTCCAGAATCGTCTTCGCCATCCTTTCCTCTACATCCCTAGAACTATTAGGAGCCCTATAAAAAACTCCCAACAGGGTGACCTCTCCTTTTCTGTTTCTAACTTCAGCCCATACTACCTCGGAAGAAGAGTCCCCATCTAGCATCCTCTCCGCCACCGTAATACTGCAATTGACTAGCAGCGCCACACCTACCCCTCTTTTGCCTCCTTCTCTGAGCTTACTAAAACACCTAAACCCTGGAACCTGCAACATCCATTCCTGTCCCTGCTCTATCCATGTCTCCGAAATGGCCACAACATCGAAGTCCCAGGCACCAACCCATGCTGCCAGTTCCCCTACCGTGTTTCGTATACTCCTGGCATTGAAGTAGACACACTTCAAACCACCTACCTGAACACTGGCCCCCTCCTGCGACGTCAAATCTGTGCTCCTGACCTCTATACTCTCATTCTCCCTTTCCCTAAAACTACAATCCAGGTTCCCATGCCCCTGCTGCATTAGTTTAACCCCCCCCCCCGCAAAGAGCACTAACAAATCTCCCCCCCAGGATATTTGTGCCCCTCAGGTTCAGATGTAGACCATCCTGTCTGTAGAGGTCCCACCTTCCCCAGAAAGAGCCCCAGTTATCCAGAAATCTGAATCCCTCCCGCCTGCACCATCCCTGTAGCCACGTGTTTAAATGCTCTCTCTCCCTATTCCTCATCTCACTATCACGTGGCACGGGCAACAACCCAGAAATAACAACTCTGTTTGTTCTAGTTCTGAGCTTCCATCCTACCTCCCTGAAAGCCTGCCTGACAGCCTTGTCCCCTTTCCTACCTATGTCGTTAGTGCCAATGTGGACCACGACTTGGGGCTGCACCCCCTCCCCCCCTAAGGACCCGGAAAACACGATTCGAGACAGCACGTACCCTTGCACCTGGGAGGCAACATACCAAACGTGAGTCTCTCACGCTCCCACAAAATCTCCTATCTGTGCCCCTGACTATAGAGTCCCCAATTACTAATGCTCTGCTCCTCTCCCCCCTTCCCTTCTGAGCAACAGGGACAGACTCCGTGCCAGAGGCCCGTACCCCATGGCTTACCCCTGGTAAGTCCCCCCCCCACAAGTATCCAAAGCGGTATACTTGTTTCTCAGGGGAACGACCGCAGGGGATCCCTGCACTGACTGCTTTTTCCCAGTCCCTCTTACAGTTACCCACCTATCTCCAATCTTTGGTGTAACTAATTCCCTGAAGCTGCTATCTATGACCCCTTCTGCCTCCCGAATGATCCGAAGTTCTTCCAACTCCAGCTCCAGTTCCCTAACTCGGTCTTGGAGGAGCTGGAGATGGCAGCACTTCCTGCAGGTAAAATCAGCAGGGACACTAACTGCATCCCTCACCTCAAATTATTCTAATTAGTCTAATCAAATTATTCCTTTCCAGATGATTATACATCCTATCTCTTCTAAACCTTTCCAGGATTTTGCCCACAACAGAATAAGGCTCACTGGTCTATAGTTACCGGGGTTGCCTCTACTCCCCTTCTTGAACAAGGGGACAACATTTGCTATCCTCCAGTCTTCAGGCACTATTCCTGTTGACAAAGGTGACTGAAAGATCAAAGCCAAAGGCTCAGCAATCTCCTCCCTAGCTTTCCAAAGAATCCTAGGAAAAGTCCATCCGGCCCAGGGGACTTATCTATTTTCACCCTTTCCAGAATTGTTATGAACCTCAAGCCCTTCGAGTCTAGTAACCTGAATCTCAGTATTCCCCACGAAAACATTGTCTTTTTCCTGTGTGAATACTGACGAAAAATATTCATTTAGCACCTCTCCTATCTCCTCGGACTCCAAGCACAACTTCCCACTACTGTCCTTGACTGGCCCTACTCTTACCCTAGTCATTCTTTTATTCCTGACATATCTATAGAAAGCTTGAGGGTTATCCTTGATCCTACCTGCCAAAGACTTCTCATGTCCCCTCCTGGCTCTTCTTAGCTCTCTCTTTCGGTCCTTCCTAGCTAACTTGTAACTCTCGAGCGCCCTTACTGAACCTTCATGTCTCATCTTTACATAAGCCTCCTCCTTCCTCTTGACAAGTGTTTTGAGTGCCTTAGTAAACCACGGTTCCCTTGCTCGGCCACTTCCCCACTGCCTGGCAGGCACACACTTATCAAGGACACACAGTCGCTGTTCCTTGAACAAGCTCCACATTTCCATTGCGCCCATCCCCTTCAGTTTTCCTCTCCATCCGATGCATCCTAAGTCTTGCCTTATCGCATCATAATTGCCTTCCCCCCAGATATAACTCTTGCCCTGCGGTATATACCTATCCCTTTCCATCACGAAAGTAAACGTAATCGAATTGTGGTCACTATCACCAAAGTGCTCACCTACCTCCAAATCTAACACCTGTCCTGATTCATTACCCAGTACCAAATTCAATACGGCCTCGCCACTCCTTGGCCTATCGACATACTGTGTCAGGAAGCAGAAGTTACATGATTCATTCCACCGTTAGATTGAAAAAAATAGGGGCAGCATGGTGGCGCATTGGTTAGCACTGCTGACTCAGGGCGCCGAATTTTCAGGTTTGATCCCGTCTCTGGGTCATTCTCCGTGTGGAGCTTGCGCTTTATCCCCGTTTTGGCGTGGGTTTCTTCCCCACAACCCAAAGATGTGCAGGGTAAATGAATTGGCCACGCTAAATTGCCCCGTAATTGGAAAAAATGAATTGGATACTCGATGTTTTTTTTAAAGAATCGAGAACAGTTCATCCCAGGCCCCAGAAATTCAAAGCACCAATGTATTGAAAAGATCACTTTTACTGTATGTGAGAGTTGCTGGTTGGGACAGAATTTATTTCCCATCCCTGGTTGCCCTTCAGAAGGTGGTGGTGAGCTGCCTTCTCAATTCGTTGCTGGCCCTGACGTTTGGGTAAACCCAAAACGCTTTTCGGGAGGATACCAAATGATTTTTCCCCGTTAAACTGCAGGAACGTTTATATGGTTCCAAGTGGGAGTGGTGAGTGATTTGGAGGGGGAATTGCAGTTGGTGATTTTCCCAAGTAGGGGCTTGTCTAGTTCTTCAAAATGACAGTGGTCGTAGGTCTGGAAGGTGCTGCCGAAGGAACAATTACCAGAGGAACTTTGTGGAGTTATTGCGGTGCATTTTGGGATGTCTGCGGCGGACGGATTGAATGCTTGTGGCAGGAGGAACAATCAAGCGCACTGCTTGGTCCTGGATGCTTTCGAACTACCTGAGTGTTCTTGGAGATCTGGGGAACAGCGCTTCACGTGAAAAAAGTGGATTAATCAATTTGCCTGCGTATACAATCTCGTTCCGAAATTTCAAAAAATGCATAATCGATAATCGTTAATGCTCTTTTCCTCCATTTAGGTAGTGAGTAATTGACAAAGTGTGACAGGTCAGTTGTTGTACAAAGCTGGAATCGAACTCGGGTTTCCGCAGCGCGAGGCCAGAAAGTAAACACGTGGATTGAATGCTTGTGGCAGGAGGAGCAATCAAGCGCACTGCTTGGTCCTGGATGCTTTCGAACACCCTGAGTGTTCTTGGAGATCTGGGGAGCAGCGTTTCACGTCGAAGAAAATGGATTCATCAATTTGCCTGCGTAACCAATCTTGTTCCGAAATTTCAAGGAACCTATCACAGATAATCGTTAATGCTCTTTTCCTCCATTTAGGTTGTGAGTAATTGACAATGTGTGATAGGTCAGTTATTGTGCAGAGCTGGAATCGAACTTGGGTTTCCGCACTGTGAGATCAGAAAGTGAACAGGTGGCACACGGCTCTTTTTAAAACAGAATAGTGCAATCTCTGAAAAAAACGCACCTTCTTCTCATTATAAATGTGCTGCTGCTTTTGTTTTTCAGCACACATGTTTTGGAAATGTGAAACCCGCCAGGCAGCGCCGACGGTGAGACAGGCTCGAACTTCCAATTAAGTTGATGCTGTGAAGTAACCAGCGAGCTAAAGCTGACGCGGTTATCAAGGATGGACACGTTGTATATAAAGGATTTCCGTGATCATGCTCGCAGTGGTCGGCAACACTGAGGCGAGACTCCAGGTGTTGGTGCACGTCATGTCACAGCCAGACGTGACCAAAAATTTAACAGTGCGTGAAGTACCGACGGAGAAAATTCGTTCCGTTTAACTTCAGTGCCTCTTTAGATTAGCAGATCATTCAATCCCACTCGACCGACCATTCCCCACAGGCATTCATTTCATTGCTGTCGTTTCTCGCATTGACATTTGAAAGCCACTGTTGTATCTGCCTCCACCAATCTCACAGGCAGTGCAGACCAGATAATTGAAATCTATCCCAGAACATTGATATAATTGTTGGAAAGATGTAACTTAAAAATCTTATCTCGCAGTTATATTCATCTGCGAGTATTGTGGCAACTGGAACTGATAGCAAATGACAACATAGGGAGAGGAGACGACCACTCACTCCTGTCGAAACATTCAGTTCGATCACAGTTGAGCTTCTGCCTCAATGTCATTTCCTGTCTATTCCTCAGATACTTTCATTCCCTCAAAGTTCACTGTCGCTAAGAAAAGTGGAGGCAGACATTCAAACCGATTTGGACATATAGATGGAGTGCTCGAATCTGCAGCGAGGCAGAGCTTGAAGGTGGGACAGGTTATAGAGTCATAGACGTTTACATGATGGAAATAGGTCCTTCGGCCTAACTTGTCCATGTCGCCCAGTTTTTACTACACAAAGCCTGTCCAATTGTCCACATTTGGTCATATTCCTCTATACCTATCTACTCCATATAACTACTTCAATGCTTTTTGAAAGGCAGAATTATAGTCGCCTCTACTACTGCCCCTGCCATCTCGTTCCAGACACCCACCACCCTCTGAGAAACAATTGTTCATCTGGACCGTTTTGAATCTCTCCCCTCTCACCTTAAACCTACGCGCTCTAGTTATGGATTCCACTACCTTTCGGATAATCTGCCTGATCCATGCCACCCACTATTTTATAGCCGTCGAAATATCACCCCTATGCTCCAAGAAAAATGTTCCAGTCTAACCAGCCACTCCTTATAACTCAAACCATCACATCCGGTAGCAGCCCAGCAAATCTTTTCTGCCCTCTTTCTAGGTTAATAATATCGTTTCTATATTAGGGTGACCAGAACTGTACACAGTGTTCCAAGTGCGGTCTTCCCAACGTCTTGAAGAACTTCAGCAAGACATCCCAACTCCTGTGCTCAATTATCTGACCATGTATGTGTACAATAGTAATAATGGGCAGACACAGTAATTGTGGAAAAAAGAGCCTCCCTCAGTGTTGTGAATTTCCAATTATCCATCACGTTTGCTGTGGTTGCAAAAAGCAGCAAAGTCGCAGAATGTGTCTGACTGGAAAAAATGTAGAAGAATATCTTGCTCAAGAGAACCACAGCGAATCAAATCTTCGCCCGATACCGATACAAGCAAATTAGAAACAGAATAAAGGAGGATGGTAAAGAGATACAGGGGGAGAGAGCCTTTAATGCTGGAGTATATTGCACACCACTCCCTTCCACCTTGCTGCAGCAAGCACATTGTTTCTATTTTCAAGGATTCATGCTGTTAGACATACATTAGATGCACTTTCCTCTGAAGCAGAAGTAACATGATTCATTCCACCGTTAGAATGACAAATAGGGACAGCAGGATGGCCCAGTGGTTAGCACTGCTGCCTCACGCCGCTAGGTTCTTAGTTTCAATTCCAGCTCTGGGTCACTGTCCGTGTGGAGTTTGCACATTCTCCCCGGTTTTGCGTGGGTTTCTCCCCCACAACCAAAGGTGTGCAGGGTAGGTGGATTCGCCACACGAAATTGCTCCTTAATTGGAAAAAAGGAATTGGGTACTGCATATTTATTTTTGAATGTTGGAGAAAAGTTCATACAGGCCCCAAAGATTCAAAGCTCTAATGCATAAAAAGATCACTTTTACTGGATGTGAGAGTTGCTGGTTGTGACAGAATTTATTGCCCATCCCTTGTTGCCCTTCAGAAGGTGGTGATGAGCTGCTTTCTTGAATCGTTGCAGGCCGTGAGGTTTGGATACACCCACGCGCTTTTCGGAAGGAAGCTAAATGATTTTTTCCTCGTGACCTTGAATGGACGTTTATATGGTTCCAAGTGGGAGTGGTGAGTGATTTGGAGGGGGAATTGCAGTTGGTGATTTTCCCAAGTAGGGGCTTGTCTAGTTCTTCAAAATGACAGTGGTCGTCGGTCTGGAAGGTGCTGCCGAAGGAACAATTGCCAGAGGAACTTTGTGGAGTTATTGCGGTGCATTTTGGGATGTCTGCGGCGGACGGATTGAATGCTTGTGGCAGGAGGAACAATCAAGCGCACTGCTTGGTCCTGGATGCTTTCGAACTACCTGAGTGTTCTTGGAGATCTGGGGAACAGCGCTTCACGTGAAAAAAGTGGATTAATCAATTTGCCTGCGTATACAATCTCGTTCCGAAATTTCAAAAAATGCATAATCGATAATCGTTAATGCTCTTTTCCTCCATTTAGGTAGTGAGTAATTGACAAAGTGTGACAGGTCAGTTATTGTACAGAGCTGGAATCGAACTCGGGTTTCCGCAGCGCGAGGCCAGAAAGTAAACACGTGGCATAAGCTGCTTTTTAAACAGATCAATGCAGCCTCTAACAAAATACACCGACTTCTAATTATAAATGCGCCGCTGCTTTTATTTATGCGCCACACATGTTTTGGAAATATAAAAAACTCCAGGCAGCGCCCACGGTGAGACAGGTCCGAACTCACAATTAAGGTGATGCTGTGAAGCAACCAGTGAGCTAAAGCTGACGTCGTTTCGAACATGGGCACATTATATATAAAGGATTACCGTGATCAATCTCGCCGTGGTGGGTAACATTGACGGGAAACTCCAGGTGTTGGTGCACATCATCTCACAGCTAGACGTGACCAAAAACTTAAAAGTACGTGAAGTACCGAAGGAGGACATTCATTCCGTTTCACCTCATAGGCTCTTTAGATTAGCCGTTCATTCAATCCCACTCGATCGACCTTTCCCCACAGGCATACATTTCATTACTGTCGATTCTTGCATTGACATTTGAAAGCCACTGTTGTATCTGCCTCCGCCAATCTCACAGGCAGTGCAGACCAGATAATTGAACTATATCCGAGAACTTTGAAATAATTATTCGAAAGATATAACTTAAAAATCTTACCTCGCAGTTATATTCACCTGCGAGCTGCGAGTGCTGTGGCAACTGAAACTGACAGCAAATTACAACATAGGGAGACTACACGACCACTCACTCCTGTCCCAACATTCAGTTTGATCACAGCTGAGCTTCTGCCTCAATGCGATTTCCAGCCTGATCCTCAGATACTTTCATTTCCTCAAAGTTCACAGTCGATAAGGAAAATGGAGGCAGACACCCACAGCAAAATTTCAAACACACTGGCACATATAGATGGAGTGCTCGAATCTTCAGCGACACAGATCTGGAAGGTGGGACTGGTTATAGAGTCACAGAAGTTTACAGCATGGAAATAGGGCCTTCGGCCTAATTTGTCCAAGCCGCCCAGATTTTGCTGCACAAAGCCTGTCCAATTGCCCACATTTGGTCATATTCGTCTCTACCCATCTT
The DNA here is from genome assembly GCF_047496885.1 of Scyliorhinus torazame. Classification (NCBI taxonomy): domain Eukaryota; kingdom Metazoa; phylum Chordata; class Chondrichthyes; order Carcharhiniformes; family Scyliorhinidae; genus Scyliorhinus; species Scyliorhinus torazame. The sequence continues at coordinate 48,752,081 of NC_092729.1, forward strand.
CTCCATCTAACTATCTCAATGCTTTTTAAAAGGCAGAATTGTAGACGCTTCTACTACTGGCTCAACAAGCTCGTTCCAGACAGTCACCAACCTCTGTGTGGATCAATTGTTCCTCTGGACCCTTTTGTATCAACCCCCTCTCACCTTAAACCTATGCCCTCTAGTTTTGGATTCCATGACCTTTGGGAACATCTACCTGGTCTATACCCCTCATTATTTTAAAGCCGACGTCAAGATCACCCCTAGTCTCCAAGAAAAATGTTCCAGTATTTCCAGCCGATCCTATTAACTCTAACCATCAAGTCCCGTAGCAGCCTAGCAAACCTTTTCTGCGTTCCTTCTCCCGAAATAATATCCTTTCTATATTCCAGAATTGTACACAGTATTCCAAATGTGTCCTTCCCAATGTCTTGTACAACTTCAGCAAGACGTACATACTCCTGTATTCAACTATCTGACCATGTATCTGTATAACAGTAATAATGGCGACAGACACAGTAATTGCAGAACAAAGAGCAGCTTCTATTTTGCGAATTTCCAATTATTCATCATGTTTTCAGAGGTTAAAAAAAACAACAAAGTCGCAGAATGTGTCTGACTGGAAAAAATGTAGAAGAATATCTTGATCAAGAGGCATACAGCTAATCAAATCTTCAGCCGATACTAATAGAAACAATACAGAAACAGAATAAAGGAGAATGGGAAAGAGATAAAGGGGGAGAGAGCGTTTAATGCTGGAGTACATTGCACACCACTCCCTTCCACCTTACTGCAGCAAGCAAATTGTTTCTATCTTCCAGGATTCATGCTGTTAGAAATACCTTAGATCCAGTTTCCTCTGAAGTAGAAGTTGCATCATTCATTCCACCGTTAGAACGACAAACAGAAGCAGCACAATGGCCCAGTGGTTAACACTGTTGCCTCACGACGCCGAGTTCTCAAGTTCGATCTCGGCTCTGAGTCACTGTCAACAAAGAACAAAGAAATGTACAGCACAGGAACAGGCCCTTCGGCCCTCCAAGCCCGTGCCGACCATGCTGCCCGACTAAACTACAATCTTCTACACTTCCTGTAACCGCATGCCTCTATTCCCATCCTATTCATGTATTTGTCAAGATGCCCCTTAAATGTCACTATCGTCCCTGCTTCCACCACCTCCTCCCGTAGCGAGTTCCAGGCACCCACTACCCTCTACGGAAAAAAAACTTGCCTCGTTCATCTACTCTAAACCTTGCCCTTCTGTCCGTGTGGAATTTGCACATTGGCCCCGTATTTACGTTGGTTTCTCCCCCACAAACAAAGTTGTGCATGATAGGTGGATTGGCCACATGAAATTGCCCCTTGTTTGAAAAAAATGAATTGAGTACTCTATGTTTATTTTTAAAGAATGCAGAACAGTTCATCCAAGGCTCCAGAAATTCAAAGTATCAATGCATTAAAAAGATCACTTTTACTGGATGTGAAAGTTGCTGGTTAGGACAGAATTTATTGCCCGTCCCTAGCTGCCCTTCAGAAGGTGGTGGTGAGCTGCTTTCTTGAAACGTTGCAGTCCGTGAGGTTTGGGTACACCCAACGTGCTTTTATGGAGGAAGCTAAATGATTTTTTTCCCCGTTACCGCGAAGGAACGTTTATATGGGTCCAAGTGGGAGTGGTGAGTGATTTTGAGGGGAAATTCCAGTTGGTGATTTTCCCAAGTCGGGGCTTGTCTAGTTCTTCAAAATGATAGTGGTCGTAGGTCTGGAAGGTGCTGTCTACGGGACAATTGCCTGAGGAACTTTGTTGAGTTATTGCGCTGCATTTTTGGATGGCTGTTGGAGGGATTGAATGCCTGTGGCAGGAGGAGCAATCAAGGGCACAGCTTGGTACATGATGCTTTCGAACACCATGAGGGTTCTTGGAGATCTGGGGAGCAGCGTTTCACTTGGACAAAAATTGATTAATCAATTTGCGTAACCAATCTTGTTCTGAAATTTCACAAAATGTATAATAGATGATTGTTAATGCTCTTTTCCACAATTTACGTTGTGAGTAATTGACAATGTGTGAAAGGGCAGTTATTGTACAGAGCTGGAATCGAACTTGGGTTTCCGCAGTGTGAGATCAGAAAATAAAGACGTGGCATAAGCATCTTTTTCATCAGGTTAATGTTAGCTCTAAACAAAATACACCAACATCCAATTATAAATGTCTGCTGCTTTTATTTATGCAACACATATGTTTTGGTTATATTAAAAACGCCAAGCAGCGCCCATGGTGAAACAGGTCCGAACTTACAACTAAGTTGATGCTGTGAAGTAACCAGTGAGCTTAAGCTGACGCTGGCTTGAAGCACGGACACATTGTAGAAAATGATTACCGTTATCCTACTCGCCGTGGTGGGTCACATTCAGGGAAAACTCCAGGTGTTGATGCACATCACCTCACAGCCAGACGTGACCAAAAACATAAAACTGCGTGGTGAAGTACCGAAGGAGGACATTCATTCCGTTTAACATCAGCGGCTCTTTAGATTAGCAAATCATTCAATCCCACTCGACCGACCTTTTCCCAGAGGCATGCATTTGATTTCTGTCGTTTCTGGCTTTGACATTTGAATGCCACTGTTGTATCTGCCTCCACCAATCTCACAGGCAGTGCAGACCAGATAATTGAACTGTATCCCAGGACACTGAAATAATTGTAGGAAACATGTAACTTAAAAATCTTATCTCGCAGATATCTTCATCTGCGAGTGCTGTGGCAACTGGAACTGATCGCAAATGACAACATAGGGAGACTATGCGGATAATCATTCCTGCCCCAACATTCAGTTTAATCACAGCTGAGTTTCTGCATCAATGTAATTTGCTGCCTGTTCCTCAGATACTTTAATTCCCTCAAAGTTCACTGTCAATAAGAAAAATCGAGGCAGACACCCACAGCAAAATTTCAAACCCATTTGGACATGTAGATGGAGTACTCCAATCTGCAGCGACACAGATCTGGAAGGTGGGACAGGTGATAGATTCATCGAAGTTCACCGCATGGAAATAGGTGCGTCGGTCTAACTTGTCCATGCCTCCCAGCTTTTACTACACAAAGCCTGCCCTATTGCCCACATTTGGTCATATTCCTCTGTACCCATCTTCTCCACATAAATATCTAAACACTTATTAAAATGCAGAATTGTAGACGGCTGTCCTACTGCCAATATTTCAAACACTCACCACCCTCAGTGCGAAAGAAATGTTAACCTGGACCCTTTTTTATCTCTCCCCTCGCACCTTAAACCTTTTCCCACCAGGTTTGCATTCCATTACCTTTGGGAACATCTACAATATCTAGGCCCCGTATTATTTTATAGTCGCCTTCATGATCACTCCGAGGCTCCAAGAAAAATGTTCGAGCCTATCGAGCCTCTCCTTATAACTCAAACCATCAAGTCCGGTAGCAACCTCGCAAATCTTTTCTGCCCTCATTCTAGGTTAATAACATCCTTTCTATATTAGGGTGACCAGAACTGTGCACAGTATTCCAAGTGTATCCTTCCCAATGTCTTGCTCAAGTTAAGAAAGATCTCCAAACTCCTGTATTCAATTATCTGTCCATGTATCTGTATAATAGTAATAATGGCGACAGACACAGTAATTGCGGAACAAAGAGCCGCTTCTATGTTGTGAATTTCCAATTATTCATCATGTTTGCAGCGGTTAAAAAAAAACAACAAAGTCGCAGAATGTGTCTGACTGGAAAAAATATAGAAGAATATCTTGCTTAAGAGACTCACAGCTAATCAAATCTTCTCCCGATACTAATAGAAACAAAACAGAAACAGAATAAAGGAGAATGGTAAAGAGATAAAGGGGGAGAGAGCGTTTACTGCTGGAGTACATTGCACACCACTCCCTTCCACCTTACTGCAGCAAGCACATTGTTTCTATCTTCCAGGATTCATGCTCTTAGAAATACCTTAAATCTCGTTTCCTCGGAAGTAGAAGTTACATGATTCATTCCACCGTTAGAACGACAAACGAGACAGCACAATGGCCCAGTGGTTAGCACTGCTGCCTCACGACGCCGTGTTCTCAAGTTCGATCTCGGCTCTGGGTCACTGTCAACAAAGAACAAAGAACAAAGAAATGTACAGCACAGGAACAGGCCCCTCAGCCCTCCAAGCCCGTGCCGACCATGATGCCCGACTAAACTACAATCTGCTGCACGTCCTGGGTCCGTATCCCTCTATTCCCATCCTATTCATGTATTTGTCAAGATGCCCCTTAAATGTCACTATCGTCCCTGCTTCCACCACCTCCTCCCGTAGCGAGTTCCAGGCACCCACTACCCTCTGTGTAAAAAAACTTGACTCGTTCATCTACTCTAAACCTTGCCCTTCTGTCCGTGTGGAGTTTGCACATTGGCCCCGTATTTGCGTTGGTTTGTTCCCCACAACCAAAGATGTGCATGATCGGTGGATTGGCCCCAAAAAATTGCCGCTTATTTGAAAAAAAAATGAATTGTGTACTCTATATATTTTTTTAAAGAATACAGAACAGTTCATCCCAGGCCCCAAAAATTCAAAGTATCAATGTATTAAAAAGATCACTTTTACTGGATGTGAAAGTTGCTGGTTAGGACAGAATTTATTGCCCATTCCCAGTTGCCCTTCAGAAGGTGGTGGTGAGCTCCTTTCTTGAAACGTTGCAGTCCGTGAAGATTGGGTACACCCAACACGCTTTTATGGAGGAAGCTAAATGATTTTTTCCTCCGTTACCACGATGGAACGTTTTTATGGGTCCAAGTGGGTGGTGAGTGATTTTGATGGGAAATTCCAGTTGGTGATTTTCCCAAGTCGGGGCTTGCCTTGTTCTTCAAAATGATAGTGGTCGTAGGTATGGAAGGTGCTGTCGAAGGGACAATTGCCTGAGGACATTTGTTGAGTTGTTGCGGTGCATTTTGGGATGGCTGTTGGAGGGATTGAATGCCTGTGGCAGGAGGAGCAATCAAGCGCACTGCTCGGTCCGGGATGCTTTCGAACTCCCCGAGCGTTCTTGGAGATCTGGGGAACAGCATTTCACTTGGACAAAAAATGGATTAATCAATTTGCCTGCGTAACCAATCTTGTTCTGAAATTTCACAAAATGTATAATAGATGATTGTTAATGCTCTTTTCCACAATTTCCGTTGTGAGTATTTTGACAATGTGTGATAGGTCAGTTATTGTACAAAGCTGGAATCGAACTTGGGTTTCCGCAGTGTGAGATCAGAAAGTAAAGACGTGGCAGAAGCATCTTTTCCAAAAAGGTTAATGTTAGCTCCAAACAAAATACACCAACTTCCAATTTTAAAAGTGCTTCTGCTTTTATTTTGCAACACACATGTTTTGGAAATACAAAAAACGCCCGGCAGCGCCCACGATGGGACAGGTTCGAACTTACTATTAAGTTGATGCTGTGAAGTAACCAGTGAGCTAAAGCTGACGCTGGCTTAAAGCACGGACACATTGTAGAAAAGGATTACCGTGATCCTACTCGCCGTGGTGGGTAATATTCAGGGAAAAATCCAGGTGTGGGTGCACATCATCTCACAACCAGATGTGACCAAACACTTAAAAGTGCGTGAAGTATCGTCGGAGGACATTCATTCCATTTAACCTCAGCGTTCTTTAGATTAGCAGATCATTCAATCCCGCTCGACCGACCTTTCCCCAGAGACATGCATTTGATTGCTGACGTTTCTCGCATTGACATTTGAAAGCCACTGTTATATCTGCCTCCACCAATCTCACAGGCAGTGCGGACAAGATAATTGAACTGTCTCCCAGAACATTGAAATAATTGTTGGAAACATGTAACTTGAAAATCTTACCTCACAGATATCTTCATCTACGAGTGCTGTGGCAACTGGAACTGTTAGCAAATGACAACATAGGGAGACGACACGACCACTCACTCCTGTCCCAACATTCAGTTTGATCACAGTTGAGCTTCTGACTCGATGTCATTTCCTGCCTGTTCCGCAGATACTTTCATTCACTCAAAGTTCTCTGTCGATAAGCAAAATGGAGGCAGACACCCACAGTCAAAATTTCAAACCGATTTGGACATATAGATGGAGTGCTCGAATCTGCAGCGATACAGATCTGGAAGGACATAGGGTCATCGAAGTTTACATCATGGAAATAGCCCCTTCGGCCTAACTTGTCCAGGCCGCCCGGTTTTTACTATACAAAGCCTGCCCGATTGCCCACATTTGGTCTTATTCCCCTTTACCCATCTTCTCCATATAAATATCTAAATGCTTTTTAAAAGGCAGAATTGTAGACGCTTCTACTACTGCGTCTGCCAGCTCGTTCCAGACACTCACCACCCACTGCGTGAAACAATTGTTCATCTGGACCCTTTTGTATCACTTCCCTCTCACCTTAAACCTATGCCCTCTAGTTTTGGATTCCATTACCTTTGGGAACATCTACCTGATATATTCCCCGCATTATTTTACAGCCGTCGTCAGGATCACCCCTAGTCTCCAAGAAAAATGTTCCAGTCTATCCAGCCGCTCCTATTAACTCTAACCATCAAGTCCCGTAGCAGCATAGCAAACCTTTTCTGCATTCCTTCTCCCTAAATAATATTCTTACTATATTCCAGAACTGTACACAGTATTCCAAGTGTGTCCTTCCCAATGCCTTGTACAACTTCAGAAGACGTCGAAACTCCTGTTCTCAATTATCTGGCCATGTATCTGTGATAGTAATAATGGGCACAGACACAGTAATTGTGGAACAAAGAGCCTCCTTCAGCGTTGTGAATTTCCAATTGTTTATCATGTTTACAGTGGTGCAAAAAGCAAAAAAGTCGCAGAATGTGTCTGACTGGAATAAGATGTAGAAGAATATCTTCAAGAGACCCACAGCAAATCACACGTTCACCCGATACTGATCGAAACAAAACAGAAACAGAATAAAGGAGAGTGTTAAAGAGAGAAAGGAGGAGAGAGCGTTTACTGCTGGAAACATTGCTCACCACTACCTTCCACCTTCCTGCAGCAAGCACATTGTTTCTGTCTTCCAGGATTCATGCTGTTAGAAATACCTTCGATCCAGTTTCCTCTGAAGCAGAAGTTACATGATTCATTCCACCGTTAGAATGACAAACGGGCAGCACGATTGCGCAGTGGCTAGCACTGCTGCCTCACGGCGTCGAGTTCTCAGCTTCGATCCTGGCTGAGGGTCGCTGCCTGTGTGGACTTTGCACAATTTCCCCGTGTTTGCGTGGGTTATGTCCCCACAACCCAATGATGTGCAGAGTAGGTGGATTGGTCACGCTAAATTGCGCCTTAATTGGAAAAAATGAATTGGGTACCCGATATTTTTGTTTCAAGAATGGAGAACAGTTCATTCCAGGCCCTAGGAATTCAAAGCAGCAATGCTTTAAAACGATAATTTTTACTGGATGTGAGAATTGCTGGTTAGGACAGAATTCATTGTCCATGCCTAGTTGCCCTTAAGAAAGTGGTGGTGAGCTGCTTTCTTGAAGCGTTGCAGGCCGTTGAGGTTTGGGTACACCCAACGTGCCTTTATGGAGGAAGCAAAATTATTTTTCCCCCGTTACCTTGAAGCAACCTTAATATTGTTCCGAGTGGGAGTGGTGAGTGATTTGGAGGAGAAGATCCAGTTGGTGAATTTCCCAAGTAGGGGCTTTTCTAGTTGTTCAAAATGTTAGTGGTCGTACGCCTGGAATGTGCTGTCGAAGGAACAATTGCCTGAGGAACTTCGTTGAGTTATTGCGGTGCATTTTGGGATGTCTGTGGCGGAGGGATTGAATGCTTGTGGCAGGAGGAGCAATCAAGCGCATTGCTTGGTCCTGGATGCTTTCGAACCGACTGAGTGTTCTTGGAGATCTGGGGAACAGCGTATCACGTAGAAAAGAATGGATTAATCAATTTGCCTGCGTAGACAATCTTGTTCCGAAATTTAAAAAATGTATAATAGATAATCGTTCATGCTCTTTTCCTGCATTTAGATTGTGAGTAATTGACAGAGTGTGACAGGTCAGTTATTGGACAGAGTTGGAACCGAACTTGAGTTTTTGCAGTGTGAGGTCAGAAACTAAACACGTGGCACAAGTCTCTTTTCAAAACAGATCAATGCAACCTCGAAACAAAATACACCTACTTCTAATTATAAATGTGCTGCTGCTTTTATTTATGCAACACACAGGTTTTGGAAATCTTAAAACCGCCAGACAGCGCCCACGGTGAAACAGGTTCGCACTTACAATTAAATTAAAGCTGTGAAGTAACCAGTCAGCTAAAGCTGACGCTACCTTCAAGTATGGGCTCATTGCATATAAAGGGTTACCGTGATTATACTCGCCGTTGTGGGTAATATTAAGGGGAAACTCCAGCCGTTGATGCACATCACCTCACAGCCAGACGTGACCAAAAACATAAAAGTGCGTGAAGTACCGACGGAGGACATTCATTCTGTTTGAGCTCAGCGGCTCTTTAGATCAGCGATTCATTCAATCCCACTCGATCGACCTTTCCACAGAGGCATGCATTTGATTCCTGTCGTTTGTGGCATTGACATTTGAAAGCCACTGTTGTATCTGCCTCCACCAATCTCACAGGCAGTGCCGACCAGATAATTGAAATGTATCCCAGAACATTGAAATCATTATTCGAAAGACGTAACTTAACAATCTTATCTCGCAGTTATATACAACTGCGAGCTGCGAGTGCTGTGCCAACTGGAACTAATAGCAAATTATAACATTGGGAGACTACACGGCCACTCACTCCTGCCCCAACATTCAGTTTGATCACAGCTGAGCTTCTGCCTCAATGTCAGTTGCTGCCTGATCCTCACACACTTTCATTCCCTCAGAGTTCACTGTCGATCAGAAAAATCGGGCAGACACCCACAGCAAAATTCCAAACCGATTTGGATATTCGATGATGTGCTCGAATCTGCAGCGACACAGATCTGGAAGGTGGGACAGGTCAGAGGGTCATCGACGTTTACAGCATGGAAATAGGCCCTTCGGCCGAACGTGGCCATGCCGCCCAGTTTTTACTACACAAAGCCTGTCCAATTGCCCACATTTGGTCATATTCCTCTATACCCATCTTCTCCATATGATTATGTAAATGTTTTTAAAAGGCAGAATTGTAGACGCCTCCATTGCTGCCTCTGCCAGCTCGTTCCAGACACTCAACACCCTCTGTGTGAAACAATTGTTCACCTGGACCCTTTTGAATCTCTCCTCTCTCACCTTAAATCTATGCCCTCTAGTTTTGGATTCCACAAACCTTGGGAAAATCTACTTCATCTATGCCCCACATTATTTCATAGCCGACATCAAGATAACCCCTCGTCTCCAAGAAAAATGTTCCTGTCTATTCAACCGCTCCGTTTAACTCAAAACATCAAGTTCGGTAGCAGCCCAGCAAATCTTTTCTGATCTCTTTCTAGGTTAATAATATCCTTTCTATATTGGGGGTGACCAGAGCTGTATATAGTATTCCAAGTGTGTCCTTCCCAATGTCCTGTACAACGTCAGCAAGACGTCCCAACTCCTGTCTTCAATAATCTGACCATTTATCTGTATAATAGTAATAATGGGCAGACACAGTAATTGTGGAACAAAGAGCCTCCTTCAGTGTTGTGAATTTCCAATTATTCATCATGTTTGCTGTGGTTGCGAAAAGCAACAAAGTCGCAATATGTGTCTGACTGGAAAAAATGTACAAGAATATCTTGCTCAAGAGACCCACAGCTAATAAGATCTTCAGCCGATATCAATAGAAACAAAACAGAAACAGTATAAAGGAGAATGGTAAAGAGAGAAAGGGGGAGAGAGCGTTTAATGCTGGAATATATTGCACACCACTCCCTTCCACCTTACTGCAGAAAGCACATTGTTTCTCTCTGCAAGGGTACATTCTGTTCGAAATCCATTAGATTCACGTGCCTCTGAAGCAGGAGTTACATGATTCATTCCACCGTTAGAATTACCAACAGGGACAGCAGGATGGCCCAGTGGTTAGCACTGCTGCCTTACGCCGCTGCGTTCTCAGGTTCGATTCCGTCTCTGGGTCACTGTCCGTGTGCAGTTTGCACATGCTCCCCGGTTTTGCGTGGGTTTCCCCTACACAAGCAAAGATGTGCAGGGTAGGTGGATTGGCTGAACGAAATTGCCCTTTAATTGGAAAAAAGGAATTGGGTACTTTATATTTATTTTTAATGAATGGAGAACAGTTCATTATGGCCCCAGAAATGCAAAGCACCAATTCTTTAAAAATATCACTTTTACTGGATATGAGAGTTGCTGGTTGGGACCGAATTTATTGCCCATCCCTGGTTGCCCTTCAGGAGGTGATGGTGAGCTGCTTTCTTGAATCGTTGCAGGCCGTGAGGTTTGGGTACACACACGTGCTTTAAGGGAGGAAGCTAAAAAAAAACCGTTACCGTGAAGGAACGTTAATCAGTTTCCCAGTGGGAGTGGTGAGTAATTTGGTGAGTCTACTCCTTCAAAATGACAGTGGTCGTAGTTCTGGACGGGGCTGTCGAAGGAACAATTACCTGAGGAACTTTGTTGAGTCATTGCGGTGCATTTTGGGACGTTTTTGGGGAGGGATTGAATGCCTGTGGCAGGAGGAGCAATCAAGCGCTCTGCTTGGTCCGGGATGCTTTCGAACTCCCTGAGTGTTCTTGGAGATCTGGGGAACAGCGTTTCACGTGGAAAAAAATGGATTAATCAATGTGCCTGCGTAAACAATCTTATTCCGATATGTCAAAAAATGTATAATAGATAATCGTTAATGCTCTTTTCCTCCATTTAGGTAGTGAGTAATTGACAAAGTGTGACAGGTCAGTTATTGTACAGAGCTGGAATCGAACTCGCGTTTCCGCAGCGCGAGCCCATAAAGTAAACACGTGGCATAAGCTGCTTTTTAAACAGATCAATGCAGACTGTAACAAAATACACCTACTTCTAATTATAAATGTGCTGCTGCTTTTATTTACGCACCACACATGTTTTGGAAATATAAAAAACTCCAGGCAGCGCCCACGGTGAGACAGGTCCGAACTTACAATTAAGTTGATGCTGTGAAGTAACCAGTGAGCTAAAGCTGACGCTGACATCAATCACCGACACATTGTATATAAAGGATTACCGTGATCAAACTCGCCGTGGTGCGTACCATTGAAGGGAAACTCCAGCTGTTGATGCACTTCACCTCACAGCCAGACGTGACCAAAAATGTAAAAGTGCGTGAAGTACCGACCGAGGACATTCATTCCGTTTAACCTCAGCGGCTCTTTAGATTAGTAGATCATTCAATCCCACTCGACCGACCTTTCCCCACAGGCATGCATTTGATTGCTGTTGTTTCTCGCATTCAAATTTGAAAGTCACTGTTGTATCTGCCTCCGCCAATCTCACAGGCGGTGCAGACCAGATAATTTAAATGTATCCCAGAACATTGAAATACTTGTTGGAAAGATGTAACTTAGAAATCTGATCTCGCAGTTATAATCATCTGCGAGTACTGTGGCAACTGGAACTGATAGCAAATGACAACATCGCGAGACGACACGGCCATCACTCCTACCCCAACATTCAGTTCCAACATTTCCACTTATCGCTCTGAAAACTCACAATCGAAGCAGAAATGTAAAAGAGAGAACAAGGAAATCCTCAGTAAAATTAATGAAAGTGGCCCTTGCACTGGTCAGAAGTTGAGCAAAGACAAAAGTGCTCCTGAGGCCCCTCAGATGAGGCCAAGTCAGAGAGGCTGCATTGAACAGCAGGGGACAAAGACCAATTGAACATTAGACTAGTTCACGAGTTCAAAGTATTTTGGAGGGTTTGGGGGTAGGAGCGAGCTGGTGCTGAGTGCTGAGTATGAAAGTCCCGGCCTGGGGACTGGGGAACAGTTTGTTTATCGATGTCAGAAACGTGTTAATGTTTACAGGCAGGACGGTGGGATTTGGAGGATATGGGAACACCCTAATGGAGCACGACTCTTCTCACCCTGAATTCCACATATTACCACCTTTTTTGGCATTTTTCCTCCAAACTACACAACTCCTCACCTCTTCAAATCAAGGTTTGAGTACCTCCCGTATCCCTTAAAATTGTTGTGATTGATTTGATTTTTTGTCTAATTCACCGACGAACAGGGAAAACTATTTTTCTGCCGCCAAGGGAACGTGCACAGTACATACATTTTGAAATATTTACCTACTCCTTCTGATACCCATGAGTAAACGTTATCCACAAAAGTACATTTTTTTAAGAACCTGGCACCTTCTTATCAATCACCTCTTGAGCAGGCTGTACATTCTTTTTCAACTCCTTCGCTTCAATTCGGGCTTCCTTTACCACTTCAACAAACCCCACTGGCTTATTAGTACTTCAGCCTTCCCTGTGCTTTTCTTTAACCCCAACACTGACCTAGTCTATTACAGTAAAAATATCTGAAACGTTTCATTTCTCTCCATCCTCCTGAAGTGCTTTTTCAAACTGACGTACACTACCCTTATTATCTCCCTTCAGATCCCCTGTACCTTTGCGACTTGAGTATTTCTCTTTCCACAGCTTACATCCACCACAGGATGAAACTGATGGCAGAAACCAAATTTCATTTATGAACCAGTTTAAGAACTATTTATGCTGCTAATCTCGCAGCTTTAACGCTTTGCTCTTCCACATGAGTTCTCATCACTGATTGGACCTTTAATCTCCTCCAAAATTATTATTTCTCTGAGAGCTTGACACATTTCGTCTATTTTGAAAACTCGTATCTACCTATCAAAGTCAATCGGTTTGACCCCCGTCAACTGTGTATGTTTGACCAGGGTCTTTGCTTACATTTCTGAACCTTTGTCTGTAAGCTTCAGGCGCTATTCATATGCACCTATGATCGATTTATTCACCTCCACAAAAGTCCCCTCAGAGCGATGCAAACACTTCACTAGCTCTACCTACCAACTTTGTTTGAATCAGTCATGCCCACATGACTGTGGCTATTTGATTTGTTTATCCACCTTCTCAAATGAAATTAAAAATTCTCCTATATCCTTCTGATTACACCTTGGCAATGCTTGGACATATTTAAATAGATACCCATCGAAACTTAGACTATGACGCTTTTGCTCTTTCTCACTATTCTCATTACTATCCTCAGACAGTACGTTTCACTTTACCTCCGGTAATTTTCACTGAAATTCACGTTTCAATGCATGCCTCTGATGTTCAATGGCTCTCTTTTTCTTTTTTCTCTCTTTTTCTCCTGATCTGCAACTCTCTTTCTCTCGCATTTACTCTGCTTGGGACGTTCGTTCTTTTTCCTTTTCCTCTCTCTCCTTTTCTTTTTGTTCTGCTGGGGCAAATCTTTCTTTCTCCCTCATTTGAAATTCAAGTTGCTTTACCTTTTTTCATGCTCAATATGCTTTGTCTGCAATTGTATTTTTGCCATTTTCACTGATATTGACTGTGTCGCAGGCAATTTTAAATGCTAAGCTACCGCCACATTCCATACCTTGTCACGCAATATTAACCATAATGTGTGTGCTAAATCTAACAGCCTTTTTCGTAGCCTCCATTTGTAAGGTACTGCGCGTGACCTTTTCCACTCCCAAAAGCACTGATCCTCTGAAAGAGCCATTGTCCACAACCCACTCCATATTTCAACTTGAATTCAATGCCTGAAAAGCAAACTGAAATATGCTCGCCACTCACAGTCTTTAAGTACACTAAACCAACTCGAATCACGAAAGATATATTTTTATCCCAAGATCCCCCAATTCTGTTAAGGGCCAGGGCTTAGAAACCCCAAAGTATATTATGACCCCTGAGCTAAAACTTTGATATTTAATTTGGCTGGGATGAGCACAAGAGCCTTCCCTTTAGGTGTGATTCAACAGTCATCCTAGACGCTTTATTCAAAATAAACTTTATTCCAAGAATTTAGTGAACTTGTATATATAAATACACAACAAGAATTTGTTTTTCAACTTAGAGTACCCAATTCATTTTTTCCAATTAAGGGGCAATTTAGTGTGAACAATCCACATAGCCTGCAAATATTTTGGGTTGTGGGGGCGAAACCCACGCAAATACGGGGAGAATGTGCAAACTCCACACGTACAGTGACCCAGAGCCGGGATCAAACCTTGGACCTCGGCACCGTGACGCTGCAGGGCTTACTGTCAATTCTGTCAATTAACCTGTCACGGTTAATTCCAGCACCTTATCTTTTTAAGGTTAGTGGCGCAGTATTTAGCACTGCTGCCTCAAGGCGCCGAGGTCCCATGTTCGATCCCGGCTCTGGGTCACTGCCTATGTGGAGTTTGCACATTCTCCCCGTGTTTGCGTAGGTTTCGTGCTGCCCTTACACCACAAGAATTGTTATCAATTACAAACATAAAGACATCACACAGCTACAGTAATCTATGTATAACACTTAATGATCCACTCATTAACTGTTCCAATTCAAAAACAAAATCCCATAAATCCAAAACCCCTTTTCAAGGGCGTGGCCAATCACTCTGCATTCTCACTTGAATGAGACTGGCTTTCCCTGAGATTGTAATTTCGCTGTACCAGCAGACATAATTCCTTCCGGAAAGGAAACTATATCTTTTAAGTGACCAAAACAGGTAGCTATAATCAATGGTTGTTTTTCTGGAACAACTAGTTAGAATGAAAATAGAGAGAGAGACAGGCCTAAACACTTCTTTTCTCAATCTGCAGTCAACAGCAGTCAAAACTGAAAGAGAAAATAAGAAAAAAATTCATCCACCGCTCTGCTCCAGACACAAAATGACATCACTGAAGCCACGAGTTATGACCACAACCTTTCTTAAAGCGACACTCCCATGACACTTTCCACAGGGGGCCCTGGAGGATTTTCCTCCATGATCACATTGCTGCTTGTGTAATCTTACTGGGCAATCAAAATGCCTGCTGTTATTTTGTACATATTTGCGTAGAAACAGAGAGAGCGACAGAGAGAAATTCGCTAATCAGATACTCTGAACTTAATTTTAAAAGTTCAAATATTTAGGGGCGCTTCCTGTGCACAAGATGCCTGCAGAATTCCCCAAATTAAAAGCAGGATGCTAGATTATTGATTTATTGATTCGTTGATTTATTTGGTGCATTGAAGCATTGATTGAGTGCATAGCTATAAAATTGAATTCTTCTAAAGGCCATGAATGTGGAAAGATAGACATTGTTTCAGATAATGAAGAATCTATTGCATGTCTGCAGAAATTGAGACATAGTTTCATGAAATGTTGCGTAAAAGTTTAATGTATTCAATGGACCATAGAATTCCAGTACATTAAGTAACGCAAATGTATTAAGTACTTGGCAACAGCAAGGTTAATTCCAGCACCGTATCTTTTTAAGGTTAGTGACGCAGTATTTAGCACTGCTGCCTCAAGGCGCCGAGGTCCTAAGTTCGATCCCGGCTCTGGGTCACTGCCTATGTGGAGTTTGCACATTCTCCCCGTGTTTGCGTAGGTTTTGCCCCGACAAAATCCAAAGATCTGCAGGATAGGTGGATTGGCCATACCAAATTGGCCCTTAATGGAATAAAGTAAAATGGGCAATCCAGTTAAAAAAAAAAATCTTTGTCAGATTGGCGTACGTAGCTGGAGCACATAGACACTGAATTAATTTGATGGGCATCGGTAAATCTGACGCAATGACCAATGTTTGATTAATAAATCATTTTCTAAGTGACATATTTATTTGAACAAATCAGTAGGTCTCAGCTGTCCATTTGAATCCAATGAGAGTGACTGAGGGATCAGACCATCAATAAGACTTTCTTGCAGAATAAGACGCCTTAGTTCAGTTTTTTTCTGAATGTTTTTAGGAATTTATAAATCTTCTATGGATTTCTGTTTGAGGTAATTTTCTTTATATTTTACTTGTGCTTTTGTGGAACTGTATTAGCTCTGCTCTGTCCAGTTTATGTATTATTTTGTTCAACATTTTTGATTCAGATTTTATGCAAGTGTATCAAGGTGAATGATTCGCAAATCAATTGTAATTTGGACACCTCCAATCAACATGACCTTTGACTCATATTTGACCATAGAACAAGATATCGTATAATTTGGCGAACCCTCCAGGAGAACAAAAGGGACGAAATCAATCAACACATTAAAGCATCGGCGGCGAATCGGCAGAACCGAGGTCAATTAGTGAGTTCTTCCAGTGAGCCAGAGGAGACACAGCCAGAGTGACACGGCAGAGTGAGTTTGGGAATTTGAATCTAGGTGGGAATTCGAAGCTGGGTGGGGAGGAGGTGCTTTTTATCCCTGGAAAGTGACGGGTAGGTAGTTTTTCTGTTTACTTTTTCTTTTCATTGGTATATTTACTTATTTTTTCTTCGTTGTTTTTTTTTGGAGGGGGGGGGAATTGTAGTTGTTGAAGTTAATCGAAGGTTTAAGACATGGCAGGAGATCTCAGACCCGTGTCATGCTCCTCGTGTGCGATGTAGGAGCTCAGGGACACGTCCACTGTCCCTGGCTCCTTCACGTGCAAGGAGTGTGTCCAGTTGCAGCTCCTGTTGGACCGCTTGACGGCTCTGGAGCTGCGGATGGACTCACTATGGAACGTCCGCGATGCTGAGGATGTCGTGGATAGCACGTTTAGTGAGTTGGTTACACTGCAGGTGAAAGGTACTGAGGGAGATAGAAAATGGGTGACCAAAAGACAGAGCAAGAGTAGGAAGGCAGTGCAGGTGCCCCCTGCGGTCATCTCCCGGCAAAAAAGATAGACCACTTTGGATACTGTTAAGGGAGATGGCTCACCAGGAGAAGGCAGCAGCAGCCAGGTTCATGGCACCGTGGCTGGCTCTGCTGCGCAGAAGGGCAAGAAGAAGAATGGAAGGGCTATTGTGATAGAGGACTCAATAGTAAGGAGAATAGACAGGCAGTTCTGCGGACGCAATCGAGACTCCAGGATGGTATGTTGCCTCCCTGGTGCAAGGGACAATGATGTCTAGGAGCGGCTGCAGGACATTCTTGGGGGGGGTGGGCGGGAAGGGTGAACAGCCAGCTGTAATGGTGCACATAGGCACCAACGATATAGGTAAACAACGGGACGAGGTCCTACTAGCTGAATTCAGGGAGTTAGGAGTTAAATAAAAAGTACGCCCTCAAAGGTAGTAATCTCAGGATTGCTACCAGTGCCACGAGCTAGTCAAAGTAGGAATGCCAGGATAGGTAGGATGAATGCGTGGTTCGAGAGATGGCGCAAGAGGGAGGGATTCTAATTCCTGGGGCGTTGGAACCGGTTCTGGGGGAGGTGGGACCAGTACAAACCGGACGTCTGCTCCTGGGCAGGACTGGAACCGATGTCCTAGGGGGGGTATTTGCTAGAGCTGTTGGGGAGAGTTTACACTAATGTGGCAAGGGGATGGGAACCGATGCAGAAAGTGGGAAGGTCGTAAAACAGGGACAGAAACAAAAGGCAGTAAGGGGGGGGAAGGGTAAGGCAGAGAAACCATAGTCCAAAATCAAAACGGGCGACAGTACAAGGTACAGTGACTGAGGGGAGCTCAGTGAATAGAACCAGGATTACTAAAAGGAATAAAACTGGAAGTAAAAACATTAATGGTGAACGACACGGCAGGTTGTTACATGAAGATATGAGTTCAACGACAAGGAAAGTTAGGAGAAAAGTTAAGAGGAAATATAATTTAGGAGAGGTTACTGATCGAGGTGTTATGATTCAGAACAGAGGTTAAAAAAAACAACATAAGTGTACTTTACCTGAATGCCCGTAGTATTCGGAATAGGGTAAATGAGTTGACGGCACAAATCATCGTGAATGACTATGTGGCCATTACTGAAACTTAGTGGCCATTACTGAAACATGGTTAAAGGATGGTCACGACTGGGAGTTAAATATCCGAGGGTATCAAACTATTCGGAAGGACAGAGTAAATGGTAAGGGAGGTGCTGTATCTTGTTAATTAAGGATGACATCCGGGCAATAATAAGGGATGACATCGGCGCTATGGAGGATAAGGTTGAATCCATTTGTGTGGAAATCAGGAATAGTACGGCGAAAAAGTCACTGATAGGAGTAGTCTATAGGCCACCGAATAGTAACATTATGGTGGGGCAGGCAATAAACAAAGAAATAACTGATGCATGTAGAAATGGTACAGCAGTTATCATGGGGGATTTTAATCTACATGTCGATTGGTTTAACCAGGTCGGTCAAGGCAGCCTTGAGGAGGAGTTTATAGAATGTATCCGCGTTAGTTTCCTAGAACAGTATGTAATGGAACCTACAAGGGAACAAGCGGTCCTAGATCGGGTACTGTGTAATGAGACAGGATTGATTCGGGATCTCATGGTTAGAGATCCTCACGGAAGGAGCGATCACAATATGGTGGAATTTACAATACAGATGGAGGATGAGAAGGTAAAATCAAACACTAGTGGTTTGTGCTTAAACAAAGGAGATTACAATGGGATGAGAGAAGAACTAGGTAAGGTAGACTGGGAGCAAAGACTTTATGGTGAAACAGTTGAGGAACAGTGGAGAACCTTCCAAGCGATTTTTCACAGTGCTCAGCAGAGGTTTATACCAACAAAAAGGAAGGACAGTAGAAGGAGGGAAAATCGACCGTGGATATCTAAGGAAATAAGGGAGAGTATCAAATTGAAGGAAAAAGCATACAAAGTAGCAAATATTAGTGGGACTCTAGAGGACTCGAAATATTTAGGGGCAGCAGAAAGCTACTAAAAAAGCTATAAAGAAGAGTAAGATAGATTATGACAGTAAACTTGCCCAGAATATAAAAACAGATAGTAAAAGTTTCTACAAATATACAAAACAAAAAACAGTGGCTAAGGCAAATATTGGTCCTTTAGAGGATGGGAAGGGAGATTTAATAATGGGGATGAGGAAATGGCTGAGCAACTGAACAGGTTTTTGGGTCGGTCTTCACAGTGGAAGACACAAATAACATGCCAGTGATTGATGGAAATGAGCCTATGACAGGTGAGGACATTGAGAGGATTGTTATCACTGAGGAGGTAGTGATGGGCAAGGTAATGGGGTTAAAGGTAGGCAAGTCTCCTGGCCCTGATGGAATGCATCCCAGTGCTAAAAGAGATGGCTAGGGAAATTGCAAATGCACTAGTGATAAGTTAACAAAATTCACTAGACTCTGGGGTGGACCCGGCGGAATGGAAATTAGCAAACGTGACACCACTGTTTAAAAAAGGAGGTAGGCGGAAAGCGGGTAATTATAGGCCAGTGAGCTTAACTTCGGTAGTAGGGAAGATGCTGGAATATATCATCAAGGAAGAAATAGCGAGGCATCTGGATGGAAATTGTCCCATTGGCAGATGCAGCATGGGTTCATAAAGGGCAGGTCGTGCCTAACTAATTTAGTGGAATTTTTTGAAGACATTACCAGTGCGGTAGGTACGGGGAGGCAATGGATGTGGTATATCTGGATTTCCAGAAAGCCTTTGACAAGGTGCCACACAAAAGGTTGCTTCATCAGATAAAGATGCATGGCATTAAGAGGAAAGTACTAGCATGGATAGAGGATTGGTTAATTAATAGAATGCAAAGAGTGGGTATAAATGGGTGTTTCTCTGGTTGCAATCAGTAGTTAGTGGTGTCCCTCAGGGATCAGTGTTGGGCCCACAATTGTTCACAATTTACACAGACGATTTGGAGTTGAGGATCAAGGGCAATGTGTCCAAGTTTGCAGACGACACTAAGATGAGTGGTAAAGCAAAAAGTGCAGAGGATACTGGGTCTGCAGAGGGATTTGGATAGGCTAAGAGAATGGGCTAGGGTATGGCAGATTGAATACAGCGTTGACAAATGTGAGGTTTTCCATTTTGGTAGGAATAACAGCAAAAGGGATTATTATTTAAATGATAAAATATTAAAACATGCTGCTGTGCGGAGAAACCTGGGTGTGCGAGTGCATGAATCGCAAAAAGTGGTTTACAGGTGCAACAGGTGATTAAGAAGGCAAATAGAATTGTGTCCTTCATTGCTAGAGGGATGGTTTAAGACTAGGGAGGTTATGCTGCAATTGTATAAGGTGTTATCATATCATAGATTATCATAGAATTTACAGTGCAGAAGGAGGCCATTCGTCCCGTCGAGTCGAGTTAGTGAGACTACACCTTGAGTATTGTTTTCAGTTTTGGTCTCCTTACTTGAGAAAGGACGTACTGGCACTGGAGGGTGTGCAGAGGAGATTCACTAGGTTGATCCCAGAACTGGAGGGGTTGGATTACGAGGAGAGGTTGAGCAGACTGGGACTGTATCCGTTGGAATTTAGAAGGATCAGGGGGGATCTTATAGAAACATATAAAATTATGAAGGGAACAAATAGAATAGATGCGGGCAGGTTGTTTCCACTGGCGGGTGAAAGCAGAACTAGGGGGCATAGCCTCAAAATAAGGTGAAGTAGATTTAGGACTGAGTTTAGGAGGAACCTCTTCACCCAAAGGGTTGTGAATCTATGGAATTCCTTGCCGAATGAAGGAGTAGAGGCTCCTTCATTAAATGTTTTTTAGATAAAGATAGATTTTTTTTGAAGAATAAGGGGATTAAGGGTTATGGTGTTCGGGCCGGAAAGTGGAGCTGAGTCCACAAAAGATCAGCCATGACCTCATTGAATGGTGGAGCAGGCTCGGGGGCTAGCTGGCCTACTCCTGCTCCTAGTTCTTCTGTTCTTCTGTCAGAGAACCTCACATTTGCGGCCGTGCACAGTCGGGTGACTCCATGCGGTCTCCTGAAGAACGCGTCAGTGGCGCAAATGGCTCAAATTTCAGATGGTATATATGGATCCTACGGCGGTATGTGTATGTTTATAAACATATATGTAGTACCATCTTTTCGACTAAGCAAATACCTGAGATTTGAGGCCCGGGTGAGAAATACTGTTTCGGAGTTGAAATAACAGCCGAGAATCTGCCCACAGCCTCTAGGCGTGGGCAACACCCACCAGAGATTTCCGTTGAATAAATGTTTCGGTTGGCAAAAAGTTACAGAGAACAGCAGCTTGATTTGAACAAAATCGGTACAGAAACTGAAGTGTTTTAAACACGATGCTTCTGAGCAACAATGGTCCACCGATGATATAACAAAAGTTTGGAAAAATGCTACCAGTATGAGAGAGAAAGATCCAATGAAATGATCCTTGATCATAATAAGTCATATCCGATGGAGAAAGGACATATAGAAAGTACAAAGTACGACAATGAGATGGAAAAACAGAAGGATCAACTACGGGCAGTCTGTGAAGAGTTAGATAGAGACAAGCCCAACCTCGAAAAATTAGAAAACTTCGAATCGAAAATGTGAGATTTAAATGTAAAGTACAGGGGCTAAATTTAGAGAAAAGTGAATTACGATTTGAAAAAAAAAAATAACTTGGGGGAATGCAACTCTAAACTTGAAGTAGCAGAACTGCTGAATCAGAATTGGGAAGTAAAACATTGAACTCCTTACCCGTGAGGAACGACACATCAATGGGCCCTCAACATCCACACAGCCACATCCTGTAGGTCTGACTGCAGAAGCCCCGCCTTTGCAGGTAAGGCAATAGGGACCACCCCAACGTCAGACGGAGAGTCCCGATAGCAGATAAAGCAATTGCAAACGTAACCTCTTCCATGGCAGTTTCATCCAGTTTAAAAGCAATGACAATTAAACCAAAAGTCTAAAAACGAAACCCTTAAATGGATCCTGGAATCTGAGTGGGAAACTTAATGGGAGTATTTAGAATCTAAAGGATCGTCAGAATCCGTCCTTGATTCTCTCACAGACATGACAAAGGAATTACTGAAAAATAAAAAATCGTAGTATCAAAAGGCAAAAGGCATAAACTTAGCCTCTTTAAATTCGATCCGAGACAAGCTCGAGCTGTTAACAGCAGTCTCTGCAGACGGGGTAGAAAATTACTCGAGCCAGTTAAGACCAACGGTTGGTTCATTAGCCAGCAGACGCGTACAGGAATGATAAACAGTCTAAAGAATTACCTAACCCCAGGGAGGGAAGAATGAGAACATGGAAAGGGCTCGAGCGCTGTAGACAAATCTACAATCTCACCGGTTGGACGGAGTTCAACATTTGTTGATATTGATTTCTAAAAGAGAAAGCGTACTGTTGCCTAGAGATGTTAAATAAATACTAGGGGATGACGAACACAAGCTGAAAGGACGGTGGACTATCATTGTGAAATGGATGTTGAAATGCCACCCACCAAAGACTGATTGGACAAAAATTATTGCTTGTATTCAGAAGAAGACATATGAGGCATCAGAATATGAGCAAAGGTGTAGGAAAGTATGGGCGGAGCACCAAGGAATGGAATTGCCGAAGGGGCAGGAGATACATAATACTGATATTTAGTGTCACAAATAGGCTTACAGTAACACTGCAATGGAGATACTGTGAAAAGCCCCTAGTCACCATACTCCGGAGCCTGTTCGGGTACACTCAGGCAGAATTCAGAAAGTCCAATTCACCTGACAAGCACGACTTTCGGGAATTGTGGAAGGAAACCGGAGCACCCGCAGGAAACCCCCGCAGCCAAAGGAAGAACGCGAAGACTCTGCACAGACAGTGACCCAAGCAGGGAATCGAATGTGGAATCTGGCGCTGTGAAGCAACAGTGCTAACCACTTCTTGGGAGGTTGAAGACTGCTTTTATTGTTGGTTTGAGAACGAATTTGTCCATTGCACTAGAATTGTCTTTCCCGAATGGTACCGACTATCAACAACTACTCGCTATTAGTAGGTCAAAGTGTTCACATTGACTGCGATATGGATGCTAAGATTCGTGCTTTCGACACAGAATTCCAGTCAACAAATACTGCTTTCCCTAATTCAAATGTATCAAGGGAGTATAAATCCATGGAGGGGAAATGCCAGTATTGTGGAAAGGAAGGTGATTGTGTCAGGTGATGCCAAGGTAGTCAACAGGAGGGTCAAGTATATGACGTTTCATGCGGAGAGACACTCTACAGGGTTGTCTACCCACCCCCTGCCTGTGGGGCTAAACAACATCCTCCCTTGTTGGGTTAGCTGTATTCACCTTGTGGGGTCGGCACTGTTCCACCGGACCTATTCTCACTCTCAGGCCGTTAAAATTGCCTGCCGACTAATTCTACTTTTTGGCCATCTTCATATGCTGTCTGCTGCACCCAGTTTTCCAGCCTCCCACTCTCCCCTTTGTCTCCCCTCCTGTCTCCTCTTACCCGTATGTTTCACCCATACAGCACTCCCCTCGCCCTGCTCTCCGGATTTACGCCCTACCCACTACATCTCTGCCACCTTCTTTTGCCCTTTGTTTTCCCTGAATTTCTTTCTTTCCCCTCCTGTCTGCCAGGCACGCCGCAGCCTCCTCCTTCACTGTACTCCCCATACAACAGCTTACTCGCTAGTGTAGTGACTCCCCTCATGGCCAGTCTCCCCTATTTAAGGCCATAAGCCGCTCCACCCGCCCCCCCCCCCCCCCCCCAGCCATCCCAACATTTCTGCTCTCAGTTGTCCCTGCCCCTCCCAAATCCCAACTCTCGCAACTCGGCTTCTAGCCCATGAGTGCTCTCAGTGCCTGCCTGGACTATTATCATGGACCAATCTGTTGGCCTCCTCCGGGGCGTGGAAATACTGCTCTTTCCCTTTGTCAGTGATCCATATATTTCCAGGTGAAGTATGACATCTGTGTTAGCTTTTTTAAAGAGCGGAGATGTTGCTGTTAAATTCGGCCCGGCGCTTGGCCAGATCTTCCCCAAAGTCTTGGTACAAGCGGATGGAATGTCCCTCCCACTTTTCCTCTCTTTCATTTGTTGCTCTTTTTAACCTCAGTCTATTTGCTCTGTTTACGTCACCTTTGCTCATGAGTCGCCAGGTATCTTTATGATACCGCCACGTGGTTCAAGTTCAGGTTATGATTAATAATACAGCACACCGCTTAGTAAGGATTAAAACAATGGTCATTTATTATATACAACAAGCAATATTAATACCCTAATACTACTTTCTATATAATAAACCTATCACTACTGGCCAATACTTAACTTAGGAAGAGCCCACCAGGTCAGGAAACGAATGGCTAGTCCAATGAAATCTGGCCCGCGGAATTCAAAAGGCTGCTACAGGTCGGTGGCTAGGTGTCTCTACCGGATAGTGATCGCTGGATTCAAACTTACTATTACCGGTGGCTGGTCTTGCGAAGGTCTCGAGCAGGCGAAGATGAGCGAGGGAGAGATCTGAACTTGGACCTTCACTTTTATAGGGCCCAGGGGCTTCCCGCCTCCCGGGGCGGCCCTTGACCCTGAGACCCAAGTGATTGGATTCTGTCCCCAATCTCTGGGGTCGATGTGTCCAATGGTGAGGCGATTCCTCGATCGGGGGGTGGTCGCTCACCTGTCTTTGTTTCGGCCACTGCAGGCGCTGACAGGTCTGGCCCGGTATTCAATTGCTAATATGTTGCAATTGTTCCCGGGGATAGCCGATTTAACTGTGGATGTCTGAATAGATTGGCTGCAAACAGTCCTGAATGCAACTGTGAAAACCTGGGTTGATGGGCTGTTGATAGCCCTGAGTATCGATCTGGGCTACCTTCGCAGAGCCGAATATGCAAAATTGTCTGCAGCTGCCTGCTTGTGTCTTCTTGGCTGCTTTTCCCAGCAGTCTTTCGGGTTAGCCGTTTTAAACTGGGTTTTGGCCACATTAATCGGAACGCGGCCATTTTACATGGCTACACACTCAACTCCGGATCTGCGCTTTGTCCTGCACCTTGTGGAATTTGTCAATTATCGCCCGTGGAGGTTCCCCGGCTCTGGGCTACTGTCGAGGAGACGTGACCACCGGGAGCTTGGCTAATACCTGATCACTGACCAACTTCCCGAGCATCAGCGATATGTATTCCGTGGGATCCCTCCCCTCATACCTTCCGGCAGCTCCATGATTCTTGGGTTTTCACGTCGAGACCTGTCTTTCTGGTCGTCGGGCTTTTCTCTTAACCCACTCTGCATCTTGATCAGTCTCGCCACCTCAGATTCGAGTGTCAGAATTCGATTCCCTTAGTCCGTGGCGGCCTTCGTGAGGTCTCTCGCCATCGAATCCTGGGTCACAAGCCAGCGCTCCCTTTTGGCCAAAACCTCGCCCAAAGTGGCCTCCCTGAGCTCCACTCCTATCTCGACGGATGACCAGAAGATTTTCTTCAGCATATTCCTGCGGCTTTGGAGCTTGGAGATGAGGAAAACCAAAAGTCTGCCCATCAGCACATGGATCTGTGCTGCAAACTCTGTGGAGTCGGTCCTTCCTGGTCCCGTGCCACCTCGTGTGGCTGCAAACTGATGCTGAGATTTCCCTGTCCTCCTTCTTTCTCGCTCTTCCACCTTGCTATTTCCCATTCGTTTTAATCTATTTTTAGGGGGGTTTCTCGATCAGGTTTGGAGGAGTGAGACTGTGGTTGGGGGGGGGGGGGGGGGCGAGAGCGGGCGGGAAGGGTGGCTCGTGGATATGTTGGTACTCGTTTGATGGGGTTAACAGGTAATATTCGAGGTATTCATACGAGACCCACCTTATGTGTCACCTCATAGCTCAAGGCCACACCGGAATTCCAGAACATTCTTCAACTGCTGTCTGAACTGAGTCTGTGTCACGGCATAAATCGCAGTGTTTGTGCAGCAACTCAGGAGCTGCAGCATGAACGCAAATTCCAGGACATAAGCATCTAAATATACGTACCGATACCCCAGAAAATACATCCGCCACCATATCGAATAAAACATTAACATTGACCATAACAGGATGAAATTGGCCGATATAACAAACAGTAAAATTATGGATTTCCTTCGGCTCTCCATCTCTGGGTCTCTGGGACTGTGCCCACTGCTGTGAGCCCGGAGTCTCCTGCGGGCCCTGCTGCTCAGGACAATGTGTCTGACGGTGAGAACATTGAGCAGCAGAATCAGGGCGAATGGAACACACGGGGTTAGAATGTTGTGGAGGAACTCGATTGCTGTCCATTCCGGAGAGACCGTCACATCTTCTATCATATCACAAAACCAGGGGAAGTTCACCAGCAAATACAGACCTGTGAACATAAAGTACCAGAAAATATTCTTCAAACAGCTCAGCACAGTCGTTGTACCCACGACCACAGCCGCCGTTTTCTCGCTGCAATATTTACTTTTCAGCTTCGGGCAACAAATGGCCACAAATCGATCAAAGGTGAAAGTGACGGTGAACCAGACAGAACAGTCAGTGGCTGCATAAAGCAGGGCGGCGTGGATATTACACACAGGGATGGACCGCAGGAAATAAAACTGCTGATCAAAGACAATGGGAATGTGTCTCAATATCAGGTCGAGAATAACGACCAGTAGATCCCCCACTGCCATGGCCACCAGGTAACAAGTGACACATTTGGACAGTCCACAGTTTCTTCTCTTCAGGATCATAATTGCGATGATGTTCACTGAAAGGAAGGAAAAAAAACAATGAAAATAAAAATACATCAGGCTGGGGCAGGCATTACCAGTTTGATTGACGTGGTGCTGACGAAGACAACCAAATGAACACAAGTACACAATCACAGGCACAGAGACACAGGCACACACACACAGACACACAGAAACAAATACAAGGACACACGCGCACAAATTGACACAAATATACACCGACAGACATAGAGACACAGATAGACAGACACACAGAGTCAAAGTGACCAGAGACTGAAATACACAAACTTACAGACACACAGAGATACAAATGCACAGACTCACATCCACAGAGACACAGATACACAGACTTACAGATATCGAGACTCAAATACACACACTTAGAATATAGAACATAGGCCAGTACAGGACAGAACAGGCCCTTCGGCCCTCGATGTTGTCCCGAGCATTGTACGAAACCAAGATCAAGCTATCCCACTCCCTGTCATTCTGGTGTGCTCCATGTGCCTATCCAATAAAAGCTTGAAAGTACCTAAATTTTCCGACGCCACTATCACAGCAGGCAGTCCGTTCCACACCCTAACCACTCTCTGAGTAAAGAACATACCTCGGACATCCCTCCTATATCTCCCACCTTGAATCTTATAGTTATGCCCTTTTGTAACATCTACATCCACCCGACGAAATTGTCTCTGAACGTCCACTCTATCTATCCCCCTCACTATCTTATAAACCTCTATTAAGTCGCCTCTCATCCTCCTCCGCTCCAAAGAGAAAAGCCCTAGCTCCCTCACCCTTTCCTCATAAGACCAAACCTGCAAACCAGGCAGCATCCTGGTAAATCTCCTTTGCACCCTTTCCAATGCTCCCACATTCTTCCTATAATGAGGTGACCGGAAACTGCACACAATACTCCAAATGTGGTCTCACCAGGGTAGTGTATAGTTGCAGCATAACCCCGCGGCTCGTAAACTCAAGCCCCCTGTTAATAAACGCTAACACAGTATAAGCCTTCTTCACGGCTCTATCCACTTGAGTGGCAACCTTCAGAGATCTGTGGACCTGAACCCCAAGATCTCTCTGTTCCTCCACATTCCTCAGAACCCTGCCGTTGACCCTGTAATCTGCATTCAATTTTTTTCGACCAAAATGAATCACCTCGCACTTATCAGGGTAAAACTCCATCTGCCATTTTTCAGCCCAGCTCTGCACCCTATCAATGTCTCTTTGCAGCCTACAACAGCCCTCCACCTCAGCATGGTGTCACCAGCAAATTTACTGACCCACCCTTCAGCCCCCTCCTCCAAATCATTGATAAAAATCGCAAATAGCAAAGGACCCAGCACTGATCCTTGTGGTACTCCGCTGATATCTGGTCTCCAGTCTGAAAGTTTTCCATCCACCACCACCCTCTGTCTTCTATGTGATAGCAAGTTACTTATCCAATTGGCCAAATTTTCCTCTATCCCACACCTCCTTACTTTCTTCATTGCCGACCATGTGGAACCTTATCAAACGCCTTACTAAAATCCATGTATACGACATCAACTGCTCTACCTTCACATACACACTTGGTTACCTCCTCAAACAATTCAATCAATTTTGTGAGGCATGACCTACCCTTCACAAATCCGTGTTGACTATCCCGGATTAAGCTGCATATTTCCAAATGGTCATAAATCCTATCCTTCAGGACCTTTTCCATTATCTTCCCGACCACCGAAGTAAGACTAACTGGCCTATAATTACCAGGGTCATTCCTATTCCCTTTCTTGAAGAGAGGAACAACATTCGCCACTCTCCAGTCCTCTGGCACTATCCCCGTGGACAGCGAGGACACAAAGATCAAAGCCAAAATGCTCTGCAATCTCATCCCTTGCCTCCCAAAGAACGCTTGGGTATATCCCATCAGGCCCAGGGGACTTGTCGACCCTCAGGTTTTTCAAAATTGCTAATACATCCTTCCTCAGAACATCTACTTCTTCCAACCTACCCGCCTGAATCATACTCCCATCCTCAAAAACATGGACCCTCTCCTTTGTGACCAATGAAGAAAAGTATTCATTTAATGCCTCTCCTATTTCTTCTGACTCCAGGCACAAGTTCCCACTACTGTCCTTGACCGGCCCTACCCTCAACCTGGTCATTCTTTTATTTCGCACAAAATAGTAAAAAGCCTTGGGGGTTTCCTTGATCCAACCCGTCAAGGACTTCTCATGCCCCCTCCAAGCTCTCCGAATCCCTTTTTTCTGCTCATTCCTTGCTACGTTGGAACCCTCAAGCTACCCTACTAAACCTTGTTTTCTCATCCTCTCACACTCTTCCTTTTTCCTCCTGACAAGACATGCAACCACTTTTGTGAACCATGGTTCCCTCACACGGCCGTTTCCTCCCTGCCAGACAAGGACATGCCTATCAAGGACACGCAGCATTTGTTCCTTGAACAAGCTCCACTTTACATTTGTACCTTTCCCTGACAGTTTCTGTTCCCATCCTATGCTACCTAATTCTTGCCGAATCGCATCATTATTACGCCTGCCCCAATTATAAACCTTGCCCTGCCGTATGGCCCTATCCCTCTCCATTGCAATAGTGAAAGACACCGAATTGTTGTCACTATCTCCAAAGTGCTCTCCCACAAACAAATCTAACACTTGACCCGGTTCATTACCCAGTACCAAATCCAATGTGCCCCCCCCCCTTCTTGTCGGCCTATCCACATATTGTGTCAGGAAAGCCTCCTGCACACACTGTACAAAAACTGCCCCATCCGAACTGTTCGACCTATAGAGGTTCCAATCAATATTTGGAAAGTTAAAGTCACCCATGACAACTACCCTGAGACATCCACACCTATCCATAATCTGTTTTTCAATTTCTTCCTCCACATCTCTATTATTATTTGGGGGCCTATATAAATCTCCTAAAAATGTGACCGCTCCTTTCCTATTTCTAACGTCGGCCCATATTACCTCAGTAGCCAGATCCCCTTCAAACTGCCTTTCTGCAGCCGGTCAACTATCCTTGATTAACAATGCCACTCCTCCACCTCTTTTACCACCTTCCCTAATCTTACTGAAACATTAGCAATTCTGGAAAGCGTGAAAATAGATAAGTCACCTGGGCCGGATGGGATTTATCCTAGGATTCTCTGGGAATCTAGGGAGGAGATTGCTGAGCCTTTGGCCTTGATCTTTACGTAATCTTTGTCTACAGCAATAGTGCCTGAAGACTGGAGCATAGCAAATGTTGTCTCCTTCTTCAAGAAGGGGAGTAGAGATAACCCCGGTAACTATAGACCAGTGAGCCTTACTTCTGTTGTGGGCAAAATCTTGGAAAGCTTTATAAGAGCTAGGATGTATAATCATCTGGAAAGGAATAATTTGATTAGAGATAGTCAACACGGTTTTGTGAAGGGTAGGTCGTGCCTCACAAACCTTATAGAGTTCTTTGAGAAGGTGACCAAACAGGTGGATGAGGATAAAGCAGTTGATGTGGTGTATATGGATTTCAGTAAAGCGTTTGATAAGGTTCCCCATGGTAGGCTACTGCAGAAAATACGGAGGGATGGGATTCCGGGTGATTTAGCAGTTTGGATCAGAAATTGGCTAGCTGGAAGAAGACAAAGGGTGGTGGTTGATGAGAAATGTTCAGACTGGAGTCCAGTTACCAGTGGTGTACCACAAGGACCTGTTTTGGGGCCACTGCTGTTTGTCATTTTTATAAATGAACAGGAGGAGGGGGTAGAAGGATGAATGAGTAAATTTGCAGATGACACTAAAGTCGGTGGAGTTGGGGACAGTGCGGAAGGATGTTACAAGTTACAGAGGGACATAGATAAGCTGCAGCGCTGGGCTGAGAGGTGGCAAATGGAGTTTAATGCGGAAAAGTGTGAGGTGATTCATTTTGGAAGGAATAACAGGAAGACTGAGGACTGGGCTAATGTTAAGTTTCTTGGCAGTGTGGATGAGCAGAGAGATCGCGGTTTCCATGTACATAGATCCCTGAAAGTTGCCACCCAGGTTGAGGGGGTTGTTAAGAAGGCGTACGGTGTGTTAGCTTTTATTGGTAGAGGGATTGAGTTTAGGAGCCATGACGTCATGTTGCAGCTACACACCACTCTGGTGCGACCGCAGTTGGAGTATTGCGTGAAATTCTGGTCGCCGCATTTTAGGAAGGATGTGGAAACATTGGAAAGGGTGCAAAGGAGATTTACAAGAATGTTGCCTGATTATGGAGGGAAGATCTTATGAGGAAAGGCTGAGGGACTTGATGCTGTTTCCGTTAGAGAGAAGAAGGTTAATAGGGGACTTAATTGAGGCATACAAGATGATCAGAGGATTTGATTGGGTAGACAGTGAGAGCCTTTTTCCTCGGATGGTGATGTCTAGCACGAGGGGACATAACTTTAAATTGAGGGGAGATAGATATAAGACAGATGTCAGAGGTAGGTTCTTGACTCAGAGAGTAGTGAGGGCGTGGAATGCCCTGCCTGCAATAGTAGTGGACTCGCCAACACTAAGGACATTCAAATGGTCATTGGATAGACATATGGACAATAAGGGAATAGTGTAGATGGGCTTTAGAGTGGTTTCACTTGTTGGCGCAACATAGAACATAGAACAATACAGCGCAGTAGAGGGCCTTCGGCCCACGATGTTGCACCGAAACAAAAGCCATCTAACCTAGACTATGCCATTATCATCCATATGTTTATCCAATAAACTTTTAAATGCCCTCAATGTTGGCGAGTTTACTACTGTAGCAGGTAGGGCATTCCACGGCCTCACCACTCTTTGCGTAAATAACCTACCTCTGACCTCTGTCCTATATCTATTACCCCTCAGTTTAAAGTTATGTCCCCTCGTGCCAGCCATTTCCATCCGCGGGAGAAGGCTCTCACTGTCCACCCTATCCAACCCCCTGATCATTTTGTATGCCTCTATTAAGTCCCCTCTTAACCTTCTTCTCTCCAACGAAAACAACCTCAAGTCCATAAGCCTTTCCTCATAAGATTTTCCCTCCATACCAGGCAACATCCTGGTAAATCTCCTCTGCACCCGCTCCAAAGCCTCAACGTCCTTCCTATAATGCGGTGACCAGAACTGTACGCAATACTCCAAATGCGGCCGTACCAGAGTTCTGTACAGCTGCAACATGACCTCCCGCTTCCGGAACTCAATCCCTCTACCAATAAAGGCCAACACTCCATAGGCCTTCTTCACAACCCTATCAACCTGGGTGGCAACTTTCAGGGATCTATGTACATGGACACATAGATCCCTCTGCTCATCCACACTTTCAAGAACTTTACCATTAGCCAAATATTCCGCATTCCTGTTATTCCTTCCAAAGTGAATCACCTCACACTTCTCTACATTAAACTCCATTTGCCACCTCTCAGCCCAGTTCTGCAGCTTATCTATATCCCTCTGTAACCTGCTACATCCTTCCACACTATCGACAACAACACCGACTTTAGTATCGTCTGCAAATTTACTCACCCACCCTTCTGCGCCTTCCTCTAGGTCATTGATAAAAATGACAAACAGCAACGGCCCCAGAACAGATCCTTGTGGTACTCCACTTGTGACTGTACTCCATTCTGAACATTTCCCATCAAACACCACCCTCTGTCTTCTTTCAGCTAGCCAATTTCTGATCCACATCTCTAAATCACCCTCAATCCCCAGCCTCCGTATTTTCTGCAATAGCCTACCGTGGGGAACCTTATCAAACGCTTTGCTGAAATCCATATACACCACATGAACTGCTCTACCCTCATCTACCTGTTCAGTCACCTTCTCAGAGAACTCAATAAGGTTTGTGAGGCATGACCTACCCTTCACAAAGCCATGCTGACTATCCCTGATCATATTATTCCTATCTAGATGATTATAAATCTTGTCTCTTATAATCCCCTCCAAGACTTTACCCACTACAGACGTGAGGCTCACCGGTCTATAGTTGCCGGGGATGTCTCTGCTCCCCTTTTTGAACAAAGGGACCACATTTGCTGTTCTCCAGTCCTCTGGCACTATTCCTGTTGCCAATGATGACATAAAAATCAAAGCCAAAGGTCCAGCAATCTCTTCCCTGGCCTCCCAGAGAATCCTAGGATAAATCCCACCAGCTCCCGGGGACTTATCTATTTTAAGCCTGTCCAGAATTGGCAGCACCTCTTCCCTACGTACCTCAATGCCATCTGTTATATTAGCCTGGGGCTCAGCATTCTCCTCCACGACATTATCTTTTTCCTGAGTGAATACTGACGAAAAATATTCATTTAGTATCTCGCCTATCTCTTCAGACTCCACACACAATTTCCCATCCCTGTCCTTGAATGGTCCTACTCTTTCCCTAGTCATTCGCTTATTCCTGACATACCTATAGAAAGCTTTTGGGTTTTCCTTGATCCTTCCTGCCAAATACTTCTCATGTCCCCTCCTTGCTCGTCTTAGCTCTCTCTTTAGATCCTTCCTCGCTACCTTGTAACTATCCATCGCCCCAACTGAATCTTCATACCTCATCTTCACATAGGCCTCCTTCTTCCTCTTAACAAGAGATTCCACTTCCTTGGTAAACCACGGTTCCTTCGCTCGACGCCTTCCTCCCTGCCTGACCGGTACATACTTATCAAGAATACGCAGTAGCTGATCCTTGAACAAGCCCCACTTATCCAGTGTGCCCAACACTTGAAGCCTACTTCTCCACCTTATCACCCCCCCCCCCAAGTCACGTCTAATGGCATCATAATTTCCCTTCCCCAGCTATAACTCTTGCCCTGCGGTGTATAGTTATCCCTTTCCATCATTAACGTAAACGTCACCGAATTGTGGTCACTGTCCCCAAAGTGCTCTCCTACCTCCAAATCCAACACCTGGCCTGGTTCATTACCCAAAACCAAATCCAACGTGGCCTCGCCTCTTGTTGGCCTGTCAACATATTGTTTCAGGAAACCCTCCTGCACACACTGTACTGAAAACGACCCATCTATTGTACTCGAACTATACCTTTTCCAGTCAATATCTGAAAAGTTAAAGTCTCCCATAATAACTACCCTGTTACTTTCGCTATTATCCAGAATCATCTTCGCCATCCTTTCCTCTACATCCCTAGAACTATTAGGAGGCCTATAAAAAAACTACCAACAGGGTGACCTCTCGTTTCCTGTTTCTAACTTCAGCCCATACTACCTCGGAAGAAGAGTCCCCATCTAGCATCCTCTCCGCCACCGTAATACTGCTCTTGACTAGCAGCGCCACACCTCCCCCTCTTTTGCCTCCTTCTCTGAGCTTACTAAAACACCTAAACTCCGGAACCTGCAACATCCATTCCTGTCCCTGCTCTATCCATGTCTCCGAAATGGCCACAACATCGAAGTCCCAGGTACCAACCCATGCTGCCAGTTCCCCTACCTTGTTTCGTATACTCCTGGCATTGAAGTAGACACACTTCAAACCACCTACCTGAACACTGGCCCCCTCCTGCGATGTCAAATCTGTGCTCCTGACCTCCATACTCTCATTCTCCCTTACCCTAAAACTACAATCCAGGTTCCCATGCCCCTGCTGCATTAGTTTAAACCCCCCCAAAGAGCACTAACAAATCCCCCCCCCAGGATATTTGTGCCCCTCAGGTTCAGATGTAGACCATCCTGTCTGTAGAGGTCCCACCTTCCCCAGAAAGAGCCCCGGTTATCCAGAAATCTGAATCCCTCCCGCCTGCACCATCCCTGTAGCCACGTGTTTAAATGCTCGCTCTCCCTATTCCTCATCTCACTATCACGTGGCACGGGCAACAACCCAGAGATAACAACTCTGTTTGTTCTAGTTCTGAGCTTCCATCCTAGCTCCCTGAAAGACTGCCTGACATCCTTGTCCCCTTTCCTACCTATGTCGTTCGTGCCAATGTGGACCACGACTTGGGGCTGCTCCCCCTCTCCCCTAAGGACCCGGAAAACACGATCCGAGGCATCACGTACCCTTGCACCTGGGAGGCAACATACCAAACGTGAGTCTCTCACGCTTCCACAAAATCTCCTATCTGTGGCCCTGACTATATAACATCGAGGGCTGAAGGGCCTGTACTGCGCTGTAATTTTCTATGTTCTATGTTCTATCTATACCCCGGAACGTCCAACAACCATTCAGTCCCTGTTCTAATCATTTCACCGTAATGGCCACAACATCGTAGTCCCAAGTACCAATCCACGCTCCAAGTTCAGCTACCTTATTCCGGATGCTCCTTCCATTGAAGTAGGCACACTTCAACCCTCCTTTCTGTCTGCCGGTACACTCCTGCGACCTCGATACCCTCCTCAGTATCTCACTACTCCCGACACTGGCTTCTGGAACACAGCTCGTTTTCCCAGACCCCTGGCAAATTAGTTTAATCCCCCCCCGAAGAGCCGTAGCTTACAGATACACGTACACACATGCGCAGGTTTGCTGAGACAGAGACCCAAATGCACACAATCACAGACAAAGAGCCAAAATGCACATAATCACAGAAACACAGGCAAAAATACACTCAAAGGCACAGAGAGACACAAATACGCACACTCACAGACACACAGCGACACACACACACGAACGCACATGCTGAAATGCACACTTTCAAAGACACAAATGCACACACTCAGAGACACAACTACACATACTCACACTCACAGACACAGAGACACCATTACGAATGCTCACGAACACAAGAACACAAATACGCGCACTCACAAACGCAGGGAGAGGCTCATACACACTCACAGACACAGAGCGACAAATACACACACTCGCAGTCAGAGAGCTGAAATAAACACACTCGCAGACAGAGAGACACAAATAAACTCACTCACAGAGACACAGATACCCCCACAGAAAAACATGCCCACACACGAACTGCCACAGACACCCTTACACATACTCACACACACAAACATTCACACGCACAAAAACGCTCAGAAAAACACATCGTAACACACATACTCACACCACCGCACATCCATCCTCTCCCTCTCTATCTTTACCTCTCTCTCTCACACACACACAGGCACACACACACTCACAAACCGACTGACTCAATTACAAATACACATACCCATAAACATATAAATCCCACCACACATACACCCACACACAAACACCATCAAATGCATTCACACACACGCATAAACCCACATACATACACACAGATGCCCTCACACACACGCACAGATACACCAATCCGCACCCACAGACGAACGCCCACTTCATAAACCCAGAGTAAACATCTTAACAACTATCAACGCAAATAAAACCACCTAATAAAACAGTACTCTCTAAATATCTCTTAATCCTACCTTGCACCATCCATAAGACAAAAATAACCCTTATTCAGAAAGACATCAGGTTTACCTTCACCATTTTGAAATCGCCAAATGAACATTCATCAGCTTGCAGAGATTCATGCACATCTTGCTGTGACTGCAGCTTCTCCAAATCTAAAACCAAACTAAACACACGCTGTAGCTGTGAGCCCAAAGCGAAAATAAAAGCAGACAGACAGCCCAGTAACATCCATACTCTGACATCACTGATCAACACCCATTTCTTAAAGGTACATCCACTACAGCTATTCAATAAACACCCATTTCTTAAAGGTACCCCCACATGACATATGTGTGTGAATGTATGTGCATGTGTGTGTTTCTGCATGTATATTTGCGTGTGAGTTTTTTGTTGGTGCTGGTGTGTGTGGGCGCACGTTTCTATGTGCGTGACTGTTTGTGTGTGTGGCTGCGTGCGTGCGTGATTGTGTGTGTTTGTGGGTGAGAGTTTGTCTGTGGGACAATGTACGAAAGTGTGATCGTCTGTGAGGAGTTTCGTCCGCATGAATGTCTGGGAGTATTTGTGTGTGTATCTGAGTGCGGGCGGGGCGTGTATGTGTGTGTGGCTGTGTATATGCGCGAGTGTTTGAATGTGCGCGTCTGCCTGTGTGGTTACATGAATAACGTTTACTCATGTGTACCAGAAGGAGTAGGTAAAGAAGTCACAATTTTAAGAGATACGGGAGCTAGTCAATCTTTAATGGAAAGAGATGAGGAGTTATGTAGTTTGGGAAGAATGTTGCCAGAAAAGGTGGTAATATGTGGAATTCAGGGTGAGAAGTGTAGAATTCCATTATATAAGGTAAGGTTGGAAAGTCCAGTGAAGAGTGGTGAAGTGTAGTAGGAGTAATAGAGAAACTATCCTGTCCAGGAATACAGTTTTTCTTGGGTAACGGTATAGCTGGATCGCAGGTGGGAGTGATGTCTACTGTGGTTGATAAGCCAGTGAAATTCAGACAACTGAAGAGTTGAAGGACGAATATCGTGGATGTGTCCGGATTGTATAGTAACAAAGTCACAAATTAAGACAAGAGGAGAAATCAAACAGTGAAGATAAAGGTGAAGTGCAATTATCAGAACGGACTTTTGATCAGATGGTTGAAAAAGAACAAGAACAGGTGGAGGATAATTTTAATTCAGGAAAATTGGCGGAAGTACAACAGAAATATATAGAAATAAAACGGAAATTTGAGAAAGCATACACGGAAGAGGAATCTGTGGGTACACCGGGGTGTTATTACCGTAAAAATAATGTCTTGATGAGAAAATGGAGACCTTTTCATATGCAGGCGGATGAAAAGTGGGAAGAAGTTCCATCAAGTGGTATTGCCAGTAGGGTATCGAAATGAGGTGTTGCGAGTTGCGCCTGAGGTACCAGTGGGAAGTCATTTGGGAGTAAGGAAAACTCAAGCTAAAATACAAAACATTTTCATTGGACTGGACTTCATAAAGATGTCGTGAAATGTTGTCGATCAAGTGACAGGGAAACCTCAAACAGTCATACAATCAGCGCCCTTAATACCCATTCCAGAATTTGAGGAACCCTTTACAAGGGTCTGAATTGATTACGAAGGGCCGCTTCCTAAAACGCAAAGTGGGAATCAATATCTTTTGACAATAATGAATGTGTCTACTAGGTATCCAGAGGCCATTCCAGTACGCAATATTACAGCTAAAATGATTGTGGAGGAGTTAGTTAAATGCTTTACAAGATATGGACTACCCACAGAAATACAATCGGATTAAGGATCAAGGTTATTCAAAGAAGTTATGGATGGCTCCTGAATAAAATAATTTAAATCAACTGCGTACCATCCAGAACCGCAGGGAGAGTTAGAAAGGTGCCATCAGACATTAAAGACAATGTTGAGGGCTTATTGTCAAGATTATCCAGAGGATTGAGATAAAGACATTTCCTTCGTACTGTTTGCAATTCGGAGTGCACCTAATGAGTCAATAACATTCAGTCCATTTGTACTAATTTTTGATCATGAAGTACGAGGACCACTTAAATTGATTAAGGAAAAAATGGTGTGTGAGAAATCGGAACTTACATTATTTGATTATTTGTCAAATTTGAGGGAACGATTCAATAGAAAATGAATATGAAATGAAAATCGCTTATTGTCACAAGAAGGCTTCAAATTAAGTTACTGTGAAAAGCCCCTAGTCACCACATTCCGGCGCCTGTTCGGGAGGCTCGTATGGGAATTGAATCGTGCTGCTGGCCTGCCCTGGTCTGCTTTCAAAGCCTGCGATTTAGCCCTGTGCTAAACTAGCCCGTCCTTCGTGCAGACATTATCCCCATCTTTCACGGCCCCGTCTTCCTCCCATTCCTTTGTTTTATAACCTGCTGTGTCAAGCTGTACTTTCGCTATGCGGTCTGGATCCTGCTCATACGCAGCAACAGGTGTTATTTCCCCTCTCTGTACACTCTGAATCTGCGCGGTGAGAGATTTGGCCGCCCTATAAGCGGAAGCATTGCCCAGCGGCAGCGGGGTCTGGATCTTTCTGTGTGCGCTTATCTTGATTACCACGGCAAATAGAGCAGGGGAATTAGCTTGGCAGCATTTAAAAGTTGCACAAAATGTGATGAGAAGTGGGTAGCGGACAAGTTCGGAGTTTTGCCAGTGGAGATAAGGTTTTAGTACTGTTAGCAGTGGCAGGTGGACCTTTAAAAGCAAGGTTTTGTGGACCTTATCAGACTGAAAGGAATTTAAGTGAGGTGAATTATGTGGCAAGAAGGCCAGATAGAAGGAAAACTCACCGAGTGTGTCAGGTGAATATGCTTAAAAGGTACTTTGAAAGGGAAGGAGAGAAAATGGAGATTTTAATAAATCTAAATCAAAATGAGGAACCAAACCCAGATGACTTTGAATTTATCATACCTCAAATTAAATTGGAAATCGAGGAGGTTCTTAAAAATTGAGATAAATTGTTGAGTTACCTTCCAAAGGAAAAACGAACTGACCTGAAAGAGTTATTGATATCACATGGGCAAGTTTCTGGAGATACGTTGGGAGGCACATGATGTAGATGTGGGAAATGTTGTTCCAATCAAACAACATTCAAAAAGACTTAACCCTTTAAAATTGGCACAAGTTAACAAGGCGATTGAAAGTATTCTTAAAAAGGCAAAATTAAAGTGGGTTGCAGCCAATGGAGCTCTCCCATAGTGATGGTACCAAAACCAGACGGTACGCAATGGTTGTGAGTGGACTATAGATAGAGTGATGCAGTTACATCAACGGACTCGATATTATCCCACGTTTGGAGGATTGCATTGAGAGAGTGGGACAATCAACTTTTATTTCCAAACTGAATGTACTGAAAGGTTACTGGCAGGTACCTTTATCCGAAAGGGCGAAGGAGATTTCAGCTTTTGTGACTCCAGATGGTAGCTACCAATTCAAAGTTATGCCATTTGGCATGAAAAACGCCCCTGCCACATTTGAACGGTGAACTACCAAAGTCATTTCAGGATTACCCAATAGTGCAGTAAACATCGACGATCAGGTAATTTTCAGCCAGAGATAGAAAGAACATTTAAAACAACTGATGGAGTACTTCGATCGACTTCAGGAGGCGGGTTTGGGGGTAAACCTAGGAAAAAGTGAATTTAGTCAAGCCCAAGTCACTTTCCCTGGCCATTCAGACGGACACGGATGAGTGGTCACACGGGATGTGAAAACAAAAATTATTGCGGAGGTTCCAATACCCACGTCACGAAGGGAAATAACGCAATTTCTTGGCATGAGTGGATTTGATCGAACATTTGTGCAAAGTGTTTGTAGTGTGGTTTCTCCACTGATAGATTTGCTAAAGAAACGTCGAAAATTTCAGTGGACAGCGGAGTTTCAACAGGCATTTGACTGCCTGAGAGCTGTGATAACCAATGCTCCTTTGTTGGAGAATTATCAGATTGAACTAAAGTATCTCACTTTAAAGAGAAATGCCGAGGCGTAGAGGAATGGATGGATAGTGCCTTCATGTCGAAAGAGACTGTCAATCGAGAAGGATTCCAGTTGGTAGAAGAAGAACAAGAATGGAGAATGTTATTATAAATGTTTGCGTGTTTTGTTTTGTTATTTTCCATATTTCTTAAAGGAAAGTGAAAAGGTGAAAAATGAAACCATCTTGAAATTGCTGGTTTATTTTACTTTCTTGGGGAGAGGTCTCATGTGAGAGTACCTTTAAGAAATGGGTGTTTAGCGAATAGCTGTAGTGGATATACCTTTACGAAATGGGTGTTTGTCAGTGATGTCAGAGTGTGGGTGGGGCTGTGCTGTGTGTCTGTTTTTACTTTCGCTTTCGCCTCGCAGCTACAGGGTGTTTTTAGTTTCGTTTTAGATTTGGAGAAGCTGCAGTCACAGCAAGATGTGTATAAATCTCTGCAAGCTTAGGAATGTTCATTTGGTGATTTCAAAGTGGTAACTGTTCTCAGTAGTGAAGT
Source organism: Scyliorhinus torazame (assembly GCF_047496885.1). Taxonomy (NCBI): domain Eukaryota; kingdom Metazoa; phylum Chordata; class Chondrichthyes; order Carcharhiniformes; family Scyliorhinidae; genus Scyliorhinus; species Scyliorhinus torazame. The sequence continues at coordinate 48,792,372 of NC_092729.1, forward strand.
TAAACCTGACGTATTTCTGTAAAAAGGTTTCTTTGTGTCTTATGGATGTTGCAAGGAATGATTCAGAATTACTTAGAGAGTACTGTAGTCTTTACATAGAACATAGATCTGTCCACCAGAGTACAGTCCCTTCGGCCCACGATATTGTGCCGAACTGATCTGAAACTAAGATCAAATCAACCTACTCCCAATCATTCTAGTGCACTCCATATGCCTATCCAATAACCGCTTGAAAGTTCCTAAAGTGTCCGACTCTACGTCACCCAGCAACCTTCATGCGTCGGAGTAACGACATCCCTGTAGCATCTATTTGTAACCGACTCTGCCTCCTGAATGATCCTCAGTTCATCCAGCTCCAGCTCCAGTTCCCTAACTCGGCCTTTGGGGAGCTGGAGATGGGTGCAATTCCCGCAGGTGAACTTATCAGGACCACTGACGGTGTCCCTCACCTCGAACATCCTGCAGGAGGAACACTACACTGCCCTCTCTGCCATCCCTTCCATTTATCCACTTGACAATTGCAGCGAGGAAAAAAAAGCTGACCTGATTTTCACACTCCCCGCAGTTTCGAGGTTGTGGAAGGGTGGAGAGAGGAAAGGGAAAGAAAAGCTTATCTCACCAGCTCACCACACAGCCCTTTGTTTTGCTTAGAAGTGGAGGCTTTGGAGGGTTTCTTGGTGTTGATACTTAGGATGTTTACTGTGGATTTATAAAGTGTTACCTGGTTTCATAAATAAACAGTGTTTTAATTTAAAAGTACTGTAGGTTTCTGTTGCATCACCCCTGCAAAGTGGGCCCCTGTGCTCGCCATAACCACACTCCATTCAAAGTTGTGGGTCAGGTGAACTCCATGATACATTTTGGGGTTCTCTAAACCCTGGCCCATTACAACACTTACATGCCCACACCCAGAATGTATCCACAAATACCAACACACACACAGTCACGCACTTAACCTCTCATGCACACAATACACATCCACCCATATACACACATGTACATTTCCATATATTTGCACATACACACTTACCAACACACCCATATACAGACACAGGCAGACATACGCCCACATCCAAACACTCACAGACATACAGCACCACACAGAAACATACGCAGTCATACACGTTCACCCATACCGATCATAAAGTCATCCACATGCACATCCCTAAATTCATGCACAAACACACAAACTGTCAGACATACATATATGTTCCCACAGATACCCAAATACAGACCCCACACACGCGCACAATCATGCACACCCCCATTCACCCAAAACCGAACACACACGTACCCACACACACAGACCCCCCACACACATACACTCCCACTCACATACCATTCATACACAAACAGATACACACATAAACACACTCAACCACACCCACTCACATACCACCACATATGTACACACAACCAAACAATCACATGCATACCCAAGCGCGTGTACACACGCCAACGTACACACCCAAAACACACAAATACACACACACTCAAACACACACAGCCAATCACACGCAAACCCAGAGACTCACTCCCCACCCACACGCATACTCACCCACACAACACATGCTCAAGCCGAGAAACAGACAAGTAGCCATACTCACCCATAAACACCAAAAAATGCACAGGACACCCTCACAGCCACCCACACACATTCACACCCGACACTCACACAAGCAAACATGCACACTCACCCACGCTGCACACAAACACCCACATGTCCAGACTCACAAGTGCAACCACATACACTCATACAAACATATTGACACCCATACCAAAGCACACCTGTAATCACAGACACATACACACAGAAACGGCCGCACACACAGACCTCACTGGTTAATTACCGCCCCATCTGTCTGCTGCCGATCATTAGCGATATGATGGAACGGCTCAACAGCTGTGCAATGAAGCGGCACTTACTGAGCAGTAACCGGCTCACAGACGCTCAGTTTGAGTTGTGCCAGGGCCACTGACCTCGCCTTTGTTCAAGCATGCAGAACACACTTAAGTAAGAAGGGAGGTGACATCAAAGCAGCATTTGATCGAGTATGGAATCAAGAAGCCCGAGCAAAACTGGAATCAATGGGAATGAGGAAGACCCTCTGCTTTTGGAATCATACCGAGTAGGAGGGAAGATGGTTAAGACTCTTGGAGATTATCCCACAATACCAAACAAGGAGAAAGAGCCACAGAGAGAGCTTTAGAGTCACACGTCACAGAAACAGGCCCTTCGGACCACCATGTCTATGCTGACCATCAGATGCCTTGATAATTAGTCCAATCAGTGCCATCTCCTTTGTCTTTGTACACGGTGACCATTGTTATATCACCGATGGCGTGAATCACCAATCTTTCCTCCCAACAGAGATTTCTCAATGACGCTGGATTTCCACTGTTATTTATTTCAGCAATAATTTCATACTTCCTGTGTATTCCCAAAGGAAAGATGGTCAATGGTCTGGTTCATCTGAATCATGGTGGTCTTACTGCCCAGCTCCTACGTTAAAGTCTAGAATGGAGCCGAGTGGGACTAAGTGGTAACGCCCACCACTCGTCCTTCACTCACCAATCCAGCTGCTTGCTGCGTTCAATGATGATCATCTATGTCTATCTCTTCAATGGGGCTAATTAGTTACTGTTTGACCCAATGCGTTCTTGGTTCCTTCATACATCCCTCTGACAGCCTCGGATTCAGCAGCATATTCGTTGTTGTTGCAGAGTTTTAACCAGTATTGATTGGTACATTGCTGAGCAATCTGCTGAGATCTGGCAAAACTGAGAACATCTCTATTTTGGTCGGGGGCGTATTTCTAGTTAATGGAAGCTCTCCTGCTGGTTAGGGTAACTAGCTCCATTTCAGTTCTATAATCCTTAAACCAATCAGCATTCCTCTGGTCTATTTTCCAGTATTCAGCGACTGCAGAGTTATAGACGATGTTGTGTAGATAGTCCCACTTTGACACCACTCTCTGATCTTGGATGTTGTGCGAACCAGCCGCAACCAGAATGTTGAGGAACTCCTGGCTCCGTTTGGACTCACTGGGGTGGTCAGTGTTGACCCGAGGATGCGCTCTCTTCTTGGAGTTCAGTCATCACGATTGAAGTGTGTTTTGTTCTGTGAGACCGGCCCCATTCTCATTTGTTTCCTCTTGGATTTTGCTGTCGCAAGAATGTGTTGTGTTTCTCTATGCAGGATCCATATTGAGCGGGTCCAGTTACTTACACTTCGGTAATGTCCACACCGAGCCGCGTAAATTCATTCTCGATCAGAGCTGTCTTGTGTATATCATCAACGTGCAGAATGTTATTGGTCAGGCCAGGACACAGGGTCCTTATGATCCAGCTTGTGAAAGGAAAGACTGCTGATTGTCTTTGCGAAGTTTATCTTGCCTGGTGTACAGATTAACAACCTGCCTGTTCAGAGAGGACCCCTTAAGCTTCAATGATCCATTGGACCAGGAGACCGCGATGAGGCAGCAGTAAAAGGACTGGCGACTAAGGAAGGTAGCTATTCACTGAAACCTCATGTTTTCATCCACTGTTGACAGCAACCCCTGGTGTTCGAGAGCTGTGCCAATCGAGTGAGAGTTGATAACCGATATCTGCTTCTTCCTGTGTTGTGCCATCGGGAACGACAAAGCTGGCGTGTTCTCTCCAGGGTACAGGCCTGGGTAAGTAGTCTGGTGAACCTGAGTTGCCCAAGCATCAGCATATCTCTCTCTGGCCATTGCTAGTATTGTTCCCAGGAAAGGGGGGAATCAGTGCTGTTTGGTACCAGGTCTGCTGCTGGGCTTGCAGAAATGCTGCCTGATAGATAACAGATTCCCAAATACAGGCATTCACTCCGGATTTTCTGTCTGGACTTATTCACTTAGTCTACCTATCTCCCGAGAACCCCACACTGGAAATATCCAGCAGTGTGCCTGCAAGGTTTATGGATCGAGATTTTCATAGAACAGGGACAACAGGGGCTGTGTCAGTGAAAGCTAGTGTCAGGGAGTGATATGGGTTTGTGATTAGGAACAGGGCGTTTGAGGGTTTGCCGGGTGCTATCAGTCTCTTTTTATATTTGAACAAGCAGAAACGTTCTGGGGAATGACCAGAGAGTTGGGCAATTGGACGGAGGCATTTAATCAGATCTGTTAGCAAATGGTTGATTTGACAGAGCACAGGGTGATAGAGGTCAGTGAGCACAAGGATGTTGGATTAATTGGATTTGGTCACAGATTGGGATATGGAGAGCAGAGTTTCAGGTCAGATTTGATTCTGCACTTTGTAACTCGGAGGCAGTTCAGCAGAGATTTGGAATAGTCAAGTCAGAAAATCACATTGTCAGCTGGGATGACCCAGAGGACGATATTCTGGAGGTGGCTGTGGACATGGTTAATGATCGGGTGGATATTGGGTCAGACGTCGGCTGAGGATTAAAGGCGAACAGAAGTGGTAATCAGTGGATCACAAATATAATAGCTGCATATGGGAACTGAGCAACAATTCCACGCGAAGCCAGAGGAGAGAGTGAAGAAAACAAGAACGATGAAACATTTAGCCGTGTTTTGTAGAGTTAGTGACTGGATTCAGAAACTCAACTGAAACAACAGCAGCAAACAGGGCGGATTAAATGACAAGAACAGAAGTCTAGTTAAACACGGTTGTAGAATTAATATCTAGACAGGGAGACTTACCAGTAACACCAATAATAGCCAGGATCGGATAGTATCCCGCTTGAATAATCATCAGTACATCCTGAATCCTAGATGCTAATGAAATCCAATCTTGGGAAAGCCAAAAAAGACCCTGGTATAAACTCCTGTCCATTGTTGGAACGTCCCGATCGACTGTTCCCAGATTCTAATCCACTGTAGAAAATTCCAAATCTGTTGTTCTCAGATTCTGCTCCCTCCTCTCGGTCTCTCTGAAGCCGTTGATCTCTGTTAGTGTTGGGTTTGATGCTTCCGCTAACAGTTTGTGATAACACATTGAAAGGAATCCTTATTAATAGAAGAGGGAACCCCTCCAATGACACGATTAGGATCCATGGAGACCGACATTACTTCCAGTCACAGAACAAGCAGGATCAGTTAACTCCTTTCAATCCAATTATTTTTATATCACAATGAACTCTTTCTGGAGTTTCTGAGGGTCAGTGTGGATGGAAAGGTGGAAATAATAGCGGGGGCAACAATAATGTTTAAATCATCCTTTGATATGTGAGTGGCCTCTCTGATATCACCGTTGTTGATCTTAGATGAGATTATCATTACTAAGCACTCACAGAGGCTGCTGACGGCAAGGCTGCAGTTTGACCTCAACATTTGTGGAACTTTCTGTCTCATAAGAACTAGGAGCAGGAGTAGGCCATCTGGCCCCTCGAGCCTGCTCCGCCATTCAATGAGATCATGGCTGATCTTTTGTGGACTCAGCTCCACTTTCCGGCCCGAACACCATAACCCTGAATCCCTTTATTCTTCAAAAAACTATCTATCTTTATCTTAAAATTCTCATACAGAAAAGTCTCAGTAAACTGCATCATATTGAACCATCTCTCCCCGTTGTGTGCAGCACACAATTAGCAAGAGACTTTACATAGAACGAGCGCTCAGTGTTTTTTCCAGTCATGTTGGAAGGAACTGTGACAGTTCTTTTAAGAGTTTCAGTTATAGAACATAGAACATTAAAGCGCAGTACAAGGTCTTCGGCCCTCGATGTTTAGAGGCTGTTTAGCACAGGGCTAAATCGCTGGCTTTTAAAGCAGAAAAAGGCAGGCCAGGAAAACGGTTCAATTCCCGTAACAGCCTCCCCGAACAGGCGCCGGAATGTGGCGACTAGGGGCTTTTCACAGTAACTTCATTTGAAGCCGACTTGTGACAATAAGCGATTTGCTTTTCATTTAATTTAATGTTGCGCCGATCTGTGAAACCACTCTAAAGCCCATCTACACTATTCCCTTATCGTCCATATGTCTATCCAATGACCATTTGAATGACCTTAGTGTTGGAGAGTTGCAGGCAGGGCATTCCACGCCGTTACTACTCCCTGAGTAAAGAACCTACCTCTGAAATCTGTCTTATATCGATCTCCCCTCAATTTAAAGCTTTGTCCCCGCGTGCTAGCCATCACCATCCGAGGAAAAAGGCTCTCACTGTCCACCCTATCCAATCCTCTGATCGTCTTGTATGCCTCAATTAAGGCACCTCTTAACCTTCTTCTCTCTAACGAAAACAGCCTCAAGTCCCTCAGCCTTTCCTCATAAGATCTTCCCTCCATATCAGGCAATGTTCTGGTAAATCTCCTGTGCACCCTTTCCAATGCTTTCACACCCTTTCTATAATGCGGCGACAGAATTGCACGCAATACTCCAAATGCGGCCGCACCAGAGTTTTGTACAGCTGCAACATGACATCATGGCTCCGAAACTCAATCCCTCTACCAATAAAAGCTAACACACCATACGCCTTCTTAACAACCCTCTCAACCTGGGTGGCAACTTTCAGGGATCTATGTACATAGACACCGAGATCTCTCTGCTCATCCACACTGCCAAGAATCTTACCATGAGCCCAGTACACTGTCTTCCTGTTATTCCTTCTAAAATAAATCACCTCACACTTTTCTGCATTAAACTCCATTTGCCACCTCTCAGCCCAGCGCTGCAGCTTGTCTATGTCTCTCTGTAACTTGTAACATCCTTCCGCACTGTCCACAGACTTCAGTGTCATCTGCAAATTTACTCACCCATCCTTCTACGCCCTCCTCCAGGTCATTTATAAAAATGACAAGCAGCAGTGGCCCCAAAACAGGTCCTTGTGGTACACCACTAGTAACTGGACTCCAGTCTGAACATTTCCCATCAACCACCACCCTTTGTCTTCTTCCAGCTAGCCAATTTCCGATCCAAACTGCGAAATAACCCTGAATCACATGCCTCCGTATTTTCTGCAGTAGCATACCGTGGGGAACCTTATAAAACGCTTCACTGAAATCCATATACACCACATCAACTGCTTTACCCTCATCCACCTGTTTGGTCACCTTCTAAAATAACTCAATAAGGTTTGTGAGGCACGACCTACCCTTCACAAAATCGTGTTGACTATCTCTAATCAAATTATTCCTTTCCAGATGACTATACATCCAATCTCTTATAAATCTTTCCAAGATTTTGACCACACAGAAGTAAGGCTCACTGGTCCATAGTTACCGGGGTTGTCTCTACTCCCCTTCTTGAACAAGGGGACAACATTTGCTATCCTCCAGTCTTCTGGCACTATTCCTGTAGACAACGATGACTTAACGATCAAAGCTATTCTCCTCCCTAGCTTCCCAGAGAATCCTAGGATAAATCCCATCCGGCCCAGGGGACTTATCTATTTTCACATTTTCCGAAATTGCTAACAGCTCCCCGTTATGAACCTCAAGCCATTCTAGTCTAGTAGCCTGAATCCTTGATCCTACCTTCGAAAGACTTCTCATGTCCCCTCCTTGCTCTTCTTCGCTTTTTCTTTAGTTCCTTCCTAGTTAACTTGTAACTCTCGTGCGCCCTAACTGAACCTTCATGTCTCATTTTTATATAAGCCTCTTTCTTCCTCGTGACAAGTGTTTTGACTGCTTTGGTAAACCACGGTTCCCTTGCTCGACCACTTCCTCCCTGCCTGACAGGTACATACTTATCAAGGACACGCAGTAGCTGTAACTTGAACAACCTCCACATTTCCATTGTGCCCATCCCCTGCTTTCCTCTCCATCCGCTGCATTCTAAGTCTTGCTTCATCGCATCATAATTACCTTTCCCCAGATATAGATATAGATTGTTTGAGGTGAGGGATGCAGTTAGTGTCCCTGCTGATTTTACCTGCAGGAAGTGCTGCCATCTCCAGCTCCTCCAAGACCGAGCTAGGGAACTGGAGCTGGAGTTGGAAGAACTTCGGATCATTCGGGAGGCAGAAGAGGTCATAGATAGCAGCTTCAGGGAATTAGTTACACCAAAGATTGGAGATAGGTGGGTAACTGTAAGAGGGACTGGGAAAAAACAGTCAGTGCAGGGATCCCCTGCGGTCGTTCCCCTGAGAAACAAGTATACCGCTTTGGATACTTGTGGGGGGGGGGACTTACCAGGGGTAGGCCATGGGGTACGGGCCTCTGGCACGGAGTATGTCCCTGTTGCCCAGAAGGGAAGGGGGGAGAGGAGCAGAGCATTAGTAATTGGGGACTCTATAGTCAGGGGCACAGATAGGAGATTTTGTGGGAGCGTGAGAGACTCACGTTTGGTGTGTTGCCTCCCAGGTGCAAGGGTACGTGATGTCTCGGATCGTGTTTTCCGGGTCCTTAGGGGGGACGGGGAGCAGCCCCAAGTCGTGGTCCACATTGGCACTCACGACATAGGTAGGAAAGGGGACAAGGATGTCAGTCAGGCTTTCAGGGAGCTAGGATGGAAGCTCAGAACTAGAACAAACAGAGTTGTTATCTCTGGGTTGTTGCCCGTGCCACGTGTTAGTGAGATGAGGAATAGGGAGAGAGACCATTTAAACACTTGGCAACAGGGATGGTGCAGGCGGGAGGGATTCAGATTTCTGGATAACTGGGGCTCTTTCTGGGGAAGGTGGGACCTGTACAGACAGGATGGTCTACATCTGAACCTGAGGGGCACAAATATCCTGGGGGGGAGATTTGTTAGTGCTCTTTGGGGGGGGGGGGGGGGGTTAAACTAATGCAGCAGGGGCATAGGAACCTGGATTGTAGTTTTAGGGTAAGGGAGAATGAGAGTATAGAGGTCAGGAGCACAGATTTGACGTCGCAGGAGGGGGCCAGTGTGCAGGTAGGTGGTTTGAAGTGTGTCTACTTCAATGCCAGGAGTATACGAAACAAGGTAGGGGTACTGGCAGCATGGGTTGGTACCTGGGACTTCGATGTTTTGGCCATTTCGGAGACATGGATAGAGCAGGGACAGGAATGGATGTTGCAGGTTCCGGGATTTAGGTGTTTTAGTAAGCTCAGAGAAGGAGGCAAAAGAGGGGGAGGTGTGGCGCTGCTAGTCAAGAGCAGTATTAGGTGGCGGAGAGGATGCTAGATGGGGACTCTTCTTCCGAGATTGTATGGGCTGAAGTTAGAAACAGGAAAGGAGAGGTGACCCTGTTGGGAGTTTTTTTATAGGCCTCCTAATAGTTCTAGGGATGTAGAGGAAAGGATGGCGAAGATGATTCTGGATATGAGCGAAAGTAACAGGGTAGTTATTATGGGAGACTTTAACTTTCCAAATATTGACTGGAAAAGATATCGTTCGAGTACAATAGATGGGTCGTTTTTTTGTACAGTGTGTGCAGGAGGGTTTCCTGAAACAATATGTTGACAGGCCAACAAGAGGCGAGGCCACGTTGGATTTGGTTTTGGGTAATGAACCAGGCCAGGTTGGATTTGGAGGTAGGAGAGCACTTTGGGGACAGTGACCACAATTCGGTGACGTTTACGTTAATGATGGAAAGGGATAGGTATACACCGCAGGGCAAGAGTTATAGCTGGGGGAAGGGCAATTATGATGCCATTAGACGTGACTTGGGGGGGGGGGGGGAGGCGGGGGATAAGGTGGAGAAGTAGGCTGCAAGTGCTGGGCACACTGGATAAGTGGGGCTTGTTGAAGGATCAGCTATTGCGTATTCTTGATAAGTATGTACCGGTCAGACAGGGAGGAAGGCGTCGAGCGAGGGAACCGAGGTTTACCAAGGAAGTGGAATCTCTTGTTAAGAGGAAGAAGGAGGCCTATGTGAAGATGAAGTGTGACGTTTCGGTTGGGGCGATGGATAGTTACAAGGTAGCGAGGAAGGATCTAAAGAGAGAGCTAAGATGAGCAAGGAGGGGACATGAGAAGTATTTGGCAGGAAGGATCAAGGAAAACCCAAAAGCTTTCTATAGGTATGTCAGGAATAAGCGAATGACTAGGGACAGAGTAGGACCATTCAAGGACAGGGATGGGAAATTGTGTGTGGAGTCTGAAGAGATAGGCGAGATACTAAATGGATATTTTTCGTCAGTATTCACTCAGGAAAAAGATAATTTTGTGGAGGAGAATGCTGAGCCCCAGGCTAATAGAATAGATGGCATTGAGGTACGTAGGGAAGAGGTGTTGGCAATTCTGGACAGGCTGAAAATAGATAAGTCCCCGGGACCTGATGGGATTTATCCTAGGATTCTCTGGGAGGCCAGGGAAGAGATTGCTCGACCTTTGGCTTTGATTTTTATGTCATCATTGGCTACAGGAATAGTGCTAGAGGACTGGAGGACAGCAAATGTGGTCCCTTTGTTCAAAAAGGGGAGCAGAGGCAACCCCGGCAACTATAGACCGGTGAGCCCCACGTCTGTAGTGGGTAAAGTCTTGGAGGGGATTATAAGAGACAAGATTTATAATCATCTAGATAGGAATAATATGATCAGGGATAGTCAGCATGGCTTTGTGAAGGGTAGGTCATGCCTCACAAACCTTATCGAGTTCTTTGAGAAGGTGACTGAACAGGTAGACGAGGGTAGAGCAGTTGATGTGGTGTATATGGATTTCAGCAAAGCGTTTGATAAGGTTCCCCACGGTAGGCTATTGCACAAAATACGGAGGCTGGGGATTGAGGGTGAATTAGAGATGTGGATCAGAAATTGGCTAGCTGAAAGAAGGCAGAGGGTGGTGGTTGATGGGAAATGTTCAGAATGGAGTACAGTCACAAGTGGAGTACCACAAGGATCTGTTCTGGGGCCGTTGCTGTTTGTCATTTTTATCAATGACCTAGAGGAAGGCGCAGTAGGGTTGGTGAGTAAGTTTGCAGTCGATACTAAAGTCGGTGGTGTTGTCGATAGTGTGGAAGGATGTAGCAGGTTACAGAGGGATATAGATAAGTTGCAGAGCTGGGCTGAGAGGTGGCAAATGGAGTTTAATGTGGAGAAGTGCGAGGTGATTCACTTTGGAAGGAATAACAGGAATGCGGAATATTTGGCTAATGGTAAAGTTCTTGAAAGTGTGGATGAGCAGAGGGATCTAGGTGTCCATGTACATAGATCCCTGAAAGTTGCCACCCAGGTTGATAGGGTTGTGAAGAAGGCCTATGGAGTGTTGGCCTTTATTGGTAGAGGGATTGAGTTCCGGAGTCGGGAGGTCATGTTGCAGCTGTACAGAACTCTGGTACGGCCGCATTTGGAGTATTGCGTACAGTTCTGGTCACCGCATTATAGGAAGGACGTGGAGGCTTTGGAGCGGGTGCAGAGGAGATTTACCAGGATGTTGCCTGGTATGGAGGGAAAATCTTATGAGGAAAGGCTGATGGAATTGAGGTTGTTTTCGTTGGAGAGAAGAAGGTTAGGAGGAGACTTAATAGAGGCATACAAAATGATCAGGGGGTTGGATAGGGTGGACAGTGAGCGCCTTCTCCCGCAGATGGATATGGCTGGTACGAGGGGACATAACTTTAAACTGAGGGGTAATAGATATAGAACAGAGGTCAGAGGTAGGTTCTTTACGCAAAGAGTAGTGAGGCCGTGGAATGCACTACCTGCTACAGTAGTGAACTCGCCAACATTGAGGGCATTTAAAAGTTTATTGGATAAACATATGGATGATAATGGCATAGTGTAGGTTAGATGGCTTTTGTTTCGGTGCAACATCGTGGGCCGAAGGGCCTGTACTGCGCTGTATTGTTCTATGTTCTATGTTCTATATAGCTCTTGCCCTGCTGTATATACCTATCCCTTTCCATCACTAAAGTAAACGTAATCGAATTGTGGTCACTATCACCAAAGTGCTCATCTACCTCCAAATCTAACACCTGACCTGGTTCATTACCCAGTACCAAATCCAATATGACCTCCCCTCTCGTTGTCCTATCTAGATACTGTGTCAGGAAGCCCTCCTGCACACATTGAACAAAAACAGACCCATCTCAATCACTCGAACTTTGGCGTTTCCAGTCAATATTTGGAAAGTTAAAGTCCCCCATAACAACTAGCCTGTTGCTTTCGCTCCTATCCCTAATCATCTTTGCAATCCTTTCCTCTGCATCTCTGGAACTTTTCGGTGGCCTATCGAAAACCCCTAACAAGGTGACCTCACCTTTCCTGTTTCTAACCTCAGCCCATACTACCTCAGTAGACGAGTCCTCATCAAACGTCCTTTCTGCCACCGTAATATTTTCCTTGACTAAAAATGCCACCCCTCCCCCTCTTTTCCCCCCCTTCTCTGAGCTTACTGAAATATCTAAACCCCGGCACCTGCAACAACCATTCCTGTCCCTGCTCTATCCATGTCTGCGAAATGGTCACAACATCGAAGTCCCAGGTACCAACCCATGCCGCAAGTTCACCCACCTTATTCCGGATGCTCCTGGCATTGAAGAAGACACACTTTAAACCACCTTCCTGCCTGACGGTACACTCCTGCAACTTTGAAACCTTACTCATTACCTCACTACTCTCAACCTCCTGTATACTGGAGGTACAATTCAGGTTCCCAAGCCCCTGCTGAACTAGTTTAAACCCTCCCGAAGAGCATTAGCAAATTTCCCCGCCCAGGATATTGGTACCCCTCTGGTCCTCTTATGTTCAAAGCTATAATCCGGATGCAACAGTGACGGTGACAAGTGTTGTTTAAATTAAAAATATTGAATATTGAATGATGATTACAAGAAGAAAGACAATATGACAAATACAGCTGATGGTATATATCATAAAGTTGCAGAACCGCAAGCCAGGGACCAATATCCTTGCAGAGATTTTCGCTCTTGCTGCTGTGGATAGTTTGATCTAGATTGACAGGGGGTGTAAATCTGAGCGGGCAGACGTTAGAGAGTGAAATATAGATAGGAATGAAAGACAGGAAAGGAGACATAAATGTAGAAGGAGGGAGAAACATGGGCTAACAACAAAGAAGGCATAATTAAGAAAACAGCGTGTGAACATTTTTTTTAAAGACAAATCGAAACGCACAGTCTCTAAATACACGGCGCATTTGTAAGAAGGTAGAGGAATTAGGAGCATAAACTACGGATAAAAAACACAAGGCGGCATGTTTGGTAAGGATAGATAAAAAGGAAAAGGTGTGGGTGATGCTCTTCGTTGATAAAATCCATGCATGTGTAAAATACGGCATAGGCAATGATACTCCAAATGTACAATGAATCTGAGTGGAAGTAAATGGCAACAGGCAGCCGAAAGCATTATTCGGAGTTGTCAGTACTGTCATCTGTCGTGTTTAGGCACGATCGCATTTGACAGTTAATTCGAGACGCGTGTAATCAGGATGCTACAGTAATCACTCGTGGCTTTAATCTACTCGGAGATTGAGCAATAATACGGTAGTGTCTGAACTCCAGGAGTGTGTACGAGATGGTTACTGAGAACAAAATGTCGATTAACCAACTATGGAATATCCTGGGCCAGATCGGTTTCTGAGACCAGGGGCTGGATTCTCCGATTGCCGACGCCGAAATTGTGTTCAGCGATTGGCCAGAGAATCCGGTTTTACTCCAAAATCGTGGGCGGAGCCGTTTTGCGCATGCTCCAACCCCTCAAAAACAGCGTAGTCGAGGCGTACGCCTTTGGGACAGCCTCAGAACATCAGCTGAGGCCCTCCCCCGGTGCTCCGCCTCCGATGGGCCGACTTCACGATGGCGAGGGACACGTGTCCTCTCGACTTGCATGATCCTGGCGTGGCGGTTGCAGACTATGTCCAGCGGTGCCGCAGTCTGTGGGGTTGGGGGGTGGGGTAGCCGTTCCTGTGACAGATGGACTTCGGCGGGGGTTGAGGGTCTGGTGAGGGGTGGTCCGGGGCGGTGAGGGGGGGTTACAGGGGACACTATCTTGCGGGGTCCGCGGACGGCCGGCGCCATGTTGTACGGCAGGCTGCTGCAGGCTACCGCCGTGCGCATGTGTGGCCAGGAACGCGGCCCTTCTCCGTCCTGATCTGCAGGTAAAGCCGGGGGCTTATGTGACGCAGCTGCTGCCCCCCCCCCCCCCCCCCACGGTGCGGAGCATCGGTGCGGGGGCGGAGCCGAGATGTTGGTCGTACGATCCGAACCTAGCCGCAAAATCGGAGACTCCGGCCCGAAGTGTTGCCGCCAACGGAGAATTCGAACCTTTCCTGACAGAGAAACTAGCGCCACACCTGCACCGATTCTGCAGCTATTTCCGGGGCCGCTTGGTTCACCATGGGCTGAATTCTCCATTCTGGAGGCTAAGTGTTGATGCCTTTGGAAAACGGTGGAGTTTCCCGACGTCGAGATGGGGTCCATAGCTGCAGCGAATCAATCGCCCCCAAGGGGCTAGCACGGGCGCAACGTGGAACGCCACAGTCCGTTAACAGAACGGCGGCCCATTCGCCGGTTCCATAATTGACTCCCTGGCGCGGCTGCAAAAAATGCATTCTCCCACTCCCACACACAAGCGTCGCAGCCAACATGGCAGCAAGGAGGGCAGCGCCGCCCTTCCGGGACGCCGAACTGCAGACTCACCTTGACACCGTGGAGGAGAGGAGGCTGATGATGGATCCCGGGCGTGGACCGAGACCATCAGGCGTCATCGTTCGCCGAGCCTGGGCTGATGTGGGAGCCGCCGTCATGGCCGTCGGGGAGGTGCCCCGGACTGGAGACCCTGCGCTGTGCTCCGGTACCAAGCACCCTACCGCTACACACATGTGACGGCCGGACCCTCACCTTGATCCAAATACCTGCTGCACTGGCTGGGTACCCTGGCCACTGATGCCATCAAATTCCCAACCCTAGAGCTGCATGCGCCATGCCATCTAACACTGTTGCTCTTTGTGTTTGCCTCCCCCTCCCCGCCCCTCCCCCCCGCCCCCAGGACAACCGCATAGTCCGAGCAGAGACACTAGACGAGGGAGGGCGCCAATGTGTAGGTAGGCGGCGCCCCACCCCCAGACAATGCCAGAGACGGTGCCAACAAACGGCCGATCACCGACGGGGAGAGCAGCCGGAAAAACAGCCCTCTGCCCAAGACCAAGGACACCACGGAGTTTAGGTCAGAGGAGGGCACAGACTTTCGTTTACAGCTGTCTGGAACACTGTCCACCATTTCAGAGACTATCACAACCCTAGAGGTCATACTTTTTAGCTCACTGCCTAACTCGCTGAACTCCTTCTACAGGACCTCAACACACTTCTTGCCTATGTCGATAGTACCTATCTGTACTATGACGTCTGGATGACGTTCGTTCAGAGACATTCCTTGACCCTGGGACCGGGGAGCCAACATACCATCCTGGAGTCTCGTTCACGTCCACAGAAGCGCCTATCTCTGGCCGTTACTCTCGAGTCCCCGATAACTATCGATATCCTGCAGCCACTGTTCTGGTTGCTTTTGAAGGAGGCTGGAGAGGAAATTGCTGAGGCCTTAACAGAAATCTTTGGATCCTCACTGTCTTCAGGTGATATCCCGGAGGACTGGAGAATAGCCAGTGTTGTTCCTTTGTTTAAGAAGGATAGCAAGGATAATCCAGTGAACTACCGGCCGTTGTTCAGTATTCCTTCAGTATTCGGTGTTCAGCCTCCTTCAGTATTCTGGGGTAGATCCCATCAGGCCCTGGGGACTTATCTACCTTAAAAAAATTTAATATGCCCAACACCTCGTCTTTTTGGATTTCAATGTGACCCAGGCTATCTACACACCCTTCCCCAAACTCAACATCTACCAATTCCTTCTCTTTGGTGAATACTGATGCAAAGTACTCATTTTTAACCTCGCCCATTTCCTCTGCCTCCACACATGGGTTCCTTTGCCTAACCTTCAGTGGGCCAACCCTTTCCCTGGCTACCCTCTTGCTTTTTATGTACGTGTAAAAAGCCTTAGGATTTTCCATAACCCATTTGCCAATGACTTTTCGTGACCACGTCTGGCCCTCCTGACTCCTTGCTTAAGTTCTTTCCTACTTTCCTTATATTCCACGCAGGCTTCGTCTGTTCCCCGCCTTTCAGCCCTGACAAATGCCTCCTTTTTCTTTTTGACGAGGCCTACAATATCTCTCGTTATCCAAGGTTCCCGAAAATTGCCGTATTTATCCTTCTTCCTCACAGGAACATGTGGGTCCTGAATTCCTTTCAACTGACACTTGAAAGCCTCCCACATGTCAGATGTTGATTTGCCCTCAAACATCCGCCCCCAATCTAGGTTCTTCAGTTCCCGCCTAATATTGTTATAATTAGCCTTCCCCCAATTTAGCACATTCACCCTAGGACCACTCTTATCCTTGTCCACCAGCACTTTAAAACTTACTGATTTGTGGTCACTGTTCCCGAAATGCTCCCCTACTGAAACTGCTACCACCTGGCCGGGCTCATTTCCCAATACCAGGTCCAGTACAGCCACTTCCCTAGTTGGACTGTCTACATATTGTTTTAAGAAGCTCTCCTGGATGCTCCTTACAAACTCTGCCCCGTCTAAGCCCCTGGCACTAAGTGAGTCCCAGTCAATATTGGGGAAGTTGAAGTCTCCCATCACCACAACCCTGTTGTTTTAACTCTTTTCCAAAATCTGTCTACCTATCTGCTCCTCTATCTCCCGCTGGCTGTTGGGAGACCTGTAGTAAACCCCAACATTGTGACTGCACCCTTCTTATTCCTGATCTCTACCCATATAGCCTCACTGCCCTCTGAGGATTCCTCCCGTAGTACAGCTGCGATATCGTCCCTAACCAGTAGCGTAACTCTGCCACCCCTTTTACATTCCCCTCTATCCCGCCTGAAACAGCTAAATCCTGGAACGTGTAGCTGTCATACTGCCCTTCCCCCAACCAGGTCTCTGTAATGGCAACAACATCATAGTTCCAAGTACTAATCCAAGCTCTAAGTACATCTGCCTTACCCTAATACTTCTTGCATTAAAACATATGCACTTCAGGCCACCAGACCCGCTGTGTTCAGCAACTTCTCCCTGTCTGCTTTGCCTCAGAGCCACACACTCCCTATTCCCTAGTTCTCCCTCAATGCTCTCACCTTCTGACCTATTACTCCCGTGCCCACCCCCCTGCCATACTAGTTTAAACCCTCCCGTGTGACACTAGCACACCTCGCGGCCAGGATATCTATGCCTCTCCAGTTTAGATGCAACCCGTCCTTCGTATATCGGTCATACCTGCCCCGGTCCAAATAACGGAAAGACACTTGGAGTAGTGTTCAATTCTGGTCGCCACACTGCCAGAAGGACGTGGAGGCGTTAGCGAGGGTGCAGAAGAGATTTACCAGGATGTTTCCTCGTATGGAGGGCATTAGCTATGAGGAGCGGTTGAATAAATTCGGTTTGTTCTCACTGGAACGACGGAAGTTGAGGGGCGACATGAGAGAGGTCTACAAAATTATGAGGTGCAGAGACAGAGTGAATAGTCTGAGGCTTTACCACAGGGTAGAGGAGTCAATTACTAGGGGGCATAGGTTTAAGATGTGAGGGACAAGATCTAGCGAAGATGTAGGAGGCAAGTTTTTTACACAGAGGGTAGTGGGTGCCTGAAACTCGATGCCGGAGGAGGTGCTGGAAGCAGGGGCGATAGTGACATTTAAGGGGCATCTTGACAAATAAATGAATAGGATGGGAAGAGAGGGATGCGGACCCAGGAAGAGTAGAAGACTTTAGTTTAGACGGACAGCATGGTCGGCACGTGCTTGGAGGGTCGAAGGGCCTGTTCCTGTGCTTTACATTTCTTTGTTTTTTGTTCCCCTGATATGCTATGTCCCTCAACAGTATCCAAAACGGTATACCTGTTAGAGGAGGGCACAGCTACTGAGGATTCCTGCGCTGACTGCCTGCCCTTCCTAGCGTTTACACATCGGTTTTCCTGGATCTTGGGTGTGGGCACGCTTTCCGTAAGCTGCATGCTCCTGAGTGCATCCAACTGCTGTTCCAACCGAACCACGCGCTCTTTGAGGATCTGCCATTGGTTACACTTGCTGCAGATGTAGTTGAACGGAACGCTGGAAGCGTCACAGATCTGCCACATCTCGCAGTTGGAGCACTGCACCCCGCTGAGTGCTATTTAAGCACTAGTTAATTAATTTAAAATAAATACTTGAATTATTGTTGGAATGAGTTACAATTGTCTCTGTTCTCCTTTGTGATCGTATCGGTCAATGTGCTTCCGGGCACATATCAAGCACTTTTCAGTGAAACGCGTTACGTATTTATCAAAATATGCCTCCAACATAAGTTCTTCATTCTTTCTACAGTTGTTGCTATTCCATGATGATCCCTAACCTCAATAACTTGATTAATTACAAATTATGATACCGGTTTGGCACGATGTATAACCCGTCTTAAATAATTTACCGGTCCTTGATGTCTTACTTGTTCTTCTACTTCTTCAATGATGATGAGAATGGGTTCGAATTGGTTTCAAAACAAATCGGATCTTTGGAATTGAATAATACCCTCACTTTGAGTTTGATGCATCGGGGCAGCAAACTGGCCTCTTGCTTAGCGAACTCTTCTGCACTTTGATTGGCTGCTGGCGGGGGTCTATGACGAGTCTTTACCTTAATTACCTCATATTGTTCTCCGTAGGCGTTCCCGATTACATACTGTATTAATGTAGTTGACGGGACAGGTTCTTCATCGATTAACACAAACCCTCCAGCTTCCTATATCGGCAAAAATTCAGTCAGTCCATTAGAAACATCCATGCTGTCTGAAAAAATGTCATGTGGTTAGACTGGGGAGGGAGGGGGCGTGGGGGTGACGGATTCCGGGTAGGTGACTATAAATGTTACTGCTGTTCATCAAACACTCTGAACGCCCGTGGCACTGGGCAGGTTCAATGTTCTTACCTCGAGAACCCACCCTTGATTGTTTTCCACATGATGGCCACATCCGATTTCCCTCAATCCATCCTCAATCGAGGATCCCATTATACGTTATTTTAGTGGTTATTTTCGTCTGTCTATTATTCTCTGGTTTCTACTCAGCAATAGGGCACTTCCCCTTCTTCCCTCTTTTTTCTTAGCAGAATTGGCCCCTTCGGACCAGGTTCTGCCACGAGCTGGCATTTCAGCGCTTCCCCGCCATTGCTGATGCCCAGTACGAAGTCTTCCAACACCAGGTTGCTGATGCCTGCAAGGAAAGTGGGTGTAATACTTCTGTCAACAGGAATGTGCTTCCCTTGTAACGTTATCTTTCATAGAGATTTGTGATCTGACTAAGAATTCCATCTCTTATGCGTCCATCTAATAATAATTGGAGAGGTGTCTGTTCTGCTAAAATGGTGTATTCAGGCCAATTGCAGAGCTGAAAAGTTGTTCTGCCCCGGAAACTGTCAGTATGTGGCGTTCAAATGTGGAAAATGCCTGTTCTATTGGGTAGAAGTGCCGCGACGCACAGCCAGCCTGTCCCAGTCTCCCGGTACCTTCCTGTAGTAGACCAGCAGAGATAGAACTGTCCATCGCCGCTACTTGAATGTCAAAAGGCAATTCTGGATTCGGTGTTTTTATGGCTGGCGCCTGGGTCAATGTATTTTTTAGTTGACGAATGACCTGTGTGAACAGCTCAGTCCCATTCCAAGGGATGTTTTGATTTTGGTAAATGAGACAACGGTGAAGTTTTTGTTCCTAAACAGTGAATGTGGTTTCAGCAATATCGAAAGAATCCTAAAAAACAATCTTAAGAATTTTAAATCGAGGGTAAAGGGAATTGTCAGGTGGTCTATAGCCTTTTCCTTTCTATGTCTCGATTCGTCCAGGTCACCATTGCGCCTAAGAATGCGACCCGGCTTTCCATGATCAGAGCGTGTTGGTTTAACGTTTTGTCCCAGGATGGCGAGAAGGCCAAGCAAATCATCGAGGATATCTGTGTACCTCTCTCTGGATCTTTTGGAGGAGAAGGCCGTCTACGTACTGAATTAAAATTTGATGTTTGGAATATGGGAATCCCTGTGGCAAACATGTGCAGGTGTAGTGTTGACCCAAGAAAGTGAAGGGAAACTTACATTGCCATTCCCTTCTGAACGAAATTGACCAACATCCATTCCATGTATCTAAAACAATAAAATGTCGGGCTCGTGTCGTGTTTTTTTAACTAAAACCTCGGAACTGCTCACAACTGCGGTGGAGATCACAGGGGTTCTTTTATTCAATTTTCGGTAGTCGATACTTCGGGGCCAGGATTCATCCGGCTTCTTTATTGGCCTGATAGGAGACTTCTTTGATGAGCGTACGGGAAGTTGGACTCTCTGCACCACTAATCCGGCAATTACTTTCGGCACATTATCTCCTGATAGCTTGGGGAAACCATTTGACTTCTGAGCTTGGGTCCAGCCCCTCTCTAGCGACCTCTGCTGACATTCCGCCCCTATTATATTGGTGTTGGGCTGAAACAGGCTGTCGATTCCAGAGCACTTGTTGCGTCGATAGAAACCCTGACATTCTGCCTGGCTGAACGCACAGATGACCCACGGTACACATTTGATCCATGTATTTTCACACAGAGATCGGGGATAGTGCGTTTAACTCTCCATTAATTTGGTAAACAATACAATTTGCTGTGTCAAAGGATAAACTAAACTTTCACCTTCGCTCGAAGCCGAGGATATCTTCTGTCCAAGGGATAAATCACTCAAGATAGCAGAATGGAAAATCAATATGACTTTCAGTTTAAACTCTAAAGGGTCAGTTTCTCCACCTTGTTGCAAGTGCCGTTGAAACCGCTCAACATGATTTCCCTTTGAATGCACCATTCAATTCGGGGAGATCTGCTGGTGTTAAGTGTGATGCGGGACCCTCCATTATCCGATAGACATTTGCTGGATGCCTCCTACCCAACCGTTCACTAGGCGCTCAATATTCTCACATTTGACGCTGCAGGACCATTCTGTAAAGGCCTGACACCGCCATTGATTTCAAGGCGGGGCGTGGGCAGATTGAGTTAGGAGCGGGCGCCCCTCAAAACTAGGAGATTTATCTTTCATGCATACTCGTTCCTTTTGATTTCTTTCAGGCCCGTCAGAGGACTGTAGAGGTTTCTCAGGACCTTGTGAATAATGATTAGGTTCGCGAGGGTTTTGGAAATAAGTGACGGAGTCGGTCACAAATATAATTCGGGCCGGTTGACGCTCGTCCTTGTCTTGTCAGTGGAGCGGGATGTGTCCTGCTTGTGGGTTCACCATGTCTCTTAACTGGACGGGTTTCTCGGGATAGGGAGAGGAATGTAGCTGTATTCTTATCTCTTTGTGTCCTCCGACATTTTCCCAGATTTCCCCATACGCCCGAGTTGGAGCAACAACATTTTGCCATTTTGGGGGCGATCCCCGTGGGCTGAGCTTCCCTTTTCCGTGCTCGGGATCTACGGTGGTGGAGTCATGTCGCAGCGTGTGTTGAATAGGAAGGTTCAACAGATTCCCAAGTTTTCTGACCATCTTGGGTTGCATGTGAGACGAATGCATTAGTCAACCTTGTGTTATCTGTGGTGCGGGTGTCTTGTCAGAACGAATAATTTTGACCCGAGTTGTGATCTCTGGAAACTCACCACTGTTGGCATTACAGAGTTTGCTACAAAGTTTATAATTCGCCCCTGTCTTGTTCATCTTGTTCACTGGACACACCTCAATTCCTCGGCGTCACTCTGATATCCATGGCTGATTGTCAGATTTTATTCATGTCTGAATAACATTGAACATAGTTAACTGCACCTGCGTTTTCGCTGCTCAGGTTGTTATTATTCCCTGAAGGACATTAGTGAGCCAGCTGGGTTTTTACGGCAATCGATTTGTCTCATGGTCACCGTTCGGCATTTTTTTCTGTATATGTATTGGATTCAATCCCTCCAAATGCCCTGGTTGCATTCAAACCAAGAACCCCAGAGCATTTCCCTGCGTTCCTGAATTACGACTAACTGCTTTTGTCAGATAATGGAAATCGGATCAGCCTACGTGGACGTAAATTGGTTCCCTTGAGAGATTCCAATTTTTAAATGAGAACGTGGAACATACAGTGCAGAAGTAGGCCGTTCGGCACATCGAGCCTGCACCGACACGCTTAAGCCCTCCCTTGCACCCAATCCCCGTAACCCAATAACCCCTCCTAACCTTTTTGGAGACTAAGGGCAATTTATCAAGGCCAATCCACCTAACCTGCACGTCTTTGGACTGTGGGAGGAAACCGGAGCACCCGGAGAAAACCCACCCACACGCGGGGAGAACGTGCAGACTCCGCACAGACAGTGACCCAGCGGGTGCTCGAACATGGGACTCCGTCGCTGTGAGGCCACAGTGCTATCCACTTGTCCTACCGTGCTGCCCACTTTCTTTAAACCAAGACTCCTTTCAAGGTGCTCCTTTCAAAGTCTCTTCGGCAGCATCGCTTTGGCAACTGAGAGAGATCAGCGGCTCCAGAGGGTGGGAGGCGAGATATTGAAATGTGACATTCACAGCCTGGCATGTTACAACAATGGCTGTGACTGTGAGAACAATGGATTGAAATGATACAACAATGAGTCTGAGAACAGTCGGTAGGAATACTACATCAATGGATGAGAATCTGGAAACAATCCTAGTTGACCAGAATCTGAGCACGAAAGACTGGAATGTTCCAACAGTAAACAGGGGTTTATTCGGCGCGCTTTACCAAGTTTCTACATTTTATAAATGGATGTCATTGGGAAAACGGACCTATTTCGCACTCCAGATCATTTAGGCGGGTTACTATTCCTTTCTCGCTGTGTTCGATGACCCTGGTAAGAAACATTATGTGATATTAATTTTCCAATGCATTGTTAACCACGGGATTTTGTTGTCATTGATATTTGGATGTGAAAATGCATTTTGTGAAGTTCAATCTGAAACACCTTTACCTCTCCATCAATGTAGTTTCACTGATCTGTCAAATGTCTGAGTCTTAAAAGAAGATAGTTCACAATCTGGGAGGTAAGTCTCTCCTTTAAAAACACTTGTCTTTGCAGGAGCGGGCCAGTCGATTTCAGAGGGAGCGGTGCGTTAGTGATTTCTGGGAGACCTTCACAGGAGCAGGCTAGTCAATTTCAGCGGTAAACACTTACCTGGTCCCGTTTTCGGTCCCTCTTTGCTGTTTCTTTTAATTTTAGTGTTTAAGGCGGGAACAGGAAGTTCGACCCGCGGACTTCTGGGAAGACCCTCACCAATAAATTCTGGTGGAGAGGAAACCCGAGACACTACACGTGTAGTGTCTCCCACCCGCCCTCCTCCTCTAACCTAATAATAAAACCCATTGGTGTGAGGTAAGTACCATATTTTATTATTATTATTATTTTTTAAACAAAAATTTAATTTAGTTGTTAGCCAGATCTTGCTAGAAAGTTAGAGGGATGGCAGGGAAGGGAGTGCAATGTTCCTCCTGCAGGATGTTTGAGGTGATGGATGCCGTTAGTGTCCCTGCTGATTTTACCTGCAGGAAGTGCTGCCATCTCCAGCTCCTCCAAGACCGAGTTAAGGAACTGGAGCTGGAGTTGAAAGAACTTCGGATCATTCGGGAGGCAGAGGGGGTCATAGATAGCAGCTTCAGGGAATTAGTTAAACCAAAGATTGGAGATAGATGGGTAAGAGGGACTGGGAAAAAGCAGTCAGTGCAGGGATCCCCTGCGGTCGTTCCCCTGAGAAACAAGTATACCGCTTTGGATACCTGTGAGGGGGGGGGGACGACTTACCAGGGGTAAGCAATGGGGTACGGGCCTTTGGCACGGAGTCTGTCCCTGTTGCTCAGAAGGGAAGGGGGGAGAGGAGCAGAGCATTAGTAATTGGGGACTCGATAGTCAGGGGCACAGATAGGAGATTTTGTAGGAGCGTGAGAGACTCACGTTTGGTATGTTGCCTCCCAGGTGCAAGGGTACGTGATGTCTCGGATCGTGTTTTCTGGGTCCTTCGGGGGAGGGGGAGCAGCCCCAAGTCGTGGTCCACATTGACACTAACGACATAGGTAGGAAAGGGGACAAGGATGTCAGGCAGGCTTTCAGGGAGCTAGGATGGAAGCTCAGAACTAGAACAAACAGAGTTGTTATCTCTGGGTTGTTGCCCGTGCCACGTGATAGTGATATGAGGAATAGGGAGAGAGAGCAATTAAACACGTGGCTACGGGGATGGTGCAGGCGGGAGGGTTTCAGATTTGTGGATAACTGGGGCTCTTTCTGGGGAAGGTGGGACCTCTACAGACAGGATGGTCTACATCTGAACCTGAGGGGCACAAATATCCTGGAGGGGTAGATTTGTTAGTGCTCTTGGGGGGGGGGTTAAACTAATGCAGCAGGGGCATGGGAACCTGGATTGTAGTTTTAGGGTAAGGGAGAATGAGAGTATAGAGGTCAGGAGCACAGATTTGACGTCGCAGGAGGGGGCCAGTGTTCAGGTAGGTGGTTTGAAGTGTGTCTACTTCAATGCCAGGAGTATACGAAATAAGGTAGGGGAACTGGCAGCATGGGTTGGTACCTGGGACTTCGATGTTGTGGCCATTTCGGAGACATGGGTAGAGCAGGGACAGGAATGGATGTTGCAGGTTCCGGGGTTTAGGTGTTTTAGTAAGCTCAGAGGCATGTGATTCAGGGTGATTTAGCAGTTTGGATCAGAAATTGGCTAGCTGAAAGAAGACAGAGGGTGGTGGTTGATGGGAAATGTTCAGAATGGAGTTCAGTTACAAGTGGAGTACCACAAGGATCTGTTCTGGGGCAGTTGCTGTTTGTCATTTTTATCAATGACCTAGAGGAAGGCGCAGAAGGGTGGGTGAGTAAATTTGCAGACGATACTAAAGTCGGTGGTGTTGTCGATAGTGTGGAAGGATGTAGCAGGTTACAGAGGGATATAGATAAGCTGCAGAGCTGGGCTGAGAGGTGGCAAATGGAGTTTAATGTAGAGAAGTGTGAGGTGATTCACTTTGGAAGTAATAACAGGAATGCGGAATATTTGGCTAATGGTAAAGTTCTTGGAAGTGTGGATGAGCAGAGGGATCTAGGTGTCCATGTACATAGATCCCTAAAAGTTGCCACCCACGTTGATAGGGTTGTGAAGAAGGCCTATGGAATGTTGGCCTTTATTGTTAGAGGGATTGAGTTCCGGAGTCAGGAAGTCATGTTGCAGCTGTACAGAACCCTGGTACGGCCGCATTTGGAGTATTGCGTACAGTTCTGGTCACCGCATTATAGGAAGGACGTGGAGGCTTTGGAGCGGGTGCAGAGGAGATTTACCAGGATGTTGCCTGGTATGGAGGGAAAATCTTATGAGGAAAGGCTGATGGACTTGAGGTTGTTTTCGTTGGAGAGAAGAAGGTTAAGAGGAGACTTAATAGAGGCATACAAAATGATCAGGGGGTTGGATAGGGTGGACAGTGAGAGCCTTCTCCCGCGTATGGAAATGGCTGGCACGAGGGGACATAGCTTTAAACTGAGGGGTAATAGATATAGGACAGAGATCAGAGGTAGGTTCTTTACGCAAAGAGTAGTGAGGCCGTGGAATGCCCTACCTGCTACAGTAGTGAACTCGCCAACATTGAGGGCATTTAAAAGTTTATTGGATAAACATATGGATGATAATGGCATAGTGTAGGTTAGATGGCTTTTGTTTCGGTGCAACATCGTGGGCCGAAGGGCCTGTACAGCGCTGTATCATTAAAAAAAAAATCTGTGCAATTGCTTTCACATTGAGTGGAGTGCAGACCCCACATGATCTCCAGTACCAAAACTGTATTTTATCACTTCCAGAATATCACTTCCCCAATTCTGCCTTAGAAAACCCCTTCACATATTCTCAAAATGTGTCTTTGTTACAGTAGGACTCGAGAACTCCAATGCCATCAGCGAAACACTTCAGGTTACCAAACGTTGTAGCGCACAGAACATCCATACATCTGTAATCTGATCTGTAAATCACAGAAAATCAGTTCAATCAACATTCTGATGCATGATGTAGAGTTGCCGGCGTTGGAAGGGGGTTGGCAGAATAAGATATCTTACAACAGCAGGGTAAAGTACAACATTTTTGTTTCGAACCACTAGTTTTCGGAGCGCAGCTCCTTCCTTAGGTCCATCCTCACCTCAGGAAGGAGCTGCGCTCCGAAAGATAGAGACTCGAAACAGACCAGTTGGACTTTAACCTGGTGTTGTTAGACTTTATTCTGATGCAAGCAGCCGCACATCTGTTCCCGTTCGCGCTGCTCATTGACTTTTTCCATATTCCTGCAACATCTATCCATTGACGGTTGTTCCTAGCTTATTTTGAAGTTTATTTATTTGTACATGTATCTCTTCTTTTTTGTTAGTGGGGGAACATTGTGGAGATAGTGACCACAATTCTGTGACTTTCACTTTAGTAATGGAGAGGGAGAGGTACGTGCAACAGGGCAAGGTTTACAATTGGGGGAAGGGTAAATACGATGTTGTCAGACAAGAATTGAAGTGCATAAGTTGGGAACATAGGCTGTCAGGGAAGGACACAAGTGAAACGTGGAACTTGTTCAAGGAACAGGTGCTACGTGTCCTTGATATGTATGTCCCTGTCAGGCAGGGAAGAGATGGTCGGGTGAGGGAACCATGGTTTACAAGAGGTTGAATGACTTGTTAAGAGGAAAAAGGAGACTTACGTAAGGCTGAGGAAACAAGGTTCAGACAGGGCATTGGAGGGATACAAGATAGCCAGGAGGGAACTGAAGAAAGGGATTAGGAGAGCTAAGAGAGGGCATGAACAATCTTTGGCGGGTAGGATCAAGGAAAACCCCAAGGACTTTTACACATATGTGAGAAATATGAGAATGACTAGAGCGAGGGTAGGTCCGATCAAGGACAGTAGCGGGAGATTGTGTATTGAGTCTGAAGAGATAGGAGAGGTCTTGAACGAGTACTTTTCTTCTGTATTTACAAATGAGAGGGGCGATATTGTTGGAGAGGACAGTGTGAAATAGATTGGTAAGCTCGAGGAAATACTTGTTAAGAAGGAAGATGTGTTGGGCATTTTGAAAAACTTGAGGATGGACAAGTCCCCCAGGCCTGACGGGATATATCCAAGGATTCTATGGGAAGCAAGAGATGAAATTGCAGAGCCGTTGGCAATGATTTTTTCGTCTTCACTGTCAACAGGGGTGGTACCAGGGGATTGGAGAGTGGCGAATGTCGTGCCCATTTTCAAAAAAGGGACTAGGGATAACCCTGGGAATTACAGGCCAGTTCGTCTTACTTCGGTGATAGGCAAAGTAATGGAAAGGGTACTGAAGGATAGGATTTCTGAGCATCTGGAAACCACTGCTTGATTAGGGATAGTCAGCACGGATTTGTGAGGGGTAGGTATTGCCTTACAAGTCTTATTGAATTCTTTGAGGAGGTGACCAAGCATGTGGATGAAGGTAAAGCAGTGGATGGAGTGTACATGGATTTTAGTAAGGCATTTGATAAGGTTCCCCCTGGTAGGCTTATGCAGAAAGTAAGGAGGCATGGGATAGTGGGAAATTTGGCCAATTGGATAACGAACTGGCTAACCGATAGGAGTCAGAGAGTGGTGGTGGATGGTAAATATTCAGCCTGGATCCCAGTTACCAGTGGCGTACCGCAGGGATCAGTTCTGGGTCCTCTGCTGTTTGTGATTTTCATTAATGACTTGGATGAGGGAGTTGAAGGGTGGGTCAGTAAATTTGCAGACGATACGAAGATTGGTGGAGTTGTGGATAGTGAGGAGGGCTGTTGTCCGCTGCAAAGAGACATAGATAGGATGCAGAGCTGGGCTGAGAAGTGGCAGATGGAGTTTAACCCTGAAAAGTGTGAGGTTGTCCATTTTGGAAGGACAAATATGAATGCGGAATACAGGGTTAACGGTAGAGTTCTTGGCAATGTGGAGGAGCAGAGAGATCTTTGGGTCAATGTTCATACATCTTTGAAAGTTGCCACTCAAGTAGATAGAGCTGTGAAGAAGGCCTATTGTGTGCTCGCGTTCATTAACAGAGGGATTGAATTTAAGAGCCATGAGGTGATGATGCAGCTGTACAAAACTTTGGTAAGGCCACATTTGGAGTACTGTGTACAGTTCTGGTCGCCTCATTTTAGGAAGGATGTGGAAGCTTTGGAAAAAGTGCAAAGAAGATTTACCAGAATGTTGCCTGGAATGGAGAGTAGGTCTTACGATGAAATGTTGAGGGTGCTAGGCCTTTTCTCATTAGAACGGAGAAGGATGAGGGGCGACTTGATAGAGGTTTATAAGATGATCAGGGGAATAGATAGAGTAGACAGTCAGAGACTTTTTCCCCGGGTGGAACAAACCATTACAAGGAGACATACATTTAAGGTGAAAGGTGGAAGATATAGGGGGATGTCAGAGGTAGGTTCTTTACCCAGAGAGTAGTGGGGGCATGGAATGCACTGCCTGAGGAAGTAGTTGAGTCGGAAACATTAGGGACCTTCAAGCAGCTATTGGATAGGTACATGGATTACGGTAAAATTATATAGTGTAGATTTATTTGTTCTTAAGGGCAGCACGGTAGCATTGTGGATAGCACAATGCTTCACAGCTCCAGGGTCCCAGGGTCGATTCCGGCTTGGGTCACTGTCTGTGCGGAGTGTGCACGTCCTCCCCGTGTCTGCGTGGGTTTCCTCCGGGTGCTCCGGTTTCCTCCCACAGTCCAAAGATGTGCAGGTTAGGTGAATTGGCCAATGATAAATTGCCCTTAATGTCCAAAATTGCCCTTGCTGTTGGGTGGAGGTGTTGAGTTTGGGTAGGGTGCTCTTTCCAGGAGCCGGTGCAGACTCAAAGGGCCGACTGGCCTCCTTCTGCACTGTAAATTCAATCATAATCTATGATTAATCTAGGACAAAGGTTCGGCACAACATCGTGGGCCGAAGGGCCTGTTCTGTGCTGTATTTTCTATGTTCTATGTTCTTTGTCGCAATCTCCGCCTCTCTGTGTCACCAGGGGCCTGCACTGAGAGTGTTAAGTGGCTGGACGAGAGTGCTTTATAGCTGGGTAAAAAACAGCGAGTTCAAGTGGTGAGTTCTAACGGGTTATAAGGGTATAACTAGTAGTTAAACTGATCTTCAATTGCAAGCTAAATTAGCCCTCAAATCGGGTAATTGAAAGCTGCTCGTTTGGCTAGTTGTATTCCTGAAACAGGATTCAGATGAGTTACACTCATCTGTACCTGTTGGATTGTGCAACTGGTTTAATCCTGTTTCCAGGCCATTGGATATTGAGGCCGATAAACAGGAAAGACACGCAGTACTGTTTTCTGCACTGTTTGGCAGTACTGATTGTCTGCATTGTGAGTGCCACTTGGCAGGGCGAGAGTGCTTTAGAGTTGGGTGGAAAACACGGAGTTGGGTGAAACTGGGAGACGGTGAAACCGAAATATCGGACGCAGAGCTGAGCAGGAGATTATCGAACAGGCCCCGGGAATGTAAAGCGGTTTCATGATTCACTGACTCAGTGTTCTGAATTAGGGGGGGGGGGGGGGGGCGGTGAAAAGTGTAATCACAGGAAGATGTGAATTGCCTAAGGAATAAGTCTCTGTTCAAATTTGAAAATTCATTTCAAATTTCTGGCTATGAATTGTTCATATTGAGGTAATGGGGGAACATTAAAAACGTTTTAAACAGTTAACATAATTAAAATCGAATTCAATAAACGACAGATTGAGGGTCGTGTGTTTTTCCTGGATGATGTAAGAGCTGGTGGAGCTCATTGTGGTTCCTAGTGACCACATCTGTAGTAAATGTTATTCGCTCGTGGAACTCCGGCTCAGATTTGATGAGTCAGACTCTGAGATTCAGGCGTTGCGACAGATCAGGGAGGGCGAGAAGTAACTAGACACCGTGTTCCAGAAGACTGTCAGACCACTTAGGCTCACTACCGTGAATGCAGCCAGTGGTCAGGGACAGCAGCATGTGGCTGCGACTGAGGCAGATCGAGCGGATCACATCTTCAGGGACGGAGGAGCCTCTGCTCGTGACCTTGTCCAAAAGGTACATGGTACTGGCTCCATTGTTGCTGGGGACAAGGATTGTCGGGAGGATGAGTTAGCTGACCACTGTGCCGTGGTACTGGAGGCCATTCAAGCGGGGAAGCAAAATGACAAATGGTAGCAGTAGGGGATTCAATGATCAGGGAGACAAAGAGCATCTTTTGTAAGCAGGACCAAGATTGCCGCATGGTATGTTGCCTGCCCAGTGCCAGGGTGAGGGACATCTCTAACTGGCTTGAAATGATATTTGAGTGGGAGGGGGAGAATCCAGTTGTAGTGGCCTATTATTATTATTATCAGGAACTAGGAACAAAATTAACGAACATGTCCTCAAGAGTTATACTATCTGGATTACTACCCTCGGCATCTGAAAAATGGCATAGGAATGAGAAAATTAGGGAAGTAAACACGCGGCTAAAGGAGTGGTGGAGGAAAGGGGGGTTCCATTTCTTGCGGCACTGGCATCAGTATGTGGACAGGAGGCATAGGTTCCATTGAGGACTGGGAACATTGTTCTGGCGGAACGGAGAAAATAGGGTGGTCACAGCCTTTAAACTGGCAAATAACGGAGACGGAAAAGGTAAAACTACAAGATGTGTAATGGTTAATCGAAACCAGAACAGCAGGTCAGTATGTGAGGGGAAGGTAGAGATGAATAGAATAAACAGTCAGGGATTGCCAATCTGCTGCGAAGGCGTAAGGACACGGGAAAAAATGTAAGGTGATATAGGGAGCGAAAGTTGTGGATGAGGCACATTGTTACCAGAGATTAATGAAGGAGGTCAGAATGTGTGAAAAGCATAGTGCGCAAGAAAACCCTTCAAGTGAAAGACAAATCAGACGGACAGATTTGGAAATCTTGTACCTGAATACACGCAGTATTCAGAATAAGGTCAATGAGCTGACAGCACAAATAGATACAAATGGGTGTGATTTGGTGGGGATGACTGAACAATTGTAGCAGGAGGACCGGGACTGGGAGATAAATGTCCAAGAGAACTCAGTATTCTGAAAGGATAGACAGAATGGAACAGGAGGTGGAGTTGCTGTATTGGATAAAGAGAATATAAAGACTGTATTTAGAATTGATATTGGCACAAAGGGCCAAGATGCTGATTATGAGGCTGTATAAGGCTCTGGTCAGGCCCCATTTGGAGTATTGTGACCAGTTCTGGGCCCCGTATCAAAGGAAGGATGTGCTGGCCTAGAAAAGGGTCCAAAGGAAGTTCATAAGAATGATCTCAGGAATGAAGAAATTGTCATATGAGGAACGGTTGAGGACTCTGGGTCTGTACTCATAGGAGTTTAGAAGGATGAGGGGAATCTTATTGAAACTTACAGGCCACTGTCTGGATACAGCGGACGTGGTGAGGATGTTTCCACTTGGAGGAAAAACTAGAACCAGAGTACACCATCTCAGACTACATTTGAAACTGAGATGAGGAGGGATTTCCTCAGCCCGATGCTGGTGAATCTGTGGAATTCTTTACCGCAGAAGGCTGTGGAGTCCAGATCATTGAGTTCCTTTAAGGCAGAATTAAATAGGTTCTTGATTAGTAAGGGGATAAGGGGTTATGAGGAGATGGCAGGAGAATGGGAATGAGAAACTATCAGGCATGATTTAATGGCGGAGCAGACTCGATGGTCCGAAAGGCCTTATTCTGCTCCTTTGTCTTACGGCCTTATGGGCAACACACTGGCCACTTGCTTTGCTAACTGATCTGCACTTAGATTGCTTGCTGGAGAGGGCCAATGGCGAGTCATTGCCTTAATTACAGCACTTTGATGCCCTTGGGCGTTCTCGATTACATATTTTGTTAATGTGGTTAACGGGAGAGGCTGTTCATCGGTTAACACAAATGCTCCAGCTTCCGATATCGGCGAACAGTCAGTCAGTACTTGAGAAACATACATGCTGTCTGAAAGAATGTCATGTGGTGGGGGTGGGGGGGGGGGATAATATTCCGTGTAGGTGACGACAAATGTTACTGCTGTTCATTACAGTCTGAGCGCTGATGTCACTGGATAGGTTCGATGTTCTTACCTCCAGCACCTGCCCTTGATTGTTCTCCATATGATTGCAACATCCGGATTCCCTCACTCCATCATCAATCCAGGATCCGCCTATACAATGTGTGAGTGGTTTTTTGTGTCTGTCTACTGTTCTCTGGTTTCTAATGTGCTATTCGGTACTACCCCTCTTTTGTTTTGGCAGAATCGGTCCCTTGGGACTAGGTGCTGCCACAAAGTGGTATTCTAGCGCTTCCCCGGCATTACTGATGTCTACAAGGAAAGTGGGTACAATACTTCTGTTAACGGGAGTGGCCTAACCTTATCACGTTAACTCTCATCGGGCATTGTGATTCTGCCTAACAATTCCACCTTTTATTCGTCCATCTAATAATAACTGGGGGGGGGGGGGTCAGTTCTGCAAAAATAGTTAGTGGATTGAGGCCAAATATATAGGTAAAAAGTTGGATTGCCCCGGAAACTAACAGTACGTGGCATTCAAATGTGGAATATTCCTGTTGTATCGGACGTAAGGGTGAGGACGCAGACGCAGCCGGTCCCAGCCTCCCGGGCCTTTCCTGTACTAGACCGGCAGAGATAGTAGCGTCCATCGCCGCTACGTGAATGTCAAAATGCAATTCTGGATTCGATGTCTGTACGGCTGGCGCCTTTTTAGTTCAGGAATGACCTGTGTGAACAGCACTGTCCCAGTCCAAGGGGTGTTCTTTGTTTGGTAAATAAAACAACGGTGAAGATCTTTGATCCAAAACTGTCCAAGTGGTTTAGACAATATCATAACAGTCCTAAAATACAATCTTAAGTGTTTTAAATCGGGGCTAATAGGAATTGTCAGCTGGTCTATAGCTTTTTCCTTTCTACCTCTCGTTTCACACAGATCACCATAGCGGCTATAATTGTCATCCGTCTTTTCATCATCCCAGAATTTTGGGTTAACTATTTGTCCCAGGATGGCGGAGAGGCCTCGCGAATCATCGAGGATATCTCAGTGTTCCTCTCTCCTTACGTTTTGGAGGAGAAGGGCGTCTACATACTGAGCTAAAATTTCCGTTTCGGATTATGGGAATATTGTGAAATCCCTGCGGTCCACATATGCAGGTGAACTGTTGACCCAGGAAGGTGAAAGGAAATTTATATTGGCGTTCCCGTCTTAAGGAAATTCACCAAAATCTATTCCTGATATCTAAAACAGTAACATTTCGGGCTTGTGTAGTTCGTAATTTCCAAACCTCGGGATTGCTCACAACAGCGGGGAGGTCACAGGGGCTGTGTAAGTCAGTCTTCGGTCGTCGATAGTTAGGGGGTCAGGACACATCCGGCTTCTTTATTGAACAGATAGGTGAATTATTTGCTGAGACTACGAGAAGCTGGACACCCTGCCCCATTAATCCGGAAATTACTTTCGGCACATGTTCTCCTGATTGTTTGGGAAACCAACATGACTTCTGAGCTTTGGTCCAGCCCCTCTCCAGCGACCTCTCCTGACATTCCGCACTGTCAGAATTGAGTTGGGTAGAAACGGGCTCTCGATTCCAGAGCACATGTTACACCGAGAGATACCGTGACATTTTGCCCGGCTGAACGCGCAGTTGGCTCACGGTACACATTTGGTCCGTGGATTTACACACATAAATCGTGGATGATGCTTTTAACTCTCCATCCATTTGTCAAACAATGCAATTTGCTGTTTTGAAGGATAAATTAAACTTTCTCATTCGATCGAAATCTAAGTTGTGTTCGGTCCTGGAGATAGATCATTCAAGATAGCAGAATGGAAAATAAATATGTCTTCCTATGTAAACTCCAAAGGGTCAGTTTCTCCACCTTGTTGCAAATGGCCGTTGAAACCGCTCAACATGATTTTCCTTTCAATGCACCATTCAATTCGGGGTGAGCTGCTGGTGTTAAGTGTGGTCCACTATCCCATAAACATTTGCTGGATGCCTCCTACCCAACGCTCACTAGGAAACGCCCTATATTCTCAAATTTGACGCTGCGGATCCACTCTGCAGAGGCCTGACACCGTCATTGAGTACATAGCGGGCGCGTGGGGAGATTGAGTCAGGAACCTTTCCCCCTCAAAACTATGGCGACTCTTCTTTCGTGCATATTGGTGCCGTCCGAGCTGCTGCCGGCGCGTCCAAGGGCTGGTGAGTTTCCTCAGGACCTTGTGAATATTGGTTAGGTTCGCGAGAGTCTGGGAAAGAAGTGACGGACTCGATCACAATTATACCTCCGGCCGGTTGACGCTAATCCTGGTCTTTTCGGTGGTGCGGCATTTCTCCTGCTTGCGGGTCCACCATGGATCTTATCTGGACCGTGTATCTCGGGATAGGGAGGGGAATGCACCTTTATTAGTATCTCTCTGTGTCCTCCGTCATGTTTCCAGATTGCCCTGTGTCCCTGAATTGGAACAACAACATTTTGCCGTTTTGGAGGCGATCCCGGTGGCCTGAGCTTCCCTTTGCCGTGCTCCGGTTAAATGGTGAAGGGGCCAGGTCACAGTGTGTGTTGAGTCAGGAGGGTCAACAGATTCCCAAGCTTTCTGGCCATTTTGGGCTGCATGTGAGACGAACGCATTAGTCAATCCGGTATCATTTGTGGTGCGCATATCTTGTCGCAAAGACTAATTTCGTCCCGAATTGATGATCTCTCGAAACTCACCACAGTTGGCATTACAGAGATTGCTACAGTGATTATCAGTCTCTCCTTTCTTGTTATTCTTGTTCACTGTACACACCTCAATTCCTCGGCGTCACTGTGATATCCATGGCTGATTGTTAGATTTTCGTCAATGTCTGATGCAAATCCTGTCTCATTGAAAATAGTTAATTGCAACTGCTTTCTCACTGCGCAGGTTGTTATTATTCCCTGAAGGACATCAGTGAACCAGCTGGATTTTTACGACAAACGAAAAAGGTTTCATGACCACCAATCGGAATTTATTTCCAGATCTTTATTGCATTCAATCTCTCCGAATGCCCTGGTTGAATTCAAACCCAGACCCCAGAGCATTTTCCTGGATCCCTCAATTACTACTACCTGCTATTTTAGGGAGTGGAAATCGGATCAGTCTCCCTGGACCCAAATTGTTTCCCTTGAGGGATTCCATTTTCTGTAAAACGAGACTCCTTTCAAGGAGTTCTCCCATAATCTCTTTGGCAGCATCGCTTTGGCAACTGAGAGAGATCAGCGGCTGCAGGCGGTGCGAGGGGAGAGATTGAAATCTGAGATTCGCAGCCTGGCATGTTACAACAATGGCTGTGAATGTGAGAACAATGGATTGGAATAATACGAAAATGTTTCCGAATCTGCGATCAGTGTGTAGGAATGTTCCATCAATGGATGAAAATCTGGAAATAATCCTGGTTGGCCAGAATCTGAGAACAAAAGACTGGAATGTTCCGACAGTAAACAGGGGTTTATTCGGCGCGCTTTACGAACTTTCTACATTTTATAAATGGATGTCATTGGAAAAACGGATCTATTTCACACTCCAGATCATTCAGGCGGGTTACTATCCCTTCCTTGCTGTTTTCGGTGTGCCTGGTCAGTAACTATATCTCTATTAATTTTACAATTCATTGATACACACGGGACTTTGTTTGATTGATATTTGGATGTGAAAATGCATTTTGTGCAGTTCAATCTGAAACACCTTTACTCTCCATCAATGTAATTTCCCTGATCTGTCAAATGCCTGAGCCTTAAAATAATATGATGTGGAGATCCGGCGTTGGACTGGGGTGAGCACAGTACGAAGTCTGACAACACCAGGTTAAAGTCCAACAAGTTTGTTTCGATGTCACTAGCTTTCGGAGCGCTGCTCCTTCCTCAGGTGAACGATATAGATATACAATAATATAGTTCACAATCTCTGCAATTGCTTTCACATGGTGGAGAGTTGCTAACCCACGTCATTTCCAGTACTAAAACTGTATAATATCATCTCCGAAATATCACTTCCCCAATTCTGACTTAGAGACCCCTTCACATATTCTCAAATGTGTCTTTGTTAAAGTTGGACTCGAGAACTCCAATGCCATCAGCGCAACACTTCAGATGACCAAACTCTGCAGCGCGCTGAAAATCCCTGCCTCTGTTCAATCACCATTCTGATGCATGACGTGGAGATGCCGGCGTTGGACGGGAGTGGGCACAGTTAGAAATCTTGCAACACAAGGGTAAAGTCCAACAGTTCTGTTTCGAATCACTAGCTTTCGGAGTGCAGCTCCTTCCTTAGGTCCTTCCTCACCTGACGAAGGAGCTGCGCTGCGAGATAGTGATTCGAAACAACCTGTTGGACTTTAACCTGCTGTTTTTAGACTCTTTTCTGACGCAAGCATTGCGCACATATATTCCCTTTCGCGCTGCTCATTGACCTTTTCCACATTTCTGCAACATCTGTCCACTGAAGGCTGTTCTTTCCACTTTTTTGACGTAAATTGACTTATAAATGTATCTCTTCATTGTGGCAATCTCCGGCGCACTCTGTCAACAGGCGCCTGCGCTGAGATTGTTGCGTGGCTGACGAGAGTGCTTTCGAGCTGGGTAAAATACAGCAAGTTCAAGTGGTGAGTTCTAACGGGTTCTAAGGGGGTACCTAGCAATTAAACTGATCTTCAATTGAAAGCTAAATTAGCCCTCACATCGGGTAATTGAATGCTACTCGTTTGGCGAGTTGTATTCCTGAAACAGGATTCAGCTGAGTTACACTCAACTGTATCTGTTGGATTGTGCAAATGATTTAATTCTGTTTCCAGAGCATTGGATATTGAGGCCGATAAACAATGAAGCCAGTCAGTATTGTTTGTCTGCACTGTTTGGCAGTACTGTTTTTCTGCACTGTGAGAGCTACTTGGCAGGGCGAGAGTGCTTGACAGTTGGGTGGAAAACACGGAGTTGGGTGAAATTGGCTGAAGGTGAAACGGAAATATCGGACGCAGAGCTGAGCAGGAGATTATCGAACAGACCTTGGGAATGTAAAGCGGTTTCATGATTCACTGACACACTGTTCCGACTTGAGGGGAGGGGGGCGGCGAGGGATGAAGTGTGTCATTACAGGAAGGAGTGATTTTCTTAGCGAATAAGGAATCTGTTCAAATTTGAAAATCCATTTGAAATTTCTTGTTATATATTGAGGTAATGGGGAAATATTAAAAATGCGTGGTGTGTTCTTCCGGCATGATGAAAGAGCTGATGTGCCCCATTGTGGTATCTAGTGACGTCATTTGTAGTAAGTGTTGGTCGCTCGAGGAACTCCGGCTCACAGTTGATGAGTTGGATTCTGAGTTTCAGGCGTTGCGACAGATCAGTAAGGGGGAGAGGTACCCAGACACTGTGTTCCAGGAGGTAGTCCCACCACTTCGGCTCACTACCTTGAATTCAGCCAGTGGTCAGGGACAGACATTGATGTAAGGGTGCCTCAGCTCTTGACCTTGTCCAACAGGTAGGAGGTACTTGATCCATTGTTGATGAGGAGGATGAGTTAGCTGACCACTGTGCCGTGGTACAGGAGGACATTCAAGCGTGGAAGCAAAAAGACAATTGGTAGCAGTAGGGGATTCAATGATTAGGGAGACAAAGAGCATCCTTTATAAGCAGGACCAAGTGTGTCACATGATATGTTGGCTGCCCGGTGCCAGTGTGCGGGACATCAAGCGCAGCACGGTAGCATGGTTGTGAGCACAATTTCTTCACAACTCCAGGGTCCCAGGTTCGAGTCCCGGCTTGGCTCACTGTCTGTATGGAGTCTGCACGGATGAAAATGAAAATGATAATCGCTTATTGTCGAAAGCAGGCTTCAAATGAAGTTACTTTGAAAATCCCCCAGTCGCCATATTCCGGCGCCCGTTTGGGGAGGCTGGTTCGGGAATTGAACTGTGCTGCTGGCCTGCCTTGGTCTGCTTTAAAAGCCAGCTCTTTCGCCCTGTGCTAAACCAGTCCCTTGGACCTGTTTGAGGATCTGTTTGTGAATTACCAGGAACTAGAACCAAAATTAACGAACAGGTCCTCGAGGGTTATAATCTCTGGATTTCTACCCCAGGCATCTGCAAATTGGCATAGGAATGAGAAAATTAGGGAAGTAAACACGCGGCGAAACGAGTGGTGCAGGAAAGGGGGGCTACTTTTCATGCGGCACTGGCATCAGTATGTTGGCAAGATGGATCTGTTCCGTTGGGATGGCGTCCACCTGAGTTGGACTGGGAACATTGTTCCAGCGGAAAGGAGAAAATAGGGTGGTCACAAGGACTTTAAACTAGCAAATAGCGGGGAGGGGAAGGATAAAAAATATAAGGTGACTGGGAGAGCGAAAGTTGTGGATGCGGCACACTTTTACCAGAGGTTAATGAAGGAGGTCAGAATGTGTGAAAAGAATAGTGCGCAAGAAAATCTTCAAAGTGAAAGACAAATCAGTCGGACATATTTGGAAACCCTGTGCCTGAATCCACGCAGTTTTTGGAACAAGGTCAATGAGCTGACAGCACAAATAGATACAAATGGGTGTGATTTGGTGGGGATCACTGAAACATGGTTGCAGGAGGACCGGGACTGGGAGTTAAATGTCCAAGGGTACTCAGCATTCCGCAAGGACAGACAGAATGGAACAGGAGGTGGAGTTCCTGTGTTGGATAAAGATGACATCAAGGCTGTATTAAGTACTGATATAGGTACAAAGGAGAAAGATGCTGATTTGGTGTGGGTGGAAACAAAACAAAATCAAAGGGCACACTCTTTGTAAAGGCAATGAATCGACAGCACAACTGGACACAAATGGGTATGATTTGGAACGGATCACCGAGAAATTATTAGAACAAAGAACAAAGCACAATACGGCACAGGAACAGGCCATTCGGCCCTCTAAGAATGTACCTGTCATGATATCGACATTTACCAAAACCCTCAGTACGTCCTTGTGCCCTATCCCTCTATACCCATCCTATCCATGTTTTTGCAAGTTGCCTTTTGAACGCCGTTAATGTATTTGCTTTCACAACCTCCTCTGACAACGCGTTCCAGACACTCACCACCATCTGCGTAAATAACCTGCTTCGCACATACCTACACTTTGCCCCACGAACCTCAAACCTATGGCCCATGGTGCCTGGCCCGTCCACCATAGGAAAGAGTGCTTGCCCATCCACTCTATCCATGCCCCTTCTAATATTGTAGACCTCTATCAGGTCACCCCTCAACCCCTGTCTCTCGAATGAAAACAGTCGTACCAGCACTGCTGCACAGCTAAGACCCTGCAGACCAGGAAATATCTTGGTAAACCTCCTCTGCAAACTGTTCAAAGCCTCCACACACTTCTGTAATGTGGCATCCAGAATTGTGCGCAATATTCCAAGGGCGGCCTTACCAAGGATCTATCCATGAACTGCTAGTTGTTATGCGAAATCCACGTCCAATGAAGGCAAGCATTCCGTATGCTATCTTCACTACATTGTCCACTTGTGTTGCCACTTTCAAAGATCTGTGGACCAGTATACCCAGATCTCTCTTTATCCCAAAGAGTTTTGCTATTTACTGCATATTTCCACTCTATGTTAGATCTACCAAAATGCATTCATTCGCATTTATCCTGATTAAAATCAATTTACCATTTCCCTATCGAAGTCTCCAATCTATAAATGTTCTGCTGTATCCTCGGACAATCCTCAACAGTATCTGCCACTGCACTAAACTTGGTGTCATTCACAAACTTACTAATCAGACCAGCTACAGGTTCCCGTGGAACATCGCGGGTCACTGCCTTCCATTCAGAAAAAAAACCTTTCACTGCTACCATCTGCCATTCGTGACCGAGACAGTTCTGTATCCATCTTACCACCTCACCTTAGATCCCGTGTTACTTCACCTTTTGTACCAGCGTGCCATGAGGCACTTGGTCATGTTTTTTTAAAAATTCATTTCAAGTACAAAACATTTTTTTTCCAATTAAGCGGCAATTTAGCATGGCTAATCCATCTATCCTGCACATCTTTTGGTTTTGGGGGGAAAACCCACGCAAACACAGGAAGGATGTGCGAACTCCACACAAAGAGCGTCCGAGAGCCGGGATCGAACCTGGGACCTGGGCATCGTGAGGCAGTAATGCTAATCACTGTGCCACCGTGCTGTCCTTTGGCAAAGGTTTTACTGAAATCCATGCAAATAACATCCACCGCCCTCCCCTTATGAATCATCTTTGTCACCTCCTAAAAAAACCTTGAGCAAGTTAGTGAGGCACGACCTCCCCTTCACAAAACCATGCTGTCTATCGCAAATTAGCCCATTTCTTTCCATATGGGGATCAATCCTGTCCTTGAAAATACTGTCCAATTATTTACCTACTACCAACGCGAGGCTCACTGCCTATAATTTCCTGGATTATCGCTGCTGCCTTTCTTAAACAGCGGTACCAGATCAGCTCTTCTCCAGTCCTGTCGTATCTCACCTGTGGCCAATGAGGACACAAAGATGTCAGGTAAGTCCCTACCAATTTCCTCCCTTGTTTCCGGCAGTATTCTGGGGTAAACCCCATCCAGCCAAGGAGACGGATCTACTTTAATATAATATATAAGACCCAATACTTCCTCCTTTTTGATTTGAACATGACCCAGACTATCCACACACCTCACCCAAGAATCATCTTCCACAAAGTCCGTTTCTTGGTGAACACTGATGAAAAGTACTCACTTAGTACCCTTCCCGTCCTCTGGTTCAACATAGAGATAGACCCACTCGCCTTAACTGGTCTAATCCTTTCGCTGGTGACCCTCTTGTTTTTTACGTATGAATAAGATGCTTTGGGATTCACCATAATCTTCCTTGCCAAGAAGATTTCATAGTCCTTCCCAGCCCTCCTAATTTCCCTCTTAATCACCTTCCTACTTTCTTTACACTCCTCTATAAAGCATCGAGGTTTTCATCATAAAGAATTCCCATCAGCCAATAGCGTCTGTGTCGTTTCCAAAGCAACCACCTAAGAATGTGACTGGATTCGGTGACATATTTCATACAATCATAGAATTTACTGTGCAGAAGGAGGCCATTCGGCCCAACGAGCCTGCATCGACCTTGGAAAGAGCACGCTGCCCAGACCCACGCCTTCACACTATCCCCGTAACGCAGTAACTCCACCAAACCATTTTGGACATTATGGGCAATTTAGAATGGCCAATACACCTAACCTGCACATCTTTGAACTGTGGGAGAAAAGCACAGCACCCGGAGAAAATAAACAATGCTGACACGGGAGAACGTCAAGACTCCGCACAGACAGTGACCCAAGCCTGGAATCGAACCTGGGCCTGGAGCTGTGAAAGAACAGTAACAACCATTGCATACCGTGCCGACCTAATATTTGAAACGGATCAATAATCATTCTGTCAAACTAACGTTTTTCTCTCCA
Source organism: Scyliorhinus torazame (assembly GCF_047496885.1). Taxonomy (NCBI): domain Eukaryota; kingdom Metazoa; phylum Chordata; class Chondrichthyes; order Carcharhiniformes; family Scyliorhinidae; genus Scyliorhinus; species Scyliorhinus torazame. The sequence continues at coordinate 48,833,712 of NC_092729.1, forward strand.
TCCAGATGCAGAATCTCACTGTTTATTTTGCTTCCCTCCAGCTAATGTAGCTACGATTCTAACCCTGACTATTCGGAAGTGTGGGCTCTCCAGATGTGTCACTCGCTACCTGCTGGCCATGGCAGCAGCAGATCTACTGGTCATTATTTTCGATCTAATATTCAGACACATCCCGATTGTTTACTGGGAGCGGTTTTATTTCCTGTGGTCTATCCGTGTGTGTAATATCCATGCTGTCTTTCTTTATGCAGCTACGGACTGTTCTGTCTGGTTTACTGTGTCTTTCACCTTTGATCGATTTGTGGCCATTTGTTGTCAGAAACTGAAGAATAAATATTGCACTGAGAAAGTGGCTGCTGTGGTTCTCGGAACCGTGGCTGTGCTGAGCTGTTTTAAAAACATTTTTTGGTACTTCATGTTCTCAGACTGGTACTCGATTAGTAACAGACGCAGTTTTTGCTTTCAAACATTCTCCACTCAAGTATCTCCTGTTTGGATAGCCTTCGAGTTTCTGCATCACATTGCGACTCCGTGTGTCCCATTCGTCCTGATTCTGTTGCTTAATGTTGCAACCATCAGACACATAGTGGTGAGCAATAAAGCCCGCAGCCGACTTCGAGCAATCAATGCTGCGAAGAGGTCCAGAGACCCAGAGATGGCGAGTCGAACAAAATCAATCATATTGCTGTTCGTTATCTCGTTGAATTTCATCCTGTTATGGACAGTTTGCATGGTGTATTCTATATGGAAACGGACATATTATTTGATAGATGATTCTGTGTTGATGAGTGATGTTGTTCTGGAAATTGGCTTCATGTTGCAGCTCCTGAGCTGCTGCACAAACACTTGTATCTATGCCGTGACCCAAACTATTTTCAGGGAGCAGTTGTTGAATGTACTGAAGTATCCATTTGTTTCGATTTTTCGATGCATTCAGAGATATACAGAAATGAATAATTGACAATTTGCAGAAATTAATTGCTTGTTTCAATTTTCCCATCGGTGTCGCGAGAGAGCGGACCGGAAGTACTCTGCTGGGAAAAAGCGGGGGAGGGGCCACTGTCACTGTCGCAACATTAGCAGGTGTTGCTCTCTTTGGTTGGCTCTGAATATGGTGGTCAATATGGTCGCCTTCCTTAATCCTAATTATGTTTGCTCTAGAGGCGTCAGGTATCTTTGGATACCGCCACAAGGTTCAAACCTGAATACTGATCAAAAAGTCGGTACACCAGTTAGTTAGTTCAAAGTCAATACTATTTATTTACACACACAGTAATATCTACTCATGCACGGAATACTACAGACTAAACTATGACTACTGCGAAAGCCTATCTTTATGCTTCGGGCGCCCACTCAGTCAGAGGAACAAGGGCCGTTGTTCGGTTCTGAGGCTGCTGGAGTCGAAATGCTGAAGGGAAGCACCTAAGGTCGCCCGCCTGGTAGCGAGTGTTGACCTTGCACTGCTTCTGGTGCAGCTGGTGGACGGGTTTCTCTGCTGTGAGAGCCAAGTCCAAGAGAGCAATGCTCTCTTGGGGCCTTCCACTTATACCTGAAGGGGCTTAGCGCACTTTTGGGTGTGCCTTGAACATGGCCCCCAATCAATTGGGCCATATCTTGATCACTCGTATCGATCTTGACCAATAAAGGGGTGGGTGCCCTGACGGCTGGGCGTGTCCTAGGTGGCCGTTGGCATGCTTTGTTTTCTGCTTTCGGTTTGGGGAACGGGCGCCGCGAGGTCTGGCGCCAGATCGGTTACTTAAGTATCTTCCTTTGTTCCCGGAGATCGGCCATCCATATGCTATTGTGCCTACAGTTTCAGTCTTGTCTGGGAGCTGCGGCTCCAATATGCAGACAGGCTCTGTGCCTATTTGCTTTCTTACTATTGTCCATTTTTACCTGCAATCTTTGCAAATGTCCATTTGTATTCTTGAAGTGGCCAACCCAGATGGCCACACGCTCTCCTTGTGATCCTCAATGCGAAGCGTGAAGGATCAAATAACCGCGTCGTCTTCGTTCTCTTCCCAAGTTGGGCACCCATAAGCATTTTATAGGCTCTACAGTAGGTCACTGATTACAAATTCTCTGTTTACAGCTGTGCACGGATAACATAAACGCTGTTTACCGTAGGGCTCTCATCAGTGTATGGTTCACATTAGCACTGCTGTAAACAAAGTCCATGTAAACACTGCCCTGCAGTAAACTGTGTTAATGTAAACCGAAGACCACGGCAAACAGCGTTTATGTAAACAGCGCCGTACAGTAAAAAGCGCAGACGTAAACCGTCCTCTGCTGTAAAAAGATTCCATGTAAACAGTGTCCTGCAGTAAAAAGTTTTTGAAAACAGTAACCTGCTGTAATAAGAGTCTATGTAAACAGTGCACGACAGTAAGCAGTGTTTATGTAAACCGCATTCTGTTGTAAACAGAGTCTTTGGAAACAATGTCCTACATTTAGACACACCGTACACTGCTGTCAACAGATTCTATGTGAACAATGCCCTGCAGTAAACAGAATGAAAGTAAACCATGCACTAATGTAAACAGAGTCTGTCCAAACAGAGTCCTACAGGAAGCAGTGCTTACGTAAACTGTACACATCTGTTGAAAGAATCTGTGTAAACAATGCCGTACAGTAAACCGTGTTTATGTAAAATGTACACTGATTTAAACAGAGACTATGTAAACAGTGCACTACAGTGAACAAAATTTAAACTGTGCCCTACAGTAAACAGTGTCGATGTAAACAGTGCCCTACAGTAAACAGGGTGAAAGTAAACCATACACTACTGTAAACAGAGTCTATGTAAACAGTGCCCTACAGTAATCAGTGTTTCTGTATATCGTACACTGCTGTAAACAGTGACTATGTAAACAGTGCCCTACGCTAAACAGTCTATGTAAACAGTGCGCAACTGTAAACAATATTTATGTAAACCGTACACTACTGCAGACTGAGTCTATGTACACAGTGCTCTGTAGTAAACAATGTTAAAGTAAATCATACACTACTGTAAATAGAGTCTTTGTAAATATAGCACTACAGCAAACAGTGTAAACGGTATACTGCTGGAAACAGATTCTATATAAACCGTGCTGTACAGTAAACAGATTTTATTTAAAATATATATTGCTGTAAATAGGGTCTATTTAAACGGTGCCCTAAAGTAAACAGTGGTTATGTCAACCGTTCAATACGTTAAACCTGGTCTATGTAAACAGTGCCCTCGAGTAAATAGAGAGAAAGTTAACCATGCACTGCTGTAAAAAGAGTCCACGTAAACAGTTCCCTCCAGTAAACAGTGTTTATATAAGCCATGCCCTGCTCTCAATAGAGTCTATGTAACAGTGCCCAATAGTAAATAGTTTTCATGTAAACCGTCCACTACTGTAAACTATCTAGGTAAACAGTGCCCTACAGTAAACAGTGTTTGTATAAACCGTACAATACGGTAAACATGGTTTATTTAAACAGTGCCCTACAATAAACAGAGTGAAAGTTAACCATGCGCTGCTGTAATCAGAGTCCATGAAAACAGTTACCTCCAGTATAAAGTGTTTATATAAGCCGTAGCTTGCTGTATGAAATGAAAACGAGTCAATGTAACAGTCCCCTTCAGTAAATAGTTTTTATGTAAACCGTACACTGCTGTAAACGGAGTCTATTAAACAGTGCCCTATTAAACAGTGTTTATGTAAAATGTACACTGCTGTAAACAGAGTGAATGTAAACAGTGCCCTACAATAAACAGGGTTTATGTGAACCGTACACTGCTGTAAATAAATTCTATGTGAGCAGTGCCGTAAATTAAACAGTTTTTATTAAATCGTATACTGCTGTAAACGAAGTCCATGTAAACACTGCCCGACAGTATAGTGTTAATGTAAACCGGACGTAACTGCAAACAGCGTCTATGTCAACAACGCCGACAGTTAACAGTGTCAACGTAAACCGTACTCTGCTGTATTAAGATTCTATGTAAACAGTGCGAGACAGTAAGCAGTGTTTATGTAAACCCTATACTGTTATAAACAGAGACTATGTAAACAATGCCCTCCAGAAAACATTGTTTAGATACACCGTACACTGCTGTAAACGGAGTCAAAGTAAACAGTGCCCTCCAGTATACAATGTTTATGTAAATCGTACGCTGCTATAAACAGAGTTTATGTAAACAGTATACTACAGTTAACAGTGTTTATGTAAATCGTTACTGCTATAAACAGGTTCTACGCAAACAGTGCGCTACAGTAAACAGTATTTAATCAGTGCCCTACAGTTAACAGCATCTATATAAAAAGTGCCAAACAGTAACAAGTATTTAAGCAATGCACTACAGTAAACAGTATATGCAAACAGTGCCAACAGTAAACAGTGCTAATGTGGACCGTACATTGCTGAGAGCCCTATGGTAAACAGCGTTTACGTTATCCGTATACTGTTGCAAACCGAGTATTTGTAATCAGTGATCTACTGGAAACAGTTGTTATGTAAAAAGTACACTGTTGTCCTGAGAAGTGCTCCAAAAGCTAGTCATTTGAAACAAAGCTGTTGAACTTCTTACTCTGCTCACCCCAGTCCAAAGCCGGCATCTCCACATTATGTAAGCGGTGCCCTAGAGTAAACAGTGCGTATGTAAAATGTACACTGCTGTAAGGAAAGTCGGTGAAAACAGTGCCTTACAGTAAACAGAGAAATTAAACCGTACACCACTGGAAACAGTCTATGCAAAAGTGCCCTCCAGTAAACAGTATTTAAACAGCACCATACAGTAAACAGAGTGAAAGTAATCCTTACACTAATGTAAACAGACCCTTTTTAAACAGTGCCATCTGTTAAAAAAGTGTTAATGTAAACCGTACAGTGCTGTAACAAGAGTCTATGTAATCAGTGCCCTCCAATAGCCAGTGTTTCTGCAAATTGTACTCTTTGTAAACAATGTCTGTGTAATCTGTGCCCTACACTAAACAGTGTTTATATAAACCATACACTGATGTAAACAGAGTCTACGTAAACAGGGCCCTGAAGTAAACATAGTGAAAACAAACCGGACACTAATGTAAACAGAGTCAGTGTAAACAGAACCTTACAGGAAGCAGTGTTTACATAAACTGTGCACAACTGTAAACAGAGTCTGTGCAAACATGCCCTACAGTAAACCGTGCATATGCAAAATGTACACTGCTATAAACAAAGACTATGTACACAGTGCACTACAGTAAACACAATTTAAACAGTGCCGTACAGTAACACAGTCTATGGAAACAGTGCCCTACAGCAAACAGGGTGAAAGTAAACCATATACTTCTGTAAACAGAGTCTATGTAAACAGTGTCCTACAGTAAACTGTGTTTCTGTAAATCGTACACAGCTGTAAACAGAGTATATGTAAATTGAGTACTACTGTAAACAGTGTTTATGTAAAATGTAAACTACTGTAAACAGAGTGAATGTAAACAGCGCCCTACAATAACCAGTACTTCTGTGAACCGTACACCACAGTAAACAACTCTACGAGAACAGTGCCCTCAACTAAACAGAGTTTATTAAGTCGTATACTGCTGTAAACAAAGTCCATGTAAACACTGCCCTGCAGTGAAATGCCTTAATGTAAACCGGAGACCACGGCAAACAGCGATTATGTAAATAGCGCCTTACAGTAAACAGTGCAGACGTAAACCGTTCTCTGCTGTAAAAAGATTCCATGTAAACAGTGTCCTGCAGTAAAAAGTTTTTGAAAACAGTAACCTGCTGTAATAAGAGTCTATGTAAACAGTGCACAACAATAAGCAGTGTTTATGTAAACCGCATTCTGTTGTAAATAGAGTCTATGTAAACAATTCCCGACATTTAGATACGCCGTACACTGCTGTCACCAGAGGCTATGTGAACAATGCCCTGCAGTAAACAGAACGAAAGTAAACCGTGCACTAATGTAAACAGACTGTGTGTAAACAGAGCCCTACAGGGAGCAGTGTTTACATAAACTGTACACAACTGCTAAAAGAGTCTGTGCAAACAGTAAACCGTGCTTCTGTAAAATGTACACTGCTGTAAACAGTGACTATGTAAACAGTGCTCTCCGCTAAACAGTCTATGTAAACAGTGCGCAACTGTAAAACATATTTATGTAAACCGCACACTACTGCAAACTGAGTCTATGGACACAGTGCTCTGTAGTAAACAAGGTTAATGTAAATCATACACTACTGTAAACAGTCTTTGTAAATATAGCACTACAGCAAACAGTGTTTATGTGAACAGAATACTGCTGGTAAGAGATTCTATCTAAACGGTGCTGTACAGCAAACAGTGTTTATGTAAACAGTATACTGCTGGAAACAGATTCTATATCAACGCTGCCCTACAGTAAACAGTGTTTATGTAAACAGTATACTGCTCGAAACAGATTCTATATAAACGGTGCTCTGCAGTAAACATTGTTTATGTAAACAGTATACTGCTGGAAACAGATTCTACATAAACGATGCTGTACAGTAAACAGTGTTCATGTAAACAGTATACTGCTGGAAACAGATTCTATATAAACGGTGCCCTCCCGTAAAGAGTGTTTATGTGAACAGTATACTGCTGGAAACATATTCGATATCAACGGTGCTCTACAGTAAACAGTGTTTAAGTAAACGGTATACTGCTGGAAACAGATACTATATAAATGGCGCCCTACAGTAAACAGTGTTTATGTGAACAGGATACTGCAGGAAACAGATTCTATATAAACGGTGCTGTACAGTAAACAGTGTTTATGTAAACAGTATACTGCTGGAATCAGATTCTATATAAACGGTGCCCTACCGTAAACAGTGTTTATGTAAACAGTATACTGCTGGAAACAGATTCTATATAAACGGTGGTCTACAGTAAACAGTGTTTATGTAAACAGTATACAGCCGGAAACAGATTCTATATAAACGGTGCTCTGCAGTAAACATTGTTTATGTAAACAGTATACAGCCGGAAACAGATTCTATTAAACGATGCTGTACAGTAAACAGTGTTCATGTAAACAGTATACTGCTGGAAACAGATTATATATAAACGGTGCCCTACAGTAAACAGTGTTTATGTAAACAGTATACTGCTGGAATCAGATTCTATATAATCGGTGCCCTACCGTAAACAGTGTTTATGTAAATAGTACACTGCTGGAAACAAATTCTATATGAACGGTGCCCTACAGCAAACAGTATTTATGTAAATGGTATACTGCAGGAAACAGATTCTATGTAAACGGTGCTCTACAGTAAACAGTGTTTAAGTAAACGGTATACTGCTGGAAAAAGATACTATATAAACGGTGCCCTACAGTAAACAGTGTTTAAGTAAACGGTATACTGCTGGAAACAGATACTATATAAACGGTGCTCTACAGTAAACAGTGTTTATGTGAACAGGATACTGCTGGAAACAGATTCTATATAAACGGTGCTCTACAGTGAACAGTGTTTATGTAAACAGTATACTGCTGGAAACATATTCGATATCAACGGTGCCCTACAGTAAACAGTGTTTATGTGAACAGTATACTTCTGGAAACAGATTATATATAAACGGTGCCCTACAGTAAACAGTGTTTATGTCAACAGTATACTGCTGGAAACAGATTATATATAAACGGTGCCCTACAGTAAACAGTGTTTATGTAAACAGTATACTGCTGGAATCAGATTCTATATAATCGGTGCCCTACCGTAAACAGTGTTTATGTAAACAGTATACTGCTGGAAACAGATTCTATATAAACGGTGCCCTCCCGTAAAGAGTGTTTATGTGAACAGTATACTGCTGGAAACATATTCGATATCAACGGTGCCCTACAGTAAACAGTGTTTATGTAAATAGTACACTGCTGGAAACAGATTCTATATGAACGGTGCCCTACAATAAACAGTATTTATGTAAATGGTATACTGCAGGAAACAGATTCTATGTAAACGGTGCTCTACAGTAAACAGTGTTTAAGTAAACGGTATACTGCTGGAAACAGATACTATATAAACGGTGCCCTACAGTAAACAGTGTTTAAGTAAACGGTATACTGCTGGAAACAGATACTATATAAACGGTGCTCTACAGTAAACAGTGTTTATGTGAACAGGATACTGCTGGAAACAGGTTCTATATAAACGGTGCTCTACAGTGAACAGTGTTTATGTAAACAGTATACTGCTTGAATCAGATTCTATATAAACGGTGCCCTACCGTAAATAGTGTTTATGTAAACAGTATACTTCTGGAAACAGATTCTATATAAACGGTGCCCTACAGTAAACAGTGTTTATGTAAACAGTATACTTCTGGAAACAGATTCTATATAAACGGTGCCCTACAGTAAACAGTGTTTATGTCAACAGTATACTGCTGGAAACAGATTATATATAAACGGTGCCCTACAGTAAACAGTGTTTATGTAAACAGTATACTGCTGGAAACAGATTCTATATAAACGGTGCCCTACAGTAAACAGTGTTTATGTAAACAGTACACTGCTGCAAACAGATTCTATATAAACGGTACCCTCCTGTAAAGAGTGCTTATGTGAACAGTATACTGCTGGAAACATATTCGATATCAACGGTGCCCTACAGTAAACAGTGTTTATGTAAATAGTACACTGCTGGAAACAGATTATATATGAACGGTGCCCTACAATAAACAGTATTTATGTAAATGGTATACTGCAGGAAACAGATTCTATGTAAACGGTGCTCTACAGTAAACAGTGTTTAAGTAAACGGTATACTGCTGGAAACAGATACTATATAAACGGTGCCCTACAGTAAACAGTGTTTAAGTAAACGGTATACTGCTGGAAACAGATACTATATAAACGGTGCTCTACAGTAAACAGTGTTTATGTGAACAGGATACTGCTGGAAACAGGTTCTATATAAACGGTGCTCTACAGTGAACAGTGTTTATGTAAACAGTATACTGCTTGAATCAGATTCTATATAAACGGTGCCCTACCGTAAATAGTGTTTATGTAAACAGTATACTTCTGGAAACAGATTCTATATAAACGGTGCCCTACAGTAAACAGTGTTTATGTAAACAGTATACAGCCGGAAACAGATTCTATATAAACGGTGCGCTACAGTAAACAGTGTTTATGTAAACAGTATACTGTTGTAAACAGATTCTATATAAACGGGGCGCTACAGTAAACAGTGTTTATGTAAACAGTATACTGCTGGAAACAGATTCTATATAAACGGTGCCCTACAGTAAACAGTGTTTATGTAAACAGTACACTGCTGCAAACAGATTCTATATAAACGGTACCCTCCTGTAAAGAGTGCTTATGTGAACAGTATACTGCTGGAAACATATTCGATATCAACGGTGCCCTACAGTAAACAGTGTTTATGTAAATAGTACACTGCTGGAAACAGATTATATATGAACGGTGCCCTACAGTAAACAGTGTTTATGTAAACAGTATACTGCTGGAAACAGATTCTATATAAACGGTGCCCTACAGTAAACAGTGTTTATGTAAATAGTACACTGCTGGAAACAGATTATATATGAACGGTGCCCTACAGTAAACAGTGTTTATGTAAACAGTATACTGCTGGAAACAGATTCGATATAAACGGTGCTCTACAGTAAACAGTATTTATGTAAACAGTATAATGCTGCAAACAACTTCTATATAAACGGTGCCCTACAGCAAACAGTGTTTATGTAAACAGTTTACTGCTGGATCAGATCCTATATAAACGGTGCTCTACAGTAAACAGTGTTTATGTAAACGGTATACTGCTGGAAACAGATTCTATATCAACGGTGCCCTACAGTAAACAGTGTTTATGTAAACAGTATACTCCTGGAAACAGATTCCATGTAATCGGTGCCCTACAGTAAACAGTTTTTATGTAAATGGTATACTGCTGGAAGCATATTATATATAAACGGTGCACTACAGTAAACAGTGTATATGTAAACAGTATACTGCTGGAAACAGATTCTATATAAACGCTGCCCTACAGTAAACAGTGTTTATGTGAGCAGTATAGTGCTGGAAGCAGATTCTTTCTAAACGGTGCCCTACAGTAAACAGTGTTTCTGTAAACAGTATACTGCTGGAAACAGATTCTTTCTAAACGGTGCCCTACAGTAAACAGTGTTTATGTAAACAGTATACTGCTGGAAACAGATTCTTTCTAAACGGTGCCCTACAGTAAACAGTGTTTATGTAAACAGTATACTGCTGGAAACAGATTCTTTCTAAACGGTGCCCTACAGTAAACAGTGTTTATGTAAACAGTATACTGCTGGAAACAGATTCTTTCTAAACGGTGCCCTACAGTAAACAGTGTTTATGTAAACAGTATACTGCTGGAAACAGATTCTTTCTAAACGGTGCCCTACAGTAAACAGTGTATATGTAAACAGTATACTGCTGGAAACAGATTCTATATAAACGATGCCCTACAGTATACAGTGTATATGTAAACAGTATACTGCTGGAAGCAGATTATTTCTAAACGGTGACCTCCTTCTGCACTGTGCATCTATGCTTCTATGATTCAATGATTTAGGATCTCAACCATCTCTTGTGGTTTCGTACATAGATGATCTTGTGGATTCTTTAGATACCCTACCTTCTCCATAGTTGCCTTTTTAATTATTTGTAGACGCTCTTAGGATTCTCATTTGTCTTATCTGTCAAAACAATCTTTTGTCCACTTTTTGCCCTCCTGATTCTCGTTAAACTGTTCGTCGATGTTATCTATACTCATCAAGTGTTATGGCCCAATGTTTCGAAATCTCCAAAGTTTATCATGGATTTCTCCTGACCTACAACTGTTTATCAATTTTGGTAACGCTGAGCACAAAGGCATTTCCTGTGTCATTCAACAGAGGCCGTAAGCACTTTTACTCAAAATAAGCTTTCATGTGCAAATTTAGTTAACATTTTTATAAACACACGGAGTAAGCATTTTCATCAACTACAATCATAACAACCCGAGGCAGCTACAGTAATCTATGTACAGCGCCTAAGAAATTCCCCCCTTTAACTGTTCCAATTTAACAACAAGATCACATAAACCAGTACGCCCTTTTCAAAGGTATGGCCCAGAATCCAGAGCTGAAGATTCGGTATGGATTATCTGGATTCATTTCCAAAACTTTTAATCCGAAAAGCAATTATTTATTTTAAAGTTTTCAAGCATTCTGGAAACAGCTTTTACAATGAAGATAGCGAGAGAGGCCAATATACTTCTCTTTCTGAGTATAGCAGCCAAAATGTGAAAACGAAAGCAAAAGCTCACAGACACAAACAAGCCCTAAACCAAAGCGATCGTAAAACCAACTCCCACAGCCACAGTCCAGCGTCACCCACACAATGACATCACGGAAGTCATGTGATGAGACAAAAATATTTCTTAAAGGGGCACTCCATGCCACATGCACTTCACTTTATCCCAGTTGTCTGTGCATGTCTTGTGCATACTTCTTCCTTTTCAACGGGGCCTTAATATCCTGAGTCGCCCAGGGTTCTATACTTCGATCAGCCTTGCCCTGCATTCTAAATGGAATGGGCTTACCTTGAACACTGCTCAACACAGGAAAGCTCCCTGTACACTGTCCCCATCAAACAGTGACAGATACAGTGCAGGTTTAGATACAGAGTAAAGCTCCCTCTACACTGTCCCCAGCAAACATTCCCGGGACAGATACCGTGTGGGGTGAGATAACGAGTAAAGCTCCATCTACAGGGTCTCCATTTACGTTAATGATGGAGAGGGATAAGTATACCCCGCAGGGCAAGAGTTGTAGCTGGGGGAAGGGCAATTATGATTCCATTAGACATGACTTGGGGTGGGGGGGGGGGTGTAGGTTGGAGACGTAGGCTGCAAGTGTTGGGCACACTGGATATGTGGAGTTTGTTCAAGGAACAGCTACTGCGTGTTCTTGAGAAGTACGTACCGGTCAGGCAGGGAGGAAGGCGTCTAGCGAGGTAACCGTGGTTTACCAAAGAAGTGGAATCTCTTGTTAAGAGGAAGAGGGAGGCCTATGTGAAGATGAGGTGTGAAGTTTCAGTTGGGGCGCTTGAAAGTTACAAGGTAGCGAAGACGGATCTAAAGAGAGAGCTAAGACGAGCAAGGAGGGGACATGAGAAGTATTTGGCAGGTAGGATCAAGGAAAACCCAAAAGCTTTCTATAGGTATGTCAGGAATAAAAGAATGACTAGGGTAAGAGTAGGGCCAGTCAAGGACAGGGATGGGAAGTTGTGTGTGGAGTCTGAAGAGATAGGCGAGATACTAAATGAATATTTTTTGTCAGTATTCACTCAGGAATAAGAGAATGTTGTGGAGGAGAATGCTGAGACCCAGTCTATTAGAACAGATGGCACTGAGGTACGTAGGGAAGAGGTGTTGTCAATTCTAGACAGGCTGAAAATAGATAAGTCCCCGGGGCCAGATGGGATTTATCCTAGGATTCTCTGGGAAGCCAGGGAAGAGATTGCTGAGCCTTTGGCTTTGATTTTTATGTCATCGTTGGCTACAGGAATAGTACCAGAGGACTGGAGGATAGCAAATGTAGTCCCTTTGTTCAAGAAGGGGAGCAGAGACAACCCGGCAGCTATAGACCGGTGAGACTCACGCCTGTTGTGGGTAAAGTCTTGGAGGGGATGATAAGAGACAAGATTTATAATCATCTAGATGGGAATAATATGATCAGGGACAGTCAGCATGGCTTTGTGAAGGGTAGGCCATGCCTCACAAACCTTATCGAGTTCTTTGAGAAGGTGACTGAACAGGTAGACGAGGGTAGAGCAGTTGATGTGGTGTATATGGATTTCAGTAAAGCGTTTGATAAGGTTCCCTACGGTAGGCTATTGCAGAAAATACGGAGGCTGGTGATTGAGAGTGATTTCGAGATGTGGATTAGAAATTGGCTAGCTGAAAGAAGACAGAGGGTGGTGGTTGATGGGAAATGTTCAGAATGGAGTTCAGTTACAAGTGGCGTACCACAAGGATCTCTTCTGGGGCCGTTGCTGTTTGTCATTTTTATCAACGACCTAGAGGAGGGCGCAGAAGGGTGGGTGAGTAAATTTGCAGACGACACTAAAGCCGGTGGTGTTGCGACAGTGCGGAAGGATGTTGCAGGTTACAGAGGATATAGATAAGCTGCAGAGCTGGGCTGAGAGGTGGCAAATGGAGTTTAATGTAGAGAAGTGTGAGGTGATTCACTTTGGAAGGAATAACAGGAATGCGGAATATTTGGCTAATGGTAAAAGTCTTGGAAGTGTGGATGAGCAGAGGGATCTCGGTGCCAATGTACATCGATCCCTGAAAGTTGCCACCCAGGTTGATAGGGTTGTGAAGAAGGCCTATGGAGTTTGGGCCTTTATTGGTAGAGGGATTGAGTTCCGGAGTCATGAAGTCATGTTGCAGCTGTACAAAACTCTGGTACGGCCGCATTTGGAGTATTGCGTACAGTTCTGAACACCTCATTATAGGAAGGACGTGGAAGCTTTGGAACGGGTGCAGAGGAGATTTACCAGGATGTTGCCTGGTATGGAGGGAAAATCTTATGAGGAAAGGCTGATGGACTTGAGGTTGTTTTCGTTGGAGAGAAGAAGGTTAAGAGGAGACTTAATAGAGGCATACAAAATGATCAGGGGGTTAGATAGGGTGGACAGTGAGAGCCTTCTCCCGCGGATGGAAATGGCTATCACGAGGGGACATAGCCTTAAACTGAGGGGTAATAGATATAGGACAGAGGTCAGAGGTAGGTTCTTTACGCAAAGAGTGGTGAGGCCGTGGAATGCCCTACCTGCAACAGTAGTGAACTCGCCAACATTGAGGGCATTTAAAAGTTTATTGGTAAGCATATGGATGATAATGGCATAGTGTAGGTTAGATGGCTTTTGTTTTTTGACTTCCCATGTCGGTGCAACATCGTGGGCCGAAGGGCCTGTACTGCGCTGTATCGTTCTATGTTCTATGTTCTATGCACAGGCTTCCCTAAAATGTTCCCTGGGCAGTTACATAGGGAGAGGAATAGGCTATTCAGCCCATCGACCCTGCTCTGCCATACTATACGGTCATGGCTGAACAATTACTTCGATGCCGTTATCACCCCACTATCCTCATAGCCCTTTATGTCTTCAGGATTCTGAAAGTTGGCAATTCCTGCATTAAAAATACTCAGTTGCTGCGCTTCAATAGCTCTCTAGACCGCAGAATACCAAATATTCACAACCCTCTGAGCAGACACATTTCTCCTCATCTCCGTCCTAATTGGTTTCTCCCATATCTTGCAATTGTTTCTCCTGGTTCTGGACTTCGCAACGACGGGAAACATCTAACCAGCGCCTACCTTGTCTGTCCCACTGAGTATGTTGTAGGTTTCAATGAGATCACCCCTCATTCTCTGAAACTGTGGAGAATACAGGCCCAGGTATCCCAATCTCTCTCCATAGGATAGTCCCGCCAGCCCCCGAATACGTCTGGTGAACCTTTGTGTCGCTCCCTCTGGAGCAATAATTTCCATCCGAAGGAAAATGGACCAAAACTGCTCACAGTGCTCCAGGAGTGGCCTCACCAAGTTCAAATACAATTGAAGCAGGATCTTACACCTCCTGAACTTAAAACGTATTGCGATAAAGGTCAACATACTATTAGTCTTCTTAATATTTTGCTGCATATGCATTGCAGCACGCTCTGAACTGTCCATGCGCACTGTTCCCAAAAGGTGGTAGAATCAAATGAAATCTACATTACAGAATGAGGCTATTTTGCCCATTGAGTCTGCACTGACCCCCGGAAGGCGAAAACTATCGAGGCCCACTCACCCGCCTATCCCCAGAAACCCTTAATCTGCACATATATGTAACACTAAGGGACATTTTTTTCGCAGGGCCAATCCACCTAACCTGCACATCGTTCGACTGTGGGGAGAAACCCGAGCACCCGGAAGAGTCGCACGCAGACACGGGGATAAGGTTCTACCTCCACACAGACAGTGACCCAACGTCGGTCTAAGGTGCGGTATGAGACGTTCCTGTACAATTGAGGCAGGACCTCACAACTCCTGCACTCAAATCATCCTTGTGATTCAGGGTCAATATATTTTATGCTTTTGAATATATTGCTGCATCCGCATTATGGACAAGGACCCCAGGGCTTCAAGTGCCTTTGTATATCTGCAATTACCCTACACATTTTTGGACTGTAGGAATAAGAGCCAGGTAGATACAGGAGAATGTGCAAACACCACACTGGCAGTGACCCGGGGCCGGGAACGACCGCGGGTTCTCGGACCCGAGAAACAGCATCGTTAACCATTGCGCCACGGTGCTGCCACCACTTTCTAAGCATTTCAGAGATTCTTCACAACTGTTCCTCCTACCAAATAGAGACACACATCGAGAGAGTCTCCCAATAGAGTTCCAGCACAGTGTTAGTTACAGACAAAAGCTCCCTTCACACTGTCCCCATCAAACACTCCCAGCGCAGGTACAGCACAGGGTTAGATACAGAGTAAAGCTCCCTCTACACTGTCCCTATTAAACACTCCCAGGACAGGTACAGCACGGGGTTAGATACAGAGTAAAGCTCCCTCTACACCGTCCCTAATAAACACTCCCAGGACAGGTACAGCATGTGGGTAGATACAGAGTTATGCTCCCTCTACACTGTCCCCATCAAACACTCCCAGGACAGGTACAGCACGGGATTAGATACAGAGTAACGCTCCCTCTACACTGTCCCCATCAAACACTCCAGGACAGGTACAGCACGGGGTTAGATACAGAGTTATGCTCCCTCTACACTGTCCCTATTAAACACTCCCAGGACAGGTACAGCATGTGGGTAGATACAGAGTTATGCTCCCTCTACACTGTCCCCATCAAAGACTCCCAGGACAGGTACAGCACGGCAGTTAGATACAGAGTAAAGCTCCCTCTACACTGTCACCATCAAACACTCGCAGGATAGGTACAACACGGGGTGAAATACAGAATCAATATTCCTCTAGAGTGTCCCCATAAAACACTCCATTAACAGACGAACTTGGCGTACACATCAACACCTCACTGGACGCGGCAACGAGGTGGATAAGGTTGTCAAGAAGACCTCCGGCGTATATCACCACTGTGGCGCAGTGGGTTAGCACTGCTGCCTCACGGCGCCGAGGTCCCAGGTTCGGTCCGGGCACTGGGTCACTGTCCGTGTGGAGTTTGCACATTCTCCCTGTGTCTGACGCCACAACACAAAATATGTGCAGGGTATGTGGATTGGTCAAGCTGCATTGCCCCTTCTTTGGAAAAAATGAATTGAGTACTCTAAGTTTATGAATTTAAAAAAAGAATACCTCGGACATCCTTGCGTTCGTTGGGTGGAGCATTGAGTTTAGAAATTCGCAGGTTATGCTGCAGCTGGATAGAACCTTAGTTCGGTCACACTTGGAATATTGTATGCAATACTGGTCACCACACTAGATGGATGTGGACACTTTTGAGAGGGTACAGAAGCGGCCTTCCAATTCTTGATAGGTTTGGGTTTGGGCTGAGGCGTGTAGTGTGAGCCCTGTTGTTGTATGTGTCCCTCATGCCAAGCTTGCCACTGAATAGGATGAACTCAAGGTATTTGGAGTTGCATATGGGTGCGAGGCAGGGGTACCAGGTATTGCCGCTGTTAGTTATGTTGGCAACTGAGCCCTTGGAAATGGCACCAGGTCTCAGCTGGGTGGGGGGGGGGGGGGGGTTGGAGGAAGTGAGGGGAATAGGGAGCATCGGGCGTCGCTGTACGCCGATGATCTGCTGTGTTAGTGTCGGGTCGATTGGAAAGCATGGGCAGAATGATGGGCTTATTGGAGCGGTTTGGGGCCTTTTGGGGTAATAGATTGAATGTCGGAAAAAGTGAGGCATTTCCGCTCAACGCAAGCATGCCCGAGGTCTTCATTCTTTTATTTGTAAATTTAGAGGCAAACGTGGGTGCACTGCCGTTTAAGGTGGAAGGGCGCGGTTTCGGTACCTGGGGATCCAGGTAACGCATGCGTGTGCCACAATGCATAGGTGGAATCGCTTTCTTCCAAAAGCTTTGTCTCAATCCACAAACTAATCCCACTTCTCGACTCCCTCTCCATAGCCCTGTATCAATCCCCAAACTAATCGCACTGCCCCGCTCTCTCCCCATAGCCGTGTACCAATCCACAAACTAATCCCACTGCCCCGCTATCTCCTCATAGCCCTGTGTCACACTCCAAACTAATTCCACTGTCCCGCTCTCTCCCCATAGACCTCTACCAATCCTCAAACTAATCCCACTGCCCCACTCCCTGCCCATAGACTTGTATAAATCCCCAAACTAAGCCCACTGCCCCGTTCTCCCCCAAAGCCCTGTATCAATCTCCTAACTAACCACACTGCGCGCTCTCTCCCCATAGCCCTGTGTCAATGCACAAACTAACCCCACTGCCCCAGCATTATCCCATTGCTCTAGATCATTCCACAAACAGATCCCACTGCCCCAGCCGTCCCCCACTGTCCTGGATCATTCCACAAACAGATCCCACTGTCCCAGCCTCTCCCGATTGTCCTGGATTATTCCACAATTAGATTGGACCACAAAGGTAGTGTTCTCAGGATGACTACAGGTGCCACGTGCTAGTCAGAGTAGAAATCAATGGATACATAGGATGAATACGTGGCTGAAGGGATGGTGTCGGGGGGGAGGGTTTCAAATAACTGGCGAATTGGGACCGGTTCTGGTGGAGGTGAGACCTGTACAGACCGGGCGGATTAAACCTGGGGAGGTCTGGAACTGATGGCCGCGGAGGGAGGGGGTGGGGGCTATTTGCTAGAGCGGTTGGGAACGGTTTAAACTAATATACCAGGGGGACGGCAACCTATGCAAGGAGACAGAGAACGAGGGAGCAAGGACAAAAGCAAAAGGTAGAAAAATGAATCCGTAAAGTGATAGGTGGAGAAACCAAGGGCAAAATTCAAAGAGGGCAGTAGAGAAAATATTGGGACAAGAAAAACATTGTGAAAAAAACAAACTTGAAGGCTCTGAGACTTCATGCATGGAACATTTGCAATAAAGAGGATGAACTAATCGTGCAGATCGATATAAATGCGCATGATATTATTTGGATTACGGAGACTTGACTGAAGGGTGACAAGGATGGGAACTGAATGTCGCAGAGTTCCCAGAATTTAGGAAGAACAGACATAAAAGGAAAGGTGGTGGAGTGGCACTGCTGGATAAAGAGGAAATTAACACAATAGTGAGAAAGGATATAGCTCTGACAATATGGAATCTGTATGAGTTGAGAAATACCAAGCGAAAACAAACATTAGTGGGTGTCAGATATAGGCCCCAAAACTGCACTGATGAGGTTGGGAATGGCATTAAACAAGAAATTAGAGATGCATGTAATAAAGGAATATCGGTGATCATGGGTGATTTTAATTTTCACATAATTGGGCACATGAAATTTACCACAATGCCGTAGAGGAGAAATTCCTAGAGTGTATACGGAATGGTTTTCTTAACCAATATGTGGAGGAACCAACTAGAGAGCAGGCCACCTTAGACTGGGTACTGTGTAATGAGAAGCGAATCATTGCAAATCTCGCTGTACTAGACCCCTTGGGGATGAGCAAGCATAACATGATAGACTTTTTTATCAAGATGGAGAGTGAAGTAGTTGATTCGGAGACTAGTCTGCTGACTCTTAATAAAGAGAACTTTGAGGATATGAGGCGTGAGTTGGCCTTGATGGATTGAGGAGAGTTACGTAAATGGATGACAGTGGATAGACAGTGGCAAACATTCAAGGAACGCATGAAGGAACTACAGCAACTGTTCATTACTGTCTGGCAAAAAAGCAAAGGGGGTTGAGGCACAATCCATGGCTCACAAAGGAAATTAGAAATAGTATCCAATACAAGGAAGAAGCATACAGATTGGCCAAGAAAAATAATATGTCTGAGGATTGGGAGAAGAGTAGAATTCGGCAAAAAAAAGACGAAAGGGGTTGATTAGGCAGAGGAAAGTATGATACGAAAGGAAGTGTGTAGGGAACATAACGAGTGACCCTAAGGGTTTCTACAGATATGTGAAGAGAAAGAGAAAGAGAAAGAGATACAGACAGAAACAGGGGAATGCATAATGAAATGAAATGAATTGAAAATCGCTTATTGTCACGAGTCGGCTTCAATGACGTGACTGTGAAAAGCCCCTGGTCGCCACATTTAGTCGCCTGTTCGGGGAGGCTGGTACGGGAATAAGGGCATAATAAGGGCCAAAGAAATGGCTGAGCAATTGAATACATAATGAGGTTCTGTATTCACAAATGAGGACACAAATCAGATCCCAGAAATGTTGGAGAATGAAAGGTTTAGTGAGAGGGAAGAACTGAGGAAGATAAAGATTAGTGGAGAACTGGTGCTGGGAAAACTGATGGGATTGAAGGCCGATAAATCCCCAGGGCTTGAGAATCTGCATGCCAAGTGCTAAAAGAGGTGGTTCTGGAAACAGTGGATGCATTGGTGGTCATCTTCCGGGTTTCTATAGACTTTGGAAATGTCCCTGCAGATTGGAGGGTACCTCACGTCTCTCCGATATTCAAAACTGGAGGTAGAGAGAAAGTGGGGCTTAAGACCCGTAAGCCTAACATCAGTAGTGAGGAAAATGCTTGGATCCATTGTCAAGGACTTAAGAGAGGAACATTTAGAGAGCAGTGGAAGGATTAGTGAGAGTCAGCATAGATTTATGAAGGGAAAATCATGCTTGATAAATCTGTTAGAATTCATTGAAGAGGTAACCAGTACAGTCGACAAGGGGGAGCCAGACGTGTGGTATATTTGGACTTTCAGATGGCGTTTGACAAAGAACCGCATTAGAGATTATTGTGCAAAATTAAATCGCATGGGATTGGAGGAAATGCATTGAGGTGGATAGAAAATTGGTTGGCAGAGAGGAAACAAAGAGTAGGGATTAATGAGTTATTTTCAAATTGACAGACAGTAACCAGTGGGGTACCATAGGGATCGGTGCTGGGACCCCAGCTAGCCACAATATATAGTAATGATTTGGAAGAGGGAACAAAATGTAACATCTCAAAATTTGCAGATGATACCAAATTAGGTGGAAAGGTGAATTGTGACGAGGATGCAGGGATCCTACAGCGAGGTCTGGACAGATTGGGCAAGTGGGCAAATCAATGGCAGATACCGTATAATTTGGATAAGTCTGAGGTTATTCATTTTGGAAGCAAAAACAGAAAGGCACATTACTACCTGAATGGTTGGGAGAGGGGAGTGTGCAGTGGGACATGGAACATGGGTATTCCTGTGCATCATTCGCTAAAGGCAAGCATGCATGTGCAGGTGGCGGTAAAGAAGACTAATGGTATGTTGGCCTTAATTGCAAGAGGTTTCGAGTATAGAGTCAGGGATATGTTGCTGCAATTGTAGTGGATCTTGGTGAGGCCACTCTTGGTGTATTGTGTGCAGCTTCCGTCTCCTTCTCTGGGGAAGGATGTTCTTTCTTTCGAGTGATTGCAGCGAAGGTTTACCAGATTGATTCCAGGAATCGCGGGACTGTCGTATTCGAACAGATTCAGAGGCTGGGATTGTCTCGCCGGAGTTCAGAAGAATGAGGGGAGATCTCATAGAAACCTGTACAATTCTGAAAGGACTAGATAGGGTAGATGCAGCGATGATGTTGTCAATGATGGGTGTTTCTAGAACCAGAGGTCACTGTCTGAGGATTCAGGGTAAACCATTGCAGACAGAGAAAGGAGACATTACTTCACACAAAGAGTGGTGATCCTGTGGAATTCATCACCACAGGAAGTAGTTAATGCTCAAACCTTGAATATATTCAAGAGGCGGCTGGAGAATGGGATCAAAGGCTATGGGGAGAAAGCAGGATTATGCTGTTGAGTTGGATGATCAACCATGATCGTGATGAACGGCGGAACAAGCCGAATGATCAAAGGTTTTCGTGCTGCTCCTGTCTTCTATGTATTCTGTATGTATCTATACACCCCGTCTGTACCTGCACCCTGTTAGCCCAAACAACTTTCACTCACTTCTATATCACGACTACACGTGCATAACCCCGCCTATATCTGCATCTTGCTTTTCCAAATTACTTTCACTCACTCCTATACCACCTCTATACGTACACACCTCGTCTGTACCTGCTCCCATCTCCTCCAAACAACTTGCACTCACACCCATACCACGTCTATACGTACACGCCCCCCCCCATGTACCTGCACCCTGCCTCTCCTAACAACTTTCCATCGCTCTTATAACACGTCTATACGGATACACTTCGTCTGTACCTGCACCCTGCTTCCCCAACCAACTTTCACTCACTCTGCACCACCTCTCTACGCACAGCACCAACTCCTTAAATCGTTCTGTAGCGTTTACTCCCAACTGCATAAATCCACTGTCATCGAGACACTCCCCAGCGCAATCTATCCAGTCATTCCTAACATGGTCCTGTACAGAAACCCTCACCGTCTTTGCCTTCTGTTGTCTGACCCCTTCCCTCCTGCAGATCTCACACTGCACCTCATCATCGTCAGTTATCCTCCATACCTACCCACACCCTCTGTCTCATAACCTCAAGTAGTCTATTAACCCCTCCAAATAATCAGCTATCCTGTCCACAAAACACTTGTCCAAAGCTTTCCACTCCACCGCTCCTAATATCACTCCCCTATCCAGACCCATACTTGTACATTCTCCACAGAACAATGCCTTAATCCGTTCCCTTACTGCTTACCAAAGCTTTAAAATTAGGATATGCTCAATTATATCCAAGCCGATTCATTGCCTTCATTATCCACTTTTCCACCTCTGATACCAACTCAAGAACCACCTCCACTGTCATTCCTCCACTCATCATGCAACATCCATCTAATTTTCTTCCCTTCACAGTACCATTTTACAAGGTCATCAAGGAACCCGCAGCTTTGCCTACTCCTAATCACGTATATCTATAGCAATTACTATTCTACATTGATCACCGTCGTTCCACTTCAACATATTGTTGCCCTCCCCCTGAAGCTATTACAAATGGGGGTCTACAGCGTTAACCAAGTGGGAGTTGAACACCCTCCCCTATTTCCATCTCCATCACGTTTTCATCCTGCAGCAAAAGCAACTGATGATTCTCTTCTCTGCGGCAATGTTTCAATTCCATCTCTACTATCAACCGGCCGTCTTCTGGCATCTCGAACCATATTCTAAATCAGCCCACATAGATTGCAGCATGCCAGTTTGAACTGCTCCTCTGAATTTCCACCTTCGCTGTTTACTTCTGTTATTAGAATAATATCTTGACTTCAAAAGTAACGAACATTGTTGCAGATCGATTTTAAAAATAAGTCGAAGTGTAAGCATGTTCTCACGACAATCAATAACATACATTTTTCATTTCAAGTTCTCTAACATTTATTAAATTATTACAGGAACTGAATAATGAGTATTGTTATGTAAACTCATAAATAAGTAAAGAGGATTACGGAACAATGCGCCATATCATGGGATTAATTAAAAGGTTGGTTCGGTGGAAATAAGCATCAATATCCAATTGGACCAATTTGATTTTTACATTTCGATCAGTGTTGTGAAGTAATCTGACAAATGATAGATAACAATATTTTAGTGTGCTACGCCTATTGGATGTATTTTCTTCAGTCATTGGATCGCAGATGTTGGTCAATTTAATGCTGGTTAATGTTTAAAAAAAGTAGATTGTTTTAAAAAATCAGTTAAAATTATTTGATCTTCTGCTGATTGGATTTAGTAATATTGGCTGATAATTGTAACCAACTTGAAATGGGACAAGGAGAATGGGAGTTCCGTCTTCAGTAATGTTTTCCCCCACATTTCACGAATTCCTCTGTCAGTGTAAAGGGATATTTGATCGCACTGAGCAGCAAGTTTCTGAACTTTCTCTGGGTTATTGTGTAAATAGCTGTGTTGGTGCAGGAGCTCAGAAGCTGCAGCATTACCCCAGTCTGTTGAAAATTAGGAAAGGTAGTAAATAGGTATCTGGTCTTGCAGGCCAACGTAATTCTAACGTATATGAAATATGTAACTGTTGTCATCCAGAGAAGGATACAACTACTGGATATTGCAAAGAGGAGCACAATGGATCGACTCCGGTTAATCAGCTCAGGATCCTTTTCATCCCTGTCACTGTTGTGCTGCCGGAGGCTCATTCGGCCGCGACTGGCTACTAAAATGCGTCTGACGGTGACAATATTAAAGAACAAAATCAGAAAGAATGGAATAACTGGGGTTAGCAGCTGCTCAATCCAAGAATATGCTATCCAAATCGGCTCAATGAAAACATTTATGGACAGCAGGCATCCCCTCCGCACCCGACCGTAATAGGAGGAATACAGGAAGGGCCAGGGAATGTTCTTCAATCAGAGCAGCGAGCTCACAGTGGTGATAACAACATCAACAGTTTTCTCGGTGCCAATATATATTCGCCTTTATATTCCAGGGGCAGCAATACACGTCGACATGCCTTTCACAAGGCTTCCACATCTCCCCCTCCATTTTCCACCAATAGCTGGCAAATGGATCAGCAAAATGTTCCCGACCCGATTGTTTGGTCCAATATGTAGATGATATGCTACTACAGGCCAACACAAAGGGTGAGCACATTTCGCTTCTCGCCGAACTTTTCGGACTCCTACAACAGAATGGATGTCAAGTGAACCCCAAGAAGGCCCAGATTTTGCATGAAAAAGTGATTTACTTGAGTACAGTACTCACATATGGTAAACGCGTGATCGAGCAAAAGACGATTGACTCGATCGTCAAATTGCCGCTTCCCCATAACATAACAGCTCTCCGGTCATTTCTAGGACTGGTTGGCTACTGCCGAAACCACATTCACGGTTTTACCATAAAAGCAGCGCCCCTATCCGAACTTCTCAAGAAACAAGCGCCTTGGGAATGGCTTCCAGAGCACACGGATGCTGTGGATGCTTTAAAAAGAGCACTCAGCACAGCCTCCGCATTACAGGTCCCATATCCACTTCCCCGTACCCATTTGAAGTAACAAGCACCGTCCAAAGCCTTTCGGCCGTGCTCCTCCAAGAACGACATGATCGCTTAGGCCCCGTGGCATACGCCTCATGCGTGTTAGATCCTGTCAAACAAGGATTTTCTGCCTGCGAAAGGCACCTGCTCGCAGATTTGTGGGCAGTACAATACTTCGCCGACATGACAGGACTCAACCCCATCACCATTCTCACTGAACAGACCCCAACTCAGCTACTACTAGATGGTCGACTTAAGGATGGCACAGTCAGACAGATCCGTGCAACCCGTTGGACCCTTCTTTTACAGGGGCGGGACATAACAGTTAAAAGAACCAAGACCCACGCCTTCCTAGCCGATAATTTACAATATGCAGGTACCCCACACGAGTGTGAGATCATCTCCACTAAACATAATATAGGATCCTTGATACCTAAGTGAGCTACCAGGAAAGCAGGTACTACACCCCAGAGACCCCAGCCCACAGACACGTGCGCACCCATTATTGACGAATGTGATATAAAATAGTTACTTTAGAGATATTAGTTAATGTAATGTAGAAATAAGCCACTTTGATTCTGGCAGGTAGAGACAAAGGATTTTAGACCACATGGAAAGAGCAGGAAGAGGTGTGTCTATGAGAGTGATGCTGCATTGATAGGGGCCGGAGAAAAGGATTGGAAGTGAGCCAATCAGAATAGATCAAACAAGTCAGGAGGGACATAGGATGACCTATGGGTGTCGAGTATGTGAAACTTGATGCCATTTGAATGTATGAGTACTGATCTCTTTGTCTGGGACCTACACTTAGTTCCCGGGGCTGCAGACAGCAACATGTTATCTGTATCACTGTGGACTAGGTAGCTTGCAAGCTGAATAAAATAACTAATTTTTACTTGCAAATCCATCTCGACTTTTACTGAGGCCAGACTGACAGAGGAAAGAAATTTGGGATTCAACATTATAACCTATGTGGATGGCTCCTCCATAGTTTTAAATGGGAAAATAAATACTGCTTGCGGTATTTACGTAAGAGGACGCACAGGGACGCGGCCCAGAAGAGATTTTGTTGAAATTGCCTGGACACTTTGGCTCGCAGGCAGCAGAGCTGACAGCCAGAGCGCACATTGTAGATCAACTCGACTCGTTTCCGACCACAGCCGACATATATTCGGACAGTTTATATGTCTGCAACAGTTTAACCGAATTCCTACCCCTGTGGGAAAATAGAGGATTCGTTTCCACAAACAGAAAGCCCCTACCCTCAGCCCCATTATTCCTATATATACTAGAGACAGCTCAAGATAGGAAATACGGCATTATTAAAGTTCGTAGTCATCATCGTTCTTCCCCCCCCCCCCCACCCACCCCCGGTAACGTTAAGGCAGACGCCCTACCGAAGGCAGGTTCCAGACATGGTCACTTTTGGAACCCCCCGAAAGCGCCCCAGTGCACGCGGATCAGCTCACACAGACCAACATTCAAGATTTGGCAAAGGATCAAAAAGAAGATGAGAAGCTCAGGGAAGTTTAACAAGGCAATTTCACAGCCCCTTATGATAAGATTAAAAACGCGTTAACCATACATGACGGTGTGATTTTAAAAGACGGCATTTATGTATTCCCTAGCCAGGACAAGAACCAAATTATTTGCCAGTTCCAATGCAATCATGGGCACCAGGGCATTGAACCCACCCTAGCCCACCTCAGACCTTTCTGCTGGTGGCCTGATTTAAAAAACAATGTTACTCATTTCATTGAGAATTGCTTAATCTGTGCCCAGAACAATCCGGACAGATGTGCAAGAAAAGCTTAGCTAAGTCACACCCCTATTATATAGGACCCCTACCCCACCCCACCCCCTCAATTGCAGAAATTGTTTTAAGTATGTGCTGCTGGTCATCGACACCTTCACAAAATGGGTGGGCGCTTTTACATCCAGAACAAACACTGCCAAAACGACAGCTAAAATCCTAACACAGCACATCTTTACAAGATGGGGCCTCCCACGCAGTCTAGAGTCCGATCAAGGCTCCCATTTTACAGGACGAGTGATGAAAAACGTCCTC
Source organism: Scyliorhinus torazame (assembly GCF_047496885.1). Lineage (NCBI taxonomy): Eukaryota > Metazoa > Chordata > Chondrichthyes > Carcharhiniformes > Scyliorhinidae > Scyliorhinus > Scyliorhinus torazame. Next base: position 48,859,853 of record NC_092729.1, read on the forward strand.
ACAAATGTCGGAATAAAGCAAACGTTTCATATAGCATACCAGTCCCAAGCACGCGGCATTGAGAGGATGAACAGAACTCTGAAAGCGACCCTCAGGAAAATGGTGCAACAGCACAATAGCACCTGGGACTCAGTTCTCCCCTTTGCACTGATGTTCATAAGAAACACGGTATCCACGTCCACAGGAGACACCCCCCACACCCTCATGACCGGACGCCCCATGAAAGGGACAGAATATGTATTAGGACTGGATTTGGCCAGCCCCACAGTCACCGCCCTCACGCATGAAAAACCAGTCCAGCAGATTCATGATAATGTGAAGGCAGCCCAGCTCGCTGCAGCTGTTAGACTTGGGACAGGGAAGAAACAAAGCAGGGCTTGCTTTGATAAAACGGTACGCACCACCGAGTTTGCTGTAGGATAGCAAGTGATGTTATCCCTATACAACCCCAGTTCATTTTTCTTCCCCAAATTGTCCGGACCGTACTCCATCTCTGACAAAGTCAGCCCCTCTGCACACGTCCCAATGGCAAGTATGCGTGGTTTCACATAGACCAGCTTAAGGCTTGTGTCTCGCAGAACAACCATGCACACCACATCTCGCTTGCAGCAGCAGATGAGCACACCGCGCCCACGAATGACCCTCCCCAACCAGTCCAGCCCGTCCTCAGACACGACTTCGACTCCACCCCCAGAGGCATGACTCCACCTCTCCCTTCCTTTAACCAGCAGCGACAGCGATAGCGTTAGTGACAGCCCCAGCACACCACGCTACGATAATACCCCTGCACTAGACCCGACTCCCACGATACCTAACATGATTCCAGCGACCCCTTCGAGATAACATACGTTATAGCCTCTGACTCAGACCCCCCGTCCGGCGTTTATGGATTAAAACCTAGCAGCTCTAACCTTGATACCAAAATTTTGGCGCCGAGACAATTCGTTCAGGCTCATCCAGAACGATGAGATGGACCCCAATACGCCCCGCGCAGATTTAGCAAACCTACTCCAGTCAAGAATATTGCAGCCGGGAAAAGATGCTAACATAGAGTCTGACTCCCACCAAACGAATCCCTTTGCGGCTCTGTTCGCTCCTGAGCAATGAGATGTCCAGATGATGGTAAAAAGGAACCGATGGAGAGTTATGGTGTCCTTTCTGATGGAACCTGCACCATGTTTGTACTGAATGTTTGTTTGCTATTGTGAATGTTAAATGTTGTTTGCCCATTTAAAGTTTTTCATAGCCCCCACCACCACTCTTCTAACGCCCACTGGCAGTTAATGGAACAGGTTTGTCGACAGACAACCGTTCAGAGGAACTAGTTTGTCGGCAGACAACCAATCATAGCTACTCTCCTGATATGAAGGTAATCAAGAGAGGCAGCCCCCACGACGACCACATATTCGTTCCGTACTTGCCTGTCGCTTAGACAGTGGAGAAACAGCACTGGTCCCCGCCCTGCCTGAGGACCCCCCTCTGGTCAGCTGCGCTCGGGTAGAGCACAAACGGCACTGGTCACCGTCCTACCCGGGGTTTTCACCCATTCTTACCCGCCGTGGCCCATACGCACCCCAATTTGGCTCTCTAAGTTCAAAACTCTTTTTTTTTGTTTATGGCAACCCTTAGGTTACTTCGAAATGCTACTTACATACTCGAACACTGGGATGGTAGATTACACGGGCTGCGGGACGGCTCGCACTGTGTCTGTTTTTTCTCGGATATCTTTTCCAAAATACCTGTTTTTAAAAAAAATGAGGCAGTCACAGATGGTGACCAATTATAAGGTGTAATTGGCAATTAGGCAACGATGAGATGAGGCAGACAGACATACGAGATATTAAGCAAGATAATAACAGATATTATGCTTGTGTCCATAGAACTTTGGAACCTCAGGAAACTCAGAAGAAGAAAAGAAGGAGACAGAAAGAAGGAAAGATGAACACAAACATCATGCTCGACAGCTGGATCTTAGCGGGATCCCTGCAGGTGCGCGCAGACGCTACCCCCCCCCCCCTGATCGCAGGCCGTGAATGTTTCCCACCCCTACCATACACTAAACCCCGAAATAGTTACCGATACACCGACCTGGTGTGACTGGTTCATCACCTGGTATTCCCTATCCTACGTTGTGGAATCACTATTAGTACTTGCGATACTCTGCAGTGTCGTTCAGTCTCTAAGACTGCGGAAATGGCGGAGCAAAGCCTCCTGCAGTAGCACTCCGATATACGCCCTCAGATCCCCTATTTTAGGACTTCAACAAACCCTCCAACTCCTTTAAGTGAATTAAAGTGCCTCGATGTTTTTTGTATGTGTTTTGTTCGTTCCAATAAAAATAAATGTAAAACCCTGTGCTTGACGGCCAAGCCAGAGAGCCCTGTGTTGCTGCTATTTGTACAGTTAAAAATGTGGTAAATTATTTTGATGTTAGGAGTAAGGACAGTTCATTTAAGGATAGTTAGAGGTTACAGTTTTTTATTTTGTAATGCATGCCTGAATGTCATAGCGCCTCGTAGAATTTTATAACAATGTATGGACATAAATAATTTAGGTACAGGTTGCAATTCATAGGACAGAGCAGGGTAGAGCCTATGAAGTGCTTCCGGGTGCCCAACTTAGGAAGAGAACGAAGACGACGCGGTTATTTGCTCCTTCACGCTTCACGTTGACGATCACAAGGAGGGTGTGTAGCCATCTGGGATGGCCACTTTCAGAATACAAAATGGACATTTGCAAAGATTGCAGGGAAAAATGGACAATGGTAAGAAAGCAAGCAGGCACAGAGCCTGTCTGCATATTGGAAAAGTAGCTCCCAGACACAGTAGTATATGGATGACCCATCTCCGGGAACAAAGGAAGGTACATAAGTAACCGATCCGGCCCCAGACTTCGTGGCGCCAGTTCCCAAACCGAAAGCCGAAAACAAAGCATGCCAACGGCCACCTAGGACATGCCCAGCCATTAGGGCACCCACCCCTTTATTGGTCAAGATAAATACGAGTGATCAAGATACGGCCCAATTGATTGGGGCCAAGTTCAAGGCCCACCCAAAAGCGTGCAAAGCTCCTTCAGGTATAAGAAGAAGGCCCCAAGTGAGTATCGCTCTCTGCGACTTGACTCTCACAGCGGAGAAACCGGTGCACCAGCTTTACCAGAAGCAAGTAAGTCCAAGGTCAACGCTCGCTAGCAGACGGGCGACCTTAGCTGTTTCCCCTTCACCACTTCGACCCCAGCAGCCTCAGAACCGAACAACGGCCATTGTTCATCTGACTGAGTGGGCGCCCGAGGCTAATTATAGGGTTTAGCAGGAGTGATGGTTTAGTCTGTCGTATTTCGTGCATGAGTAGATATTACTGTGTGTGTAAATAAATAATATTGACTTTGAATTAACTAACTGGTGCACCGACTCTTTGATCAGTATTCGGGTTTGAAAGTTGTGGCGGTATCGAAAGATACCTGGATACTCTAGAGCAAACATAATTAGGATTAAGGAAGGCGACCATATTGACCGTCAGATTCAGAGCCAACCAAAGAGAGCAACACCTGCTAATGTTGCGACAGTGACAGTGGGTCCCCCGACTTTTTTCCCATGGGAGTACTTCCGGTCCGCTCTCTCCCAACGACAGCGATGGGAAAATTGAAACAAGCAATTAATTTCTCCAAATTGTCAATTATTCATTTCTGAACATCTCTGAATGCATCGAAAAATCGAAACAAATGGATATTTCAGTACATTCATCAACTGCACCCTGAAAATAGTTTGGGTCACGGCATAAATACAAGTGTTTGTGCAGCAGCTCAGAAGCTGCAACATGAAGCCAATTTCCAGAACAACATCACTCATCAATGCAGAATCATCTATCAAATAATATGTCCGTCTCCATATAGAATACACCATTAAAACTGTCTATAACAGGATGAAATTCAACGAGATAACGAACAGCAATATGATTGATTTTGTTCGACTCTCCATCTCTGGGTCTCTGGAACTCTTCGCAGCATTGTTTGCCCGCAGTCGGCTGCGGGCTTTACTGCTCACCACTATGTGTCTGATGGTTGCAACATTAAGCAACAGAATCAGGACGAATGGGACACACGGGGTCACAATGTGATGCAGAAACTCGAAGGCTATCCAAACAGGAGATACTTGAGTGGAGAATGTTATAACACAGAAGCTGGGTGTGTTTCTAATCGTGTACCGGTCTGACAACATGAAATACCAAAAAATGTTTTTGAAACAGCTCAGCACAGCCACGGTTCCGAGAACCACAGCAGCCACTTTCTCAGTGCAATATTTATTGCTCAGCTTCTGGCAACAAATGGCCACAAATCGATCAAAGGTGAAAGACACAGTAAACCAGACAGAACAGTCCGTAGCTGCATAAAGAAAGACAACATGGATATTACACACACGGATAGACCACAGGAAATAAAACCGCTCCCAGTAAACAATCGGGATGTGTCTGAATATTAGATCGATAATAATGACCAGTAGATCTGCTGCTGCCATGGCCAGCAGGTAGCGAGTGACACATCTGGAGAGTCCACAATTCCGAAGAGTCAGCGTCACAATCGTAGCTAAATTAGCTGGAGGGAAGCAAAATAAACAGTGAAATTCTGCATCTGGATGGAGAGAAAAACGTTAGTTTGACAGAACGATTATTGATCCGGTTCGAATATTATGTCGGCACGGTATACAGTGGTTGGTACTGTTCTTTTACAGTTCCAGGCCCAGGTTCGATTCCCGGCTTGGGGTCACTGTCTGTGCGGAGTCGTGACGTTCTCTCCGTGTCAGCATGGATTTTATTCTCCGGATGCTGCACTTTCCTCAAAGATGTGCAGGTTAGGTATATTGGCAATTCTAAATTGACCACAATGTCCAAAATGGTTTCGTGGGGTTACTGGGTTACGGGGATAGGCTGAAGGCGTGAGTCTGGGTAGCGTGCTCTTTCCAAGGCCGGTGCAGACTCTATGGGACGAATGGCCTCCTTTTGCACAGTGAATTCTATGATTGTATGAAATATGTCACCGAATCCAGTAACATTCCTAGGTGATTGCTTTGGAAAGGACACAGACGCTATTGGCTGATGGGAATTCATTGTGATGAAAACCTCGATGCTTTATAGAGGAGTGCAGAGAAAGTAGGAAGGTGATTAAGAGGGAAATTAGGAGGGCGAGGAATGATCATGAAATCACTTGGCAAGGAAGATTTACGTGAATCCCAAAGCATCTAATTCGTGCGGAAAAAAAGGCTGACCAGCAAAAGGATTGGACCGGTTAAGGTGAGTGGGGTATCTATATGTTGAACCAGAGGACGTGACGGGTTCTAAGTGAGTACTTTTCATCAGTGTTCACCAAGAAAAGGACTTTGTGGAAGACGATTCTTGGGTGAGGTGTGTGGATAGTCTGGGCCATGTTCAAATCAAAAAGGAGGAAGTATTGGGTCTTTTAAAATATATTAAAGTAGATCCGTCTCCTTGGCCGGATGTGTTTACCCCAGAATACTGAGGGAAGCAAGGGAGGAAATAGCTAGGGCATTAACTGCCATCTTTGTGTCCTCATTGGCCACTAGTGAGATACCACAGGACTGGAGAATAGCTGACGTGTTACCGCTGTTTGAGAAAGGCAGCAGCGATAATCCAGGAAATTATACGGCGTTGAGCCTCGCGTCGCCTGTAGGTAAATTATTGGACAGTATTTTCAGGGACAGGATTGATCCTCATTTGGAAAGAAATGGGCTAATTTGAGATAGACAGCATGGTTTTGTGAAGGCGAGGTCGCACCTCACCAAGTTGCTCAATGTTATTTGAGGAGGTGACAAAGATGATTCATGAGGGGAGGGCGGTGGATGTTATTTTCATGGATTTCAGTAAAACCATTGACAAAGAACAGCACGTGGCACAGTGATTAGCATTACTGCCTCACGATGCCGAGGTCCCAGGTTCGATCCCATCTCTCGGACGCTCTCTGTGTGGAGTTCGCACATCCTTCCTGTGTTTGCGTGGGTTTTGCCCCCAAAACCAAAAGATGTGCAGGATCGATGGATTGGCCATGCTAAATTGCCGCTTAATTGGTGGGACAACCTCCTGGAACACAAGGTACCTCTCCCCCTCACTGATCTGTCGCAACGCCTGAAACTCAGAATCCAACTCATCAACTGTGAGCCGGAGTTCCTCGAGCAACCAACACTTACTACACATGTGGTCACTAGATACCACAATGGGGCACATCAGCTCTTATATCATGCCGGAAGAACACCCCCCCCCCTCAAGCTCTCATTTTTAAAATGTAATTTAAATTTTTTTAACATTTAAAGCATTTTTAATATTTCCCCATTACCTCAATATGAAGACAATATATAACAAGAAATTTCAAATGGATTTTCAAATTTGAACAGATTCCTTATTCGCCAAGGAAATCACACCTTCCTGTGATGACACTCTTCATGCCCCCCGTCCCTCAAGTCGGAAGAATGTGTCAGTGAATCATGAAACCTCTTTACATTCCCAAGATCTGTTCGATAATCTCCTGCTCAGCTCTGCGTCCGATATTTCCGTTTCACCTTCAGCCAATTTCACCCAACTCCGTGTTTTCCACCCAACTGCCAAGCACTCTCGCCCTGCCAAGTAGCACTCACAGTGCAGAAAAACAGTAACCCGCCTGAATGATCTGGAGTGTGAAATAGATCCGTTTTTCCAATGACATCCATTTATAAAATGTAGAAAGTTGGTAAAGCGCGCCGAATAAACCTCTGTTTACTGTCGGAATATTCCAGTCTTTTGTTCTCAGATTCTGGCCAACTTGGATTGTTTCCAGATTTTCATCCATTGATGGAACATTCCTACCCACAGTTGTCAGATTCGGAAGCATTGTTGTATCATTCCAATCCATTGTTCTCACACTCACAGCCATTGTTGTAACATTCCAGGCTGCGAATCTCAGATTTCAATCTCTCCCCTCGCACCGTCTGGAGCCGCTGATCTCTCTCAGTTGCCAAAGCGATGCTGCCAAAGAGATTATGGGACAACTGCTTGAAAGGAGTCTCGTTTTACAGAAAATGGAATCCCTCAAGGGAAACAATTTGGGTCCAGGGAGACTGATCCGATTTCCACTCCCTAAAATAGCAGGTAGTAGTAATTCAGCGATCCAGGGAAATGCTCTGGGGTCTGGGTTTGAATTCAACCAGGGCATTCGGAGAGATTGAATGCAATAAAGATCTGGAAATAAATTCCGATTGGTGGTCATGAAACCTTTTTCGATTGTCGTAAAAATCCAGCTGGTTCACTAATGTCCTTCAGGGAATAATAACAACGAGCAGTGAGAAAGCAGGTGCAGATAACTATTTTCAATGAGACACCCTCTCACTGTTGTCCAGCTGGGTGTTCTGCCCGCACCAGTTCCCACTCTTATCTCTCTAACCGTAGCCCCCATCACCCCTGTGGTTGGTGAACTACATTGGCTCCCGGTTCAACAACGTATTGATGTTGAAAATTCTCATCCTTGTTTTCAAATTCCTCCATGGCCTCACTCCTCCCTATCTCTGCAGCACGGTAGCATTGTGGATAGCACAAATGCTTCACAGCTCCAGGGTCCCAGGTTCGATTCCGGCTTGGGTCACTGTCTGTGCGGAGTCTGCACATCCTCCCCGTGTGTGCGTGGGTTTCCTCCGGGTGCTCCGGTTTCCTCCCACAGTCCAAAGATGTGCGGGTTAGGTGGATTGGCCATGCTAAATTGCCCATAGTGTCCAAAATTGCCCTTAGTGTAGGGTGGGGTTACTGGGTTATGGGGATAGGGTGGAGGTGTGGACCTTGGGTAGGGTGCTCTTTCCAAGAGCCGGTGCAGACTCGATGGGCCGAATGGCCTCCTTCTGCACTGTAAATTCTATGATACTATGAGGACTTTCATCAGACATTGACAAAAATCTAACAATCAGCCATGGATATCACAGTGACGCCGAGGAATTGAGGTGTGGACAGTGAACAAGAATAACCAGAAAGGAGAGACTGATAATCACTGCAGCAATCTCTGTAATGCCAACTGTGGTGAGTTTCGAGAGATCAACAATTCGGGACACAATTATTCTTTGTGACAAGATATGCGCACCACAAATGATACCAGATTGACTAATGCGTTCGTCTCACATGCAGCCCAAAATGGCCAGAAAGCTTGGGAATCTGTTGACCCTCCTGACTCAACACACACTGTGACCTGGCTCCTTCACCATTTAACCCGAGCACGGCAAAGGGAAGCTCAGGCCACCGGGATCGCCCCCAAAACGGCAAAATGTTGTTGTTCCAATTCAGGGACACAGGGCTATCTGGAAACATGACGGAGGACACAGAGAGATACTAATAAAGGTGCATTCCCCTCCCTATCCCGAGATACACGGTCCAGATAAGATCCGTGGTGGACCCACAAGCAGGAGAAATGCCGCACCACCGAAAAGACCAGGATTAGCGTCAACCGGCCGGAGGTGTAATTGTGACCGACTCCGTCACTTCTTTCCCAGACCCTCGCGAACCTAACCAATATTCACAAGGTCCTGAGGAAACTCACCAGCCCTTGGACGCACCGGCAGCAGCTCGGATGGCGCCAATATGCACGAAAGAAGAGTCGCCATAATTTTGAGGGGCGCAGGTTCCTGGCTCAATCACCCCACGCGCCCGCTATGTACTCAATGACGGTGTCAGGCCTCTGCAGAGTGGTTCCGCAGCGTCAAATTTGAGAATATAGGGCGTTTCCTAGTGAGCGTTGGGTAGGAGGCATCCAGCAAATATTTATGGGATAGTGGACCACACTTAACACCAGCAGCTCACCCCGAATTGAATGGTGCATTGAAAGGAAAATCATGTTGAACGGTTTCAACAGCCATTTGCAACAAGGTGCAGAAACTGACCCTTTGGAGTTTACATAGGAAGACATATTTATTTTCCATTCTGCTATCTTGAATGATTTATCTCCAGGACCGAACACAACTTAGATTTCGATCTAATGAGAAAGTTTAATTTATCCTGCAAAACAGCAAACTGCATTGTTTGACAAATGGATGGAGAGTTAAAAGCATCATCCACGATTTATGTGTGTAAATCCATGGACCAAATGTGTACCGTGAGCCAACTGCGCGTTCAGCCGGGCAAAATGTCAGGGTATCGCTCGGTGTAACATGTGCTCTGGAATCAAGAGCCGGTTTCTACCCAACTCAATTATGGCAGTGCGGAATGTCAGGAGAGGTCGCTGGTGAGGGGCTGGACCAAAGCTCAGAAGTCATGTTGGTTTCCCAAACAATCAGGAGAACATGTGCCGAAAGTAATTTCCGGATTAATGGGGCAGGGTGTCCAGCTTCCTGTAGTCTCAGCAAATAATTCACCTATCTGTTCAATAAAGAAGCCGGATGTGTCCTGACCCCTAACTATCGACGACCGAAGACTGACTTACACAGCCCCTGTGACCTCCACGCTGTCGTGGGCAATCCGAGGTTTGGAAATAACGAACTACACAAGCCCGAAATGTTACTGTTTTAGATATCAGGAATAGATTTTGGTGAATTTCCTTAAGACGGGAACGCCAATACAAATTTCCTTTCACCTTCCTGGGTCAACAGTGCACCTGCATATGTGGACCGCAGGGATTTCACAATATTCCCATAATCCGAAACGGACATTTTAGCTCAGTATGTAGACGCCCTTCTCCTCCAAAACGTAAGGAGAGAGGAACACTGAGATATCCTCGATGATTCGCAAGGCCTCCCCGCCATCCTGGGACAAAAAGTTAACCCAAAATTCTGGGATGATGAAAAGCCGGATGACAATTTAAGCCGCTATGGTGATCTGTGTGAAACGAGAGGTAGAAAGGAAAAGGCTATAGACTAACTGACAATTCCTATTAGCCCCGATTTAAAACACTTAAGATTGTATTTTAGGACTGTTATGATATTGTCTGAACCACTTGGACAGTGTTGGAACAAAGATCTTCACCATTGTTTTATTTACCAAACAAAGAACACCCCTTGGACTGGGACAGTGCTGTTCACACAGGTCATTCCTGAACTAAAAAGGCGCCAGCCGTACAGACATGGAATCCAGAATTGCATTTTGACATTCACGTAGCGGCGATGGACGCTACTATCTCTGCCGGTCTCGTACAGGAAAGGCCCGGGAGGCTGGGACCGGCTGCGTCTGCGTCCTCACCCTTACGTCCGACACAACAGGAATATTCCACATTTGAATGCCACGGACTGGCAGTTTCCGGGCCAATCCAACTTTTTACCTATATATATGGCCTCAATCCACGAACTATTTTAGCAGAACTGACACCCCTCCAGTTATTATTAGATGGACGAATAAAAGATGGAATTATTAGACAGAATCACAATGCCCGATGAGAGTTAACGTGATAAGGTTAGGCCACTCCCGTTAACAGAAGTCTTGTACCCACTTTCCTTGTAGATATCAGTAATGCCGGGGAAGCGCTAGAATACCAATTTGTGGCAGCACCTAGTCCCAAGGGACCGATTCTGCCCAAACAAAGGAGGGGTAGTACCGAATAGCACATTAGAAACCAGAGAACAGTAGACAGACACAAAAACCCACTCACACATTTTATAGGCGGATCCTCGATTGATGATGGAGTGAGGGAATCCGGATGTTGCAATCATATGGAGAACAATCAGGGGCAGGTGCTGGAGGTAAGAACATCGAACCTATCCAGTGACATCAGCGCTCAGACTGTCCAATGAACAGCAGTAACATTTGTCGTCACCTTCCCGGAATATTACCCCCCCCCCCCCACCCCCCCCACCCTCCAACCCCATGACATTCTTTCAGACAGCATGTATGTTTCTCAAGTACTGACTGACTGTTCGCCGATATTGGAAGCTGGAGGATTTGTGTTAACCGATTAACAGCCTCTCCCGTCAACCACATTAACAAAATATGCAATCAAGAACGCCCAAGGGCATCAAAGTGGGGTAATTAAGGCAATGACTCGCCATTGGCCCTCCCCATCAGGCAATATAAGTGCAGATCAGTTAGCAAAGCAAGAGGCCAATGTGTTGTCCATAAGGCCAGAAGACAAAGGAGCAGAATAAGGCCTTTCGGACCATCAAGTCTGTCCGCCATTAAATCATGCCTGATAGTTTCTCATCCCAATACTCCTGCCATCTCCCCATAACCCCTGATCCCCTTATTAATCAAGAACTTATTTAATTCTGCCTTAAAGGAACTCAATGATTTGGACTCCACAGCCTTCTGCGGTAAAGAATTCCACAGATTCACCACAGTCTGGCTGAGGAAATCCCTCTCCATCTCAGTTTCAAATGTTCGTCCCTTTAGTCTGAGTTGGTGTACTCTGGTTCTAGATTTTCCTCCAAGTGGAAACATCCTCACCACGTCCGCTGTATCCAGGCAGTATCCTGTAAGTTTCAATAAGATTCGCCTCATCCTTCTAAACTCCTGTGAGTACAGACCCAGAGTCATCAACCGTTCCTCATATGACAATTTCTTCAATCCTGAGATAATACTTGTGAACCTTCTTTGGACCCTTTCCAAGGCCAGCACATCGTTCCTTAGATACGGGGCCCAGAACTGCTCACATTACTCCAAATGGGGCCTGACCAGAGCATTATACAGCCACATAAATGCAGCCCTGGTCCTGTATTCTACCCCTCTTGACATGAATGGTAACTTTGCATTTGCCTTCCTAACTGCCGACTGAACCTACACATTGTCCAGGTACGTCAGCATCAAAGTGAGCGACTTATTCAATTCCAAAGGTAAGCGTTGATTTGAAACAGATTAGAGAGGTATCAAACCCGTTCTCATCACCCTTAAAGAAGCACAAGAGCATGTTAGACATCAGTTAGACGAACGAGCTCTTCAAGACGGACGATACATATTTCCAACCCTAGATCGAAACTGGTAATTTATCGATTTATTGAGGATTTAGAACATCATGCAATAGCAACAACCGTAGAAAGAATGAAAAACTGATGTTGGAGGCATATTTTGGGAAATATATAAAGCATTATATTGAAAAGTGCTTGATATGTGCTCGGAAGCGCATTGACCGATACAATCATAAAGGAGAACTGGCATATACCAGGCTCATAGAGGGACCCTGGCCGAATTTACTAATTCATTGGGTGGATGATTTTGAGCTTTGTTTGGGGGTGGAGGGGGAGGGGGGGCGGTGACGCGGTAACAAATACATAAGCTAGTAATGATTGCTACGTTTAAATAATGGGTCAAAGCAAATGGGTATTCACAAATGAGAACACAAATCAGATCCCAGAAATGTTGATTAATGAAAGGGATAGTGAGAGGGAAGTACTGAGGGAGATCAACATTGGTCGAGAAATGGTGCTGGGAAAACTGTTGGGACTGAAAGTAAATAAATTACCGGGGCTTGAGAATCTGCATCCCAGAGTGCGTAAGGACGTGGCTCTGGAAATAATGGATGCATTGGTGGTCATCTTCCGGGATTCTATAGACTCTGGAACTGTACCTGCAGATTGGAGGGCAGCTCAGGTCACTCCGTTATTCAAAAATGGAGACCTCCAGTTGTGTCACTTAGTCAGGAGAAATAGTTACAATAGTTTAATATATTCACTACTATTGCCTCAATAATATAGTATGGAGATTCGTCTTTATCTTTTCATTTATGATCGAGTTTAAAGTGGTAACTGCTCTCTCCATTCCTCTGGCGTTTCTAATGCTGAAGGAGAGACAGAGAAAGTGGAGGACTGAAGGATAAAAGAGAGAGTTGAGGACGAGAGAGGGGAGGAGAATGGGAGATAGGTTATAGGAGCAACACTTTCGATCATTTCTGAGGGAACCGCAGGGATCATTGCAATGAACTAAACTTCCTGATATTTAACATTGATGGAATACGCTGAGAATGATCTGGTCTATTCCGCAGGAAAATGAATATCATCAGCAACTACCATGTGTTCTGCTGACACATGTCACAGAGCAACTTCAGCATCTGTTCCCTGACATCATCTTCTGTTTAGAATTACATTTTCAGGAGACATGTTAGAGACCACAGATACACTGCAGTATATCAAACAGCTACTATACACCAAGAAAAACTCTAAAGTGATCTATGACCTCTGAAAAAACATCCATATCTGAGGACGATGAGAAAAGCTTTGAGTATAATGACTGTTGGAAGTGGCTGTGGGCTGGGGCAGGATTTCATGTGGATTCTGAGCAGTGATCTCCAGTTTCTTTTAATTCCGGCTGTCGGTTAATAGATTAACTCCAGTTGCTTCCATATTCCTTAATCTCCTAACATAAATCTCTCAATCCAGTTTTACATTTTGTCAGTTGCCATTTCAAAGTAGTGATTGTGTTACGGCTGTAGGGTAAACAGAAGACAGGTGTTAAAGGGACAATGTTTGCCTGACAAGCGGAGGTGACCTTGTTCCCTCAGTGTTGGGTTTGGTCACAGCTCGGGAGAAACATTGCTTTGGTTTGTGTCAGTGGAAAGACAGTGTCAGAGTGAGAAGAATGCTGATCAGAAGCTGCCAGGATTGGTTGAAAACCTAAACGCAGAGCAGCTTCAGTATCTGTTCCATGACATCATCTGCTGTTCAGAGTTACATTTTCTGGAGACATATTAATGACCACAGACACACTCCAATATATCAAACAGCTACTTTACACCAAGAAATCCTCAATATTGAGCTATGACCTCTGAAAAAAATCATCCATATCTGAAGACGATCTAAGGCAGTTCGCTGACTCTGTCAAAAACGAACTTCCGGACCAACATTCACTCCACCCCACAGAGGAACCCACAATCGCCGAGGCCGAAATCAACTGCCTTACTGGGACTGTTTGACGTGGGGCGTTGCTTATTTTGCTTTCGACCTTTTTCTCCATTGAATCGCTGCGCAATTTGATGCCCTTTTGTGGGCCGGACCTCTCCTTTCTTCCACAACCAAATTCCATCAATACCAAACTTTCTGACAGGATCAGGATTTGCTTTGTGTTTCGGTGATTAATGTCGTTCTATCTCCCATTTAAATTGTGCAGAAGGTATTCCTTCCATGTTATATTCCATTTTTTTATGTGATTGGGTTTCTATCTGTACAGCCTAAATTCTGAGAAACAGGAACAGAAAAAATGCAATTGATATGAGCTAGCTACGAAACTCGGAGACACAGTTGCAGAATATGAACCATGTGTATAAGCGAGCTGGCGATCCAGGACACACTATCAGAATAAGAATCATCATGTGTATAAGCTAGCCAGGGAACGATCAGTCACAGTTAAATAATAATTATCATGTATATTAGTTCGCTGGAAAAATGGAGACGTAGTTGCACAATAAGGAACATGTGGATAGGTTGGCTGGGGAACGACGAGACACCGCGACAGAATAATGGTCATGTATATAAGTTGGCTGTGGAACGAGGAGACACAATTACAGAATAAGGGCCACGCGTGTAAGCTAGAAGAGAACAAGGACACCCGGTTACAGACTAATGATCATGTATATAATCCAGCTAGTGAACTCGGAGACATGTTCACAAAACAATGGTTATTCATTTGAGCTCGCTGGGGCACGATAAGGCACAGTTACAGAATTATGTTCAAGTATATAACCCAGCTCGAGAACAGGCGATACATAAGACTGATGGCCATTTATATAGGCTATCTGGGATCTAGTAGAGATAGTTAAAGAATAGGGATCATGTACAGAACAGAGTGAAGACGTAGCCGAAAAAGGTATAGATTCAGTGACATGTCTGGAAGCTAGATGGTCAAATTATTTATTTCACTCCATATGAAAAACGTCCGCATTCAGTCACCTGTCCTGCTTGAAAACATTTGCATCATCTTCATTACCCATGAGTAACCTTTGCAAATCCACGCTCGCTCGCTCGCTGCTCAGTTGGAACGGTTAAACCTATTCACACACCCGGTACTTCAGGCTGATCTCCACTCATTTTCCTGTATCAGATGTTCCGATAAGAGGCACAAATTCAGCTTTTTATCTCTGCCACGTCGCTTAAATCACACAGCGACGTGTGTAATTGTCCAATCTAAATGCATAGTTCTCAAATCCAAAGATCTTTTAAACATTGTAGTTCAGATATATGTAATGATCCCATCTAATCATATGAAGACCCTGTAATTGGAATTCTGTTCCTGTGGATCTCTCTAACACTCTAACACCATTCATTTCTCCGCCATTGACGCCCTGATAGTGTAAATTGTGTTCAGTCCCTAGCCATGTTTCAGTAATATCTTTCCTCGTATCTCTGTCATTTTGAACTCATCCTCTATTGTAAATACCGAAACAAAGTAATTCTTCATCATGTCTGTCTTTTAATTATTTTACATGACAACTGTACTTTTACCAGTTAACAAGTGCAAACCATGATCCTGATCACTACCTTTATACAATTGTATTGAACGAGTGTCCTTGAATGATTTTAATACCACGTGGGTGTATTTTCACGCCCCCCCCCCCTCCCATTTCTTGTACTCGACTCTTGCATTGTCACCATTTACTGATATTTACCATCTTGCAACCATGCCTCTGTTATGGCGGTCATGATTTAATCCAAATTTAACCCAAAAATTTAATTTGCGGCTGGGGACCATTCAATCGATTGTTCATACTCTGCTTTTATGGACAAAGAATATTAATAATGCTACAAGCTGGAACCTGTCCTTCTGCTCTAATGTTTTACGCAAATGTTAACTGCACCTATTTCAGTGACATATCCACGTTTCTGTATAGACACTAACCCTTGAGTCCAGTACAAGAAGATACAGTCTCCGGGGAGGCAATTGAAGTCCATAACGGGGGGGAATATTATTTACTTCCGAAGATTTCGAATCTTTTGAATTCTCTATCTCAGAACGCTGTGCACACTCATCTGCAGAGAATATTATGTTTAACAGGCTGCCTCTGTAACTGAGGCTGCTGCGTCAACTTGCAAATAGATCTCACACATTTGAATAATTAGCTTGTGTTTCTCCTGAACTTTTCATGAGTTCATTTCCCTTAGGGTTTTCCATCTCTTGGGTGAAGGAGGCTGCGAGTAAGTTTAAATATCAAATATCATTTTTTATTCTAATGTTGGTAGACAATTGAGAGGATTATATGAAAGAACCGCTCTGAAATAATTGATGGTAAATATAATAATCAGGGAAAAATACAGAGCCCGAGGTCTAGGAGACACAGTAATAGAACCAATGTCAGTAATATGAGATAGCTACGGAACTGGGACACACAGTTACAGAATAAGGGTCATGTGTGAAAACTCGCTGTGGAAATTACAGACACAGATTCCGAATGAGCCTTATGCATAGAAGCTCTTTGGGGAACTGGCGGACCCAGGAACAGGATAAGGGTCATGTATATAAGCTAGCCGACAAACTAGGAGACACAGTTATAGAAAACAGGTCCTGTATATAAGCTAGCTGGGGAACTAGGAGACACAGTAACAGAATAAGGGCCATGTATAGAAGTGAGCTGGAAAACTGCCGAACCCAGGTGCAGGATAAGGGTCATGTTTAAATGTTAGCTGTGGATCTAGGAGACAAAGTTACTGAACAAGGGTCATGTATATACATGATTTGAGGAACGAGGAGATGCAGTTACAGAACAATGGTCAGTTACAGAATAACGGTCCTGTATATAAGCCAGCTGAGGAACTAGAAGACACAGTTATAGAAAACGGGTCCTGTATGTAAGCTAGCTGAGGAACTAGGAGACAGCTCCACAATATTAAGAAGCCAGCAATAGAATAAAAAATTATTTATATCAGCCAGCTGGTTACATAGGAGATACACTTACATAAAATAGGTCATGTATGTAATCTAGCTGGAGGACAATCGGACAATGTGGCAGAATAAGCATCTTGTATATTAACGAGCTGGCGTGCAAGGGTGAACATTTACAGAAAAAAAGTATCACTTACATTAGTAAGCTGGGGAATTGGTGTTAAAGGTACAGAAAGAGTGTCCTAGATTTAAGCGAGTTGGGGAACTAGAAGGACGAGGGGGCGGCAAAATAACACAGTGGTTAGCACTGCCACCTCAACGTACCAGAAGCCCGGGCTCGATTCCGAGTTCGGGAAACTGTCTGTTTGCACATTTTCTCCCTGCCTGCCTGGTATTCCTTCGCGTGCTCCGCTGTCCTCCCACATTCCAAAGATGTTTCGGTTGATTGGCTCTGGTGCAGAAATAGATACATAGAAGAAAGGTGATGAGGCCTTCTGGCCCTTCGAGCCTGCTCCGCTATTCATCACGATCAGGACTGATCATCCAACTCAATAGCCTAGTCCTGTTTTCTCCTCATAGTCTTTGATCCCATTCTCCCCAAGTGCTACTTCCAGCCTCCTCTTGTATATCGTCAATGTTTTAGCATCAAATGCTTCCTGTGGTAATGAATCCAACAGGCTCAACACTCGTTGTGTGAAGAAATGCCTCCCTCTCTCTGTCCGAAATGGATTACCCTGAATCACCCATAAATAAACTTTACAAATCCACGCTCGCTCGTTCTTATCAGCTGGGACATTTAAACCTGTTCATACACCCTGTCCTTGAGGGTGAACACCATTCATTTCCCCGTCACAAATGTTCCGAAAAGCGGCACAAATTCACCCTTTTCTCTCTGTCACGTCGCTTAAATTACAGAGCGACATGTGTAATTGTCCAATCCAAAGGGATGTTTCTCAAATCCAGAGAAATTTGGAAGATTGTAGGTCAGATATATGTAATGTTGCCATCTACTTATATGAAGACCCTCTAGTTCGAATTTTGTTACTGTGGAACTCTCACACTCGAACACTATTCATTTATAGGCCATTGACACCCTGATAGTATGACATTTGTACAGTCCCTGGTTCAGAATCAATAATATATTTCCTCGTATCTCTGGCATTTTGAACTCTTCCTCTATTGTAAATAATGAACCAAAGTCATTCTTCAGCAAGTCTGTCATTTCCTTATTTTCATGAACACATTTATCAGTTAACAAGGAAGGGATTCTCTTCTGACCTCGCTCCTTTATACAACTTAATAGTAAAAGCTTCCTGTCGTGAGACTAATATTCCTTGAGGGTGTAGTTTCATGCTGCATTTCTTTGTATTTTACTCCTGGTTTGTCATCATTTACAGCTATTACCATTTTGCAGCCAGGCCCCTATTATGGCGGCCATGGTGGAACCCGCAAGTTAAATTTCTGGCTGGGGTACATTCAATAGACCGTTCATACTCTCTATGTCTGTATAAAGCATATTAAGAATACCATAAGCTGGGCACTGTCCTTCTGCTCTAATGCTTTATGGAAATGTTAACTATTCCTATTTCAGTGACATATGCACGTTTCGGAACAGGCAGTAACCCGGGAGACACTTACTAGAAGAAACAGTCTCAGAATAAGGGGCTGTCTTTAAGTTCTGCAACGAGGGGAATACCATTTATTTCAGAGGATGTGGGATGTTTTGAATTCATTATCCCAGAACTCAGTGGATATTTATCTGCAGAGAATATTATCTTTAACACGCTGTCTCTGTAAGTGAGGCTGCTGTGTCAACTTGCAAATAGATCTAATATATTTGAATAATTTACATGTGTTGCTCCTGATCTTCTGAGTTCATTTTCCTATTGGAAATCCATCTCTCGGCTCCGAATAAGTTTAAATAACGTGAAGAAATATAATTTTTAAACCTACGTTTGAAAGACAATTAAGAGGAAAATATGAAAGTAAAGGTCTTCAAAAAGTAAAGATAAATACAGCAATCATGGAAAAATACAGATCCGGATGACTAGGAGACACAGTAATACAACACATACCAGTAACATGAGACAGCTAGGGAACTAGATACAAAGAGGTATAGACGATAGGAGCAGGAGGATGCCTTTTGGCCCTTCGAGCCTGCTCCGCCATTTATCACGATCATGGCTGATCATCCAATTTAATAGCCTAATCCTGCTTTATCCCCATAAACTTTGGTTCAATTCTCCCCAAGTGCTAAATATAGCCCCCCTCGTGAATATATTCAACGTTTTCGCATCAACTGCTTCCTGTGGTAATTAATTCGACGAGCTCACCAATCTTTGGGTGAATAAATGTCTTCTCATCTCTGTCCGAAATGGTTTACCCTGAATCCTCAGAATGTGACCCCGTGATCTGGGCGCACCCACAATCGGGAACATCTTCCTCCGTCTACTCTGCCTAGTCCTTTTAGAATTCTGTAAGTCTCGATGAGAGACACCCTTCATTCTTCTGAACTCCAGCGAGAACAGTCCCAACCTAGCCTATCTCTCCGCATATAACATGCCACCCCTGGAATCAGTCTGGTAAACCTGCGCTCCCTCGAGAGCCAGAACGCCCTTCCTCAGAATAGGAGACCAACATTCCACACATTAGTCTAGGTGGGGCCTCACCAAAGCGCTGTATAATTACAACAACCCATCCCTGCTTCTGTGCTCGAAACATCTCGCAATGAAGGCCAACATATCATTCATCTTCTTTACCGCCTGCTGTACCTGCACGCTTACCTTCAGCGAATGGTGTACAAGGACACCCTGGCCCAGCTGCATTCTCCCCTCTTCCAACTTACAACCGTTCAGGTAGTAATCTGCCTTCCCGTTTTTGGTTCCAAAATGAATAACCTCTCACTTATCCACATTATACTGCAACTGCCATCGATTTTCCTACTCGACCAACCTGTCCAGATCATGCTGTCGGAACTCTGCATCCTCGTCACAGCCTGCCAATTTGTAAGGGACCCATTAATCTCTACACTTTGTTTCCTGTCTGCCAACCAATTTTCTATCCCCTCAATAAGCTTCCACAAACCCATCCTTTTTAATCTTGCACAATAATCGTAACATTGTCAAACGACTTCTTAAAGTCCAAATTTACCACATCGACTTGCTCCCCATTGTCAACTGTGCAAGTTGCATCTTCAAAGAACTTCAACCGATTTGTAAAGCATACATCGAAGAGTGCTTTCGGAGGGTGCTCTGGAAATTGTCGATGCATAGTTGTCAGAATAAGAGCAATGCATATAATCCAGCTCGAGAACTAAGAGATAAAGTAAAATGATAATGGTTATGTGGGTAGAATTATGGGATCGAGGTCGAGAGAGCCAGGAGGTAGGGTTGCAGGACACGGAGCCCTTGATCCTGTCCCACAGATTCGGTGGTATTCTTGCTCCCTGTGTGGATGGGAACGGTGACTGGAGAGAGGATGATAAAACTGTTAATGGGAGCCTTTCAAGTGGAGGAAGAGAAGGAAATATAGTCGTATTTGGGGTAAGTATAGTTAAGGGAATTTACACTGTTAACTGTGACCAGGATCGAGAATCTCGAAGGTTGTGTTGTCTGTCTGGTTCTCGTGTTCTGTTTATCTCATCTGTGCTGAAGAGAAACAAAGAATAAAGAAAGTATGGCACATGAACAGGCCCTTCGGCCCTCCAAGCCTGCGCCAACCATGCTTGAAGTTAACCTAAAATTTCCCACACTTCCGTGGTCTGAATCCCTCTTTTTCCATCATATTCATGTAATTGTCCAAACTCCCCTTAAAGGTCATTATGATATTTGCTTCCTCCGGCAGCGAGTTCCACGCAACAACGACCATCTGTGTAAAAAATGTCCCTCGCACATCAACTCTAAACTTTGCCTCTCGCCTTTTGAACTCCTGTCCACATGTAATTAACTCTTCCACACTCGCAAGAAAGGTCTGACAATCCAGTCTGTCCATGCCCATCATAGTTTTGTCGACACCTATCAGCTTGTCCCTCAACCACCGTCGTTCCACTGAGAAAAGACTGAGTTTATTCAACCTCTCCTCATCGCTAATGCCCTCCAGACCAGGCAACATCCTGGTAAACCTCGTCTAAACCCTTCCAAAGCCTCCACATCTTTCTAATAGTGTGGCGAAAAAAATTGAACACTATTATATTCCAAGTGCGGCCGAACTAAGGTTCTATAAATCTGCAACATGACAGGCCATTTTTCATACTTAATGTCCCGACCGATGAAGGCAAGCATGCCAATGCCATATGCCGTCTTGGCAACCTTCTACACCCGCGTTGCACCTGTCAGTGACCGGTGTACCTGTACACGCAGATCCCTCTGCCTTTCAACACTCTTAAGGGTTCTACCATTCACTATCTATTTCCCACCTGTAAAAAGTGTATTACCACACACTTGTCCACATTAAACTCCATCTTCCATCTCTCCACCCAAGGCACCATCCAATCTATATCTGTTGCATCCTCTGACAGTCATCATCGCTATCCGCAATTCTACCAACTATTGTGTCATCCGCAAACATACTAATCAGACCAGTTATATTTTCCTCCAAATCATTTATATATACCACAAACAGCATAGGTCCCAGCACTGATACCCGAGGAATCAAAGAGTCAAATCCTCTATTGAGATCATCACCCTTCCATTGCTGGACTGTCTTCTGTGACCGAACCAGTTCTGGATCCATCTTGCCAGTTCGCCTCTGATCCCGTGTGTGTTCACCTTCTGCCACGACGGACCTTGTGAAAGGCCTTAATGAAGTCCATATAGACAACATCCACTGCCCTACCTTCGCCAATCGTCTTCGTCACTTCGTCTAAAAAGTTAGATCAAGTTAGTGACACACGATGTCCCCTTTACAAAATCATGTTGCCTCTCGCTAATACGCCCATTTGCTTCCAATGTGCGTTAATGCTGTCTCGAAGAATCCTCTCCAATAACTTCACTACTTCTAATGTAAGGCTCACCCGCCTGTAATTTCCTTGATTATCCTTGCCACCTTTCTGAACGAAAGGAACAATAATAGCTTTTGCAGTCATCTACAACCTCACCTGTACCCAGTAAGGATACAAACAATTCTGTGAATACGCCAGCAATTTACTCTCTTTCCTCACTCAGTATTTTGCGGTATATCCCATAAGTCCCTGGGACTTATCGACATTAATATTTTTTCAAGACGCCCTACACCTCCTTCTTTTTGATCTAAAACTTATCCACGAGGTCCTTCACTTTGATAATACTGATGCAAAGTAGTCATTCATTATCATTCCCATTTCATCTGGTTTCTTGCTTATATTCCCTCCGCTGTCCTGCAGTGGGTCAACCCTTTCCTTGGCTACCCTCATTTTCTTTATATATGTGTAAAGACACTGCTTGATTAGGGATAGTCAACACGGATTTGTGAGGGGTAGGTCTTGCCTTACTAGTCTTATTGAATTATTTGAGGAGGTGACCAAGCATGTGGATGAAGGTAAAGCAGTGGATGTAGTGTACATGGATTTTAGTAAGGCATTTGATAAGGTTCCCCATGGTCGGCTTCTGCAGAAAGTAAGGAGATATGGGATAGTGGGAAATTTGGCCAGTTGGATAACGAACTGGCTAACCGATAGAAGTCAGAGAGTGGTGGTAGATGGCAAATATTCAGCCTGGATCCCAATTACCAGTGGCGTACCGCAGGGATCAGTTCTGGGTCCTCTGCTGTTTGTGATTTTCATTAATGATTTAGATGAGGGAGTTGAAGGGTGGGTCAGTAAATTTGCAGACGATACGAAGATTGGTGGAGTTGTGGATAGTGAGGAGGGCTGTTGACGGCTGCAAAGAGACATAGTTAGGACGCAGAGCTGGGCTGAGAAGTGGCAGATGGAGTTTAACCCTGAAAAGTGTGAGGTTGTCCATTTTGGAAGGACAAATATGAATGCGGAATACAGGGGTAACGGTAGAGTTCTTGGCAATGTGGAGAAGAGAGATCTTGGGGTCTATGTTCATACATCTTTGAAAGTTGCCACTCAAGTGGATAGAGCTGTAAAGAAGGCCTATGGTGTGCTAGCGTTCATTAACAGAGGGATTGAATTTAAGAGCCGTGAGGTGATGATGCAGCTGTACAAAACTTTGGTAAGGCCACATTTGGAGTACTGTGTACAGTTCTGGTCGCCTCATTTTAGGAAGGATGTGGAAGCTTAGGAAAAGGTGCAAAGGAGATTTACCAGGATGTTGCCTGGAATGGAGAGTAGGTCTTACGACGGAATGTTGAGGGTGCTAGGCCTTTTCTCATTAGAACGGAGAAGGATGAGGGTCGACTTGATAGAGGTTTATAAGATGATCAGGGGAACAGATAGAGTAGACAGTCAGCGACTTTTTCCCCGGGTGAAACAAACCATTACAAGGGGACATAAATTTAAGGTGAATGGTGGAAGATATAGGGGGGATGTCAGAGGTAGGTATTTTACCCAGAGAGTAGTGGGGGCATGGATTGCACTGCCTGTGCAAGTAGTTGAGTCGGAAACATTAGGGACCTTCAAGCAACTAATGGATAGGTACATGGATTACGGTAAAATTATATAGTGTAGATGTATTTGTTCTTAAGGGCAGCACGGTAGCATTGTGGATAGCATAATTGCTTCACAGCTCCAGGGTCCCAGGTTCCATTCCGGCTTGGGTCACTGTCTGTGCGGAGTCTGCACATCCTCCCCCTGTCTGCGTGGGTTTCCTCCGGTTGCTCCGATTTCCTCTCATAGTCCAATGATGTGCAGTTTAGGTCGATTGGCCAGGCTAAATTGCCCTTTGTGTCCAAAAAGTTTAATTGGGGTTACTGGGTTATGGAGATAATGTGGAAGTGTTGGCATGGGTAGGTTGCTCTTTCCAAGATTCGGTGCACAATCGATTGGCCGAATGGCCTCCTTCTTTACTGTAATTTATATGATTCTTTTATCGACCAAATGGCCCAGCTCTTTCCCCAATACCAACTCTAGTACCAGTCCCATTCGTTGGACTATCTGCATATTGTTTGAAGAAGCCCTCTTGGATGCTACATACAAGCTCTGCCCCGTCCAAGCTGCCAGCACTAAGTAAGTCCCAGTCAATATAGGGGACGTTAAAACCACCCACCACGACAATCCTGTTGTTTTTTCACCTTTCCAAAATGTTCTTACATATCTGCTCCTCTATCTCCCGCTGTCTAATGGGAGGCCTGTCGTAAACACCCAACATTGTGACTGCACCCTTTCTATTCTGAGTTCTACTCATCTTGTCTCGTTACATGAATCCTCTGAGGTGTCCTCCAGCAGTACAGCAGTGAACTTGGACTTACTTAGATTTCCAGAATGCCTTTGACAATGTGCTGTTCAGGAAGGCTGTTAAATTAGTTAACTGTCCATGGTGTAAATGATAGGATCGTGGCTTTGATAGACGATTTTCTTACTGGCAAAAGAGTGGGGATAAACGGGTATTTTTCAGAATGGCAGCCGGTGACTCGTCGTCTGCCCCAGGGACCGGATTGGGAGCTCAAGTTTTCACATGTCCTACAAACGATCTGGAAGAAGGAACTGAGGGCACTTTTGCTAGGTTTGGAGATGATACAAATATATGCAGATGACAGGTATAATTGAGACAGCAGAGGGGCTTCAGAAGGACTTAGACAGGCTAAGAGAGTGGGCAATGAAGAGGTAGATGGAATACAATGTGGAAAATTGTAAGGTTATGCACTTTGGTCGGTAGAATGGAGGTTCAGTCTCGTTCCTAAATGGGAAAAAGCTTCGGAAATTGGATGCACAAGGGAGAACTTTGTGTCTGTGTCGTCGCAGTTTAGATGGATGAGGGGGGATCTGTTTGAAATTTACAGGATACTACGAGGCCTGGATGGAGTGATTCTGGGGAATATTTTTCAACGAGAAGGAAAAACGAGAACCAGAGGACACAGCTTCAGACTGAAGCTGGCTACTATCAGGCTACTATTGGGGCGCCTATAGAAAACTCCCAACAAGGTGACTGCTCCTTTCCTATTTCTGACTTCAAACCATACTACCTCAGTAGGCAGATACTCCTCGAACTGCCTTTCTGCAGCTGTTGGACTATCAAGTACCGATCCATGCCTTAAGTTCACCCACCTTATTCCTGATGCTTCTTGCGTTGAAGTATACACACTTCAACCCATCTCCGTGCCTAAAAGTACTCTCCTTTGTCAGTGTTCCCTTCCCCACTGCCTCACTACACGCTTTGGCGTCCTGAATATCGGCTGCCTTAGTTGCTGGACTACAAATCCGGTTCCCATTCCCCTGACAAATTAGTTCAAACCTTCCCGAAGAGTGCTTGAAAACCTCCTGAGGATTCTTTTGCAGCCAGTCCGGATGAAATGATCAGTCGAACACCTCGTTACTTTAACATATGTTTATTTCTCGGCCGGGGCTAAAACCACTGTATCTCTTGAGAGTTACACCAGCAAGCCAAAGCCAATACATCTAACAGCAGTTCTTATACAGTTTCTGGCTCATTTCTGAGGGCAGCTCCCTTGCATTCCATCTGTGCCTTTTAGCTAATTTATGATTATTTTCAAGCCTAGCGCAACCCTTCCCAAGGCCGTCTGCAATTTGTCTGGTACTAAAACAACAGTTAAAGCTTGTTATCTGAAGCTTTTGACAGCCTATCTTGACATTTCTCAGCTTGCTATCAGAAGCCTGTAAAGGCCTGTCTTGACATTTCTTCACACAAAGCTTTACCTAACATTTTGTTTTTCCAATAAAGTTCCAATCCCATCTTGAGCCAAACTCTCAAAAACTCTCACTCCCTCCTAGGATATTGGTGCCCCTCTGGTTCAGATGCAACCCGTCCTGCTTATACAGGTCCCAACTTCCCCAGAATGCGCTCCAATTATCCAAATACCCGAAGGCCCCCCCCCCCCCACCCTACACCATTCCTGCAGCCACGTGTTCAACTGCACTCTCCCTATTCCTAGCCTCGCTATCACGTGGCACCGGCAACAAACCAGAGATGACAACGCTGTCTGTCCTGGCTTTTAACTTGCAGCCTAACTCCCTAAAGTCGTTTATTATCTCCACACCGCTTTTCCTACCTACGTCGTTGGTACCAATGTGCACCACGACTTCTGGCTGCTCCCCCTCCCCCTTAAGGATCCTGAAGACACGATCC
Organism: Scyliorhinus torazame; assembly: GCF_047496885.1. NCBI lineage: Eukaryota > Metazoa > Chordata > Chondrichthyes > Carcharhiniformes > Scyliorhinidae > Scyliorhinus > Scyliorhinus torazame. Next base: position 48,885,783 of record NC_092729.1, read on the forward strand.
GAGACATCCCTGGCCCTGGCACCCGGGAGGCAACATACCTTCCGGGAGTCTCGCTCGCGACCACAGAATCTCCGATCTATTCTCCTAACCATTGAATCTCCTATTACTATTGTTTTTCTATTCTCCACCCTTCCCTTCTCAGCCCCAGAGCCAGACTCACTGCCAGAGACCAGGCCGCTAGGGCCTTCCCCCGGTAGGACATCCTCCACAACAGCATCGAAAACGGTATGCTTGTTTTGAAGGGGAACGGCCACCAGGGATCCCTGCACTGTCTGCCTGTTTGTTTTCTTTCCATGATCCCACGTTTTCCACATTACCCTCGGTGTAAATAAAATCTAAACAAAATTTACCTCTATATGCAATACATTCAGTGGCTTGGACCCCGTCGCCTTCCCCGGTAGGATAACCCTCTAACTGAAGAATTATTTCCTCGTCTCAGTCCTAAATTGCCTAACTCATATCCTGGGACTCTTTCCCTTGTTCAAGATCCCCCAACCAGGTAAACCTTCCTCCCAGCATCTAGTCTGGCCATCCCACTTAAAATTTAATATGTTCCCATCAGATTTCCGCATCCTTCTAAACTCCAGTGAACACAGGCCACGTCAATTCAATAGGACAGTCCCCCCAACCACGGTATTAGCTTAATGAAAATCCGGGGCACACCCTCTATTGCACCTATATCCTTTCTTATGGCGGGACATCAAATCTGCACTGAAAATCCGTCTTGTCGATTCAAAAAGTCCCCATATAACTTCATTAATGCAGAGTATACACAGAGTAAATATCCATCTCCATTCTCCCCATGAAACACTTCAGGACAGGTGCAGCACGGGGTTAGATACAGAGTAAAGTTCCCTCTACACTGTCCCCATCAAACACTCCCAGGACAGGTACAGCACAGGTTTAGATACAGAGTGAAGCTCACTCGACACTGTCCCCGTTACACACTCCCAGGCCAGGTACAGCACAGGGTGAGAACAGAGTTAATCTCCATCTCCACTCTCCCCATGAAACACTGTCAGGACAGGTACATCACAGAGTTCGAAACAGAGTAAATCTCCATACCCACTCTCCAAATGAAACACTTCCAAGACAGGTACAGCACGGGGTTAAATACAGAGTAAAGCTCCCTCTACATTGACACAATCAAGCACTTCAGGACAGGTACAGCACGGAGTTAAATTACGAGTAAACCTCCACTGTTCTAATCAAACAATTCCAGTATTGGTACAGCACGGGGTTCGATACACGGTCAAAGTTGAAGTGCCGAAGGAGACCATTCGACCCATCCTTTCAACAAGTGCACATCTCTTGACACGAAGGACATTTTATTAAATCATGGCGAATCCACCTGATCTGCACATATTTGGATGTGGGAGGAATCCGGAGCACGCGGAGGAAACCCACGCAGATTCCGGGAAAACTGTAAACACAACACTGAACCCGGGTGATATCTGATGTACAGAATACAAGTCAAAAGTCGGGCAAGTGATCTTCGGCAGATTGAGAAGGTCCTCGAGCCTCGGAAAAGGAGAACTTGGCAAGGTCTCTGGCGTTGTTGCCCCCTTAGTGGAAGATCGAGAAGTTGGTGGACTTTTTAACAAGTGAATTGTCGAAGCAGCGACACGTGGTGGCTGAGGATTTGGTGAAGGGGATTGAGGGGCCTTGGCACCTATTCGGGAGTTGATGGATCAGGGAAAAGGGGTACAGGGGTGACGATCAGGAAGGTGGAGGAGACGCTCACTGAACACAGCGACAAGATTATTTCTCTGGATGCAGAGTCGCCATTGCTGGCGGAGGAGTGGAAAGGATATAAGCGAATGTTAATGCTCTGGAGATTCGCTTCAGACGGCAGAACCTAAGAATTGATGGGTGCCGGATGGCCTGGAGGGGAAAAACGCCTCAGATTACATCTCTCAGACGTTTGGAAAGATAGTGGGTGAGGGAATCGTTCCGAACCATTCTGAGCAGGACAAGGCCAATCGATCATTGAGGCCGAAGCTGAAGTCAACGGAGCCACCACAGGCGATCATAGTTACCTGGACAAGGAGCGAGTTGGAGGTGAAGGACTACCGAGATTGCAGATGGGAGAGTAATGCCATCATAATATACAAGGACGTTGGGGCCAGAGCTAGCAAGAATGCGTCTGCTGTTGAATAAGGCCAAGGCTGCTCTCGATAAAAGCAACGTGTGAGTTGGGATGGTGACCGGACCTATCACCGGCTCACCTCAAAGGAGAGGGACTATTGTTTCAATACGCCTGAGGAAGCGAATGACTTTAGTGATAGACACGAATTGGGGGTGGGGGGGGGGCATATTGGGGAACTGGCGTGCTCGAAGACGATGGTCTTTGCTGTTATTACATTGTCAAGTTCTTCTGCATCTTTATATTTCGGATTTTTGTCAAGTGGGGCGGGCACGAGGTGTTGTGACGTGGCTTACATTTGGGGTTGTATCAAGATAAAACTCGGGCTGCAGCCACATCACCTCTCTTCGCTCCGCATTTAGTGGTCTTGATGTTGAATTTGGGTCGCTCTCAACTATCCCCGTGGAGATTTGACACGGCTTTGGTCGCGGAAAGAGATAAAGTCAGCATCAGCTGACGAACGCTGAGGAACCGCCTGCACACCTCAAAGGGGCAGCGGGAGGGATATGCTGATAGATGGACGGGGCGGGCGGGGGGGGGGCAGGGATATGCTGATAGATGGGGGCGGGCGGGGGGGTGCAGGGATATGCTGATAGATGGACGGGGCGGGGGGGGGGGCAGGGATATGCTGATAGATGGACGGGGCGGGGGGGGGGGTGGCAGTGATATGCTGATAGATGGACGGGGCGCGGCGGGCGGGGGGGCAGGGATATGCTGATAGATGGACGGGGCGGGCGGGGGGGGCAGGGATATGCTGATAGATGGGGGCGGGGCGGGCGGGGGGGGCAGGGATATGCTGATAGATGGACGGGGCGGGCGGAGGGGGGGGGGCAGGGATATGCTGATAGATGGACGGGGCGGGGCGGGCGGGGGAAGCAGGGATATGCTGATAGATGGACGGGGCGGGGCTGGCGGGGGGGGGGGCAGGGATATGCTGATAGATGGACGGGGCGGGGCGGGCGGGGGAGGCAGGGATATGCTGATAGATGGGGGCGGGGCGGGCGGGGGGGGGGGCAGGGATATGCTGATAGATGGACGGGGCGGGAGGGGGTGGCAGGGATATGCTGATAGATGGACGGGCGGGGCGGGGGGGGGGGCAGGGATATGCTGATAGATGGACGGGGCGGGCGGGGGTGGGTGGGTCAGGGAAATGCTGATAGATGGACGGGGCGGGGGGGGGCAGGGATATGCTGATAGATGGACGGGGCGGGAGGGGGGCAGGGATATGCTGATAGATGGACGGGGCGGGCGGGGGAGGCAGGGATATGCTGATAGATGGACGGGGCGGGGCGGGCGGGGGAGGCAGGGATATGCTGATATATGGGGGCGGGGCGGGCGGGGGGGGGGCAGGTAAATGCTGATAGATGGGGGCGGGGCGGGCGGGGGGCAGGGAAATGCTGATAGATGGACGGGGCGGGGGGGGGAGGGATCTGCTGATAGATGGACGGGGCGGGAGGGGGGAGGGATATGCTGATAGATGGACGGGGCGGGCGGGGGGGGTGCAGGGATATGCTGATAGATGGGGGCGCGGCGGGCGGGGGGGGGGGGTGCAGGGATATGCTGATAGATGGGGGCGGGGCGGGCGGGGGGGGGGGCAGGGATATGCTGATAGATGGACGGGGCGGGGCGGGCGGGGAGGCAGGGATATGCTGATAGATGGGGGCGGGGCGGGCGGGGGGGGCAGGGATATGCTGATAGATGGACGGGGCGGGAGGGGGTGGCAGGGATATGCTGATAGATGGACGGGGCGGGCGGGGGGGGGCAGGGATATGCTGATAGATGGACGGGGCGGGGCGGGCGGGGGGGGCAGGGATATGCTGATAGATGGACGGGGCGGGAGGGGGGCAGGGATATGCTGATAGATGGACGGGGCGGGGCGGGCGGGGGAGGCAGGGATATGCTGATATATGGGGGCAGGCGGGGGGGGGGGCAGGGAAATGCTGATAGATGGACGGGGCGGGGGGGGGAAGGGATATGCTGATAGATGGACGGGGCGGGAGGGGGGAGGAATATGCTGACAGATGGACGGGGCGGGGGGGGCAGGGTTATGCTGATAGATGGACGGGGCGGGGGGGCCAGGGATATGCTGATAGATGGACGGGGCGGGGCGGGCGGGGGGCAGGGATATGCTGATAGATGGGCGGGGCGGGGGGGGGTGCAGGGATATGCTGATAGATGGACGGGGGCGGCAGGGATATGCTGATATGCGGGGCGGGCGATGGGGGCAGGGATATGCTGTTAGATGGACGGGGCGGGTCGGTGCGGGCGCGGGGAGGGCAGGGATATGCTGATAGATGGACGGGGCCGGGCGGGCGGGTGTGTGTGGCAGGGAATAGCTGATAGATGGAGGGGTCGGTGTGGGCGCGGTGAGGGCAGCACGGTAGCCTTGTGGATAGCACAATTGCTTCACAGCTTCAGGGTCCCAGGTTCGATTCCGGCTTGGGTCACTGTCTGTGCGGAGTCTGCACATCCTCCCCGTGTGTGCGTGGGTTTCCTCCGGGTGCTCCGGTTTCCTCCCACAGTCCAAAGATGTGCAAGTTAAGTGGATTGAACGTGATAAATTGCCCTTAGTGTCCAAAATTGCCCTTAATGTTGGGTGGGGTTACTGGGTTATGGGGATAGGGTGGGGGTGTGGGCTTGGATAGGGTTCTCTTTCCAAGAACCGGTGCAGACTCGATGGGCCGAATGGCCTCCTTCTGCACTGTAAATTCTATGATGATATACGGATAAATGGAGGGGTCGGTGCGGGCGCGGCGAGGGCAGGGATATGCGGATAGATGAAGGGGTCAGGTCGGCCGGGGTTGGGGGGCAGGGATATCCTGATAGATGGAGGGGTCGGGGCGGGGGTGGGGGCGTAGACATACTGATAGATGGAGGTCTCCGGGCGGGCGGCGGGGGCATGGATATGCTAAGAGATGGCGGGGTAGGTCGCGCCGGGCGCGGAGGGGGGAGTGAAGGGATATGCTGATAGATGGAGGGGTTGGGCCGGGCGGCGGGGGCAGGGGGATGCTGATAGATTGAGGGGTTGGGAAGCCTGGGGGGCGGGGGGTCAGATATCCCTTTCCCATTCTTTAGTTGGAATGTGAGGGGATAAAATGGCTCAGTTCAAAGGTCATGCGTGTTTGCCTATCTGAACGTTTGAAGGCCGATATATTTTCCTTTTACGAGAGTCCCATTTGAGAGTCTGACATCCAACAAGGCTTCGAAAACGGGACGAGGACATGTGCGTCCCTCGAGTTTTGATATTAAGACGCAAGGGGGAGGAGGGCAGTGCTGATTGATAAGAGGCTGTTTTTTGCAGCGGTTGACAGTTTGACAGACCCAGGAGGATGTGTGCGATTATTAGTGATGGACGGGGTGTGGTGGTGGTGCAGACCTGTGTGTGCAGACCCAGGAGGATGTGTGCGATTATTAGTGATGAACGGGCTGCGGAGGCGGTGCAGACCTGTGGGCCGAGTGACAAGTCTTATTTCTGTTCAATGGCAATCGGGTTTACCCCCAGATTGACTTCTGTTTGGAGGGAATGTCTCGACTCCCTGGGGCCGGGGAGGGTGTGGGAAGGGATGTCAGGGAAATCGGCGGAAGTTATACCAGATCATCCCCCGCATGTTGTGGGATTCATGTTGGAGTCAGGCCGCTCTTAGCCACGCCCGTGTCATTCAAGTCATTCTTAGTGGATAAGAGATTTTGTGAGCGGGTATCCTCTACCAATGAGGAATTGATGGAGTTTAACATGAGTGAGGCGGTCTTGCCTTCCCCGCTCATGGAAAATCCCCGAGTCGACATACTACACCGCTTATTCGGGAACACTGAGGGAGAATTCAGAATGTCCAATTCTCCTAACAGCAGTCCTTCGGGACCTGTGGGAGGAAACCGAGAACCCGGAGGAAACCCACGCAGACACGGGGACAATGTGCGGACTCCGCACACACAGTGATCCATGCAGGGAACCGAACCCAGGTCCCTAGCGCTGAGAAGCTACAGTGCTAACCATCAACCATCCAAAAATTGCTTCATTGATGGAGCCTCCGAGCAGGTCATGGGAGAAGTCCTCAAACACCTCAACAACATTCTCTGGGCAGATTCCAGACCAACTCTAGAGTCCCTGACGTTCTTTATCTCCCGGATGGCAGCCTTCCGCCTCAGTTGGTGAGCCAACAAACAACTGGCCTTCTCCCCAGACTATGTCCCCCTGGCGGTTCGCAGCTAACTCACCGCCTTCATCATTATGAACAAATCAATGTCCATTTACAATTTATTTCTGTCCACTAATACTCAGGTGTTGGACTGATTGTGGTACCGGCGGTCCATCTAGTGAATGGTGTCCACCAGTGTCTGTCTGTCCACATGCCCAGATTTACCCAGATGCGTCTTGAGATAGATTACCTACCACCGAAAACCACCTTCAGTGGTTCACAGTACCTTAAGTGCAGTGTTTATGCAAGCCTACTTGTGAAACTAACAAAGGTTATTATGATTATTATTACCTTCATGGAGGTGGAGACGCCGACAGGGCCAGAGGAGATCATGCGCTGAATTCGGTTAGTGGAGACTGGCAAACCTTCGGGTCGAGAGGGATTCTCCACTGAATTTGACAGACAGTTTGCTGGTCAGTTGGTCCCAGTTCTGCTGCATATGTTTACTGACTCGGTGTCCCGCGGGTTTCTGCCAGCCATCTGGGGCAGGTATCGATTTCACGATGCTGAGGAACGACAAAAATCCCAGGAATGTGGATAGTATGGGCCTCTTTCGTTGTAAAATCGCTGACGTTCAGTTGTTGGCTAAGATGTTGGCAATGTGTTTGGAACCCTGCCTACTGGAGGTGAATTTGGGTTGAAAACTGGATTTGTGAAGGGCCGGCAGTTGTCGGACAATATTAGGAGATTGTTAAATGTTGAGTTGTCGCCTTCCTTAGGGACCGAACCACAGATGATTAGTTCGATGGGCGGAGGGAAGGAATTCGGCGAGCTTGAGTATGGCTTTGGACCAAAATGTATTTCATTGTTTTAGCTCACGGCAGGTGTGAGTACTAATGGCTTGAAGTCGAGTTATTTCTAACTGAACAGGGATACATAGCAGGGTGACTGTTGTCTCTGTTTTTATTTACCTCAGCAATCTAGCCACTGGCCATTGCATTGATGTCGACTACGAAGTGGACGGTGTGTTTGGGGTGGGGGGGTGCCCATATACGGGAACAAACTGTTGCTATATTTCACGGAACCACACTCAAATATGAAAATGAAAATCGCTGATTGTCACAAGTAGGCTTCAAATGAACTTACTGTGAATAGCCCCTAGTCGCCATATTCCGGCGCCTGTTCGGGAAGGCTGGTATGGAATTGAACTCGCGCTGCTGGCCTGCCTTGGTCTGATTTAAAAGCCAGCTATTGAGCCCTGTGCTAAACAAGCACCTAAACTTGACCAAGGCGCTAATGTGCGGGAGATAATGGAGCAACCCAGGAAGTTTGCCTCCTTTTCGAGGCGCAAACTGAGTCTCTAAATATTTTGCGGTGAACCCTCCGGAGGTGGAACCGATCTTGGGAGGCTGCCATTTTCTGGCCAGGACTGCTTTCTGGTATCTGGGAATATGAGTGATCCATTCCTGGGCCACGCTACATAAACTAAACGTTTATAGTCTGGTGGATGGGGCGAAGACAGATTTGAATATGTGAGCTGCCCTCCCTCTCACCTTAGCGGGAAGAGTAAAGACGGTGAAGATGAATATTCTCTCGATGTTCTTGTTTTCGTTCTAAGAGTCTCCCAGTCTTTCTTCTCAAGGCTTTGTTTTGCGGGGTCAATAGATTGATATCTACTTTTGTTTGAGCTGGAAAGTCTCCTGGGGTTTATTGGACCGTTTTGCAAAGGTACCAAAGGGGGGTTAGTGCTACCTAATCTGTTACGTTACTATTGGACGACAAATATTGCAAGGTGCTTGACTGGTTCAAGAATCGAATCCTGTATGAAGGCGGCTGTAAAAGGTTCGATGCATAGGGTCGAGTCTGAGAGTCCTGGCTATTACACCACACCCGTCTCCCCTGAAAGGCTCTCTTCATCTTGCACGGTGGTGAGAGCTACTTTGCGGATTTGGAATCAGTTTATGCAGCATTTGAAACTATGGTTCATGCCACTGCGGGATCAGATATCTATGAACAAATGTTTGTGCGGTCTGGCTTGGATTCATCTTTCAGGGCATGGGAGATGGGGGTTACAGAGGTTTAGTGACATGTTTCTAGAAGGTAGTTTTACCGGTCTGGACGAGTTGTTCTGGAAGTTCCAGCTCCCGAGAGCGAACACATTCAGGTACTTTGAGGTGCGCTATTATTTCCTTAAAGGCGCGGCCTTCATTTCCTCCAATACTGTCGCCTACACTTTTGGACAGGGTAGTGTCCTTGTTCGAGTTAGTAGAGAGTAGGATTTCAGGTGCCGATGGGCAGATGTTGACAACGGAATGGGCTTCGCTGGAGGAGGTACAGTCGAAGCGGGATGATGAGCTGGCTTTCATTTTTGAGAGGGGGGTCGGTGTGGAGTGAGGCTCTTCAAAGGGCCAACTTTACCTCCTCATGTGTGAGCGTAAGCCTGACCCACTTCCAGGTGAAGCACAGGTGCACTTGACCAAGGCGCTTAGGTAGGACTTCTTCTTGGGGATAAATGTGAGCAGTGCTCTAGAAGAGCAGATCATCGCACACATGTGTTGATCTTGCCTCAAGCTCGCTGGTACCTACCTCTGATATCTGTCCTATATCTATGGCCTCTCAATTTAAAGCTATGTCCGCTCGTACTAGCCATCACCATCCGAGGAAAAAGGTTTTCACTGTCCAACCTATCTAATCCTCTGATCATCTTGTATGCCTCTATTAAGTCACCTCTTAACCTTCTTCTCTCTAATGAAAACAGCCTCAAGTCCCTCAGCCTTTCCTCATAAGATCTTCCCTCAATACCAGGCAACATTCTGGTAAATCTCCTCTGCACCCTTTCCGATGCTTCCTCATCCTTCCTAAAATGCGGCGACCAGAACTGCACGCAATATTGCAAATGCGGCCGCACCAGAGTTTTGTACAGCTTAAACACGACCTCATGGCTCCGAAACTCAAGCCCTCTACCAATAAAAGCTAACACACCGTTCGCCTTCTTTACAATCCTATAAACCTGGGTGGCAACATTCAGAGATCTATGTACATGGAAACCTAGATATCTCTGCTCATCCACACTGCCAAGAATCTTATAATTAGCCCCAGTACTCTGTATTCCAGTTACTCCTTGAAAAATGAATCACCTCACACTTTTCTGCATTAAACTCCATTTGCCTCTTCTCAGCCCAGCGCTGCAGCTTATCTATGTCCCTCTGCAACCTGCAACATCCTTCCGCACTGTCCACAACTCTACCGACTTAAGTATCATCCGCAAATTTACTCGCCCATTCTTCTACGCCCTCGTCCAGGTCATTTATAAAAATAACAAACAGCAGTGGTTCCAAAACAGATCCTTGTGGAACATTTCCCATCAACTACCAGCCTCTGTCTTCTTACAGCAAGCCAATTTCTGATCCAAACTGCTAAATCACCCTGAATCCCATGCCTCCGTGTTTTCTGCAATAGCCTACCGCGGGGAACATTATCAAACGCTTTACTGAAACCCATATATACCACATCAACTGCTTTAACCACTTCCAGCCGTTTGGTCAGCTTCTCAAAGAACACAATAAAGTTTGTGAGGCACGACCTACCCTTCACAAAACCGTGCTGACTATCCCTAATCAAATTATTCATTTCTAGATGATTATAAATCCTATCACGTTTGGTATGTTGCCTCCCAGGTGCAAGGGTACGTGATGTCTCGGATCGTGTTTTCCGGGTCCATAAGGGGGAGGGGGAGCAGCCCCAAGGCGTGGTCCACATTGGCACTAACGACATAAGTAGGAAAGGGAACAAGGATGTCAGGCAGGCTTTCAGGGAGCTAGGATGGAAGCTCGGAGCTAGAACAAACAGAGTTGTTATCTCTGGGTTGTTGCCCGTGCCACGTGATAGTGAGACGAGGAATAGGGAGAGAGAGCAATTAAACACGTGGCTACAGGGATGGTGCAGGCGGGAGGGATTCAGATTTCTGGATAACTGGGGCTCTTTCTGGGGCAGGTGGGACCTCTACAGACAGGATGGTCTACATCTGAACCTGAGGGGCACAAATATCCTGGGGGGGGGAGATTTGTTAGTGCTCTTTGGGGGGGGGGGTAAACAATTGCAGCAGGGGCACGGGAACCTGGATTGTAGTTTTCGGGTACGGGAGAATGAGAGTCTCGAGGTCAGGAGCACAGATTTGACGTCGCAGGAGGAGCCAGTATTCAGGTAGGTGGTTTGAAGTGTGTCTACTTCAATGTCAGGAGTATACGAAATAAGGTAGGGGAACTGGCAGCATGGGTTGGTACCTGGGACTTCGATGTTGTGGCCATTTCGGAGACATGGATAGAGCAGGGACAGGAATGGATGTTGCAGGTTCAGGGGTTTAGGTGTTTTAGTAAGCTCAGAGAAGGAGGCAAAATAGGGGGAGGTGTGGCGCTGCTAGTCAAGAGCAGTATTACGGTGGCGGAGATGATACTAGATGGGGACTCATCTTCCGAGGTAGTGTGGGCTGAGGTTAGAAACAGGAAAGGAGAGGTCACCCTGTTGGGAGTTTTCTATAGGCCTCCAAATAGTTCTAGGGATGTAGAGGAAAGGATGGCGAGGATGATCATGGATAAGAGCGAAAGTAACAGAGTAGTTATTATGGGAGACATTAACTTTCCAAATATTGACTGGAAAAGATATAGTGCGAGTACATTAGATGGGTCGTTTTTTGTACAGTGTGTGCAGGAGGGTTTCCTGACACAATATGTTGACAGGCCAACAAGAGGCGAGGCCACGTTGGATTTGGTTTTGGGTAATGAACCAGGCCAGGTGTTGGATTTGGATGTAGGAGAGCAATTTGAGGACAGTGACCACAAATCGGTGACGTTAATGATGGAAAGGGATAAGTATACACCGCAGGGCAAGAGTTATAGCTGGGGGAAGGGCAATTATGATGTCATTAGACGTGACTTGGGAGGGGATAGGTTGGAGAAGTAGGCTGCAAGTGTTGGGCACACTAGATAAGTGGAGCTTGTTCAAGGATCAGCTACTGCGTGTTCTTGATAAGTATGTAACGGTCAGGCAGGGAGGAAGGCTTAGAGCGAGGGAACCGTGGATTACCAAAGAAGTGGAATCTCTTGTTAAGAGGAAGAAGGAGGCCTATGTGATGATGAGGTGTGAAGTTTCAGTTGGGGCGATGGATAGTTACAAGGTAGCGAGGAAGGATCTAAAGAGCGAGCTAAGACGAGCAAGGAGGGGACATGAGAAGTATTTGGCAGGTAGGATCAAGGAAAACCCAAAAGCTTTCTACAGGTATGTCAGGAATAAGCGAATGACTAGGGTAAGAGTAGGACCAGTCAAGGACAGGGATGGGAAATTGTGTGTGGAGTCTGAAGAGATAGGCGAGATACTAAATGAATATTTTTCGTCAGTATTCACTCAGGAAAAAGATAATGTTGTGGAGGAGAATGCTGAGACCCAGGCTATTAGAATAGATGGCATGGAGGTACGTAGGGAAGAGGTGTTGGCAATTCTGGACAGGCTGAAAATAGATAGGTCCCCGGGTCCTGATGGGATTTATCCTAGGATTCTCTGGGAGGCCAGGGAAGAGATTGCTGGATTTTGGCTTTGATTTTTATGTCATCATTGTCTACAGGAATAGTGCCAGAGGACTGGAGGATAGCAAATTTGGTCCCTTTGTTCAAAAAGGGGAGCAGAGACAACCCCGGCAACTATAGACCGGTGAGCCTCGCGTCTAGACGAGGGTAGAGCAGTTGATGTGGTGTATATGGATTTCAGTAAAGCGTTTGATAAGGTTCCCCTCGGTAGGCTATTGCAGAAAATACGGAGGCTGGGGATTGAGGGTGATTTAGAGATGTGGATCATAAATTGGCTAGCTGAAAGAAGACAGAGGGTGGTGGTTGATGGGAAATGTTCAGAATGGAGTTCAGTTACAAGTGGCGTACCACAAGGATCTGTTCTGGGGCCGTTGCTGTTTGTCATTTTTATCAATGACCAGAAGGCTCAGAAGGGTGGGTGAGTAAATTTGCAGACGACACTAAAGTCGGTGGTGTTGTCGACAGTGTGGAAGGATGTAGCAGGTTACCGAGGGACATAGATAAGCTGCAGAGCTGGGCTGAGAGGTGGCAAATGGAGTTTAATGTAGAGAAGTGTGAGGTGATTCACTTTGGAAGGAATAACAGGAATGCGGAATATTTGGCTAATGGTAAAGTTCTTGGAAGTGTGGATGAGCAGAGGGATCTAGGCGTCCATGTACATAGCTCCCTGAAAGTTGCCACCCAGGTTGATAGGGTTGTGAAGAAGGCCTATGGAGTGTTGGCCTTTATTGGTAGAGGGATTGAGTTCCGGAGTCAGGAGGTCATGTTGCAGCTGTACAAATCTCTGGTACGACCGCATTTGGAGTATTGCGTACAGTTCTGGTCACCGCATTATTGGAAGGACGTGGAGGCTTTGGAGCGGGCGCAGAGGAGATTTACCAGGATGTTGCCTGGTATGGAGGGAAAATCTTATGAGGAAAGGCTGACCGACTTGAGGTTGTTTTCGTTGGAGAGAAGAAGGTTAAGAGGAGATTAATAGAGTCACATGAAATGATCAGGGGGTTAGATAGGGTGGACAGTGAGAGCCTTCTCCCGCGGATGGAAATGGCCTGCACGAGGGGACATAGCTTTAAACTTAGGGATAATAGATATAGGACAGAGGTCAGAGGTAGGTTATTTACGCAAAGAGTGGTGAGGCCGTGGAATGCCCTACCTGCAACAGTCGTGAACTCGCCAACATTGAGAGCATTTAAAAGTTTTTTGGATAAACATATGGATGATAATGGCATAGTGTAGGTTAGATGGCTTTTGTTTCGGTGCAACATCGTGGGCCGAAGGGCCTGTACTGCGCTGTATCGTTCTATGTTCTTTGTTCTATCTCTTGTAATCCGTTCCAAGACTTTGCCCACAACAGAAGTAAGGCTCACTGGTCTATGGTTACCGGGGTTGCCTCTACTCCACTTCTTGACTCAGAATTGCTGACACCTCCTCCTCATGAACCTCCTCGTGAACCTTGAACTGCATCGTGATTTTAATATAAACCTGGTCAATGGCCATCCAATGATTTACCTATATCAACACTTCAATAAATAGGACATTGTTTTCTGAATAAAGGTGTTGACATTTCCACAATCTCTACCTCGCCTTTTGCGTATTTGCACTATTTCACAGTTGTCAATGGATCAATATTAAGTGGACAGTTTAATTGGACTTAATCCATTGTACTGACAAAAGGGTAGCCAGTGCTAGGAATTTGAAACGGCACAGGGGCACTGCTGCTAGTATTTATTTCCCAATTTCGTGCGGACTTGATGGGCTGAATGGCCTCTTTCTGTGCCGCGTGGCGACGTTTCTATTCTTTCTGATGAGCGGTATCCGGACAGAAGGAAGGAGCCGGTTTGATGAGGGACAAGGGTGAGGGAGGGGGAAAGGTCAAGGTGGAGCAGAGTTATTCAGAAACCCCCCGCAAAGTTATTCAGAATCCCCGCCCCGTCCACCGTCTGCCCGCGTTCACCCTGAATACATCCGGCCAAGTGGGGAGGGAGGAGCGCAACTTGAAGGGGCTGCGGTCGCACTGCTCTTTGCCTTAAAACTCTGCGGCACTGACACTGGGGAGAATTGAAGACCGGGGGGTGGGGCAGCGCCGCAGCTCCCATTGAAACTGGAATCGTTGCTCCATCTCCTCAACAATTCCAATCACCCCAAATGGGGACAATGGGCAGCAGGAGCCGCCACTGCGCCTGCGCTACAAATATCCCAGCACACCCTGCGCGGCGGGGCTGCCATTTTGCGTTAGCAGGGGGGCGTTGTCAGTCATACGGTGGCCCGCGCACTGCCTGCCTTTGATTTCGCCTTTCGATATTTTCCCATGGGCGCCGCCCGCGCGCCTGCCGCACGTCACGGCCAGCTGGCATCTCCCCCGTCTCCCCCGCGGCAGGCGCAGGATTCTCCCGCCAAAGAGCAGCAGCCGGAGCTGGGGAGGGGGTGAGAAGTGACACTAGGAGGAGCAACGACGGCCATGGGGGGGGCGGGGGCGGGGAGGCACAAGCACCCAGATAATCTCTCCATGGAGTGAATCATACACACACCAAACTGATCAGCCTTGGGGGGGAGGCACACACCAAGCTGATCGACCATGGGGTTATTCACACGTCCAGTTGATCGGCCATTAGGGTTGTCACACAGACATAGCCTTTCGGTCATGGAGGAATCACACAGACCCAGCTGATCGGCCATGGGGGGCATCACAATGAAGCAGCCGATGGACCAGGCAGGGAATCACACAGAACCAGCTGCTCGCCCATGGGGGAACCACACAAAATCAGCTGAATCGCCATGGGGGATTCAAACAGACGCAGCTGATCGGCCATTGGGGAACCACGCATCCAGCTGATCGGCTATCAGAAAATCACACAGACCCCAGCTGATCGAACATGGGTGGAGCCACACGCGCCCAGATGTTTGACAATGTGGGTAATCACACAGGCCCACCTGATCGCGCATGGCGGGTTTGTCAGATCAAGCGAATTTTTTTGAAGTCATTTTTTTATTCCCGAAAAGAAATTGTATCAAAATAAGTCCATCCTAAACCGGGGGTAGCGTTCAGGAACATCCCTTCTGTAAGGACACAGAGACTGCACACCAAGCAACTTAGATTCATTTACAATACGGTGTAGACACTTCCCGGTCGATCCCTGGCATTGGGGGTACTGACACACATCAAGTTGATCGACATGGGGGGGGGGGGGGGGGGGGAGTGTCACAGACTCAGCTGATTGGTCATGGGGGAATGACTCAGAAGCAGCTGGGTTTCTCCCCTGGTGGACAGCGTCCTGAACGACCTTTTATACAACGGACTAAAGAGTTCCCCAACGCTCAGCGGGGGGTGAGAAGCGATTTGGAGGGTTGTTGGAGGTTCGGTGGGGTTACGTGATAGCGCAGGTGAGTGGGCCTCGGCAATGCTGCCCTATTATTCTGAATGTTGGTGCTGAGGTCTTTTACTTTTTTTAATGACTGATAAAGAGAATTTCTCCATTTCATGAACTTGGACGTTTCATTAATTTTAAAAACATTAAAATAATGCTTGTGTCAGCGGATTTATTTCATTTGTGATCTTTTCTAGTCTTTTCCCCATTGTAGTTGGTGGCGTTCCTTCTCCTCTACCTCCTCCCGATTCACAGGGGCCGCTGCAGTTCTCCTGAGGTGGTAGCTGCCCCTCCCAGAGTAACCTCTTGGCCTCGCATCGCCGGCCCCACCACCCACACACATACACACACAAAACCCAAAGTGGCCAGCAACCATCTCCAATGGTAACATAAATAGCCAACGACCCTGGTAATGCAGGATGGCAAATCAGGGTGAGTCTGGCTGGTGATGGGCAGTTTTACTGGCAGTGTGAGGAGAGAGGTGCCGTGTGGCTGTGGTTCCCTCACAGGATGTCATAAATTGAAGAACCGGACTAAAGGGAAATTTCAGCATATTCTTAAACTGCTGTCTGAACTGAGTCTGTGTCACGGCGTAAATCGCAGTGTTTGTGCAGCAACTCAAGAGCTGCAACATGAACCCCAATTCCATAACATAATACTCTACCCAGACAGTGGTATACCCCAGATAATCCAGCCGGTTCCACATAGAAAAAAACATTAACATTGACCATAACAGGATGAAATTGGCCGAGATGATAAACAGTAAAATGATTGATTTCCTCCGACTCTCCATCTCTGGGTCTCTGGGACTCTCCCCACTGCTGTGAGCCCGGAGTCTCCTGCGGGCCCTGCTGCTCAGGACAATGTGTCTGACGGTGAGAACATTGAGCAGCAGAATCAGGACAAATGGAACACCCGGGGTTAGAATGTTGTGGAGGAACTCGATTGTTGTCCAGACAGGAGAGAACGCAACATCCCCTGGGACATGACAAAACCAGGGCAGATTCCTCAGCCGATACCCATCTGAGAACATAAAATACCAGAAAATGTTCTTCAAACAGCTCAGCACAGTCACTGTTCCCAGAACCACAGCCGCCGTTTTCTCGCTGCAATATTTACTTTTCAGCTTCGGGCAACAAATGGCCACAAATCGATCGAAGGTGAAAGTGACGGTGAACCAGACAGAACAGTCAGTGGCTGCATAAAGCAGGGCGGCGTGGATATTACACACGGGGATCGACAGCAGGAAATCAAACTGTTCATCAAAAACAATAGGAATGTGTCTCAACATCAGGTCGAGAATCACGACCAGTAGATCCCCCACTGCCATGGCCATCAGGTAACAAGTGACACATTTGGACAGTCCACAGTTTTTCCTCTTCATGATCACAATTGTGATGATGTTCACTGAGAGGAAAGGAAATAAACAGGAAATAATCAGGCCAAGGAAATCATTACCAGTGTGATTGAGGTGGTGTTGACAAAATAAAACAAATACACACACTCACAGACACAGAGACACTAACACACACTCACATTCCCAGAGAGACACAAACACACACACTCACAGACACAGAGACACTAACACACACACTCACATTCCCAGAGAGACACAAATACACACTCTCACAGACACAGAGACACTAACACACACTCACATTCCCAGAGAGACACAAATACACACTCTCACAGACACAGAGACACTAACACACACACATTCCCAGAGAGACACAAATACACATTCTCACAGACACAGAGACACTAACACACACTCACATTCCCAGAGAGACACAAATACACACTCTCACAGACACAGAGACACTAACACACACTCACATTCCCAGAGAGACACAAATACACACACTCACAGACACAGAGACACTAACACACACACTCACATTCCCAGAGAGACACAAATACACACACTCACAGACACGAATAAACAAACACACAGACACAGAGACACTAACACACACTCACATTCCCAGAGAGACACAAATACACACACTCACAGACACAGAGACACGAACACACACACTCACATTCACAGAGAGACACAAATACACACACTCACAGACACGAATAAACAAACACAAAGACACAGAGATACTAACCCACACACTCACAAAGACACAAATGCTCACACTCACAAAGACACAAATGCTCACACTCACAGACACTAATGCACACACACACACACACACATTTATTCACATTCTCACAGACACACAGAGACATACATACACACACCCACAGGCACATGGAACTCTAATTCACACACTCACACACACACAGACACTGTCATGTGCGAGTACCTGTAAGAAATGGGTGTTTATTACTGCAGTGATGTCAGAGAGTGGGTGGAGATGGGCTGTCTGTCAGCTTTTTACTTTCGTTTTGGCTGTTTGCTGCAGGGTGTGTTTTAGTTTCGTTTTCAGTGTTGGAGCTGAAGCCAGACAGAGCAGGTGTACTGTTGTTCTCTCTGCCATGAAAAGACTATCTCTTGATCATTTGGTGAATTCAGAATTATATATGTTCTCAGTAGTGAATGTAAACCTAATGTCCCTCTGGTAAAATGTGTCTGAAGTCTTCTAGATGTCAAAAGGACAGCTTACGGATTACTTACTGTTGTATTCTTGGGGGGGGGGGGTTGAATTTGAATTAATGGTTCCTCAGTTGTTCACTGTATGTTTTAAAAAGGTTAACTTGAGCTTATAGAATAAACATTGTTTTGCTTCGAAAAATACTTTTCCTTTTCTGCTGTACCACACTGTAGTGTGGGCCGTGTGCTCCCCATAACACAATCTATTAAAATTTGTGGGTCAGGGGAACTCCAAGATACACTTTGGGGTTCTCTAAACCCTGGCCCATAACACAAATACACACACTCACAGACACACAGAGACACAAATACACACACTCACAGACACACAGAGACACTAATACACACACTCCCAGCCACACAGAGACACTAATACACACACTCGCAGACACACAGAGACACTAATACACACACTCACAGCCACACAGAGACACTAATACACACAATCGCAGACACACAGAGACACTAATACACACATTCACAGTCACACAGAGATAAGAATATTCACACACTCTCTCAGACACTAAGACAGACACTCACTGACACACAGAGACACTAATATACGCAGTCTCAGAGACACTAATAAACGCACTCACACAACTCAGACACTAATGCACACACTCACACACACACAGACACTAATACATACACACAGACAGACACATACACTAATGCACAAACTCAAAGACACACACAGAGACACTAATACACACACACAGACACACAGAGGAACAAATACAACCACTCACACACAGACTCTAATACACATACACACTGACATCCAGGTAAACTAATACACACACTCACACAAACACAGACACGAATGCACACACTCACACACACAGACACTAATACAGACATACAGAGACACACAGACACACATACACTAATGCACAAACTCAAATACACACACAGAGACACTAATACACACACACAGACACACAGAGACATTCATACACCACTCACACACAGACACTAATACACTCACTCACTGGCACGCAGATGCACTAAAACACACACTCGCACAACACACAGAGACACTAATACACACACGCACACACATGCACATATAGTAATACACACACTCAAAGGCACAGACAGACACTAACACACAAACTCACAAACACACACAGCCACACACAAACACTAATGCACAAACCCAAAGACACACACAGAGACACAAATACACACACACAGACACTAAAACAGACACACTAATACACTCACTCACCGACACATAGATACACTAATACACACTTACAGACACACATACAGTCACTAATACACACATTCACACACATAGACACTAACACACGGATTGGAAATTAGCAAACGTGACACCATTGTTTAAAAAAGGAGGAAGGCAGAAAGCGGGTAATATTAGGCCAGTGAGCTTAACTTCGGTAGGAGGGAAGATGCTGGAATCTATCATCAAGGAAGAAATAGCGAGGCGGCTGGATGGAAATTGTCCCATTTTCCCTAACTAATTTAGTGGAATTTTTGAGGACATTACCAGTGCGGTAGATAACGGTGAGCCAATGGATGTGGTATATCTGGATTTCCAGAATACCATTGACAAGGTGCCACACAAAAGGTTACTGCATAAGATAAAGATGCATGGTATTAAGGGGAAAGTAGTAGCATGGATAGAGGATTGGTTAATTAATGGAAAGCAAAGAGTGGAGATTAATGGGTGTTTCTCTGGTTGACAATCAGTTGCTAGTGGTTTCCCTCAGGGATCAGTGTTGGGCCCACAATTGTTCACAATTTACATAGTTGATTTGGAGTTGGGGGCCAAGGGCAATGTGTCCAAGTTTGCAGACGACACTAAGTTGAGTGGTAAAGCAAAAAGTGCAGAGGATACTGGAAGTCTGCAGAGGGATTTGGATAGGCTAAGTGAATGGGCTAGGGTCTGGCAGATGGAACACAATGTTGACAAATGTGAGGTCATCCATTTTGGTCGGAATAATAGTAAAAGGGATTATTATTTAAATGATAAAATATTAAAACATGCTGCTGTGCAGAGAGACCTGGGTGTGCTAGTGCATGAGTTGCAAATAGTTGGTTTACAGGTGCAACAGGTGATTAAGAAGGCAAATGGAATTTTGTCCTTCATTGCTAGATGGATGGAGTTGAAGACTAGGGAGGCTATGCTGCAATTGTATATGGTGTTAGTGAGGTCACACCTGGGGTATTGTATTCAGTTTTGGTCTCCTTACTTGAGAAAGGACGTACTGGCACTGGAGGGTGTGCAGAGGAGATTCACTAGGTTAATCCCAGAGCTGAAGGGGTTGGATTACGAGGAGAGGTTGAGTAGAATGGGACTGTACTTGTTGGAATTTAGAAGGATGAGGGTTGATCTTATAGAAACATTTAAATTATGAAGGGAATAGATAGGCTAGATGCGGGCAGGTTGTTTCCACTGGCGGGTGAAAGCAGAACTAGGGGGCATAGCCTCAAAATAAGGGGAAGTAGATTTAGGACTGAGTTTAGGAGGAACTTCTTCACCCAAAGGGTTGTGAATCTATGGCATTACTTGCCCAGTGAAGCAGTAGAGGCTCCTTCACTAAATGTTTTTAAGATAAAGATAGATCGTCTTTTGAAGAATAAAGGGATTAAGGGTTATGGTGTTTCGGGCCGGAAAGTGGAGCTGAGTCCACAAAAGATCAGCCATGATCTCATTGAATGGTGGAGCAGGCTCGAGGGGCCAGGTGGCCTACTCCTGCTCCTAGTTCTTATGTTCTCACAGACACACGCTGGCACTAATACACACTCACAGGCTCAAAGAAACACTAATACACACTCGCAGACACACAGAGACACTAATGCACACTCACAGAAACACATACAGACAATAATACACACACACAGACACTAATACATCCACTCACAGACACACACTGGCACCAATACACACATAAATTAACACACACACACAGATACTAATACACCCACTAACGATGCACAGAGACAATAATATACACACTCACAGACACAGGGAGACTCAAATGCATACACTCACACAGCAACACTCATACACACAGTCACACACACATGCACTAATACACGCACTAACACACACACACACAGAAACTAATACACACTCACTCACTGATACACAGAGACAACAATATACACACTCACAGACACAGGGAGATTGTCATGTACACAGTCACAGACACACAGAGGCACTAATACAGACACTCACAGACACACAGACACTAACACACACTCACAGACACACAGATACACTAATGCACACACACACACAGACACTAACACACACTCACAGACACACAGAGACACTAATACAGACACTCACAGACACACAGAGACACTCATACACACACTCGCAGACACACAGAGGCACTAATACAGACACTAACAGACACACAGACACTAACACACACTCACAGACACACAGAGACACTAATACACACACTCACAGACACACAGAGACACTAATACACACACTAACGCGAATACACACTCACAGACACAAATACACACACTAACACTAATACACAGTCACAGACACACAGATACACTAATATACCAACTCACACACAGAGAGGAACGAGTACACAGCTCACAGACCGACAGAGACACGAATACACAAACACACACATTAATAGAGACACTAACACACATAGCCACTAATGCACTCACACAAACAGACACTAATGCACACATTCTCACACACACTCAGACACGCACAGACACTAATACACACTGACACACCCAGAGACACTAGTACACACACTCACTGACATATAGATACACTAATACAGACACGCACACACAGAGAGACACTAGTACACAGCTCACGGACAGACAGAGACACTAATACACAAACACACACACACTAATAGAGACACTCACACACATAGACACGAATACACTCACACACACAGCCTAATGCATACTTTCTCACACACACACCGACACACACAGATACACTAATATACACAGAAATACAGACACACACAGACTCTAATACACACACTCAAACGTCCCTCCACACACACACACCACCCTCCACACACACACTACCCCCTCCACACACACTAACCCCCTCAACCACAGACAGACTAAACCCCACAGACACTAACCCACCCCCACACACACTAACCCCTCCACACTCACTAACCCCCCCCACACACTGGCCCCACCACTCACACACTGACCCCCTCCCACACACACACGAACCCCCCCCACACAGACTAACACCCCCACTGACACTAATACCCACACACACTGTTCCCCCTCCCACCCACACACACGAAACCCCCCACACACCCTGACACACACGCACACTAATCCCCCCACACACACACTACCCCCCACACACACTCCCCCACCCCACACACACTAATCCCCCCCCACACGTACACTCCCCCACCACACACACATTAACCCTCCCCCACACACACTAGCCCCCACACATACTAACCCTCCCTCACACACACTAACCGCCCTCACACTCAACCCTCCTCCCCCAGACACACATTAACCCTCCCACCCACACACTAGCACCCCCACACACACACTAACCCTCCCATACACACACTAGCCCCCTATGGTGGTATGTATTAGGGGTATTGTGGTACCCTGTGATGCGAGATGCTATTGGTGGATAGACACTGGGTCCCGAGTGGATCAGCCGCCTACTGGCTCCACCCAGTAAGGCGGAGTATAAGAGCCCGGGTTCTCCCAGGAGCCGCATTCTGTCACTGTGCTGCTGGGGAAGAAGTCTGCGTAATAAAGCCATCATTCGACTCCTTCTCGTCTCGTCTCGTGAGTGATTGATTGTGCTGCACTCTGAGCCTGTATACAGTTAACCATTTACTGCTCAATAATCTCTGGGAGCAGGGAACAGGCAGTGTAGTCCGGAAGCCCCCAATTAAAAAGCTGTTTCAGTGACCTCTGTGCTGTATATAATTAACCATTTACTGCTCAATAATCCCTGGGAGCAGGGGACAGGCAGTGTGGCTCCTGGAGCCCCCAATTAAAAAGCTGTTTCAGAGACCTCTGTGCCTGTATATAATTAACCATTTACTGCTCAATAATCCCTGGGTGCAGAGGACAGGCAGTGTGGCCTCGGGGGCCCCCAATTATAAAGCTGTTTCAGAGACCTCTGTGCTGTATATAGTTAACCATTTACTTCTCAATAATCCCTGGGAGCAGAAGACAGGCAGTGTGGCCGCGGGAGTCCCCAATTAAAAAGTTGTTTCAGAGACCTCTGTGCTGTATACAGTTAACCATTTACTTCTCAATAATCCCTGGGAGCAGGGGACAGGCAGTGTGGTCCGGGAGCCCCCAATTAAAAGCTGTTTCAGAGACCTCTGTGCTGTATGTAGTTAACTATTTCCTGCTCAATAATCCCTGGGAGCAGGGAGCAGGCAGTGTGGCTCCGGGAGCCCTGTTGAAATCTTTAATTTGAAGGGATCTTAACTTGCTGAACTACGCCAAGTTGGGGGAAGCTTAGTTCATGAATCAAAGTCCTTGCACAATACGACAAGTTGTAAGATTTAATATTTCTGGACTACGCCAAGTTGTTGGATTCCTAGTATTATTCGACTGTGTAAAGTTGAAGGAATTTCTATCAATTCCACTATGCGGTTACCAGTAGCACTTTGCGAATACTGGGACTCAGCAGAAATTTCAGTTAAAACTTCTCAGGTGCCAATAAGAATTGTTTTATTTGTAGTCGCTTGATTACAATTTGAAAGTCATTTAAAAGGGAATTCGTAGACAATTCGAAGCTTTCAGAGAATTACAGACATTATCTTTTTGCTTCGGCAGACATCTCGAAAGTAACTTGAAGGTCAAAGTCTGGCAATGAAACATGAAGAGAGAGAGAGAGAGCTAAACTTCAGCTAAACTCAAACTCCAAGTACAAAACAGACGAACAGACTGACAGACTGACAGAATCAAAGACAGAGCCCCCGAAAGACAACTAAAAACAAACTAACAGAAAGACTATTAAGGACAAAACTAACACCCTGAAAAAGACAACTATTAAAGAACAGACTAAGAGAATTAAAGACAGACAATTAAGGACAGACAAACAAACTAACAGAACACAACACAACAACATAACACAACACAAAGACTAACAGAAAGACACGAAAACTGGCGGGCGGAAACTTTTCAGTGATACACTTTCATGTCTGTCTGAAGTCATCTAATCACACCCCAATATAATCCGAATTGGTTTGGGTGAGACTCAAACACATTTTATTTGATGGCAAGCCGTCCATCTTCAATGTGCAGCATCAGCTTTTAATTGTTTCATGTCTTCATGTTATGGAATGTGATATTCTGACCAACAAAAACTGGTCTTTTGCTGACTTAGCTGTTATCTGCATTGTGAACAATGGTGCCTTCACGTTGCTATGGTATTCAGTCCTTGTCCTTGACAATTAGCACAAGCAGTGTCAAATTGTCTTGCAACTGTGCTGTTTTAATGTCACACTGATTTTGAAAATATGCATTTGCCAGAAAAACGGACCTCAGTAAAAGTGAATTATGCTATATAAATGGGTATTTAAAATTGGGGCTTAATATTTATGCTTAAACAGCTATCTTTTACCTAAACGAGTTGTATTCGAAATACCTGGCTTCCACAAGCCCCCAATTAAAAAGCTGTTTCAGAGGCCTCTGTGCTGTATATAGTTAACCATTTATTGCTCAATAATCCTTGGGAGCAGGGGACAGGCAGTGTGGCCTCGGGAACCCCCAATTAAAAAGTTGTTTCAGAGACCTCTTTGCTGTATATTGTTAACCATTTACTTCTCAATAATCCCTGGGAGCACGGGACATGCAGTGTGGCCTCGGGAGCCCCCAATTAAAAAGTTGTTTCAGAGACCTCTGTGCTGGATATAGTTAACCATTTACTGCTCAATAATCCCTGGGAGCAGGGGACAGGCAGTGTGGCCTCTGGAGCCCCCAATTAAAAAGCAGTTTCAGAGAACTCTGTGCTGGATATAGTTAACCATTTACTGCTCAATAATCCCTGAGAGCAGGGGACAGGCAGTGTGGTCCGGGATCCCCCAATTAAAAAGCAGTTTCAGAGAACTCTGTGCTGGATATAGTTAACCATTTACTGCTCAATAATCCCTGAGAGCAGGGGACAGGCAGTGTGGTCCGGGATCCCCCAATTAAAAAGCTGTTTCAGAGACCTCTGTGCTGTATATAGTTAACCATTTACTGCTCAATAATCCCTGGGAGCAGGGACAGGCAGTGTGGCCTCGGGAGCCTCAATTAAAAAGCTGTTTCAGAGACCTCTGTGCTGGATATAGTTAACCATTTACTGCTCAATAATCCCTGGGAGCAGGGGACAGGCAGTGTGGCCTCGGGAGCCCTCAATTAAAAAGCTGTTTCAGAGACCTCTGTGCTGGATATAGTTAACCATTTACTTTTCCTCTCAATAATCCCTGTGGTGGTATGTATTAGGGGTAATACGGTACACCACGTGTCGACAGGCTATTGATGGAGGGATGCCAGGTCCTGATAGGATCTGCCACCTACTGGACTCCACCCAGAAATGCCGGTATAAGAACCCAGTTTTTTCCTCCATTTCCCTCAGCAGCTGCATTCTGTAACTACGCTGCTGGGGATAAAGTTCTGCTTAATAAAGCCTTCAATTGACATTACCTCAATCTGCCTCGCGTCAAATTGACGGTGCTATAATTTATTAAGCAGAACTTAAATTGAAGAAAACGACATGGGAATATGGAGCTCCGAATCACCCCGGAGTGCCTGCGCATCGCACACCAAGCAGCTAACTCGGCCTCTATCTTCAGACACTTGACGGCATGCTTTGAGAGCTACCTCCGAACGGCCATCGGCACACCGACTGATGAACAAAAGATGCAGGTCCTCTATTCCAGGGTGAGTTCTGACGTCTACTCACTTATCAAGGACGAGGACGATGAAGGATATCTACATCCGGCCCGCCAACCAGGTTTTTGCTCGCTACCAGCTCGCCACACGATGGCAATTTCCGGGGGAATCGCTGGACGAGTTTTATAACGCCCTGCAGATCCTGGGTCGAAACTGCAACTGCCCGGTGGTAACAGCGAGTGAACACACAGAGCTCCTGGTCCGCGATGCGTATGTGGCAGGTTTGGCCTCATCCCAGATCCGCCAGAGGCTTCTGGAGAAAGAATCTCTGGGACTTACAGAAGCTCGGGCCCTGGCGGCATCCCTCGATGTGGCCTCGCGTAACGCCCGCGCCTACACCCCCGACCGCACTACAGCCCCTTGGGCTCCGTGGACCCCCGTTGCAGTCGACTCTCCTACACCCCCTCCCCACCCCCGGAAACCTGCACGGCCAAAACACCAGACCAACCGGGGGGGCCCCGCTGCTATTTTTGCGGCCAGCCGAAACACCCTCGGCAGCGCTGCCCGGCCCGCGTGGCTACCTGCAAAAGCTGCGGGGAAAAAGGGCCACTACGCGACGGTGTGCAAGTCCAGCGGGATCGCCGCTATCTCCGGTGAAGAAGCGGGACCACAGACCCAGCCCCCCAGCGATCCACGTGTGACCAACGGACGCTGCCATTTTGAACCACGGACGCCACGAGGGAGAGATGGGCGCCGCCATTTTGTCCACCACCGACCGCGCTCGATCCGTGGACGCCGCCATCTTGGCTGAAGGACCCCGACACAGACGGCCACATACTGCCTGATTACGATGCTCAACTTCAACAACCATGTCTGGCTTCGACGACCCTTGACCAGTCGCGACCCCGGACGCTTCAGACTGCAACCACTACAGTCCTAGTGAATGGCTATGAGATGCCATGTCTATTCGACTCTGGGAGCACGGAGAGCTTAATTCATCTGGACATGGTAAGGCGCTGTTCCCTGGTAATTCGGCCAAGCACCCAGAAAATTTTCCTGGCGGCGGGATCCTACTCCGTTCAGATCACGGGGTTCTGCATCGCTAACCTAACGGTGCAGGGGAGGGAATTCCGAAATTACCGGTTGTATGTCCTCCCCCATCTCTGTGCGCCCACACTCCTAGGGTTGGACTTCCAATGCAACCTCCAGAGATTAACATTTAAATTTGGCGGCCCTATACCCCCACTGACTCTGTGGCCTCGTGACCCTCAAGGTTGAACCGCCTTCCTTGTTTGCAAACCTCACCCCGGATTGCAAACCCGTCGCCTCAAGGAGCAGACGGTACAGCGCCCAGGACCGAGCATTTATCCGGTCCGAGGTCCAGAGGCTGCTGAAGGAAGGCATCATCCAGGCTAGCAACAGTCCCTGGAGAGCCCAGGTGGTAGTTTTTAAGACCGGGGAGAAACAGAGGATGGTCATCGACTATAGTCAGACCATCAACAGGTACACTCAGCTAGATGTGTACCCTCTCCCCCGCATAGCCGACATGGTCAATCGGATTGCACAGTACAAGGTCTTTTCCACCGTGGACCTAAAGTCCGCCTACCACCAGCTCCCCATCCGTCCCGGTGACCGCAACTATACTGCCTTCGAAGCAGACGGGCGGTTATACCACTTTTTAAGGGTTCCATTCGGTGTCACCAACGGAGTCTCGGTCTTCCAACGAGAGATGGACCGAATGGTTGACCAGAACGGTTTACGGGCCACGTTCCCGTACCTCGACAACGTCACCATCTGCGGCCACGACCAGCAGGACCACGACGCCAATCTCCAAAAATTCCTCCAGACCGCTCACGCCCTGAACCTCACTTACAACAAAGAAAAATGCATGTTCTGCACCGATCGGCTAGCCATCCTGGGCTACGTAGTGCGTAATGGAGAGATAGGCCCCGACCCTGAATGCATGCGCCCCCTCATGGAGTTCCCTCTCCCCCACTGTGCCAAAGCCCTGAAACGTTGCCTGGGCTTCTTTTCTTATTACGCCCAGTGGGTCCCCCAGTACGCAGACAATGCCCGCCCACTAATCCAGTCCACTACTTTTCCCCTGACTACTGAGGCATACCAGGCCTTTAGCCGTATCAAAACGGATATCGCAAAGGCCACGATGCGCGCCATCGACGAGTCCCTCCCCTTCCAAGTCGAGAGCGACGCATCCGACGTAGCTCTGGCGGCCACCATCAACCAAGGAGGCAGACCCGTGGTCTTCTTCAGCCGAACCCTCCACGCTTCAGAAATCCGCCACTCCTCAGTGGAAAAGGAGGCACAAGCAATAGTGGAAGCTGTGCGACACTGGAGGTATTACCTGGCCGTTAGGAGATTCACTCTCCTCACTGACCAACGGTTGGTTGCCTTCATGTTCGATAATGCACAGCGGGGCAAGATCAAGAACGACAAGATCTTGCGATGGAGGATCGAACTGTCCACCTTCAATTATGAGATCTTGTATCGTCCCGGAAAGCTGAACGAGCCATCCGATACCCTATCTCGCGGCACATGTGCCAATGTACATGTGTACCATCTACAAGCCCTCCACGAGGACCTCTTGCCACCCGGGGGTCACTTGTTTCTACCACTTCCTTAAGGCCCGCAACCTCCCTTACTCCGTCGAGGACGTCCGAACAGTCACCAGGAACGGCCAGATCTGCGCTGAGTGCAAACCGCACTTTTTCAGCCCGGATAGAGCGCACCTGGTTAAGGCCTCTCGACCCTTTGAACGCCTCAGTTTGGATTTCAAAGGCCCCCTCCCCTCCACCGATCGCAACGCGTACTACCTGAACGTGATTGACGAATACTCCCGTTTCCCTTTCGCCATCCCCTGCCCCGACATGACAGCGTCCACAGTCATTAAAGCCCTTTTTACAGTTCGGTTTCCCCGACTATATCCATAGCGACAGGGGTCCTCCTTTATGAGTGACGAACTGCGTCAATTCCTGCTCAGCAGGGGCATAGCGTCGAGCAGGATGACCAGTTACAACCCCCGGGGGAACGGGCAAATAGAAATGGAGAATGGAACAGTCTGGAAGGCCGTCCTGCTGGCCCTCCGGTCTAGGAGCCTCCCAATTTACCGCTGGCAGGAAGTCCTAACGGATGCCCTTCACTCTATCCGGTCCCTGCTGTGCACCACCACGAATCAAACGCCTCACGAGCGCCTCCTCCTCTTTCCTAGGAAGTCCTCCTCTGGAACGCCACTTCCGACCTGGCTAGCAGCTCCGGGACCCATTCTGCTCCGGAAACATGTGCGGGCGCACAAGTCAGGTCCGTTGGTGGAACGGGTGCATCTCCTTCACGCCAACCCGCAATACGCCTATGTGCAGTGCCCCGATGGCCGACAGGACACGGTCTCCCTGCGAGATCTGGCGCCCGCCGGAGATACCCCCCCCCCCCCCCCCCCAACGCCAATCACCAACTCCTCACTCCCGCCGGTTCATCCCGCAGCCACCCCCTTCCCGGGGGGTTAGGTTCTCCTCCCAGACCCGCCCAGGAGTAAAGACAAAGGGGACAGCGCTACGCTCCCAGAGTCGACGGGACTCGAGCCAGCGCCATCACCACCACGCCCGAGACCATCGGAAAGGACGACCAGGGCGCACATCCGGCTCATCGAATCACTTTAACTCTCAACATTTTCAGTTATTGTGTCTTGTTATAGTGATGACATCATGCCGACCCTGTTTGGCCCGTGGCCCAGTTGAAGGGATAATTTTGTGTTTTGTTCAAAGTTACGGCACAGAACCAACTCTGTAAACCCCTATCACCATGCGAACCACCATCCCGCCGGTTGTTTTTTCAACAAGGGGTGAATGTGGTGGTATGTATTAGGGGTAATACGGTACACCACGTGCCGACAGGCTATTGGTGGA
The DNA here is from genome assembly GCF_047496885.1 of Scyliorhinus torazame. Classification (NCBI taxonomy): domain Eukaryota; kingdom Metazoa; phylum Chordata; class Chondrichthyes; order Carcharhiniformes; family Scyliorhinidae; genus Scyliorhinus; species Scyliorhinus torazame. The sequence continues at coordinate 48,915,376 of NC_092729.1, forward strand.
GGGATGCCAGGTCCTGACAGGATCTGCCAACTACTGGACTCCACAAAGAAATGCCGATATAAGAACCCAGTTTGCCCTCCATTTCCCTCAGCAGCTGCAATCTGTAATTACGCTGCTGGGGATAAAGTTCTGCTTAAAAAAGCCTTCAACTGACATTACCTCAATCTGCCTCGCGTCATATTGACGGTGCTACACAGAGCACACACTGGCACACAGAGATGGGAATGTTGACCAGGAGCTGAAGGGGTTATACAGAGCACACCCTGGCTACACAGAGATGGGAATGTTGACCAGGAGCTGCAGGGGTTATACAGAGCACACCCTGGCCACACAGAGATGGGAATGTTGACTAGGAGCTGCAGGGGTTATACAGAGCACACCCTGGCCTCAGGCAGAGATAGTAATGTTTACCAGGAGCTGCAGGGGTTATACAGAGCGCATCCTGGGCACACACAGAGATCGGAATGTTTACCAGGAGCTGCTGGAGTTAGACACAGCACAATCTGGTCACACAGAGTTGGCAATGTTGACCAGGAGCTGCAGGGGTTATACAGAGCACACCCTGTCCACACAGAGATAGGAATGTTTACCAGGAGCTGCTGGAGTTATACAAGGCACACCCTGGCCACACAGAGTAGGGAATATTGACCAGGAGCTGGGGTTATACAGATCACACCATGGCCACACAGAGATGGGAATATTGACTAGGAGCTGCAGGGGTAATACGGAGCACACCCTGGCCACACAGAGATGGGAATGCTGACAAGGAGCTGCATGGGTTATACAGAGCGCACCCTGTCCACACAGAGATGTGAATGTTGACCAGAAGCTGCAGGGGTTATACAGAGCACACCCTGGCCACACAGAGATTGGAATGGTTGTCAGGAGCTGCTGGAGTTATACAGAGCACATCCTGGGCACACAGAGATGGGAATGTTTACCAGGAGCTGCTGGAGTTATACAGAACACAATCTGGCCACACAGAGTTGGGAATGTTGACCAGGAGCTGCAGGGGTTATACAGTGCACACACTGGCCACACAGAGATGGGAATGTTGACCAGGAGCTGCAGGGGTTATACAGAGCACACCCTGGCCACACACAGATGGGAATCTTGACCAGGAGCTGCAGGGGTTATACAGAGCAAACCCTGGCCACGCATAGATGAGAATCTTGACCAGGAGCTGCAGGGGTTATACAGGGCACACCCTGACCACACAGATATGGGAATGTTGACCAGGAGCAAGGGTTATACAGAGCACACCCTGGCCACACAGAGATGGGAATGTTGACCAGGAGATGCAGGGGTTATACAGAGCACACCCTGGCCTCACAGATATGGGAATCTTGACCAGGAGTTGCAGGGGTTATACAGAGCACACCCTGGCCACACAGAGTTGGGAATGTTGACCAGGAGCTGCAGGGGTTATACAGAGCACACACTGGCCACACAGATATGGGAATATTGACCAGGAGTTGCAGGGGTTATACAGAGCACACCCTGGCCACACAGATATGGGAATCTTGACCAGGAGTTGCAGGGGTTATACAGAGCACACCCTGGCCTCACAGATATGGGAATCTTGACCAGGAGATGCAGGGGTTATACAGAGCACACCCTGGCCACACAGTGTTGGGAATGTTGACCAGGAGCTGAGGTTATACAGAGAACACCCTGGCCACACAGAGATGGGAATGTTGACCAGGAGCTGCACGGATTATGCAGAGCACACCCTGGCCACACAGAGATGCGAATGTTGACCAGGAGCAGCAGGTGTTATACAGAGCACACCCTGGCCTCACACAGAGATAGGAATGTTTACCAGGATCTGCAGTGGTTATACAGAGCACACACTGGCCAAACAGAGATGGGAATGTTGACCAGGAGCTGCTGGGGTTATACAGAGCACACCCTGGCCGCACAGAGATTCGAATGATGACCAAGAGCTGCAGGTGTTATACAGAGCACATCCTGGCCAAACAGAGATAGGAATGTTGACCTGGAGCTGCTGGGGGTATACAGAGCACACCCTGGCCACACAGTGATGGGAATGTTGACCAGGAGCTGCTGCAGTATTACAGAGACCACCCTGGCCACACAGAGGTGGGACTGTTGACCAGGACCTGCTGGGGTTAGACAGAGCACACCCTGGCCACACAGAGATGGGAATGTTGACCAGTAACTGCTGCGGTTCTACAGAGCACACCCTGGCCACACAGAGATGGGAAAGTTGACCAGGAGCTGCTGGAGTTATACAGAGCACACCCCGGCCACACACACAGATGGGAATGTTGACCAGGAGCTGCAAGGGATATACAGAGCACACACTGGCCACACACAGAGATGGGAATGTTGACCAGGATCTGCAGGGTTTATACAGTTCACACCCTGGCCACACACAGAGATGGGAATGTTGACCAGGAGCAGGGGTTTTACTGTGCACACACTGGCCACACACAGAGATGGGACTGTTGACCAGGAGCAGGGGTTATACAGAGAACACCCTGGCCACACAAATATGGGAATGTTGATCAGGAGCTGCAGGGGTTATACAGAGCACACACTGGCCACACAGATATGGGAATGTTTCCCAGGAGCTGCAGGGATTATACGGTGCGCTATCTGGCCACACAGAGATGGAATTGTTGACCAGGAGCTGCTGGATTTATACAGAGCACACCCTGACCCCACAGAGATGGGAATGCGGACGAGGAGCTGCTGGGGTTTTACAGAGCAAACCCTGGCCACGCATAGATGAGAATATTGACCAGGAGCTGCAGGCGTTATACAGAGCACACCCTGACCACATAGAGATGGGAATGTTGACCAGGAGCAGGGGTTATACAGAGCACACCTTGGCCACACAGAGATGGGAATGTTGACCAGGAGATGCACGGGTTATACAGAGCACACCCTGGCCTCACATATATGGGAATGTTGACCAGGAGTTGCAGGGGTTATACAGAGCACACCCTGGCCACACAGAGATGGGATTGTTGACCAGGAGTTGCTGGAGTTATAGAGAGCACACCCTGGCCTCACACAGAGATGGGAATGTTGACCAGGAGCTGCAAGGGTTATACAGTGCACACCCTGGCCACACACAGAGGTGGGTCTGTTGACCAGGACCTGCTGGAGTTATATAGAGCACACCCTGGCCACACAGAGATGGGAATGTTGACCAGGAGCTGCTGGGGTAATACAGAGCACACCCTGGCCACACAGAGATGGGACTGTTGACGAGGAGCTGCTGGAGTTATACAGAGCACACCCCGGCCACACACAGAGATGGGAATGTTGACCAGGAGTTGCAGGGGTTATACAGAGCACACCCTGGCCACACAGAGATGTGAATGTTGACCAGGAGCTGCAGGGGTGATACAGTGCGCACTCTGGCCACACAGAGATGGGAATGTTGACCAGGAGATGGAGGGGTTATACAGAGCACACCCTGGCCACACAGAGGTAGGACTGTTTACCAGGATCTGCAGGGGTGATACAGAGCACACGCTGGCGACACAGAGTTGGGAATGTTGACCAGGAGCTGAGGTTATACAGAGAACACCCTGGCCACACAAAGATGGGAAAGTTGATCAGGAACTGCAGGGGTTATACAGAGCACACACTGGCCACACAGATATGGGAATGTTGACCAGGAGCTGCAGGGGTTATACGGAGCAGACGCTTTCCACACAGAGATGGGAATGTTGACCAGGAGCTGCAGGCGTTATACAGAGCACAATCTGGCCACAAAGAGTTGGGAATGTTGACCAGGAGCTGGGATTATACGGAGCACACCCTGGCCACACAGAGATTGGAATGTTTCCCAGGAGCTGCAGGAGTTATACAATGCGCTACCTGGCCACACAAAGATGGAAATGTTGACCAGGAGCTGCTGGATTTATACAGAGCACACCCTGACCCCACAGAGATGGGAATGCTGACGAGGAGCTGCTGGGGTTTTACAGAGCAAACCCTGGCCACGCATAGATGAGAATCTTGACCAGGAGCTGCAGGGGTTATACAGAGCACACCCTGACCACACAGAGATGGGAATGTTGACCAGGAGCAGGGGTTAGACAGAGCACACCTTGGCCACATAGAGATGTGAATGTTGACCAGGAGCTGCAGGGGTTATACAGTGCGCACTCTGGCCACACAGAGATGGGAATGTTGACCAGGAGATGGAGGGGTTATACAGAGCACACCCTGGCCACACAGAGGTAGGACTGTTTACCAGGATCTGCAGGGGTGATACAGAGCACACGCTGGCGACACAGAGTTGGGAATGTTGACCAGGAGCTGAGGTTATACAGAGAACACCCTGGCCACACAAAGATGGGAATGTTGATCAGGAACTGCAGGGGTTATACAGAGCACACACTGGCCACACAGATATGGGAATGTTGACCAGGAGCTGCAGGGGTTATACGGAGCAGACGCTTTCCACACAGAGATGGGAATGTTGACCAGGAGCTGCAGGCGTTATACAGAGCACAATCTGGCCACACAGAGTTGGGAATGTTGACCAGGAGCTGGGATTATACGGAGCACACCCTGGCCACACAGAGATTGGAATGTTTCCCAGGAGCTGCAGGAGTTATACAATGCGCTACCTGGCCACACAAAGATGGAAATGTTGACCAGGAGCTGCTGGATTTATACAGAGCACACCCTGACCCCACAGAGATGGGAATGCTGACGAGGAGCTGCTGGGGTTTTACAGAGCAAACCCTGGCCACGCATAGATGAGAATCTTGACCAGGAGCTGCAGGGGTTATACAGAGCACACCCTGACCACACAGAGATGGGAATGTTGACCAGGAGCAGGGGTTAGACAGAGCACACCTTGGCCACACAGAGATGGGAATGTTGACCAGGAGATGCAGGGGTTATACAGAGCACACCCTGGCATCACAGATATGGGAATGTTGACCAGGAGTTGCAGGGGTTAGACAGAGCACACCCTGGCCACACAGAGATGGGAATGTTGACCAGGAGCTGCAGGGGTTATACAGTGCGCACTCTGGCCACACAGAGATGGGAATGTTGACCAGGAGCAGGGGTTATACTGTGCACACCCTGGCCACACACGGAGATGGGACTGTTGACCAGGAGCAGGGGTTATACAGAGCACACCCTGGCCAGACAGAGATGGTATTGTTGACCAGGAGCTGCTGGAGTTATAGAGAGCACACCCTGGCCTCACACAGAGATGGGAATGTTGACCAGGAGCTGCAAGGGTTATACAGTGCACACCCTGGCCACACACAGAGGTGGGCCTGTTGACCAGGCCCTGCTGTGGTTATACAGAGCACACCCTGGCCACACAGAGATGGGAATGTTGACCAAGAGCTGCTGGGGTTAAACAGAGAACACCCTGGCCACACAGAGATGGGATTGTTGACCAGGAGCTGCTGGAGTTATACAGAGCACACCCCGGCCACACACAGAGATGGGAATGTTGACCAGGAGTTGCAGGGGTTATACAGAGCACACCCTGGCCACACAGAGATGGGAATGTTGACCTGGAGCTGCAGGGGTTAGACAGTGCGCACTCTGGCCACACAGAGATTGGAATGTTGACCAGGAGATGGAGGGGTTATACAGAGCACACCCTGGCCACACAGACGTAGGACTGTTTACCAGGATCTGCAGGGGTGATACAGAGCACACGCTGGCGACACAGAGTTGGGAATGTTGACCAGGAGCTGAGGTTATACAGAGAACACCCTGGCCACACAGAGATGGGAATGTTGATCAGGAACTGCAGGGGTTATACAGAGCACACACTGGGCACACAGATATGGGAATGTTGACCAGGAGCAGCAGGGGTTATACAGAGCACACCCTGGTCTCACACAGAGATAGGAATGTTTACCAGGATCTGCAGGGGTTACACAGAGCACACCCTGGCCAAACAGAGATGGGAATGTTGACCAGGAGCTGCTGGGGTTATACAGATCAGACCCTGGCCGTACAGATATGGGAATGTTGACCAGGAGCTGCAGGGGTTATACAGAGCACACCCTGGCCAAACAGAGATAGGAATGTTGACCAGGAGCTGCTGGGGGTATACAGAGCACACCCTGGCCACACAGTGATAGGAATGTTGTCCAGGAGCTGCTGCAGTATTACAGAGACCACCCTGGCCACACAGAGATGGGAATGTTGACCAGGAGCTGCAGGGGTTATACAGTGCGCATCCTGTCAACACAGAGATAGGAATGTTTACCTGGAGCTGCTGGGGTTATACAGAGTACACCCTGGCCACACAGAGATGGGAATGTTGACCAGTAGCTGCTGGGTTTTTATAGCGCACACCCTGGCCACACAGATATGGGATTGTTCACCAGGAGCTGCTGGAGTTATAGAGAGCACACCCTGGCCTCACACAGAGATGGGAATGTTGACCAGGAGCTGCAGGGGTTATACAGTGCACACCCTGGCCACACACAGAGCTGGGACTGTTGTCCAGGACCAGCTGGGGTTATACAGAGCACACCCTGGCCACACAGAGATGGGAATGTTGACCAGTAACTGCTGCGGATCGACAGAGCACACCCTGGCCACACAGAGATGGGAATGTTGACCAGGAGCTGCTGGGGTTATACAGAGCGCACCCTTGCCACACAGAGATGGGATTGTTGACCAGGAGCTACTGGAGTTATGCAGAGCACACCCTGGCGGCACAGAGATGGGAATGTTGACCAGGAGCTGCAAGGGTTATACAGAGCACACTCTGGCCACACACAGAGATGGGAATGTTGACCAGGAGCTGCAGGGTTTATACAGTTCACACCCTGGCCACACACAGAGATGGGAATGTTGACCAGGAACAGGGGTTAAACAGTGCACACCCTGGCCACACACAGAGATGGGAATGTTGACCCGGAGCAGGGGTTATACAGAGAACACCCTGGCCACACAGATATGGGAATGTTGACCAGGAGCTGCAGGGGTTATATGGAGCAGACGCTTTCCACACAGAGATGGAAATGTTGACCAGGAGCTGCAGGGATTATACAGAGCACACCCTGGCCACACAGAGGTAGGACTGTTTTCCAGGATCTGCAGGGGTGATACAGAGCACTCGCTGGCGACACAGAGTTGGGAATGTTGACCAGGACCTGAGGTTATACAGAAAACACCCTGGCCACATAGAGAGGGGAATGTTTACCAGGATCTGCAGGGGTTATACAGAGCACACCCTGGCTAAACAGAGATGGGAATGTTGACCAGGAGCTGCTGCGGGTATACAGAGCACACCCCGGCCGCACAGAGATTGGAATGTTGACCAGGAGCTGCAGGGGTTATACAGAGCACACCCTGGCCTCACACAGAGATGGGAATGTTGACCAGGAGCTGCACGGGTTATACAGTGACAACCCTGGCCACACACAGAGATGGGAATGTTGACCAGGAGCAGGGGTTATACAGAGAACACCCTGGCCACACAGATATGGGAATGTTGACCAGGAGCTGCAGGGGTTATACAGAGCACACACTGGCCATTCAGATATGGGAATGTTGACCAGGAGCTGCAGGGGTTATACGGAGTAGAGACTTTCCACACAGAGATGGGAATGTTGACCAGGAGCTGCAGGGGTTATACAGAGCACAATCTGGCCACACAGAGTTGGGAATGTTGACCAGGAGCTGGGATTATACGGAGCACACCCTGGCCACACAGAGATTGGAATGTTTCCCAGGATCTGCACGGGTTATACAGAGCACCCCCTGGCCACCCAGAGATGGGAATGTTGACCAGGAGCTGCAGGGGTTATACAGTGCGCTACCTGGCCACACAGAGAAGTAATTGTTGACCAGGAGCTGCTGGATTTATACAGAGCACACCCTGACCCCACAGAGATGGGAATGCTGACGAGGAGCTGCTGGGGTTTTGCAGAGCAAACCCTGGCCACGCATAGATGAGAATCTTGAACAGGAGCTGCAGGGGTTATACAGAGCACACCCTGACCACACAGAGATGGGAATGTTGACCAGGAGCAGGGGTTATACAGAGCACACCTTGGCCACACAGAGATGGGAATGTTGACCAGGAGTTGCAGGGGTTATACAGAGCCCACCCTGGCCACACAGAGATGGGAATGTTGACCAGGAGATGGAGAGGGTTATACAGTGCGCATCCTGTCAACACAGAGATAGGAATGTTTACCTGGAGCTGCTGGGGTTATACAGAGTACACCCTGGCCACACAGAGATGGGAATGTTGACCAGTAGCTGCTGGGTTTTTATAGCGCACACCCTGGCCACACAGATATGGGATTGTTCACCAGGAGCTGCTGGAGTTATAGAGAGCACACCCTGGCCTCACACAGAGATGGGAATGTTGACCAGGAGCTGCAGGGGTTATACAGTGCACACCCTGGCCACACACAGAGCTGGGACTGTTGTCCAGGACCAGCTGGGGTTATACAGAGCACACCCTGGCCACACAGAGATGGGAATGTTGACCAGTAACTGCTGCGGATCGACAGAGCACACCCTGGCCACACAGAGATGGGAATGTTGACCAGGAGCTGCTGGGGTTATACAGAGCGCACCCTTGCCACACAGAGATGGGATTGTTGACCAGGAGCTACTGGAGTTATGCAGAGCACACCCTGGCGGCACAGAGATGGGAATGTTGACCAGGAGCTGCAAGGGTTATACAGAGCACACTCTGGCCACACACAGAGATGGGAATGTTGACCAGGAGCTGCAGGGTTTATACAGTTCACACCCTGGCCACACACAGAGATGGGAATGTTGACCAGGAACAGGGGTTAAACAGTGCACACCCTGGCCACACACAGAGATGGGAATGTTGACCCGGAGCAGGGGTTATACAGAGAACACCCTGGCCACACAGATATGGGAATGTTGACCAGGAGCTGCAGGGGTTATATGGAGCAGACGCTTTCCACACAGAGATGGAAATGTTGACCAGGAGCTGCAGGGATTATACAGAGCACACCCTGGCCACACAGAGGTAGGACTGTTTTCCAGGATCTGCAGGGGTGATACAGAGCACTCGCTGGCGACACAGAGTTGGGAATGTTGACCAGGACCTGAGGTTATACAGAAAACACCCTGGCCACATAGAGAGGGGAATGTTTACCAGGATCTGCAGGGGTTATACAGAGCACACCCTGGCTAAACAGAGATGGGAATGTTGACCAGGAGCTGCTGCGGGTATACAGAGCACACCCCGGCCGCACAGAGATTGGAATGTTGACCAGGAGCTGCAGGGGTTATACAGAGCACACCCTGGCCTCACACAGAGATGGGAATGTTGACCAGGAGCTGCACGGGTTATACAGTGACAACCCTGGCCACACACAGAGATGGGAATGTTGACCAGGAGCAGGGGTTATACAGAGAACACCCTGGCCACACAGATATGGGAATGTTGACCAGGAGCTGCAGGGGTTATACAGAGCACACACTGGCCATTCAGATATGGGAATGTTGACCAGGAGCTGCAGGGGTTATACGGAGTAGAGACTTTCCACACAGAGATGGGAATGTTGACCAGGAGCTGCAGGGGTTATACAGAGCACAATCTGGCCACACAGAGTTGGGAATGTTGACCAGGAGCTGGGATTATACGGAGCACACCCTGGCCACACAGAGATTGGAATGTTTCCCAGGATCTGCACGGGTTATACAGAGCACCCCCTGGCCACCCAGAGATGGGAATGTTGACCAGGAGCTGCAGGGGTTATACAGTGCGCTACCTGGCCACACAGAGAAGTAATTGTTGACCAGGAGCTGCTGGATTTATACAGAGCACACCCTGACCCCACAGAGATGGGAATGCTGACGAGGAGCTGCTGGGGTTTTGCAGAGCAAACCCTGGCCACGCATAGATGAGAATCTTGAACAGGAGCTGCAGGGGTTATACAGAGCACACCCTGACCACACAGAGATGGGAATGTTGACCAGGAGCAGGGGTTATACAGAGCACACCTTGGCCACACAGAGATGGGAATGTTGACCAGGAGTTGCAGGGGTTATACAGAGCCCACCCTGGCCACACAGAGATGGGAATGTTGACCAGGAGATGGAGAGGGTTATACAGAGCACACCCTGGCAACACAGAGGTAGGACTGTTTACCAGGATCTGCAGGGGTGATACAGAGCACACGCTGGCGACACAGAGTTGGGACTGTTGACCAGGAGCTGAGGTTATACAGAGAACACCCTGGCCACACAGAGATGGGAATGTTGATCAGGAGCTGCAGGGGTTATACAAAGCACACCCTGGCTACACAGAGATGGGACTGTTGACCAGGAGCAGCAGAGGTTATACAGAGCACACCCTGGCCACACAGAGATGGGAATGTTGACCAGGAGCTGCAGGGGTTATACAGTGCGCATCCTGTCAACACAGAGATAGGAATGTTTACCTGGAGCTGCTGGGGTTATACAGAGTACACCCTGGCCACACAGAGATGGGAATGTTGACCAGTAGCTGCTGGGTTTTTACAAAGCACAACCTGGCCACACAGAGATGGGATTGTTGACCAGGAGCTGCTGGAGTTATAAAGAGCACACCCTGGCCTCACACAGAGATGGGAATGTTGACCAGGAGCTGCAGGGGTTATACAGTGCACACCCTGGCCACACACAGAGGTGGGACGGTTGAACAGGAGCTGCTGGGGTTATACAGAGCAAACCCTGGCCACACAGAGATGGGAATGTTGACCAGTAACTGCTGCGGATCGACAGAGCACACTCTGGCCACACAGAGATGGGAATGTTGACCAGGAGCTGCTGGGGTTATACAGAGCACACCCTTGCCACACAGAGAAGGGATTGTTGACCAGGAGCTGCTGGAGTTATACAGAGCACACCCCGGCCACACACAGAGATGGGAATGTTGACCAGGAGATGCAAGGGTTATACAGAGCAAACTCTGGCCACACACAGAGATGGGAATGTTGACCAGGAGTTGCAGAGTTTATACAGTTCACACCCTGGCCACACACAGAGACGAGAATGTTGACCAGGAGCAGGGGTTATACAGTGCACATCCTGGCCACACATAGATATGGGAATGTTGACCAGGAGCTGCAGGGGTTATACAGCGCACAAGCTGGCCACACAGTGTTGGGAATGTTGACCAGGAGCTGGGATTATACGGAGCACACCCTGGCCACACAGAGATTGGAATGTTTCCCAGGAGCTGCAGGGGTTATGCAGATCACACCCTGGCCACACAGAGATGGGAATGTTGACCAGGAGCTGCAGGGGTTATACAGTGCGCTACCTGGCCACACTGATGGAATTGTTGACCAGGAGCTGCTGGATTTATACAGAGCACACCCTGACCCCACAGAGATGGGAATGTTGACGAGGAGCTGCTGGGGTTTTACAGAGCAAACCCTGGCCACGCATAGATGAGAATCTTGACCAGGAGCTGCAGGGGTTATACAGAGCACACCCTGACCACACAGAGATGGGAATGTTGACCAGGAGCAGGGGTTATACAGAGCACACCCTGGCCACACAGAGATGGGAATGTTGACCAGGAGATGCAGCGATAATACAGAGCACTACCTGGCCTCACAAATATGGGAATGTTGACCAGGAGTTGCAGGGGTTATACAGAGCACACCCTGGCCACACAGAGATGGGAATGTTGACCAGGAGATGCAGGGGTTATGCAGAGCACACCCTGGCCACAGAGAGATGGGATTGTTGACGAGGAGCAGCAGGGGTTATACAGAGCACACCCTGGCCTCACACAGAGATAAGAATGTTTACCAGGATCTGCAGGGGTTATACAGAGCACACCCTGGCGACACAGAGATGGGAATGTTGACCAGAAGCAGGGGTTATACTGAGAACACCCTGGCCACACAGAGATGGGATTGTGGACCAGGAGCTGCAGCGGTTATACGGAGCAGACCCTGGCCACACAGAGATGGGAATGTTCACCAGGAGCTGCAGGGGTTATACAGAGCACACCCTGGCCACACAGTGATGGGAATGTTGACCAGGAGCTGCAGGGTTTATACAGAGCACACCCTGGCCACACAGAGTTGGGAATGTTGACCAAGAGCTAGTGATATACTCAGCACACCCTGGCCACACACAGATAGGGATGTTGACCAGTAGCTGCTGGGGTTATACAGAGCACACCCTGGCCGCACAGAGATGGGAATGTTGACGAAGAGCTGGTGGGATTTTACAGAGCACACCCTGGCCACACAGAGATGGGAATGTTGAGCAGGAGAAGGGGTTATACAGAGCACACCCTGGCCACACAGAGATGGGAATGTTGCCCTGGAGTTGCAGGGGTTATACAGAGCTCACCCTGGCCACACAGAGATGGGAATGTTTACCAGGAGCTGCAGGGGTTATACAGAGCACACTCTGGCCATACAGAGATGGGAATGTTGACCAATAGCTGCTGGGGTTATACAGAGCACACCCTGGCCACACAGAGATGGGATTGTTGACCAGGATCTGCTGGAGTTATACAGAGCACACCCTTGCCACACACAGAGATGGGAATGATGACCGGGAGCTGCAGAGGTTATACAGAGCACACCCTGGCCACACAGAGATGGGAATGTTGACCAGTAACTGCTGCGGATCTACAGAGCACACCCTGGCCGCACAGAGATGGGAATGTTGACCAGGAGCTGCTGGGGTTATACAGAGCACACCCTGGCCACACAGAGATGGGATTGTTGACCAGGAGCTGCTGCAGATATACAGAGCACACCCCGGCCACACACAGCGATGGGAATGTTGACCACGAGCTGCAAGGGTTATACAGAGCACACTGTGGCCACACATAGAGATGGGAATGTTGACCAGGAGCTGCAGGGTTTATACAGTTCACACCCTGGCCACACACAGAGATGGGAATGTTGACCAGGAGCAGGGGTTATACAGTGCACACCCTGGCCACACACAGAGATGGGAATGTTGACCAGGAGCAGGGGTTATACAGAGAACACCCTGGCCGCACAGATATGGGAATGTTGACCAGGAGATGCAGGGGTTACACTGGACACACCGTGCCACACCAAGATGGTAATGTTGACCAGGAGCTGCAGGGGTTATGCAATGCGCTCCCTGGTCACACAAATGGGAATGTTGACCAGGAGCAGGGGTTATACATAGCACACCCTGGCCACACAGAGATGGGAATGTTGACCAAGAGCTGCAGGGGTTATACGGAGCACACACTGGCACACAGAGATGAAAATGTTGTCCAGGAGCTGCAGGGTTACACAGAGCACACCCTGGCCACACAGAGATGTGAATGTTGACTAGGAGCTGCAGGGGTTATGCAGAGCACATCCTGGCCACACAGAGATGGGAACATTGACCAGGAGCTGCAGTGGTTATACAGAGCACACCCTGGCCACACACAGAGATGGGAATGTTGACCAGTAGCTGCAGGGGTTATGCACAGCACAACCTGGGCACAAGAGATGGGAATGTTGACTAGTAGCTGTAGGGGTTATACAGAGCACACCCTAGCCACACAGAGATGGGAACATTGACCAGGAGCTGCAGTGGTTATACAGAGCACACCCTGGCCACACACAGAGATGTGAATGTTGACCAGTAGCTGCAGGGGTTATGCACAGCACAACCTGGGCACAAGAGATGGGAATGTTGACTAGTAGCTGTAGGGGTTATACTGAGCACACCCTGGCCACAAGAGATGGAAATGTTGACCATGAGCTTCAGGAAGGTGTTATACACAGCACACCCTGGCCACACAGAGATGGGAATGTTGACCAGGAGCTGCATGGGTTATACGGAGCACACCCTTTCCACACAGAGATGGGCATGTTGACCAGGAGTTGCAGGGTTATACTGAGCACACCCTGGCCACACAGAGATGGGAATGTTGACCAGGAGCTGCAGGATCTATACAGAGCACACCCTGGCGACACAGAGATGGGAATGTTGACCAGGAGCTGCAGGAGTAATCCAGAGCACACCGTGGCCACAAGAGATGGGAATGTTTACCAGGAGCTGCAGGGGTTCCTCCGAGCACATACTGTCCACACAGAGATGGGAATGTTGCCCAGGAGCTGGAGGGGTTATGCAGAGCACACCCTGGCCACACAGATATGGGAAAGGTGACCAGGAGCTGAAGGGGTTATACAGAGCACACCCTGGCCACACAGAGATGGGAATGTTGACCAGGAGCAGAAGTTATACAGAGCACACCCTGGCCACACAGAGATGGGAATGTTGACCAGGAGCTGCAGGGGTTATACGGAGCACACCCTCTCCACACAGAGATTGGCATGTTGGCCAGGAGTTGCAGGGTTATACTGAGCACACCCTGGCCACACAGAGATGGGAATGTTGTCCAGGAGCTGCAGGAGCTATACAGAGCATACCCTGGCGGCACAGAGATGGGAATGTTGACCAGGAGCTGCAGGAGTTATACAGAGCACACCATGGCCACACAGTGATGAAAATGTTGACCAGGAGCTGCTGGGGTTATACGGAGCACACCCTTACCACACAGAGATGGGAATGTCCAACAGGAACAGGGGTTATACAGAGCACACCCTGGTCACACAGAGAAGGGAATGTTGACCCGGAGCTGCAGGACGTTATGCAGAGCACACACTGCCACACAGAGATGGGAATGTTGACCAGGAGCTGCTGGGGTTATACAAAGCACACCCTGGTCACACAGAGAAGGGAATGTTGACCTGGAGCTGCAGGGGTTATACAGAGCACTCCCTGGCCACACAGAGATGGGAATGTGGACCAGGAGCAGGGGTTATACAGAGCACACCCTGGTCACACAGAGAAGGGAATGTTGACCAGGAGCTGCAGGGGTATACAGAGCACTCCCTGGCCACACAGATGGGAATGTTGACCAGGAGCTGCAGGGGTTATACAATGCGCACCCTGGCCACACAAATGGGAATGTTGACCAGGAGCAGGGGTTATACATAGCACACCCTGGCCACACAGATATGGGAAAGGTGACCAGGAGCTGCTGTGGTTATACAGAGCACACCCTGGCCACACAGAGATGTGAATGTTGACCAGGAGCTGCAGGGGTTATGCAGAGCACATCCTGGCCACACAGAGATGGGAACATTGACCAGGAGCTGCAGTGGTTATACAGAGCACACCCTGGCCACACACAGAGATGGGAATGTTGACCAGGAGCTGCAGGGGTTATGCAAGGCACAACCTGGCCACAAGAGATGGGATTGTTGACCAGTAGCTGTAGGGGTTTATACAGAGCACACCCTGGCCACAAGAGATGGGAACGTTTACCAGGTGCTGCAGGGGTTCCTCCGAGCACACCCTGGCCACACTGTGATGGGAATGTTGCCCAGGAGCTGGAGGGGTTATGCAGAGCACACCCTTGCCACACAGAGATGGGAAAGGTGACCAGGAGCTGCAGGGGTTATACAGAGCACACCCTGGCCACACAGAGATGGAAATGTTGACCAGGAGCTGCAGGGTTATACTGAGCACACCCTGGCATACAGAGATGGAAATGTTGTCCAGGAGCTGCAGGGTTACACAGAGCAAAACCTGGCCACACACAGATGGGAAAATTGACCAGGAGCTGCTGTGGTTATACAGAGCACACACTGGCCACACAGAGATGTGAATGTTGACCAGGAGCTGCAGGGGATATGCAGAGCGCATCCTGGCCACACACAGATGGGAACATTGACCAGGATCTGCAGTGGTTATACAGAGCACACCCTGGCCACACACAGAGATGGGAATGTTGACCAGGAGCTGCAGGGGTTATGCAAAGCACAACCTGGCCACAAGAGATGGGATTGTTGACCAGTAGCTGTAGGGGTTATACAGAGCACATCCTGGCCACAAGAGATGGGAATGTTTACCAGGAGCTGCAGGGGTTCCTCCGAGCACACCCTGTCCACACTGAGATGGGAATGTTGCCCAGGAGCTGGAGGGGTTATGCAGAGCACAACCTGGCCACACAGAGATGGGAAAGGTGACCAGGAGCTGCAGGGGTTATACAGAGCACACCCTGGCCACACAGAGATGGGAATGTTGATCAGGAGCTGCATGGGTTATACGGAGCACACCCTTTCCACACAGAGGTGGGCATGTCGACGAGGAGTTGCAGGGTTATACTGAGCACACCCTGGCCACACAGAGATGGGGATGTTGACCAGGAGCTGCAGGAGCTATACAGAGCACACCCTGGCGACACAGAGATGGGAATGTTGACCAGGAGCTGCAGGAGTAATCCAGAGCACACCCTGGCCACAAGAGATGGGAATGATTACCAGGAGCTGCAGGGGTTCCTCCGAGAACATACTGACCACACAGAGATGGGAATGTTGCCCAGGAGCTGGAGGGGTTATGCAGAGCACACCCTGGCCACACAGATATGGGAAAGGTTACCAGGAGCTTCAGGGGTTATACAGAGCACACCCTGGCCACACAGAGATGGGAATGTTGACCAGGAGCTGCCGGGGTTATACGGAGCACACCCTTTCAACACAGAGATGGGCATGTTGACCAGGAGTTGCAGGGTTATACTGAGCACACCCTGGCCACACAGAGATGGGAATGTTGACCAGGAGCTGCAGGAGCTATACAGAGCACAACCTGGCGGCACAGAGATGGGAATGTTGACCAGGAGCTGCAGGAGTTTTACAGAACACACCATGGCCAGACAGTGATGAAAATGTTGACCAGGAGATGCTGGGGTTATACGGAGCACACCCTTACCACACAGAGATGGGAATGTCCAACGGGAACAGGGGTTATACAGAGCACACCCTGGTCACACAGAGAAGGGAATGTTGACCAGGAGCTGCAGGGGTTATACAGAGCACACACTGGGCACACAGAGATGGGAATGTTGACCAGGAGCTGCTGGAGTTATACAAAGCACACCCTGGTCACACAGAGAAGGGAATGTTGACCTGGAGATGCTGGGGTTATACAGAGCACTCCCTGGGCACACAGAGATGGGACTGTTGACCTGGAGCTGCAGGGGTTATACAGAGCACTCCCTGGCCACACAGAGATGGGAATGTGGACCAGGAGCAGGGGTTATACAGAGCACACCCTGGTCACACAGTGAAGGGAATGTTGACCAGGAGCTGCAGGGGTATATGTAGCACTCCCTGGCCACACAGAGATGGAAATGTTGACCAGGAGCTGCAGGGGTTATACAATGCGTACCCTGTCCACACAAATGGGAATGTTGACCAGGAGCAGGGGTTATACATAGTACCCCCTGGCCACACTGAGATGGGTATGTTGACCAGGAGCTGCAGGGGTTATACGTAGCACACCCTGGCCACACAGTGATGGGAATGTTGACCAGGTTATGCAGGGGTTATTCAGAGCACACCCTGGCCACACAGAGATGGAAATGTTGACCAGGAGCTGCAGGGTTATACTGAGCACACCGTGGCACACAGAGATGGAAATGTTGTCCAGGAGCTGCAGGGTTACACAGAGCAAACCCTGGCCACACACAGATGGGAAAATTGACCAGGAGTTGCTGTGGTTATACAGAGCACACCCTGGCCACACAGAGATGTGAATGTTGACCAGGAGCTGCAGTGGTTATGCAGAGCACATCCTGACCACACAGAGATGGGAAAATTGACCAGGAGCTGCAGTGGTTATACAGAGCACACCCTGGCCACACACAGAGATGGGAATGTTGACCAGGAGCTGCAGGGGTTATGCAAAGCACAACATGGCCACAAGAGATGGGAATGTTGACCAGTAGCTGTCGGGGTTATACAAAGCACACCCTGGCCACAAGAGATGGGAATGTTTACCAGGAGCTGCAGGGGCTCCTCCGAGCACACCCTGGCCACACTGAGATGGGAATGTTGCCCAGGAGCTGGAGGAGTTATGCAGAGCACACCCTGGCCACACAGAGATGGGAAAGGTGACCAGGAGCTGCAGGGGTTATACAGAGCACACCCTGGCCACACAGAGATGGGAATGTTGACCAGGAGCTGCAGGGGTTATACGGAGCACACCTTTTCCACACAGAGATGGGCATGTTGACCAGGAGTTGCAGGGTTATACTGAGCAGACCCTGGCCACACAGCGATGGGAATGTTGACTAGGAGCTGCAGGAGCTCTACAGAGCACACCCTGGCGACACAGAGGTGGGAATGTTGACCAGGAGCTGCATTAGTTATACAGAGCACACCCTGGCCACAAGAGATGGGAATGTTTACCAGGAGCTGAAGGGGTTCCTCCGAGCACACACTGGCCACTAAGAGATGGGAATGTTGCCCAGGAGCTGGAGGGGTTATGCAGAGCACACCCTGGCCACACGGATATGGGAAAGGAGACAAGGAGCTGCAGGGGTTATACAGAGTTCACCCTGGCCACACAGAGATGGTAATGTTGACCAGGAGCAGAGGTTATACAAAGCACACGCTGGCCACACAGAGATGGGAATGTTGACCAGGAGCTGCAGGGGTTATACGGAGAACACCCTCTCCACACGGAGATGGGCATGTTGACCAGGAGTTGCAGGGTTATACAGAGCACTCCCTGGCCACACAGAGATGGGAATGTGGACCAGGAGCAGGGGTTATACAGAGCACACCCTGGTCACACAGAGAAGGGAATGTTGACCAGGAGCTGCAGGGGTATATAGAGCACTCCCTGGCCACACAGAGATGGGAATGTTGACCAGGAGCTGCAGGGGTTATACATAGTACCCCCTGGCCACACTGAGATGGGAATGTTGACCAGGAGCTGCAGGGGTTATACGTAGCACACCCTGGCCACACAGAGATGGAAATGTTGACCAGGAGCTGCAGGGTTATACTGAGCACACCCTGGCACACAGAGATGGAAATGCTGTCCAGGAGCTGCAGGGTTACACAGAGCAAACCCTGGCCACACACAGATGGGAAAATTGACCAGGAGTTGCTGTGGTTATACAGAGCACACCCTGGCCACACAGAGATGTGAATGTTGACCAGGAGCAGCAGTGGTTATGCAGAGCACATCCTGACCACACAGAGATGGGAAAATTGACCAGGAGCTGCAGTGGTTATACAGAGCACACCCTGGCCACACACAGAGATGGGAATGTTGACCAGGAGCTGCAGGGGTTTTGCAAAGCACAACATGGCCACAAGAGATAGAAATGTTGACCAGTAGCTGTCGGGGTTATACAAAGCACACCCTGGCCACAAGAGATGGGATTGTTTACCAGGAGCTGCAGGGGTTCCTCCGAGCACACACTGGCCACACTGAGATGGGAATGTTGCCCAGGAGCTGGAGGGGTTATGCAGAGCACACCCTGGCCACACAGAGATGGGAAAGGTGACCAGGAGCTGCAGGGGTTATACAGAGCACACCCTGGCCACACAGAGATGGGAATGTTGACCAGGAGCTGCAGGGGTTATACGGAGCACACCTTTTCCACACAGAGATGGGCATGTTGACCAGGAGTTGCAGGGTTATACTGAGCACACCCTGGCCACACAGCGATGGGAATGTTGACTAGGAGCTGCAGGAGCTCTACAGAGCACACCCTGGCGACACAGAGGTGGGAATGTTGACCAGGAGCTGCAGGAGTTATACAGGGCACACCCTGGCCACAAGAGATGGGAATGTTTACCAGGAGCTGAAGGGGTTCCTCCGAGCACACACTGGCCACTAAGAGATGGGAATGTTGCCCAGGAGCTGGAGGGGTTATGCAGAGCACACCCTGGCCACACGGATATGGGAAAGGAGACCAGGAGCTGCAGGGGTTATACAGAGCACACCATGGCCACACAGAGATGGTAATGTTGACCAGGAGCAGAGGTTATACAAAGCACACCCTGGCCACACAGAGATGGGAATGTTGACCAGGAGCTGCAGGGGTTATACGGAGAACACCCTCTCCACACGGAGATGGGCATGTTGACCAGGAGTTGCAGGGTTATACTGAGCACACCCTGGCCACACAGAGATGGGAATGTTGACCAGGAGCTGCAGGAGCTATACAGAGCACACCCTGGCGGCACAGAGATGGGGATGTTGACCAGGAGCTGCAGGAGGATTACAGAGGACACCATGGCCACACAGTGAAGAAAATGTTGACCAGGTGCTGCTGGGGTTATACGGAGCACACCATGTCCACACACAGAGGTGGGAAAGTTGACCAGGAGCTGCAATGGTGAAAGAAACCACACCCTGGCCGCACAGAGATGGGAATGTTGATCAGGAGCTGCAGGAGGAATACAGGGCACTCGCTGGCCACACACAGATGGGAATGTTCACCAGGAGCTGCTGGAGTTATACAGAGCACACCCTGCCCACACAGAGATGGGAATGTTGACTAGGAGCTACAGGTGTTATACAGAGCAAACTGTGGCCACACACAGAGATGGGAATGTTGACCTGGAGCTGCAGGGTTATACAGAGCACACCCTGGCCACACAGAGTTGGGAATGTTGACCAGGAGCTGCAGGGGGTATACGGATCACACCCTGGCCACACAGTGGTGGCAATGTTGACCAGGAGCTGCAGGGGGAAGACAGAGCCCATCCTGGCCACACAGTGATGGGAATGTTGACCAGGAGCTGCAGGGGTTATACAGAGCACACCCTGACCGCACACAGATGGGAATGTTGACCAGGAGCTGCAGGGGTATACAGTGCACACTCTGGCCACCCAGAGATGGGAATGTTGACCAGGAGATGCAGGGGTTAGACATTGCACACTCTGGCCTCACAGAGATGGGAATGTTGACCAGGAGCTGCAGGGGTTATACAGAGCACATCCTGGCCACACAGATATGGGAATGTTGACCAGGAGCTGCAGGAGTTATACAGAGCACACCCTGGCCACAAAGATATGGGAATGTTGATCAGGAGCTGCAGAAGTTAGAGAGAGCACACCCTGGCCACACAGAGATGGTAATGTTGACCAGGAGCTGCAGGTGTTATACAGAGCACACCCTGTCCACACAGATATGGGAATGTTGACCAGAAGCTGCAGGAGATATACAGAGCATACCCTGGCCACACGGAGATGGGAATGTTGACCAGGAGCTGCAGGGTTTATACAGAGAACACCCTTGCCACACAGTGATGGGAATGTCAACCAGGAGCTGCAGGGGTTAAGGAAAGCGCACACTGGCCACAAAGAGATGGGAATGTTGACCAGGAACTTCAGGAGTTATGCAGAGCACACCCTGGCCACACAAACAGAGATGGGAATGTTGACCAGGAGCTGCAGGGGTTATACAGAGCACACCATGGCCACACAGAGATGGGAATGTTGACCAGGAGCTTCAGGTGTTATACAGAGCACACGCTGGCCACACAGAGGTGGGAATGTTGACCAGGAGCTGCAGGAGTTATGCAGTGCACAACCTGGCCACACAGAGATGGGAATGTTCACCAGGAGCTGCAGGGGTTATACAGAGCACACCCTGGCCACACACAGAGATGGGAATGTTGACCAGGAGCTGCAGGGATTATGCAAAGCACAACATGGCCACAAGAGATGGGAATGTTGACCAGTAGCTGTAGGGGTTATACAAAGCACACCCTGGCCACAAGAGATGGGAATGTTTACCAGGAGCTGCAGGGGTTCCTCCGAGCACACCCAGGCCACACTGAGATGGGAATGTTGCCCAGGAGCTGCAGGGGTTATGCAGAGCACACCCTGGCCACACATAGATGGGAAAGGTGACCAGGAGCTGCAGCGGTTATACAGAGCATACCCTGGCCACACAGAGATGGGAATGTTGACCAGGAGCTGCAGGGGTTATACGGAGCACACCTTTTCCACACAGAGATGGGCATGTTGACCAGGAGTTGCTGGGTTATACTGAGCACACCCTGGCCACACAGAGATGGGAATGTTGACTAGGAGCTGCAGGAGCTATACAGAGCACACCCTGGCGACACAGAGATGGGAATGTTGACCAGGAGCTGCAGGAGTTATACAGAGCACACCCTGGCCACAAGAGATGGGAATGTTTACCGGGAGCTGAAGGGGTTCCTCCGAGCACACACTCATCTCAAAGAGATGGGAATGTTGCTCAGCATCTGGCGGGGTTATGCAGAGCACACCCTGGCTACACAGATATGGGAAAGGTGACCAGGAGCTGCAGGGGTTATACAGAGCACACCCTGGCCACTCAGAGATGGAAATGTTGACCAGGAGCAGAGGTTATACAGAGCACACCCTGGCCACACAGAGATGGGAATGTTGACCAGGAGCTGCAGGAGCTATACAGAGAACACCCTGGCGGCACAGAGATGGGGATGTTGACCAGGAGCTGCAGGAGTTATACAGAGGACACCATGGCCACACAGTGATGAAAATGTTGACCAGGAGCTGCTGGGGTTCTACGGAGCACACCTTACCACACAGAGATGGGAATGTCCAACAGGAACAGGGGTTATACAGAGCACACCCTGGTCACACAGAGAAGGGAATGTTGACCAGGAGTTGCAGGGGTTATACAGAGCACACACTGCGCACACAGAGACGGGAATGTTGACCAGGAGCTGCTGGGGTTATACAAAGCACACCCTGGTCACACACAGAAGGAAATGTTGACCTGGAGATGCTGGGGTTATACAGAGCACTCCCTAGGCAAACAGAGATGGGAATGTTGACCTGGAGCTGCAGGGGTTATACAGAGCGCTCCCTGGCCACACAGAGATGGGAATGTGGACCAGGAGCAGGGGTTATACAGAGCACACCCTGGTCACACAGAGAAGGGAAAGTTGACCAGGAGCTGCAGGGGTTATACAATGCGCACCCTGGCCACACAAATGGTAATGTTGACCAGGAGCTTCAGGAGTTATACAGAGCACACGCTGGCCACACAGAGGTGGGAATATTGTCCAGGAGCTGCAGGAGTTATTCAGTGCACAACCTGGCCACACAGAGATGGGAATGTTCACCAGGAGCTGCAGGGGTTATACAGAGCACACCCTGGCCACACATAGATGGGAAAGGTGACCAGGAGCTGCAGGGGTTATTCAGAGCATACCCTGGCCACACAGAGATGGGAATGTTGACCAGGAGCTGCAGGGGTTATACGGAGCACACCTTTTCCACACAGACACCAGCTCCTTGTTTTCTCAGATTTGACAGGACCATCCACAGCCTGGTGTCAGGCTCCAGGCCGTGCTGAAGGAGGCGACACAGTTCTGTAACCAGCTCAGTGTTATGTGAGATTTGACAGGACCATCCACAGCATGGTGTCAGGCTCCAGGCCGTGCTGAAGGAGGCGACACCGTTCTGTAACCAGCTCAGTGTTATATCAGATTTGACAGGAGCATCCACAGCCTGGTGTCAGGCTCCAGGCCGTGCTGAAGGAGGTGACACCGTTCTGTAATCAGCTCCTTGTTGTATCAGATTTAACTGGACCATCCACAGCCTGGTGTCAGGCTCCAGGCCGTGCTGAAGGAGGCGACACCGTTCTGTAACCAGCTCCTTGTTATATCAGGTATGACAGGACCATCCACAGCCTGGTGTCAGGCTCCAGGCCGTGCTGAAGGAGGCGACACCGTTCTGTAACCAGCTCCTTGTTATAACCGATTTGACAGGACAATCCACAGCCTGGTGTCAGGCTCCAGGCCGTGCTGAAGGAGGCGACGCCATTCTGTAACCAGCACCGTGTTTTTTCAGATTTGACAGGAGAATCCACAGCCTGGAGTCAGGCTCCAGGCCGTGCTGAAAGAGGCGACACCGTTCTGTAACCAGCACCGTGTTATATCAGATTTGACAGGACCATCCACAGCCTGGTGTCAGGCTCCAGGCCGTGATAAAGGAGGCGACACCATTCTGCAATCAGCTCCTTGTTATATCAGATTTGACAGGACCATCAACAGCCTGGTGTCAGGCTCCAGGCCGTGCTGAAGGAGGCGACACCGTTCTGTAACCAGCTCCTTGTTATATCTGATTTGACAGGACCATCCACAGCCTGGTGGCAGGCTCCAGGCCGTGCTGAAGGAGCTGACACCGTTCTGTAACCAGCTCCTTGTTATATCAGATTTGACAGGAACATCCGCAGCCTGGTGCCAGGCTCCAGGCCGTGCTAAAGGAGGCGACACCGTTCTGTAACCAGCTACTTGTTATATCAGATTTGACTGGACCATCCATTGCCTGGTATCAGGCCCCAGGCCGTGCTGAAGGAGGCGACGCCGTTCTGTAACCAGCTCCTTGTTGTCTCAGATTTGACAGGACCATCCACAGCCTGTTGTCAGGCTCCAGGCCATGCTGAAGGAGGCGACACCGTTCTTTAACCAGCTCCTTGTTATATCAGATTTGACAGGACCATCCACAGCCTGGTGTCAGGCTCAAGGCCGTGCTGAAGGAGGTGACACCGTTATTTAACCAGCACCTTGTTATATCAGATTTGAAAGGACCATCCACAGCCTGCTGTCAGGCTCCAGGCCGTGCTGAAGGAGGCGACACCGTTCTGTAACCAGCTCCTTGTTCTATCAGATTTGACAGGACCATCCACAGCCTGGTGTCAGGCTCCAGGCCGTGCTGAAGGAAGCGACACCGTTCTCTAACCAGCTCCTGGTTTTATCAGATTTGGCAGGTCCATCCACAGCCTGGTGCCCGGCTCCAGGCCGTGCTGAAGGAGGCCACACCGTTCTGCAACCAGCACCTTGTTCTATCAAATTTGACAGGACCATCCACAGCCTGGTGTCAGGCTCCAGGCCGTGCAGAAGGAGGCGACACCGTTCTGTAACCAGTTCCTTGATATATCAGATTTGACAGGACTATCCACAGCCTGGTGTCAGGCTCCAGGTTGTGCTGAAGGAGGCGACACCGTTCTGTAACCAGCTCCTTGTTATGTCAGATTTGACAGGACCATCCACAGCCTGGTGTCAGGCTCCAGGCCGTGCTGAAGGAGGCGACACCGTTCTATAATCAGTTCCTTGTTGTATCAGATTTGACAGGACCATCCACAGCCTGGTGTCAGTCTCCAGGCCGTGCTGAAGGACGCGACACCGTTCTGTAACCATCTCCTTGTTATATCAGATTTGACAGACCCATCCACAGCCTGGTGTCAGGCTCCAGGCCGTGCTGAAGGAGGCGACACCGTTCTGTAATCAGTTCCTTGTTGTATCAGATTTGACAGGACCATCCACAGCCTGGTGTCAGGCTCCAGGCCGTGCTGAAGTAGGCGACACCGTTCTGTAACGAGCTCCTTGTTATATCAGATTTGACAGGGCCATCCACAGCCTGGTGTCAGGCTCCAGGCAGTGCTGAAGGAGGCGACACCGTTCTGTAACCATCTCCTTGTTATATCAGATTTGACAGGACCATCCACAGCCTGGTGTCAGGCTCCAGGCCGTGCTGAATGAGGCGATACCGTTCTGTAACCAGCACCGTGATATATCAGATGTGACAGGACCATCCATAGCCTGGTGTCAGGCTCCAGGCCGTGCTGAAGGAGGCGACACCGTTCTGTAACCAGCACCTTGTTGTATCAGATTTGACAGGACCATCCACAGCCTGGTGTCAGGCTCCAGGCCGTGCTGAAGGAGGCGACACCGTTCTGTAATCAGTTCCTTGTTGTATCAGATTTGACAGGACCTTCCACGGCCTGGTGACAGTCTCCAGGCCGTGCTGAAGGAGGCGACACCGTTTTTAACCATCGCCTTGTTATATCAGATTTGACAGGACCATCCACAGACTGGTGTCAGGCTCCAGGCCGTGCTGAAGGAGGCGAAACCGTTCTGTAACCAGCTCAGTGTTATATCAGATTTGACAGGACCATCCACAGCCTGGTGTCAGGCTCCAGGCCGTGCTGAAAGAGGTGACACCGTTCTGTAATTAGCTCCTTGTTGTATCAGATTTAACTGGACCATCCACAGCCTGGTGTCAGGCTCCAGGCCGTGCTGAAGGAGGCGACACCGTTATGTAACCAGCACCTTGTTATATCAGATTTGACAGGACCATCCACAGACTGGTGTCAGGCTCCAGGCCGTGCTGAAGGTGGCGACACCGTTCTGTAACAAGCTCCTTGTTATATCAGATTTGACAGGACCATCCACAGCCTGGTGTCAGGCTCCAGGCCGTGCTGAAGGAGGCGACACCGTTCCGTAACCAGCTCCTTGATATTTCAGATTCGACAGGACCATCCACAGCCTGGTGTCAGGCTCCAAGCCGTGCTGAAGGAGGTGACACCGTTCTGTAACCAGCTCCTTGTTATATCAGATTTGACAGGACCATCCACAGCCTGGTGTCAGGCTCCAGACCGTGCTGAAGGAGGCGACACCGTTCTGTAACCAGCACGTTGCAATATCAGATTTGTCGGGACCATCCACGGCCTGGTGTCAGGCTCCAGGCCGTGCTGAAGGAGGCCACACTGTTCTGTAACCAGCTCCTTGTTCTATCAGATTTGACAGGGCCATCCACAGCCTGGTGTCATGCTCCAGGCCCGCTGAAGGAAGCGACACCGTTCTGTAACCAGCTCCTTGTTATGTCAGATTTGGCAGGTCCATCCACAGACTGGTTTCCGGCTGCATGCCGTGCTGAAGGAGGCCACACCGTTCTGTAACCAGCACCTTGTTATATCAGATTTGACAGGAGCATCCACAGCCTGGTGTCAGGCTCCAGGCCGTGCTGAAGGAGGCGAAACAGTTCTGTAACCAGTTCCTTGATACATCAGATTTGACAGGACTATCCACAGCCTGGTGTCAGGCTCCAGGCCGTGCTGAAGGAGGCGACACTGTTCTGTAACCAGCACCGTGTTATATCAGATTTGACAGAACCATCCACAGCCTTGTGTCAGGCTCCAGGCCGTGCTGAAGGATGCGATACCGTTCTGTAAACAGCACCGTGTTATATCAGATTTGACAGGACCATCCACAGCCTGGTGTCAGGGTCCAGGCCGTGCTGAAGGAGACGAAACCGTTCTGTAACCTGTCCTTGTTATATCAGATTTGATAGGACCATCCACAGCCTGGTGTCAGGCTCCAGGCCGTGCTGAAGGAGGCGACACCGTTCTGTAACTAGCACCGTGTTATATCAGATTTGACTGGACCATCCACAGCCTGGTGTCAGGCTCCAGGCCGTGCTGAAGGAGGCGAAACCGTTCTGTAACCAGCTCCTTGTTATATCAGATTTGACAGGCCCACCCATAGCCTGGTGTCAGGCTCCAGGCCCTGCTGAAGGAGGCGACACCGTTCTGTAATCAGTTCCTTGTTATATCAGATTTGACAGGACCAACCACAGCCTAATGTCAGGCTCCAGGCCGTGCTGAAGGAGGCGACACCTTTCTGTAACCAGCTCCTTGTTATATCAGATTTGACAGGACCATCCACAGCCTGGTGTCAGGCTCCAGGCCGTGCTGAAGGAGGCGACACCGTTCTGTAACCAGCTCAGTGTTATGTGAGATTTGACAGGACCATCCACAGCCTGGTGTCAGGCTCCAGGCCGTGCTGAAGGAGGTGACACCGTTCTGTAATCAGCTCCTTGTTCATCAGATTTAACTGGACCATCCACAGCCTGGTGTCAGGCTCCAGGCCGTGCTGAAGGAGGCGACACCGTCCTGTAACCAGCACCTTTTATATCAGATTTGACAGGACCATCCACAGACTGGTGTCAGGCTCCAGGCCGTGCTGAAGGAGGCAAAACCGTTCTGTAACAAGCTCCTTGTTATATCAGATTTGACAAGACCATCCACAGCCTGGTGTCAGGCTCCAGGCCGTGCTGAAGGAGGTGACACCTTTCTGTAACAAGCTCCTTGTTATATCAGATTTGAGAGGACCATCCACAGACTGGTGTCAGGCTCCAGGACGTGCTGAAGGAGGCGACACCGTTCTGTAACCAGCTCCTTGTTCTATCAGATTTGACAGGACCATCCACAGCCTGGTGTCAGGCTCCAGGCCGTGCTAAAGGAGGCGACACTGTTCTGTAACCAGCTCCTTGTTATTTCAGATTTGACAGGACCACCCACAGCCTGGTTTCAGGCTCCAGGCCGTGCTGAGTAAGGCGACACCGTTCTGTAACCAGCTCCTTGTTATATCAGATTTGACAGGACCATCCACAGCCTGGTGTCAGGCCCCAGGCCGTGCTGAAGGAGGCCACACTGTTCTGTAACCAGCACCTTGTTCTATCAGATTTGACAGGGCCATCCACAGCCTGGTGTCATGCTCCAGGCCCGCTGAAGGAAGCGACACCGTTCTGTAACCAGCTCCTTGTTATGTCAGATTTGGCAGGTCCATCCACAGACTGGTTTCCGGCTGCATGCCGTGCTGAAGGAGGCCACACCGTTCTGTAACCAGCACCTTGTTATATCAGATTTGACAGGAGCATCCACAGCCTGGTGTCAGGCTCCAGGCCGTGCTGAAGGAGGCGAAACAGTTCTGTAACCAGTTCCTTGATACATCAGATTTGACAGGACTATCCACAGCCTGGTGTCAGGCTCCAGGCCGTGCTGAAGGAGGCGACACTGTTCTGTAACCAGCACCGTGTTATATCAGATTTGACAGAACCATCCACAGCCTTGTGTCAGGCTCCAGGCCGTGCTGAAGGATGCGATACCGTTCTGTAAACAGCACCGTGTTATATCAGATTTGACAGGACCATCCACAGCCTGGTGTCAGGGTCCAGGCCGTGCTGAAGGAGACGAAACCGTTCTGTAACCTGTCCTTGTTATATCAGATTTGATAGGACCATCCACAGCCTGGTGTCAGGCTCCAGGCCGTGCTGAAGGAGGCGACACCGTTCTGTAACTAGCACCGTGTTATATCAGATTTGACTGGACCATCCACAGCCTGGTGTCAGGCTCCAGGCCGTGCTGAAGGAGGCGAAACCGTTCTGTAACCAGCTCCTTGTTATATCAGATTTGACAGGCCCACCCATAGCCTGGTGTCAGGCTCCAGGCCCTGCTGAAGGAGGCGACACCGTTCTGTAATCAGTTCCTTGTTATATCAGATTTGACAGGACCAACCACAGCCTAATGTCAGGCTCCAGGCCGTGCTGAAGGAGGCGACACCTTTCTGTAACCAGCTCCTTGTTATATCAGATTTGACAGGACCATCCACAGCCTGGTGTCAGGCTCCAGGCCGTGCTGAAGGAGGCGACACCGTTCTGTAACCAGCTCAGTGTTATGTGAGATTTGACAGGACCATCCACAGCCTGGTGTCAGGCTCCAGGCCGTGCTGAAGGAGGTGACACCGTTCTGTAATCAGCTCCTTGTTCATCAGATTTAACTGGACCATCCACAGCCTGGTGTCAGGCTCCAGGCCGTGCTGAAGGAGGCGACACCGTCCTGTAACCAGCACCTTGTTATATCAGATTTGACAGGACCATCCACAGACTGGTGTCAGGCTCCAGGCCGTGCTGAAGGAGGCAAAACCGTTCTGTAACAAGCTCCTTGTTATATCAGATTTGACAAGACCATCCACAGCCTGGTGTCAGGCTCCAGGCCGTGCTGAAGGAGGTGACACCTTTCTGTAACAAGCTCCTTGTTATATCAGATTTGAGAGGACCATCCACAGACTGGTGTCAGGCTCCAGGACGTGCTGAAGGAGGCGACACCGTTCTGTAACCAGCTCCTTGTTCTATCAGATTTGACAGGACCATCCACAGCCTGGTGTCAGGCTCCAGGCCGTGCTAAAGGAGGCGACACTGTTCTGTAACCAGCTCCTTGTTATTTCAGATTTGACAGGACCACCCACAGCCTGGTTTCAGGCTCCAGGCCGTGCTGAGTAAGGCGACACCGTTCTGTAACCAGCTCCTTGTTATATCAGATTTGACAGGACCATCCACAGCCTGGTGTCAGGCCCCAGGCCGTGCTGAAGGAGGCCACACCGTTCTGAAACCAGCACCTTGATGTATCAGATTTGACAGGACCATCCACAGCCTTGTGTCAGGCTCCAGGCCGTGCTGAAGGAGGCGACACCGTTCTGTAACCAGCTCCTTGTTCTATCAGATTTAACTGGACCATCCACAGCCTTGTGTCAGGCTCCAGGCCGTGCTGAAGGAGGCGACACCGTTCTGTAACCAGCACCTTGTTCTATCAGATTTGACAGGACTATCCACAGCCTGGTGTCAGGCTCCATGCCGTGCTGAAAGAGGCGACACCGTTCTGTAACCAGCACCGTGTTATATCAGATTTGACAGGACCATCCACAGCCTGGAGTCAGGCTCCAGGCCGTGCTGAAGGAGGCGACACCGTTCTGTAACCAGCTCCTTGTTATATCAGATTTGACAGGACCATCCACAGGCTGGTGTCAGGCTCCAGGCCGTGATGAATGAGGCGACACCGTTCTGTAACCAGCTCCTTGTTATATCAGATTTGACAGGACCATCCACAGCCTGGTGTCAGGCTCCAGGACGTGCTGAAGGAAGCGACACCGTTCTGTAACCTGCTCCTTGTTATATCAGATTTGACAGGACCATCCACAGCCTGGTGTCAGGCTTCAGGCCGTGCTGAAGGAGGCGACACTGTTCTGTAACCAGCTCCTTGTTATATAAGATTTGACAGGACCATCCACAGTCTGGTTCCAGGCTCCAGGCCGTGCTGAGTGAGGCGAGACCGTTCTGTAACCAGCTCCTTGTTATATAAGAGTTGACAGGACCATCCACAGCCTGGTGTCAGGCCCCAGGCCGTGCTGAAGGAGGTGACGCCGTTCTGTAACCATCTCCTTGTTATATCAGATTTGACAGGACCATCCACAGCCTGGTGTCAGGCTCCAGGCTGTGTAGAAGGAGGTGACACCGTTCTGTAACCAGCTCCTTGTTATATCAGATTTGACAGGACCATCCACAGACTGGTGTCAGGCTCCAGGCCGTGCTGAAGGAGGCGACACCGCTCTGTAACCAGCTCCTTGTTATATCAGATTTGACAGGACCATCCACAGCCTGGTGTCAGGATCCAGGCCGTGCTGAAGGAGGCGACACTGTTCTGTAACCAGCACCTTGTTATAACAGATTTGACAGGACCATCCACAGCCTGGTGTCAGGCCCCAGGCCGTGCTGAAGGAGGTGACGCCGTTCTGTAACCAGCTCCTTGTTATATCAGATTTGACAGGACCATCCACAGCCTGGTGTCAGGCTCCAGGCTGTGCTGAAGGAGGTGACACCGTTCTGTAACCAGCTCCTTGTTATATCAGATTTGACAGTACCATCCACAGTCTCGTGTCAGGCTCCAGGCCGTGCTGAAGGAGGCGACACCGCTCTGTAACCAGCTCCTTGTTATATCAGATTTGACAGGACCATCCACAGCCTGGTGTCAGGCTCCAGGCCGTGCTGAAGGAGGCGACACCGTTCTGTAACAAGCTCCTTGTTATATCAGATTTGACAGGACCATCCACAGCCTGGTGTCAGGCTCCAGGACGTGCTGAAGGAGGCGACACCGTTCTGTAACCAGCTCCTTGTTCTATCAGATTTGACAGGACCATCCACAGCCTGGTGTCAGGCTCCAGGCCGTGCTGAAGGAGGCGACACCGTTCTGTAACCAGCTCCTTGTTATATCAGATTTGACAGGACCATCCACAGCCTGGTGTCAGGCTCCAGGCCGTGCTAAAGGAGGCGACACTGTTCTGTAACCAGCTCCTTGTTATATAAGATTTGAAAGGACCATCCACACCCTGGTTTCAGGCTCCAGGCCGTGCTGAATGAGGCGACACCGTTGTGTAACCAGCTCCTTGTTATATCAGATTTGACAGGACCATCCACAGCCTGGTGTCAGGCCCCAGGCCGTGCTGAAGGAGGTGACGCCGTTCTTTAACCAGCTCCTTGTTATATCAGATTTGACAGGACCATCCACAGACTGGTGTCAGGCTCCAGGCCGTGCTGAAGGAGGCAAAACCGTTCTGTAACAAGCTCCTTGTTATATCAGATTTGACAAGACCATCCACAGCCTGGTGTCAGGCTCCAGGCCGTGCTGAAGGAGGTGACACCTTTCTGTAACAAGCTCCTTGTTATATCAGATTTGAGAGGACCATCCACAGACTGGTGTCAGGCTCCAGGACGTGCTGAAGGAGGCGACACCGTTCTGTAACCAGCTCCTTGTTCCATCAGATTTGACAGGACCATCCACAGCCTGGTGTCAGGCTCCAGGCCGTGCTAAAGGAGGCGACACTGTTCTGTAACCAGCTCCTTGTTATTTCAGATTTGACAGGACCACCCACAGCCTGGTTTCAGGCTCCAGGCCGTGCTGAGTAAGGCGACACCGTTCTGTAACCAGCTCCTTGTTATATCAGATTTGACAGGACCATCCACAGCCTGGTGTCAGGCCCCAGGCCGTGCTGAAGGAGGCCACACCGTTCTGAAACCAGCACCTTGATGTATCAGATTTGACAGGACCATCCACAGCCTTGTGTCAGGCTCCAGGCCGTGCTGAAGGAGGCGACACCGTTCTGTAACCAGCTCCTTGTTCTATCAGATTTAACTGGACCATCCACAGCCTTGTGTCAGGCTCCAGGCCGTGCTGAAGGAGGCGACACCGTTCTGTAACCAGCACCTTGTTCTATCAGATTTGACAGGACTATCCACAGCCTGGTGTCAGGCTCCATGCCGTGCTGAAAGAGGCGACACCGTTCTGTAACCAGCACCGTGTTATATCAGATTTGACAGGACCATCCACAGCCTGGAGTCAGGCTCCAGGCCGTGCTGAAGGAGGCGACACCGTTCTGTAACCAGCTCCTTGTTATATCAGATTTGACAGGACCATCCACAGGCTGGTGTCAGGCTCCAGGCCGTGATGAATGAGGCGACACCGTTCTGTAACCAGCTCCTTGTTATATCAGATTTGACAGGACCATCCACAGCCTGGTGTCAGGCTCCAGGACGTGCTGAAGGAAGCGACACCGTTCTGTAACCTGCTCCTTGTTATATCAGATTTGACAGGACCATCCACAGCCTGGTGTCAGGCTTCAGGCCGTGCTGAAGGAGGCGACACTGTTCTGTAACCAGCTCCTTGTTATATAAGATTTGACAGGACCATCCACAGTCTGGTTCCAGGCTCCAGGCCGTGCTGAGTGAGGCGAGACCGTTCTGTAACCAGCTCCTTGTTATATAAAAGTTGACAGGACCATCCACAGCCTGGTGTCAGGCCCCAGGCCGTGCTGAAGGAGGTGACGCCGTTCTGTAACCATCTCCTTGTTATATCAGATTTGACAGGACCATCCACAGCCTGGTGTCAGGCTCCAGGCTGTGTAGAAGGAGGTGACACCGTTCTGTAACCAGCTCCTTGTTATATCAGATTTGACAGGACCATCCACAGACTGGTGTCAGGCTCCAGGCCGTGCTGAAGGAGGCGACACCGCTCTGTAACCAGCTCCTTGTTATATCAGATTTGACAGGACCATCCACAGCCTGGTGTCAGGATCCAGGCCGTGCTGAAGGAGGCGACACTGTTCTGTAACCAGCACCTTGTTATAACAGATTTGACAGGACCATCCACAGCCTGGTGTCAGGCCCCAGGCCGTGCTGAAGGAGGTGACGCCGTTCTGTAACCAGCTCCTTGTTATATCAGATTTGACAGGACCATCCACAGCCTGGTGTCAGGCTCCAGGCTGTGCTGAAGGAGGTGACACCGTTCTGTAACCAGCTCCTTGTTATATCAGATTTGACAGTACCATCCACAGTCTCGTGTCAGGCTCCAGGCCGTGCTGAAGGAGGCGACACCGCTCTGTAACCAGCTCCTTGTTATATCAGATTTGACAGGACCATCCACAGCCTGGTGTCAGGCTCCAGGCCGTGCTGAAGGAGGCGACACCGTTCTGTAACAAGCTCCTTGTTATATCAGATTTGACAGGACCATCCACAGCCTGGTGTCAGGCTCCAGGACGTGCTGAAGGAGGCGACACCGTTCTGTAACCAGCTCCTTGTTCTATCAGATTTGACAGGACCATCCACAGCCTGGTGTCAGGCTCCAGGCCGTGCTGAAGGAGGCGACACCGTTCTGTAACCAGCTCCTTGTTATATCAGATTTGACAGGACCATCCACAGCCTGGTGTCAGGCTCCAGGCCGTGCTAAAGGAGGCGACACTGTTCTGTAACCAGCTCCTTGTTATATAAGATTTGAAAGGACCATCCACACCCTGGTTTCAGGCTCCAGGCCGTGCTGAATGAGGCGACACCGTTGTGTAACCAGCTCCTTGTTATATCAGATTTGACAGGACCATCCACAGCCT
Organism: Scyliorhinus torazame; assembly: GCF_047496885.1. NCBI lineage: Eukaryota > Metazoa > Chordata > Chondrichthyes > Carcharhiniformes > Scyliorhinidae > Scyliorhinus > Scyliorhinus torazame. The sequence continues at coordinate 48,949,497 of NC_092729.1, forward strand.
GGTGTCAGGCCCCAGGCCGTGCTGAAGGAGGTGACGCCGTTCTGTTTCCAGCTCCTTGTTATATCAGATTTGACAGGACAATCCAGAGCCTGGTGTCAGGCTCCAGGCTGTGCAGAAGGAGGTGACACCGTTCTGTAACCAGCTCCTTGTTATATCAGATTTGACAGGACCATCCACAGTCTCGTGTCAGGCTCCAGGCTGTGCTGAAGGAGGTGACACCGTTCTGTAACCAGCACCGTGTTATATCAGATTTGACAGGACCATCCACAGCATGGTGTCAGGCTCCAGGCCGTGCTGAAGGAGGTGACACCGTTCTGTAACCAGCTCCTTGTTATATCAAATTTCACAGGACCATCCACAGCCTGGTGTCAGGATCCAGGCCGTGCTGAAGGAGGCGACACCGTTCTGTAACCAGCTTCTTGTTATAACAGATTTGCCAGGACCATCCACAGCCTGGTGTCAAGCTCCAGGCCGTGCTGAAGGAGGCGACACCGTTCTGTAACCAGTTCCTTGATATATCAGATTTGACAGCACTATCCACAGCCTGGTGTCAGGCTCCAGGCCGTGCTGAAGGTGGCGACACTGTTCTGCAACCAGCACCGTGTTATATCAGATTTGATAGGACCATCCACAGCCTGGTGTCAGGCTCCAGGCCATGCTGAAGTAGGCGACACCGTTCTGTAACCAGCACCGTGTTATATCAGATTTGACTGGACCATCCACAGCCTGGTGTCAGGCTCCAGGCCGTGCTGAATGAGGCGACACCGTTCTGTAACCAGCTCCTTGTTATATCAGATTTGACAGGCCCACCCTTAGCCTGGTGTCAGGCTCCAGGCCGTGCTGAAGGAGGCGACACTGTTCTGTAACCAGCACCGTGTTATATCAGATTTGACAGGACCATCCACAGCCTGGTGTCAGGCTCCAGGCCGTGCTGACGGAGGCGACACCGTTCTGTAACCAGCTCCTTTTTATATCAGAATTGACAGGACCATCCACAGGCTGGTGTCAGGCTCCAGGCCGTGCTGAAGGAGACGACACCGTTCTGTAACCAGCTCCTTGTTATATCAGATTTGACAGGACCATCCACAGCCTGGTGTCAGGCTCCGGGACGTGCTGAAAGAGGCGACACTGTTCTGTAACCAGCACCTTGTTATAACAGATTTGAAAGGACCATCCACAGCCTGGTGTCAGGATCCAGGCCGTGCTGAAGGAGGCGACACTGTTCTGTAACCAGCACCTTGTTATATCAGATTTGACAGGACCATCCACAGCCTGGTGCCAGGATCCAGGACGTGCTGAAAGAGGCGACACTGTTCTGTAACCAGCACCTTGTTATAACAGATATGACAGGACCTTCCACAGCCTGGTGTCAGGATCCAGGCCGTGCTGAAGGAGGCGACACTGTTCTGTACCCAGCACCGTGTTATATCAGATTTGACAGGACCATCCACAGCCTGGTGTCAGGCTCCAGGCCGTGCTGAAGTAGGTGACTCCGTTCTGTAACCAGCTCCTTGTTATATCAGATTTGACAGGACCATCCACAGCCTGGTGTCAGGCTCCAGGCCGTGCTGAGTGAGGCGAGACCGTTCTGTAACCAGCTCCTTGTTATATAAGAGTTGACAGGACCATCCACAGCCTGGTGTCAGGCTCCAGGCCGTGCTGAAGGAGGCGACACCGCTCTGTAACCATCTCCTTGTTATATCAGATTTGACAGGACCATCCACAGCCTGGTGTCAGGCTTCAGGCCGTGCTGAAGGAGGTGACACCGTTCTGTAACCAGCTCCTTGTTATATCAGATTTGACAGGACCATCCACAGACTGGTGTCAGGCTCCAGGCCGTGCTGAAGGAGGCGACACCGCTCTGTAACCAGCTCCTTGTTATATCAGATTTGACAGGACCATCCACAGCCTGGTGTCAGGATCCAGGCCGTGCTGAAGGAGGCGACACTGTTCTGTAACCAGCACCTTGTTATAACAGATTTGACAGGACCATCCACAGCCTGGTGTCAGGCCCCAGGCCGTGCTGAAGGAGGTGACGCCGTTCTGTAACCAGCTCCTTGTTATATCAGATTTGACAGGACCATCCACAGCCTGGTGTCAGGCTCCAGGCTGTGCAGAAGGAGGTGACACCGTTCTGTAACCAGCTCCTTGTTATATCAGATTTAACAGGACCATCCACAGTCTCGTGTCAGGCTCCAGGCCGTTCTGAAGGAGGCGACACCGCTCTGTAACCAGCTCCTTGTTAATTCAGATTTGACAGGACCATCCACAGTCTCGTGTCAGGCTCCAGGCCGTGCTGAAGGAGGCGACACCGTTCTGTAACCAGCACCTTGTTGTATCAGATTTGACAGGACCATCCACAGCCTGGTGTCAGGCTCCACGCCGTGCTGAAGGAGGTGACACCTTTCTGTAACAAGCTCCTTGTTATATCAGATTTGACAGGACCATCCAGAGCCTGGTGTCAGGCTCCAGGACGTGCTGAAGGAGGCGACACCGTTCTGTAACCAGCTCCTTCTTCTATCAGATTTGACAGGACCATCCACAGCCTGGTGTCAGGCTCCAGGCCGTGCTAAAGGAGGCGACACAGTTCTGTAACCAGCTCCTTGTTATATAAGATTTGACAGAACCATCCACAGACTGGTTTCAGGCTCCAGGCCGTGCTGAGTGAGGCGACACCGTTCTGTAACCAGCTCCTTGTTATATCAGATTTGACAGGACCATCCACAGCCTGGTGTCAGGCCCCAGGCCGTGCTGAAGGAGGTGACGCCGTTCTTTAACCAGCTCCTTGTTATATCAGATTTGACAGGACAATCCACAGCCTGGTGTCAGGCTCCAGGCTGTGCTGAAGGAGGTGACACCGTTCTGTAACCAGCTCCTTGTTATATCAGATTTGACAGGACCATCCACAGCCTGGTGTCAGGCTCCAGGCCGTGCTGAAGGAGGCGAAACCGCTCTGTAACCAGCTCCTTGTTATATCAGATTTGACAGGACCATCCACAGCCTGGTGTTAGGATCCAGGCCGTGCTGAAGGAGGCGACACTGTTCTGTAACCAGCACCTTATTATAACAGATTTGACAGGACCATCCACAGCCTGGTGTCAGGCTCCTGGCCGTGCTGAGTGAGGCGACACCGTTCTGTAACCAGCTCCTTGTTATATCAGATTTGACAGGACCATCCACAGTCTGGTGTCAGGCCCCAGGCCGTGCTGAAGGAGGTGACGCGGTTCTGTAACCAGCTCCTTGTTATATCAGATTTGACAGGACCATCCACAGTCTCGTGTCAGGCTCCAGGCCATGCTGAAGGAGGCGACACCGCTCTGTAACCAGCTCCTTGTTATATCAGATTTGACAGGACCATCCACAGCCTGGTGTCAGGATCCAGGCCGTGCTGAAGGAGGCGACACCGTTCTGTAACCAGCACCGTGTTATATCAGATTTGACTGGACCATCCACAGCCTGGTGTCAGGCTCCAGGCCGTGCTGAATGAGGCGACACCGTTCTGTAACCAGCTCCTTGTTATATCAGATTTGACAGGCCCACCCTTAGCCTGGTGTCAGGCTCCAGGCCGTGCTGAAGGAGGCGACACCGTTCTGTAACCAGCACCGTGTTATATCAGATTTGACAGGACCATCCACAGCCTGGTGTCAGGCTCCAGGCCGTGCTGACGGAGGCGACACCGTTCTGTAACCAGCTCCTTGTTATATCAGATTTGACAGGACCATCCACAGGCTGGTGTCAGGCTCCAGGCCGTGCTGAAGGAGACGACACCGTTCTGTAACCAGCTCCTTGTTATATCAGATTTGACAGGACCATCCACAGCCTGGTGTCAGGCTCCGGGACGTGCTGAAAGAGGCGACACTGTTCTGTAACCAGCACCTTGTTATAACAGATTTGAAAGGACCATCCACAGCCTGGTGTCAGGATCCAGGCCGTGCTGAAGGAGGCGACACTGTTCTGTAACCAGCACCTTGTTATATCAGATTTGACAGGACCATCCACAGCCTGGTGCCAGGCTCCAGGACGTGCTGAAAGAGGCGACACTGTTCTGTAACCAGCACCTTGTTATAACAGATTTGACAGGACCTTCCACAGCCTGGTGTCAGGATCCAGGCCGTGCTGAAGGAGGCGACACTGTTCTGTACCCAGCACCGTGTTATATCAGATTTGACAGGACCATCCACAGCCTGGTGTCAGGCTCCAGGCCGTGCTGAAGTAGGTGACTCCGTTCTGTAACCAGCTCCTTGTTATATCAGATTTGACAGGACCATCCACAGCCTGGTGTCAGGCTCCAGGCTGTGCTGAAGGAGGTGACACCGTTCTGTAACCAGCTCCTTGTTGTATCAGATTTGACAGTACCATCCACAGTCTCGTGTCAGGCTCCAGGCCGTGCTGAAGGAGGCGACACCGCTCTGTAACCAGCTCCTTGTTATATCAGATTTGACAGGACCATCCACAGCCTGGTGTCAGGCTCCAGGACGTGCTGAAGGAGGCGACACCGTTCTGTAACCAGCTCCTTGTTCTATCAGATTTGACAGGACCATCCACAGCCTGGTGTCAGGCTCCAGGCCGTGCTAAAGGAGGCGACACTGTTCTGTAACCAGCTCCTTGTTATATAAGATTTGACAGGACCATCCACAGTCTGGTTTCAGGCTCCAGGCCGTGCTGAGTGAGGCGACACAGTTCTGTAACCATCTCCTTGTTATATCAGATTTGACAGGACCATCCACAGCCTGGTGTCAGGCTCCAGGCTGTGCAGAAGGAGGTGACACCGTTCTGTAACCAGCTCCTTGTTATATCAGATTTAACAGGACCATCCACAGTCTCGTGTCAGGCTCCAGGCCGTTCTGAAGGAGGCGACACCGTTCTGTAACCAGCTCCTTGTTAATTCAGATTTGACAGGACCATCCACAGTCTCGTGTCAGGCTCCAGGCCGTGCTGAAGGAGGCGACACCGTTCTGTAACCAGCACCTTGTTGTATCAGATTTGACAGGACCATCCACAGCCTGGTGTCAGGCTCCACGCCGTGCTGAAGGAGGTGACACCTTTCTGTAACAAGCTCCTTGTTATATCAGATTTGACAGGACCATCCAGAGCCTGGTGTCAGGCTCCAGGACGTGCTGAAGGAGGCGACACCGTTCTGTAACCAGCTCCTTCTTCTATCAGATTTGACAGGACCATCCACAGCCTGGTGTCAGGCTCCAGGCCGTGCTAAAGGAGGCGACACTGTTCTGTAACCAGCTCCTTGTTATATAAGATTTGACAGAACCATCCACAGACTGGTTTCAGGCTCCAGGCCGTGCTGAGTGAGGCGACACCGTTCTGTAACCAGCTCCTTGTTATATCAGATTTGACAGGACCATCCACAGCCTGGTGTCAGGCCCCAGGCCGTGCTGAAGGAGGTGACGCCGTTCTTTAACCAGCTCCTTGTTATATCAGATTTGACAGGACAATCCACAGCCTGGTGTCAGGCTCCAGGCTGTGCTGAAGGAGGTGACACCGTTCTGTAACCAGCTCCTTGTTATATCAGATTTGACAGGACCATCCACAGCCTGGTGTCAGGCTCCAGGCCGTGCTGAAGGAGGCGAAACCGCTCTGTAACCAGCTCCTTGTTATATCAGATTTGACAGGACCATCCACAGCCTGGTGTTAGGATCCAGGCCGTGCTGAAGGAGGCGACACTGTTCTGTAACCAGCACCTTGTTATAACAGATTTGACAGGACCATCCACAGCCTGGTGTCAGGCTCCTGGCCGTGCTGAGTGAGGCGACACCGTTCTGTAACCAGCTCCTTGTTATATCAGATTTGACAGGACCATCCACAGTCTGGTGTCAGGCCCCAGGCCGTGCTGAAGGAGGTGACGCGGTTCTGTAACCAGCTCCTTGTTATATCAGATTTGACAGGACCATCCACAGTCTCGTGTCAGGCTCCAGGCCATGCTGAAGGAGGCGACACCGCTCTGTAACCAGCTCCTTGTTATATCAGATTTGACAGGACCATCCACAGCCTGGTGTCAGGATCCAGGCCGTGCTGAAGGAGGCGACACTGTTCTGTAACCAGCACCTTGTTATAACAGATTTGACAGGACCATCCACAGCCTGGTGTCAGGCCCCAGGCCGTGCTGAAGGAGGTGACGCCGTTCTCTAACCAGCTCCTTGTTATATCAGATTTGACAGGACCATCCACAGCCTGGTGTCAGGCTCCAGGCTGTGCTGATGGAGGTGACACCGTTCTGTAACCAGCTCCTTGTTATATCAGATTTGACAGGACCATCCACAGCCTGGTGTCAGGCTCCAGGTCGTGCTGAAGGAGGCGAAACCGCTCTGTAACCAGCTCCTTGTTATATCAGATTTGACAGGACTATCCACAGCCTGCTGTCAGGCTCCAGGCCGTGCTGAAGGAGGCAACACCGTTCTGGAACCAGCTCCTTGTTATATCAGATTTGACAGGACCATCCACAGCCTGGTGTCAGGCTCCAGGCCGTGCTGAAGGTGGCGACACCGTTCTGTAACCAGCACCTTGTTATATCAGATTTGTCAGGACGATCCACAGCCTGGTGTCAGGCTCCAGGCCGCGCTGAAAGAGGCGAAACCGTTCTGTAACCAGCTCCTTGTTATATCAGATTTGACAGGCCCACTCATAGCCTGGTGTCAGACTCCAGACCGTGCTGAAGGAGGTGACACCGTTCTGTAACCAGCTCCTTGTTATATCAGATTTGACAGGACCATCCACAGCCTGGTGTCAGGCTCCAGGCCGTGCTGAAGGAGGCGTCACCGTTCTGTACCCAGCTCCTTGTTATATCAGATTTGACAGCACCATCCACAGCCTGGTGTCAGGCTCCAGGCCGTGCTGAAGGAGGCGACACCGTTCTGTAACCACCTCCTTGTTATATCAGATTTGACAGGACCATCCACAGCCTGGTGTCAGGCTCCTGGCCGTGCTGAAGGAGGCGACACCGTTCTGTAACCAGCTCCTTGTTATATCAGATTTGACAGGACCATCCACAGCCTGGTGTCAGGCTCCAGGCCGTGCTGAAGGAGTCGACGCCGTTCTGTAACCTGCTCCTTGTTATATCAGATTTGACAGGACCATCCACAGCCTGGTGTCAGGCTCCAGGCCGTGCTGAAGGAGGCGACACCGTTCTGTAACCAGCACCTTGTTATATCAGATTTGACAGGACCATCCACAGGCTGGTGTCAGGCTCCAGGCCGTGCTGAAGGAGGCGACACCGTTCTGTAACCTGCTCCTTGTTATATCAGATTTGACAGGACCATCCACAGCCTGGTGTCAGGCTCCAGGCAGTGCTGAAGGAGGCGACACTGTTCTGTAACCAGCTCCTTGTTATATAAGATTTGACAGGACCATCCACAGTCTGGTTTCAGGCTCCAGGCCGTGCTGAGTGAGGCAACACCGTTCTGTAACCAGCTCCTTGTTATATCAGATTTGACAGGACAATCCACAGCCTGGTGAGAGGCTCCAGGCCGTGCTGAAGGAGGCGACACCGTTCTGTAACCAGCTCCTTGTTCTATCAGATTTGTCAGGACCATCCACAGCCTGGTGTCAGGCTCCAGGCCGCGCTGAAGGAGGCGACACCGTTCTGTAACCAGCTCCTTGTTATATCAGATTTGACAGGACCATCCACAGCCTGGTGTCAGGCTCCAGGCTGTGCTGAAGGAGGTGACACCGTTCTGTAACCAGCTCCTTGTTATATCAGATTTGACAGGACCATCCACAGTCTCGAGTCAGGCTCCAGGCCATGCTGAAGGAGTCGACACCGCTCTGTAACCAGCTCCTTGTTATATCTGATTTGACAGGACCATCCACAGCCTGGTGTCAGGATCCAGGCCGTGCTGAAGAAGGTGACACCGTTCTGTAACCAGCTCCTTGTTATATCAGATTTGACAGTACCATCCACAGTCTCGTGTCAGGCTCCAGGCCGTGCTGAAGGAGGCGACACCGCTCTGTAACCAGCTCCTTGTTATATCAGATTTGACAGGACCATCCACAGCCTGGTGTCAGGCTTCAGGCCGTGCTGAAGGAGGCGACACCGTTCTGTAACCAGCACCTTGTTGCATCAGATTTGACAGGACCATCCACAGCCTGGTGTCAGGCTCCAGGCCGTGCTGAAGGAGGTGACACCTTTCTGTATCAAGCTCCTTGTTATATCAGATTTGACAGGACCATCCACAGCCTGGTGTCAGGCTCCAGGACGTGCTGAAGGAGGCGACACCGTTCTGTAACCAGCTCCTTGTTCTATCAGATTTGACAGGACCATCCACAGCCTGTTGTCAGGCTCCAGGCCGTGCTAAAGGCGGCGACACTGTTCTGTAACCAGCTCCTTGTTATATAAGATTTGACAGAACCATCCACAGTCTGGTTTCAGGCTCCAGGCCGTGCTGAGTGAGGCGACACCGTTCTGTAACCAGCTCCTTGTTATTTCAGATTTGACAGGACCATCCACAGCCTGGTGTCAGGCCCCAGGCCGTGCTGAAGGAGGTGAAGCCGTTCTGTAACCAGCTCCTTGTTATATCAAATTTGACAGGACAATCCACAGCCTGGTGTCAGGCTCCAGGCTGTGCTGAAGGAGGTGACACCGTTCTGTAACCAGCTCCTTGTTATATCAGATTTGACAGGACCATCCATAGCCTGGTGTCAGGCTCCAGGCCGTGCTGAAGGAGGCGAAACCGCTCTGTAACCAGCTCCTTGTTATATCAGATTTGACAGGACCTTCCACAGCCTGGTGTCAGGCTCCAGGCTGTGCTGAAGGAGGTGACACCGTTCTGTAACCAGCTCCTTGTTATATCAGATTTGACAGGGCCATCCACAGTCTCGAGTCAGGCTCCAGGCCGTGCTGAAGGAGGCGACACCGCTCTGTAACCAGCTCCTTGTTATATCAGATTTGACAGGACCATCCACAGCCTGGTGTCAGGATCCAGGCTGTGCTGAAGGAGGCAACACTGTTCTGTAACCAGCACCTTGTTATATCAGATTTGACAGGACCATCCACAGCCTGGTGTCAGGCCCCAGGCCGTGCTGAAGGAGGCGACACCGTTCTGTAACCAGCTCCTTGTTATATCAGATTTGACAGGAACATCCACAGCCTGGTGTCAGGATCCAGGCCTTGCTGAAGGAGGCGACACTGTTCTGTAACCAGCACCTTGTTATAACAGATTTGACAGGACCATCCACAGCCTGGTGTCAGGCTCCAGGCCGTGCTGAAGGAGGCGACACCGTTCTGTAACCAGCTCCTTGTTATATCAGATTTGACAGGACCATCCACAGCCTGGTGTCAGGATCCAGGCCGTGCTGAAGGAGGCGACACTGTTCTGTAACCAGCACCTTGTTATAACAGATATGACAGGACCATCCACAGCCTGGTGTCAGGCTCCAGGCCGTGCTGAAGGAGGCGACACCGTTCTGTAACCAGCACCTTGTTGTATCAGATTTGACAGGACCATCCACAGCCTGGTGTCAGGCCCCAAGCCGTGCTGAAGGAGGCGACACCGTTCTGTAACCAGCTCCTTGTTATATCAGATTTGACAGGACCATCCACATCCAGGTGTCAGGCTCCAGGCCGTGCTGAAGGAGGTGACACCGTTCTGTAACCAGTTCCTTGATATATCAGATTTGACAGGACCATCCACAGCCTGGTGTCAGGCTCCAGGCCGTGCTGAAGGAGGCGACACCGTTCTGTAACCAGCTCCTTGTTATGTCAGGTTTGTCAGGACTATCCACAGCCTGCTGTCAGGCTCCAGGCCGTGCTGAAGGAGGCAACACCGTTCTGGAACCAGCTCCTTGTTATATCAGATTTGACAGGACCATCCACAGCCTGGTGTCAGGCTCCAGGCCGCGCTGAAGGAGGCGACACCGTTCTGTAACCAGCTCCTTGTTATATCAGATTTGACAGGCCCACTCATAGCCTGGTGTCAGGCTCCAGACCGTGCTGAAGGAGGTGACACCGTTCTGTAACCAGCTCCTTGTTATATCAGATTTGACAGGACCATCCACAGTCTCGAGTCAGGCTCCAGGCCATGCTGAAGGAGGCGACACCGCTCTGTAACCAGCTCCTTGTTATATCTGATTTGGCAGGACCATCCACAGCCTGGTGTCAGGATCCAGGCCGTGCTGAAGGAGGCGACACTGTTCTGTAACCAGCACCTTGTTATAACAGATTTGACAGGACCATCCACAGCCTGGTGTCAGGCCCCAGGCCGTGCTGAAGGAGGTGACGCCGTTCTCTAACCAGCTCCTTGTTATATCAGATTTGACAGGACCATCCACAGCCTGGTGTCAGGCTCCAGGCTGTGCTGAAGGAGGTGACACCGTTCTGTAACCAGCTCCTTGTTATAACAGATTTGACAGTACCATCCACAGTCTCGTGTCAGGCTCCAGGCCGTGCTGAAGGAGGCGACACCGCTCTGTAACCAGCTCCTTGTTATATCAGATTTGACAGGACCATCCACAGCCTGGTGTCAGGCTTCAGGCCGTGCTGAAGGAGGCGACACCGTTCTGTAACCAGCACCTTGTTGCATCAGATTTGACAGGACCATCCACAGCCTGGTGTCAGGCTCCAGGCCGTGCTGAAGGAGGTGACACCTTTCTGTAACAAGCTCCTTGTTATATCAGATTTGACAGGACCATCCACAGCCTGGTGTCAGGCTCCAGGACGTGCTAAAGGAGGCGGCACCGTTCTGTAACCAGCTCCTTGTTCTATCAGATTTGACAGGACCATCCACAGCCTGTTGTCAGGCTCCAGGCCGTGCTAAAGGCGGCGACACTGTTCTGTAACCAGCTCCTTGTTATATAAGATTTGACAGAACCATCCACAGCCTGGTGTCAGGCTCCAGGCCGTGCTGAGTGAGGCGACACCGTTCTGTAACCAGCTCCTTGTTATTTCAGATTTGACAGGACCATCCACAGCCTGGTGTCAGGCCCCAGGCCGTGCTGAAGGAGGTGAAGCCGTTCTGTAACCAGCTCCTTGTTATATCAGATTTGACAGGACAATCCACAGCCTGGTGTCAGGCTCCAGGCTGTGCTGAAGGAGGTGACACCGTTCTGTAACCAGCTCCTTGTTATATCAGATTTGACAGGACCATCCACAGCCTGGTGTCAGGCTCCAGGCCGTGCTGAAGGAGGCGAAACCGCTCTGTAACCAGCTCCTTGTTATATCAGATTTGACAGGACCATCCACAGCCTGGTGTCAGGCTCCAGGCTGTGCTGAAGGAGGTGACACCGTTCTGTAACCAGCTCCTTGTTATATCAGATTTGACAGGGCCATCCACAGTCTCGAGTCAGGCTCCAGGCCGTGCTGAAGGAGGCGACACCGCTCTGTAACCAGCTCCTTGTTATATCAGATTTGACAGGACCATCCACAGCCTGGTGTCAGGATCCAGGCCGTGCTGAAGGAGGCAACACTGTTCTGTAACCAGCACCTTGTTATATCAGATTTGACAGGACCATCCACAGCCTGGTGTCAGGCCCCAGGCCGTGCTGAAGGAGGCGACACCGTTCTGTAACCAGCTCCTTGTTATATCAGATTTGACAGGAACATCCACAGCCTGGTGTCAGGGTCCAGGCCGTGCTGAAGGACGCGACACTGTTCTGTAACCAGCACCTTGTTATAACAGATTTGACAGGACCATCCACAGCCTGGTGTCAGGCTCCAGGCCGTGCTGAAGGAGGCGACACCGTTCTGTAACCAGCTCCTTGTTATATCAGATTTGACAGGACCATCCACAGCCTGGTGTCAGGATCCAGGCCGTGCTGAAGGAGGCGACACTGTTCTGTAACAAGCACCTCGTTATAACAGATATGACAGGACCATCCACAGCCTGGTGTCAGGCTCCAGGCCGTGCTGAAGGAGGCGACACCGTTCTGTAACCAGCACCTTGTTGTATCAGATTTGACAGGACCATCCACAGCCTGGTGTCAGGCCCCAAGCCGTGCTGAAGGAGGCGACACCGTTCTGTAACCAGCTCCTTGTTATATCAGATTTGACAGGACCATCCACATCCAGGTGTCAGGCTCCAGGCCGTGCTGAAGGAGGTGACACCGTTCTGTAACCAGTTCCTTGATATAGCAGATTTGACAGGACCATCCACAGCCTGGTGTCAGGCTCCAGGCCGTGCTGAAGGAGGCGACACCGTTCTGTAACCAGCTCCTTGTTATGTCAGGTTTGTCAGGACTATCCACAGCCTGCTGTCAGGCTCCAGGCCGTGCTGAAGGAGGCAACACCGTTCTGGAACCAGCTCCTTGTTATATCAGATTTGACAGGACCATCCACAGCCTGGTGTCAGGCTCCAGGCCGCGCTGAAGGAGGCGACACCGTTCTGTAACCAGCTTCTTGTTATATCAGATTTGACAGGCCCACTCATAGCCTGGTGTCAGGCTCCAGACCGTGCTGAAGGAGGTGACACCGTTCTGTAACCAGCTCCTTGTTATATCAGATTTGACAGGACCATCCACAGCCTGGTGTCAGGCTCCAGGCCGTGCTGAAGGAGGCGACACCGTTCTGTAACCAGCTCCTTGTTATATCAGATTTGACAGCACCATCCACAGCCTGGTGTCAGGCTCCAGGCCGTGCTGAAGGAGGCGACACCGTTCTGTAACCAGCTCCTTGTTATATCAGATTTGACAGGACCATCCACAGCCTGGTGTCAGGCTCCAGGCCGTGCTGAAGGAGGCGAAACCGCTCTGTAACCAGCTCCTTGTTATATCAGATTTGACAGGACCATCCACAGCCTGGTGTCAGGCTCCAGGCTGTGCTGAAGGAGGTGACACCGTTCTGTAACCAGCTCCTTGTTATATCAGATTTGACAGGGCCATCCACAGTCTCGAGTCAGGCTCGAGGCCGTGCTGAAGGAGGCGACACCGCTCTGTAACCAGCTCCTTGTTATATCAGATTTGACAGGACCATCCACAGCCTGGTGTCAGGATCCAGGCCGTGCTGAAGGAGGCAACACTGTTCTGTAACCAGCACCTTGTTATATCAGATTTGACAGGACCATCCACAGCCTGGTGTCAGGCCCCAGGCCGTGCTGAAGGAGGCGACACCGTTCTGTAACCAGCTCCTTGTTATATCAGATTTGACAGGAACATCCACAGCCTGGTGTCAGGGTCCAGGCCGTGCTGAAGGACGCGACACTGTTCTGTAACCAGCACCTTGTTATAACAGATTTGACAGGACCATCCACAGCCTGGTGTCAGGCTCCAGGCCGTGCTGAAGGAGGCGACACCGTTCTGTAACCAGCTCCTTGTTATATCAGATTTGACAGGACCATCCACAGCCTGGTGTCAGGATCCAGGCCGTGCTGAAGGAGGCGACACTGTTCTGTAACAAGCACCTCGTTATAACAGATATGACAGGACCATCCACAGCCTGGTGTCAGGCTCCAGGCCGTGCTGAAGGAGGCGACACCGTTCTGTAACCAGCACCTTGTTGTATCAGATTTGACAGGACCATCCACAGCCTGGTGTCAGGCCCCAAGCCGTGCTGAAGGAGGCGACACCGTTCTGTAACCAGCTCCTTGTTATATCAGATTTGACAGGACCATCCACATCCAGGTGTCAGGCTCCAGGCCGTGCTGAAGGAGGTGACACCGTTCTGTAACCAGTTCCTTGATATAGCAGATTTGACAGGACCATCCACAGCCTGGTGTCAGGCTCCAGGCCGTGCTGAAGGAGGCGACACCGTTCTGTAACCAGCTCCTTGTTATGTCAGGTTTGTCAGGACTATCCACAGCCTGCTGTCAGGCTCCAGGCCGTGCTGAAGGAGGCAACACCGTTCTGGAACCAGCTCCTTGTTATATCAGATTTGACAGGACCATCCACAGCCTGGTGTCAGGCTCCAGGCCGCGCTGAAGGAGGCGACACCGTTCTGTAACCAGCTTCTTGTTATATCAGATTTGACAGGCCCACTCATAGCCTGGTGTCAGGCTCCAGACCGTGCTGAAGGAGGTGACACCGTTCTGTAACCAGCTCCTTGTTATATCAGATTTGACAGGACCATCCACAGCCTGGTGTCAGGCTCCAGGCCGTGCTGAAGGAGGCGACACCGTTCTGTAACCAGCTCCTTGTTATATCAGATTTGACAGCACCATCCACAGCCTGGTGTCAGGCTCCAGGCCGTGCTGAAGGAGGCGACACCGTTCTGTAACCAGCTCCTTGTTATATCAGATTTGACAGGACCATCCACAGCCTGGTGTCAGGCTCCAGGCCGTGCTGAAGGAGGCGAAACCGCTCTGTAACCAGCTCCTTGTTATATCAGATTTGACAGGACCATCCACAGCCTGGTGTCAGGCTCCAGGCTGTGCTGAAGGAGGTGACACCGTTCTGTAACCAGCTCCTTGTTATATCAGATTTGACAGGGCCATCCACAGTCTCGAGTCAGGCTCGAGGCCGTGCTGAAGGAGGCGACACCGCTCTGTAACCAGCTCCTTGTTATATCAGATTTGACAGGACCATCCACAGCCTGGTGTCAGGATCCAGGCCGTGCTGAAGGAGGCAACACTGTTCTGTAACCAGCACCTTGTTATATCAGATTTGACAGGACCATCCACAGCCTGGTGTCAGGCCCCAGGCCGTGCTGAAGGAGGCGACACCGTTCTGTAACCAGCTCCTTGTTATATCAGATTTGACAGGAACATCCACAGCCTGGTGTCAGGGTCCAGGCCGTGCTGAAGGAGGCGACACTGTTCTGTAACCAGCACCTTGTTATAACAGATTTGACAGGACCATCCACAGCCTGGTGTCAGGCTCCAGGCCGTGCTGAAGGAGGCGACACCGTTCTGTAACCAGCTCCTTGTTATATCAGATTTGACAGGACCATCCACAGCCTGGTGTCAGGATCTAGGCCGTGCTGAAGGAGGCGACACTGTTCTGTAACCAGCACCTTGTTATAACAGATATGACAGGACCATACACAGCCTGGTGTCAGGCTCCAGGCCGTGCTGAAGGAGGCGACACCGTTCTGTAACCAGCACCTTGTTGTATCAGATTTGACAGGACCATCCACAGCCTGGTGTCAGGCCCCAAGCCGTGCTGAAGGAGGCGACACCGTTCTGTAACCAGCTCCTTGTTATATCAGATTTGACAGGACCATCCACATCCAGGTGTCAGGCTCCAGGCCGTGCTGAAGGAGGTGACACCGTTCTGTAACCAGTTCCTTGATATATCAGATTTGACAGGACCATCCACAGCCTGGTGTCAGGCTCCAGGCCGTGCTGAAGGAGGCGACACCGTTCTGTAACCAGCTCCTTGTTATGTCAGGTTTGTCAGGACTATCCACAGCCTGCTGTCAGGCTCCAGGCCGTGCTGAAGGAGGCAACACCGTTCTGGAACCAGCTCCTTGTTATATCAGATTTGACAGGACCATCCACAGCCTGGTGTCAGGCTCCAGGCCGCGCTGAAGGAGGCGACACCGTTCTGTAACCAGCTCCTTGTTATATCAGATTTGACAGGCCCACTCATAGCCTGGTGTCAGGCTCCAGACCGTGCTGAAGGAGGTGACACCGTTCTGTAACCAGCTCCTTGTTATATCAGATTTGACAGGACCATCCACAGCCTGGTGTCAGGCTCCAGGCCGTGCTGAAGGAGGCGACACCGTTCTGTAACCAGCTCCTTGTTATATCAGATTTGACAGCACCATCCACAGCCTGGTGTCAGGCTCCAGGCCGTGCTGAAGGAGGCGACACCGTTCTGTAACCACCTCCTTGTTATATCAGATTTGACAGGACCATCCACAGCCTGGTGTCAGGCTCCTGGCCGTGCTGAAGGAGGCGACACCGTTCTGTAACCAGCTCCTTGTTATATCAAATTTGACAGGACCATCCACAGCCTGGTGTCAGGCTCCAGGCCGTGCTGAAGGAGGCGATACCGTTCTGTAACCTGCTCCTTGTTATATCAGATTTGACAGGACCATCCACAGCCTGGTGTCAGGCTCCAGGCCGTGCTGAAGGAGGCGACACCGTTCTGTAACCAGCACCTTGTTATATCAGATTTGACAGGACCATCCACAGGCTGGTGTCAGGCTCCAGGCCGTGCTGAAGGAGGCGACACCGTTCTGTAACCAGCTCCTTGTTATATCAGATTTGACAGGACCATCCACAGCCTGGTGTCAGGATTCAGGACGTGCTGAAGGAGGCGACACCGTTCTGTAACCTGCTCCTTGTTATATCAGATTTGACAGGACCATCCACAGCCTGGTGTCAGGCTCCAGGCCGTGCTGAAGGAGGCGACACTGTTCTGTAACCAGCTCCTTGTTATATAAGATTTGACAGGACCATCCACAGTCTGGTTTCAGGCTCCAGGCCGTGCTGAGTGAGGCAACACCGTTCTGTAACCAGCTCCTTGTTATATCAGATTTGACAGGACCATCCACAGACTGGTGTCAGGCTCCAGGCCGTGCTGAAGGAGGCGACACCGTTCTTTAACCAGCTCCTTGTTCTATCAGATTTGTCAGGACCATACACAGCCTGGTGTCAGGCTGCAGGCCGCGCTGAAGGAGGCGACACCGTTCTTTAACCAGCTCCTTGTTATATCAGATTTGACAGGACCATCCACAGCCTGGTGTCAGGCTCCACGCTGTGCTGAAGGAGGTGACACCGTTCTGTAACCAGCTCCTTGTTATATCAGATTTGACAGGACCATCCACAGTCTCGTGTCAGGCTCCAGGCCATGCTGAAGGAGGCGACACCGCTCTGTAACCAGCTCCTTGTTATATCAGATTTGACAGTACCATCCACAGTCTCGTGTCAGGCTCCAGGCCGTGCTGAAGGAGGCGACACCGCTCTGTAACCAGCTCTTTGTTATATCAGATTTCACAGGACCATCCACAGCCTGGTGTCAGGCTTCAGGCCGTGCTGAAGGAGGCGACACCGTTCTGTAACCAGCACCTTGTTGTATCAGATTTGACAGGACCATCCACAGCCTGGTGTCAGGCTCCAGGCCGTGCTGAAGGAGGTGACACCTTTCTGTAACAAGCTCCTTGTTATATCAGATTTGACAGGACCATCCACAGCCTGGTGTCAGGCTCCAGGACGTGCTGAAGGAGGCGACACCGTTCTGTAACCAGCTCCTTGTTCTATCAGATTTGACAGGACCATCCACAGCCTGGTGTCAGGCTCCAGGCCGTGCTAAAGGAGGCGACACTGTTCTGTAACCAGCTCCTTGTTATATAAGATTTGACAGAACCATCCACAGTCTGGTTTCAGGCTCCAGGCCGTGCTGAGTGAGGCGACACCGTTCTGTAACCAGCTCCTTGTTATATCAGATTTGACAGGACCATCCACAGCCTGGTGTCAGGCCCCAGGCCGTGCTGAAGGAGGTGACGCCGTTCTGTAACCAGCTCCTTGTTATATCAGATTTTACAGGACAATCCACAGCCTGGTGTCAGGCTCCAGGCTGTGCTGAAGGAGGTGACACCGTTCTGTAACCAGCTCCTTGTTATATCAGATTTGACAGGACCATCCACAGCCTGGTGTCAGGCTCCAGGCCGTGCTGAAGGAGGCGAAACCGCTCTGTAACCAGCTCCTTGTTATATCAGATTTGACAGGACCATCCACAGCCTGGTGTTAGGATCCAGGCCGTGCTGAAGGAGGCGACACCGTTCTGTAACCAGCTCCTTGTTATATCAGATTTGACAGGACCATCCACAGCCTGGTGTCAGGCTCCAGGCTGTGCTGAAGGAGGTGACGCCGTTCTGTAACCAGCTCCTTGTTATATCAGATTTGACAGGACAATCCACAGCCTGGTGTCAGGCTCCAGGCTGTGCTGAAGGAGGTGACACCGTTCTGTAACCAGCTCCTTGTTATATCAGATTTGACAGGACCATCCACAGCCTGGTGTCAGGCTCCAGGCCTTGCTGAAGGAGGCGAAACCGCTCTGTAACCAGCTCCTTCTTATATCAGATTTGACAGGACCATCCACAGCCTGGTGTTAGGATCCAGGCCGTGCTGAAGGAGGCGACACTGTTCTGTAACCAGCACCTTGTTATAACAGATTTGACAGGACCATCCACAGCCTGGTGTCAGGCTCCAGGCTGTGCTGAAGGAGGTGACACCGTTCTGTAACCAGCTCCTTGTTATATCAGATTTGACAGGGCCATCCACAGTCTCGAGTCAGGCTCCAGGCCGTGCTGAAGGAGGCGACACCGTTCTGTAACCAGCTCCTTGTTATATCAGATTTGACAGGACCATCCACAGCCTGGTGTCAGGCTCCAGGCCGTGCTGAAGGAGGCGACACCGTTCTGTAACCAGCTCCTTGTTATATCAGATTTGACAGGACCATCCACAGCCTGGTGTCAGGATCCAGGCCGTGCTGAAGGAGGCAACACTGTTCTGTAACCAGCACCTTGTTATATCAGATTTGACAGGACCATCCACAGCCTGGTGTCAGGCCCCAGGCCGTGCTGAAGGAGGCGACACCGTTCTGTAACCAGCTCCTTGTTATATCAGATTTGACAGGACCATCCACAGCCTGGTGTCAGGCTCCAGGACGTGCTGAAGGAGGCGACACCGTTCTGTAACCTGCTCCTTGTTATATCAGATTTGACAGGACCATCCACAGCCTGGTGTCAGGCTCCAGGCCGTGCTGAAGGAGGCGACACTGTCCTGTAACCAGCTCCTTGTTATATAAGATTTGACAGGACCATCCACAGTCTTGCTTCAGGCTCCAGGCCGTGCTGAGTGAGGCAACACCGTTCTGTAACCAGCTCCTTGTTATATCAGATTTGACAGGACCATCCACAGTCTCGAGTCAGGCTTCAGGCCGTGCTGAAGGAGGCGACACCGCTCTGTAACCAGCTCCTTGTTATATCAGATTTGACAGGACCATCCACAGCCTGGTGTCAGGATCCAGACCGTGCTGAAGGGGGCGACACTGTTCTGTAACCAGCACCTTGTTATAACAGATTTGACAGGACCATCCACAGCCTGGTGTCAGGCTCCAGGCCGTGCTGAAGGAGGCGACACCGTTCTGTAACCAGCACCTTGTTGTATCAGATTTGACAGGACCATCCACAGCCTGGTGTCAGGCCCCAAGCCGTGCTGAAGGAGGCGACACCGTTCTGTAACCAGCTCCTTGTTATATCAGATTTGACAGGACCATCCACATCCAGGTGTCAGGCTCCAGGCCGTGCTGAAGGAGGTGACACCGTTCTGTAACCAGTTCCTTGATATATCAGATTTGACAGGACCATCCACAGCCTGGTGTCAGGCTCCAGCCCGTGCTGAAGGAGGCGACACCGTTCTGTAACCAGCTCCTTGTTATGTCAGGTTTGTCAGGACTATCCACAGCCTGCTGTCAGGCTCCAGGCCGTGCTGAAGGAGGCAACACCGTTCTGGAACCAGCTCCTTGTTATATCAGATTTGACAGGACCATCCACAGCCTGGTGTCAGGCTCCAGGCCGCGCTGAAGGAGGCGACACCGTTCTGTAACCAGCTCCTTGTTATATCAGATTTGACAGGCCCACTCATAGCCTGGTGTCAGGCTCCAGACCGTGCTGAAGGAGGTGACACCGTTCTGTAACCAGTTCCTTGTTATATCAGATTTGACAGGACCATCCACAGCCTGGTGTCAGGCCCCAGGCCGTGCTGAAGGAGGTGACGCCGTTCTGTAACCAGCTCCTTGTTATATCAGATTTTACAGGACAATCCACAGCCTGGTGTCAGGCTCCAGGCTGTGCTGAAGGAGGTGACACCGTTCTGTAACCAGCTCCTTGTTATATCAGATTTGACAGGACCATCCACAGCCTGGTGTCAGGCTCCAGGCCGTGCTGAAGGAGGCGAAACCGCTCTGTAACCAGCTCCTTGTTATATCAGATTTGACAGGACCATCCACAGCCTGGTGTTAGGATCCAGGCCGTGCTGAAGGAGGCGACACCGTTCTGTAACCAGCTCCTTGTTATATCAGATTTGACAGGACCATCCACAGCCTGGTGTCAGGCTCCAGGCTGTGCTGAAGGAGGTGACGCCGTTCTGTAACCAGCTCCTTGTTATATCAGATTTGACAGGACAATCCACAGCCTGGTGTCAGGCTCCAGGCTGTGCTGAAGGAGGTGACACCGTTCTGTAACCAGCTCGTTGTTATATCAGATTTGACAGGACCATCCACAGCCTGGTGTCAGGCTCCAGGCCTTGCTGAAGGAGGCGAAACCGCTCTGTAACCAGCTCCTTGTTATATCAGATTTGACAGGACCATCCACAGCCTGTTGTTAGGATCCAGGCCGTGCTGAAGGAGGCGACACTGTTCTGTAACCAGCACCTTGTTATAACAGATTTGACAGGACCATCCACAGCCTGGTGTCAGGCTCCAGGCTGTGCTGAAGGAGGTGACACCGTTCTGTAACCAGCTCCTTGTTATATCAGATTTGACAGGGCCATCCAGTCTCGAGTCAGGCTCCAGGCCGTGCTGAAGGAGGCGACACCGTTCTGTAACCAGCTCCTTGTTATATCAGATTTGACAGGACCATCCACAGCCTGGTGTCAGGCTCCAGGCCGTGCTGAAGGAGGCGACACCGTTCTGTAACCAGCTCCTTGTTATATCAGATTTGACAGGACCATCCACAGCCTGGTGTCAGGATCCAGGCCGTGCTGCAGGAGGCAACACTGTTCTGTAACCAGCACCTTGTTATATCAGATTTGACAGGACCATCCACAGCCTGGTGTCAGGCCCCAGGCCGTGCTGAAGGAGGCGACACCGTTCTGTAACCAGTTCCTTGTTATATCAGATTTGACAGGACCATCCACAGCCTGGTGTCAGGCTCCAGGACGTGCTGAAGGAGGCGACACCGTTCTGTAACCTGCTCCTTGTTATATCAGATTTGACAGGACCATCCACAGCCTGGTGTCAGGCTCCAGGCCGTGCTGAAGGAGGCGACACTGTCCTGTAACCAGCTCCTTGTTATATAAGATTTGACAGGACCATCCACAGTCTGGCTTCAGGCTCCAGGCCGTGCTGAGTGAGGCAACACCGTTCTGTATCCAGCTCCTTGTTATATCAGATTTGACAGGACCATCCACAGCCTGGTGTCAGGCTCCAGGCCGTGCTGAAGGAGGCGACACCGTTCTGTAACCAGCTCCTTGTTCTATCAGATTTGTCAGGACCATCCACAGCCTGGTGTCAGGCTCCAGGCCGCGCTGAAGGAGGCGACACCGTTCTGTAACCAGCTCCTTGTTATATCAGATTTGACAGGACCATCCACAGCCTGGTGTCAGGCTCCAGGCTGTGCTGAAGGAGGTGACACCGTTCTGTAACCAGCTCCTTGTTATATCAGATTTGACAGGACCATCCACAGTCTCGAGTCAGGCTTCAGGCCGTGCTGAAGGAGGCGACACCGCTCTGTAACCAGCTCCTTGTTATATCAGATTTGACAGGACCATCCACAGCCTGGTGTCAGGATCCAGACCGTGCTGAAGGAGGCGACACTGTTCTGTAACCAGCACCTTGTTATAACAGATTTGACAGGACCATCCACAGCCTGGTGTCAGGCTCCAGGCCGTGCTGAAGGAGGCGACACCGTTCTGTAACCAGCACCTTGTTGTATCAGATTTGACAGGACCATCCACAGCCTGGTGTCAGGCCCCAAGCCGTGCTGAAGGAGGCGACACCGTTCTGTAACCAGCTCCTTGTTATATCAGATTTGACAGGACCATCCACATCCAGGTGTCAGGCTCCAGGCCGTGCTGAAGGAGGTGACACCGTTCTGTAACCAGTTCCTTGATATATCAGATTTGACAGGACCATCCACAGCCTGGTGTCAGGCTCCAGCCCGTGCTGAAGGAGGCGACACCGTTCTGTAACCAGCTCCTTGTTATGTCAGGTTTTGTCAGGACTATCCACAGCCTGCTGTCAGGCTCCAGGCCGTGCTGAAGGAGGCAACACCGTTCTGGAACCAGCTCCTTGTTATATCAGATTTGACAGGACCATCCACAGCCTGGTGTCAGGCTCCAGGCCGCGCTGAAGGAGGCGACACCGTTCTGTAACCAGCTCCTTGTTATATCAGATTTGACAGGCCCACTCATAGCCTGGTGTCAGGCTCCAGACCGTGCTGAAGGAGGTGACACCGTTCTGTAACCAGCTCCTTGTTATATCAGATTTGACAGGACCTTCCACAGCCTGGTGTCAGGCTCCAGGCCGTGCTGAAGGAGGCGACACCGTTCTGTAACCAGCTCCTTGTTATATCAGATTTGACAGCACCATCCACAGCCTGGTGTCAGGCTCCAGGCCGTGCTGAAGGAGGCGACACCGTTCTGTAACCACCTCCTTGTTATATCAGATTTGACAGGACCATCCACAGCCTGGTGTCAGGCTCCTGGCCGTGCTGAAGGAGGCGACACCGTTCTGTAACCAGCTCCTTGTTATATCAAATTTGACAGGACCATCCACAGCCTGGTGTCAGGCTCCAGGCCGTGCTGAAGGAGGCGATACCGTTCTGTAACCTGCTCCTTGTTATATCAGATTTGACAGGACCATCCACAGCCTGGTGTCAGGCTCCAGGCCGTGCTGAAGGAGGCGACACCGTTCTGTAACCAGCACCTTGTTATATCAGATTTGACAGGACCATCCACAGGCTGGTGTCAGGCTCCAGGCCGTGCTGAAGGAGGCGACACCGTTCTGTAACCAGCTCCTTGTTATATCAGATTTGACAGGACCATCCACAGCCTGGTGTCAGGCTCCAGGACGTGCTGAAGGAGGCGACACCGTTCTGTAACCTGCTCCTTGTTATATCAGATTTGACAGGACCATCCACAGCCTGGTGTCAGGCTCCAGGCCGTGCTGAAGGAGGCGACACTGTTCTGTAACCAGCTCCTTGTTATATAAGATTTGACAGGACCATCCACAGTCTGGTTTCAGGCTCCAGGCCGTGCTGAGTGAGGCAACACCGTTCTGTAACCAGCTCCTTGTTATATCAGATTTGACAGGACCATCCACAGCCTGGTGTCAGGCTCCAGGCCGTGCTGAAGGAGGCGACACCGTTCTTTAACCAGCTCCTTGTTCTATCAGATTTGTCAGGACCATCCACAGCCTGGTGTCAGGCTCCAGGCCGCGCTGAAGGAGGCGACACCGTTCTGTAACCAGCTCCTTGTTATATCAGATTTGACAGGACCATCCACAGCCTGGTGTCAGGCTCCACGCTGTGCTGAAGGAGGTGACACCGTTCTGTAACCAGCTCCTTGTTATATCAGATTTGACAGGACCATCCACAGTCTCGTGTCAGGCTCCAGGCCATGCTGAAGGAAGCGACACCGCTCTGTAACCAGCTCCTTGTTATATCAGATTTGACAGTACCATCCACAGTCTCGTGTCAGGCTCCAGGCCGTGCTGAAGGAGGCGACACCGCTCTGTAACCAGCTCTTTGTTATATCAGATTTCACAGGACCATCCACAGCCTGGTGTCAGGCTTCAGGCCGTGCTGAAGGAGGCGACACCGTTCTGTAACCAGCACCTTGTTGTATCAGATTTGACAGGACCGTCCACAGCCTGGTGTCAGGCTCCAGGCCGTGCTGAAGGAGGTGACACCTTTCTGTAACAAGCTCCTTGTTATATCAGATTTGACAGGACCATCCACAGCCTGGTGTCAGGCTCCAGGACGTGCTGAAGGAGGCGACACCGTTCTGTAACCAGCTCCTTGTTCTATCAGATTTGACAGGACCATCCACAGCCTGGTGTCAGGCTCCAGGCCGTGCTGAAGGAGGCGACACCGTTCTGTAACCAGCTCCTTCTTGTATCAGATTTGACAGGACCATCCACAGCCTGGTGTCAGGCTCCAGGCCGTGCTAAAGGAGGCGACACTGTTCTGTAACCAGCTCCTTGTTATATAAGATTTGACAGAACCATCCACAGTCTGGTTTCAGGCTCCAGGCCGTGCTGAGTGAGGCGACATCGTTCTGTAACCAGCTCCTTGTTATATCAGATTTGACAGGACCATCCACAGCCTGGTGTCAGGCCCCAGGCCGTGCTGAAGGAGGTGACGCCGTTCTGTAACCAGCTCCTTGTTATATCAGATTTTACAGGACAATCCACAGCCTGGTGTCAGGCTCCAGGCTGTGCTGAAGGAGGTGACACCGTTCTGTAACCAGCTCCTTGTTATATCAGATTTGACAGGACCATCCACAGCCTGGTGTCAGGCTCCAGGCCGTGCTGAAGGAGGCGAAACCGCTCTGTAACCAGCTCCTTGTTATATCAGATTTGACAGGACCATCCACAGCCTGGTGTTAGGATCCAGGCCGTGCTGAAGGAGGCGACACCGTTCTGTAACCAGCTCCTTGTTATATCAGATTTGACAGGACCATCCACAGCCTGGTGTCAGGCTCCAGGCTGTGCTGAAGGAGGTGACGCCGTTCTGTAACCAGCTCCTTGTTATATCAGATTTGACAGGACAATCCACAGCCTGGTGTCAGGCTCCAGGCCGTGCTGAAGGAGGTGACACCGTTCTGTAACCAGCTCCTTGTTATATCAGATTTGACAGGACCTTCCACAGCCTGGTGTCAGGCTCCAGGCCTTGCTGAAGGAGGCGAAACCGCTCTGTAACCAGCTCCTTGTTATATCAGATTTGAGAGGACCATCCACAGCCTGGTGTTAGGATCCAGGCCGTGCTGAAGGAGGCGACACTGTTCTGTAACCAGCACCTTGTTATAACAGATTTGACAGGACCATCCACAGCCTGGTGTCAGGCTCCAGGCTGTGCTGAAGGAGGTGACACCGTTCTGTAACCAGCTCCTTGTTATATCAGATTTGACAGGGCCATCCACAGTCTCGAGTCAGGCTCCAGGTCGTGCTGAAGGAGGCGACACCGTTCTGTAACCAGCTCCTTGTTATATCAGATTTGACAGGACCATCCACAGCCTGGTGTCAGGCTCCAGGCCGTGCTGAAGGAGGAGACACCGTTCTGTAACCAGCTCCTTGTTATATCAGATTTGACAGGACCATCCACAGCCTGGTGTCAGGATCCAGGCCGTGCTGAAGGAGGCAACACTGTTCTGTAACCAGCACCTTGTTATATC
Organism: Scyliorhinus torazame; assembly: GCF_047496885.1. Taxonomy (NCBI): domain Eukaryota; kingdom Metazoa; phylum Chordata; class Chondrichthyes; order Carcharhiniformes; family Scyliorhinidae; genus Scyliorhinus; species Scyliorhinus torazame. Next base: position 48,974,495 of record NC_092729.1, read on the forward strand.
AGATTTGACAGGACCATCCACAGCCTGGTGTCAGGCCCCAGGCCGTGCTGAAGGAGGCGACACCGTTCTGTAACCAGCTCCTTGTTATATCAGATTTGACAGGACCATCCACAGCCTGGTGTCAGGCTCCAGGACGTGCTGAAGGAGGCGACACCGTTCTGTAACCTGCTCCTTGTTATATCAGATTTGACAGGACCATTCACAGCCTGGTGTCAGGCTCCAGGCCGTGCTGAAGGAGGAGACACCGTTCTGTAACCAGCTCCTTGTTATATCAGATTTGACAGGACCATCCACAGCCTGGTGTCAGGATCCAGGCCGTGCTGAAGGAGGCAACACTGTTCTGTAACCAGCACCTTGTTATATCAGATTTGACAGGACCATCCACAGCCTGGTGTCAGGCCCCAGGCCGTGCTGAAGGAGGCGACACCGTTCTGTAACCAGCTCCTTGTTATATCAGATTTGACAGGACCATCCACAGCCTGGTGTCAGGCTCCAGGACGTGCTGAAGGAGGCGACACCGCTCTGTAACCAGCTCCTTGTTATATCAGATTTGACAGGACCATGCACAGCCTGGTGTCAGGCTTCAGGCCGTGCTGAAGGAGGCGACACCGTTCTGTAACCAGCACCTTGTTGTATCAGATTTGACAGGACCATCCACAGACTGGTGTCAGGCTCCAGGCCGTGCTGAAGGAGGTGGCACCTTTCTGTAACAAGCTCCTTGTTATATCAGATTTGACAGGACCATGCACAGCCTGGTTTCAGGCTCCAGGGCGTGCTGAAGGAGGCGACACCGTTCTGTAACCAGCTCCTTGTTCTATCAGATTTGACAGGACCATCCACAGCCTGGTGTCAGGCTCCAGGCCGTGCTAAAGGAGGCGACACTGTTCTGTAACCAGCTCCTTGTTATATAAGTTTTGACAGAACCATCCACAGTCTGGTTTCAGGCTCCAGGCCGTGCTGAGTGAGGCGAAACCGTTCTGTAACCAGCTTCTTGTTATATCAGATTTGGCAGGACCATCCACAGCCTGGTGTCAGGCCCCAGGCCGTGCTGAAGGAGGTGACGCAGTTCTGTAACCAGCTCCTTGTTATATCAGATTTGACAGGACAATCCACAGCCTGGTGTCAGGCTCCAGGCTGTGCTGAAGGAGGTGACACCGTTCTGTAACCAGCTGCTTTTTATATCAGATTTGACAGGACCATCCACAGCCTGGTGTCAGGCTCCAGGCCGTGCTGAAGGAGGCGAAACCACTCTGTAACAGCTCCTTGTTATATCAGATTTGACAGGACCATCCACAGCCTGGTGTTAGGATCCAGTCCGTGCTGAAGGAGGCGACACTGTTCTGTAACCAGCACCTTGTTATAACAGATTTGACAGGACCATCCACAGCCTGGTGTCAGGCTCCAGGCTGTGCTGAAGGAGGTGACACCGTTCTGTAACCAGCTCCTTGTTATATCAGATTTGACAAGACCATCCACAGCCTGGTGTCAGGATCCAGGCCGTGCTGAAGGAGGCAACACTGTTCTGTAACCAGCACCTTGTTATAACAGATTTGACAGGACCATCCACAGCCTGGTGTCAGGCTCCAGGCCGTGCTGAAGGAGGCGACACCGCTCTGTAACCAGCTCCTTGTTATATCAGTTTTGACAGGACCATCCACAGCCTGGTGTCAGGCTTCAGGCCGTGCTAAAGGAGGTGACTCCTTTCTGTAACAAGCTCCTTGTTATATCAGATTTGACAGGACCATCCACAGCCTGTTGTCAGGCTCCAGGACGTGCTGAAGGAGGCGACACCGTTCTGTAACCAGCTCCTTGTTCTATCAGATTTGACAGGACCATCCACAGCCTGGTGTCAGGCTCCAGGCCGTGCTAAAGGAGGCGACACTGTTCTGTAACCAGCTCCTTGTTATATAAGATTTGACAGGACCATCCACAGTCTGGTTTCAGGCTCCAGGCCGTGCTGAGTGAGGCAACACCGTTCTGTAACCAGCTCCTTGTTATATCAGATTTGACAGGACCATCCGCAGCCTGGTGTCAGGCCCCAGGCCGTGCTGAAGGAGGCCACACCGTTCTGTAACCAGCACCTTGTTATATCAGATTTGACAGCAGCATCCACAGCCTGGTGTCAGGCTCTAGGCCGTGCTGAAGGAGGCGACACCGTTCTGTAACCAGTTCCTTGATATATCAGATTTGACAGGACTATCCACAGCCTGGTGTCAGGCTCCAGGCCGTGCGGAAGGAGGCGACACCATTCTGTAACCAGCTCCTTGTTATGTCAGGTTTGACAGGACTATCCACAGCCTGGTGTCAGGCTCCAGGCCGTGCTGAAGGAGGTGACACCGTTCTGTAACCAGCTCCTTGTTCTATCAGATTTCACAGGACCATCCACAGCCTGGTGTCAGGCTCCAGGCCGTGCTGAGTGAGGCGACACCGTTCTGTGACCAGATCCTTGTTATATCAGATTTGACAGGACCATCCACAGCCTGGTGTCAGGCTCCAGGCCGTGCTGAAGGAGGCGACACCGTTCTGTAACCAGTGCCTTGATATATCAGATTTGACAGGACTATCCACAGCCTGGTGTCAGGCTCCAGGCCGTGCTGAAGGAGGCGACACCATTCTGTAACCAGCTCCTTGTTAAGTCAGGTTTGACAGGACTATCCACAGCCTGGTGTCAGGCTCCAGGCCGTGCTGAAGAAGGTGACACCGTTCTGTAACCAGCTCCTTGTTCTATCAGATTTGACAGGACCATCCACAGCCTGGTGTCAGGCTCGAGGCCGTGCTGAGTGAGGCGACACCGTTCTGTGACCAGATCCTTGTTATATCAGATTTGACAGGACCATCCACAGCCTGGTGTCAGGCCGCAGGCCGTGCTGAAGGAGGTGACGCCGTTCTGTAACCAGCTCCTTGTTATATCAGATTTGACAGGACCATCCACAACCTAGTGTCAGGCTCCAGGACGTGCTGAAGGAGGCGACACCGTTCTGTAACCAGCTCCTTGTTCTATCAGATTTGACAGGACCATCCACAGCTGGTGTCAGGCTCCAGGCCGTGCTAAAGGAGGCGACACTGTTCTGTAACCAGCTCCTTGTTATATAAGATTTGGCAGGACCATCCACAGTCTGGTTTCAGGCTCCAGGCCGTGCTGAAGGAGGCGACACCGCTCTGTAACCAGCTCCTTGTTATATCAGATTTGACAGTACCATCCACAGCCTGGTGTCAGAATCCAGACCGTGCTGAAGCAGGCGACACTGTTCTGTAACCAGCACCTTGTTATAACAGATTTGACAGGACCATCCACAGCCTGGTGTCAGGCCCCAGGCCGTGCTGATGGAGGTGACGCCGTTCTGTAAACAGCTCCTTCTTATATCAGATTTGACAGGACCATCCACAGCCTGGTGCCAGGCTCCAGGCTGTGCTGAAGGAGGTGACACCGTTCTGTAACCAGCTCCTTGTTATATCAGATTTGACAGTACCATCCACAGTCTCGTGTCAGGCTCCAGGCCGTGCTGAAGGAGGCGACACCGCTCTGTAACCAGCTCCTTGTTATATCAGATTTGACAGGACCATCTACAGCCTGGTGTGAGGCTTCAGGCCGTGCTGAAGGAGGTGACACCGTTCTGTAACCAGCACCTTGTTGTATCAGATTTGACAGGACCATCCACAGCCTGGTGTCAGGTTCCAGGCCGTGCTGAAGGAGGTGACACCTTTCTGTAACAAGCTCCTTGTTATATCAGATTTGACAGGACCATCCACAGCCTGGTGTCAGGCTCCAGGACGTGCTGAAGGAGGCGACACCGTTCTGTAACAGCTCCTTGTTCTATCAGATTTGACAGGACCATCCACAGCCTGGTGTCAGGCTCCAGGCCGTGCTAAAGGAGGCGACACTGTTCTGTAACCAGCTCCTTGTTATATAAGTTTTGACAGATCCATCCACAGTCTGGTTTCAGGCTCCAGGCCGTGCTGAGTGAGGCGAAACCGTTCTGTAACCAGCTCCTTGTTATATCAGATTTGACAGGACCATCCACAGCCTGGTGTCAGGCCCCAGGCCGTGCTGAAGGAGGTGACGCCGTTCTGTAACCAGCTCCTTGTTATATCAGATTTGACAGGACCATCCACAGCCTGGTGTCAGGCTCCAGGCCGTGCTGAAGGAGGCGAAACCGCTCTGTAACCAGCTCCTTGTTATATCAGATTTGACAGGACCCTCCACAGCCTGGTGTTAGGATCCAGGCCGTGCTGAAGGAGGCGACACTGTTCTGTAACCAGCACCTTGTTATAACAGATTTGACAGGACCATCCACAGCCTGGTGTCAGGCTCCAGGCTGTGCTGAAGGAGGTGACACCGTTCTGTAACCAGCTCCTTGTTATATCAGATTTGACAGGGCCATCCACAGTCTCGTGTCAGGCTCCAGGCCGTGCTGAAGGAGGCGACACAGCTCTGTAACCAGCTCCTTGTTATATAAGATTTGACAAGACCATCCACAGCCTGGTGTCAGGATCCAGGCCGTGCTGAAGGAGGCAACACTGTTCTGTAACCAGCACCTTGTTATAACAGATTTGACTGGACCATCCACAGCCTGGTGTCAGGCCCCAGGCCGTGCTGAAGGAGGTGACGCCGTTCTGTAACCAGCTCCTTGTTATATCAGATTTGACAGGACCATGCACAGCCTGGTTTCAGGCTCCAGGACGTGCTGAAGGAGGCGATACCGTTCTGTAACCAGCTCCTTGTTCTATCAGATTTGACAGGACCATCCACAGCCTGGTGTCAGGCTCCAGGCCGTGCTAAAGGAGGCGACACTGTTCTGTAACCAGCTCCTTGTTATATAAGTTTTGACAGAACCATCCACAGTCTGGTTTCAGGCTCCAGGCCGTGCTGAGTGAGGCGAAACCGTTCTGTAACCAGCTTCTTGTTATATCAGATTTGGCAGGACCATCCACAGCCTGGTGTCAGGCCCCAGGCCGTGCTGAAGGAGGTGACGCAGTTCTGTAACCAGCTCCTTGTTATATCAGATTTGACAGGACAATCCACAGCCTGGTGTCAGGCTCCAGGCTGTGCTGAAGGAGGTGACACCGTTCTGTAACCAGCTCCTTTTTATATCAGATTTGACAGGACCATCCACAGCCTGGTGTCAGGCTCCAGGCCGTGCTGAAGGAGGCGAAACCACTCTGTAACCAGCTCCTTGTTATATCAGATTTGACAGGACCATCCACAGCCTGGTGTTAGGATCCAGGCCGTGCTGAAGGAGGCGACACTTCTGTAACCAGCACCTTGTTATAACAGATTTGACAGGACCATCCACAGCCTGGTGTCAGGCTCCAGGCCGCGCTGAAGGAGGCGACACCGTTCTGTAACCAGCTCCTTGTTATATCAGATTTGACAGGACCATCCACAGCCTGGTGTCAGGCTCCAGGCTGTGCTGAAGGAGGTGACACCGTTCTGTAACCAGCTCCTTGTTATATCAGATTTGACAGGACCATCCACAGTCTCGTGTCAGGCTCCAGGCCATGCTAAAGGAGGCGACACCGCTCTGTAACCAGCTCCTTGTTATATCAGATTTGACAGTACCATCCACAGTCTCGTGTCAGGCTCCAGGCCGTGCTGAAGGAGGCGACACCGCTCTGTAACCAGCTCTTTGTTATATCAGATTTCACAAGACCATCCACAGCCTGGTGTCAGGCTTCAGGCCGTGCTGAAGGAGGCGACACCGTTCTGTAACCAGCACCTTGTTGTATCAGATTTGACAGGACCATCCACAGCCTGGTGTCAGGCTCCAGGCCGTGCTGAAGGAGGTGACACCTTTCTGTAACAAGCTCCTTGTTATATCAGATTTGACAGGACCATCCACAGCCTGGTGTCAGGCTCCAGGACGTGCTGAAGGAGGCGACACCGTTCTGTAACCAGCTCCTTGTTCTATCAGATTTGACAGGACCATCCACAGCCTGGTGTCAGGCTCCAGGCCGTGCTAAAGGAGGCGACACTGTTCTGTAACCAGCTCCTTGTTATATAAGATTTGACAGAACCATCCACAGTCTGGTTTCAGGCTCCAGGCCGTGCTGAGTGAGGCGACACCGTTCTGTAACCAGCTCCTTGTTATATCAGATTTGACAGGACCATCCACAGCCTGGTGTCAGGCCCCAGGCAGTGCTGAAGGAGGTGACGCCGTTCTGTAACCAGCTCCTTGTTATATCAGATTTTACAGGACAATCCACAGCCTGGTGTCAGGCTCCAGGCTGTGCTGAAGGAGGTGACACCGTTCTGTAACCAGCTCCTTGTTATATCAGATTTGACAGGACCATCCACAGCCTGGTGTCAGGCTCCAGGCCGTGCTGAAGGAGGCGAAACCGCTCTGTAACCAGCTCCTTTATATATCAGATTTGACAGGACCATCCACAGCCTGGTGTTAGGATCCAGGCCGTGCTGAAGGAGGCGACACCGTTCTGTAACCAGCTCCTTGTTATATCAGATTTGACAGGACCATCCACAGCCTGGTGTCAGGCTCCAGGCTGTGCTGAAGGAGGTGACGCCGTTCTGTAACCAGCTCCTTGTTATATCAGATTTGACAGGACCATCCACAGCCTGGTGTCAGGCTCCAGGCTGTGCTGAAGGAGGTGACACCGTTCTGTAACCAGCTCCTTGTTATATCAGATTTGACAGGACCATCCACAGCCTGGTGTCAGGCTCCAGGCCTTGCTGAAGGAGGCGAAACCGCTCTGTAACCAGCTCCTTGTTATATCAGATTTGAGAGGACCATCCACAGCCTGGTGTTAGGATCCAGGCCGTGCTGAAGGAGGCGACACTGTTCTGTAACCAGCACCTTGTTATAACAGATTTGACAGGACCATCCACAGCCTGGTGTCAGGCTCCAGGCTGTGCTGAAGGAGGTGACACCGTTCTGTAACCAGCTCCTTGTTATATCAGATTTGACAGGGCCATCCACAGTCTCGAGTCAGGCTCCAGGTCGTGCTGAAGGAGGCGACACCGTTCTGTAACCAGCTCCTTGTTATATCAGATTTGACAGGACTATCCACAGCCTGGTGTCAGGCTCCAGGCCGTGCTGAAGGAGGAGACACCGTTCTGTAACCAGCTCCTTGTTATATCAGATTTGACAGGACCATCCACAGCCTGGTGTCAGGATCCAGGCCGTGCTGAAGGAGGCAACACTGTTCTGTAACCAGCACCTTGTTATATCAGATTTGACAGGACCATCCACAGCCTGGTGTCAGGCCCCAGGCCGTGCTGAAGGAGGCGACACCGTTCTGTAACCAGCTCCTTGTTATATCAGATTTGACAGGACCATCCACAGCCTGGTGTCAGGCTCCAGGACGTGCTGAAGGAGGCGACACCGTTCTGTAACCTGCTCCTTGTTATATCAGATTTGACAGGACCATCCACAGCCTGGTGTCAGGCTCCAGGCCGTGCTGAAGGAGGAGACACCGTTCTGTAACCAGCTCCTTGTTATATCAGATTTGACAGGACCATCCACAGCCTGGTGTCAGGATCCAGGCCGTGCTGAAGGAGGCAACACTGTTCTGTAACCAGCACCTTGTTATATCAGATTTGACAGGACCATCCACAGCCTGGTGTCAGGCCCCAGGCCGTGCTGAAGGAGGCGACACCGTTCTGTAACCAGCTCCTTGTTATATCAGATTTGACAGGACCATCCACAGCCTGGTGTCAGGCTCCAGGACGTGCTGAAGGATGCGACACCGTTCTGTAACCTGCTCCTTGTTATATCAGATTTGACAGGACCATCCACAGCCTGGTGTCAGGCTCCAGGCCGTGCTGAAGGAGGCGACACTGTTCTGTAACCAGCTCCTTGTTATATAAGATTTGACAGGACCATCCACAGTCTGGCTTCAGGCTCCAGGCCGTGCTGAGTGAGGCAACACCGTTCTGTATCCAGCTCCTTGTTATATCAGATTTGACAGGACCATCCACAGCCTGGTGTCAGGCTCCAGGCCGTGCTGAAGGAGGCGACACCGTTCTGTAACCAGCTCCTTGTTCTATCAGATTTGTCAGGACCATCCACAGCCTGGTGTCAGGCTCCAGGCCGCGCTGAAGGAGGCGACACCGTTCTGTAACCAGCTCCTTGTTATATCAGATTTGACAGGACCATCCACAGCCTGGTGTCAGGCTCCAGGCTGTGCTGAAGGAGGTGACACCGTTCTGTAACCAGCTCCTTGTTATATCAGATTTGACAGGACCATTAACAGTCTCGAGTCAGGCTCCAGGCCGTGCTGAAGGAGGCGACACCGCTCTGTAACCAGCTCCTTGTTATATCAGATTTGACAGGACCATCCACAGCCTGGTGTCAGGATCCAGACCGTGCTGAAGGAGGCGACACTGTTCTGTAACCAGCACCTTGTTATAACAGATTTGACAGGACCATCCACAGCCTGGTGTCAGGCCCCAGGCCGTGCTGAAGGAGGTGACGCCGTTCTGTAACCAGCTCCTTGTTATATCAGATTTGACAGTACCATTTACAGTCTCGTGTCAGGCTACAGGCCGTGCTGAAGGAGGCGACACCGCTCTGTAACCAGCTCCTTGTTATATCAGATTTGACAGGACCATGCACAGCCTGGTGTCAGGCTTCAGGCCGTGCTGAAGGAGGCGACACCGTTCTGTAACCAGCACCTTGTTGTATCAGATTTGACAGGACCATCCACAGACTGGTGTCAGGCTCCAGGCCGTGCTGAAGGAGGTGACACCTTTCTGTAACAAGCTCCTTGTTATATCAGATTTGACAGGACCATGCACAGCCTGGTTTCAGGCTCCAGGACGTGCTGAAGGAGGCGACACCGTTCTGTAACCAGCTCCTTGTTCTATCAGATTTGACAGGACCATCCACAGCCTGGTGTCAGGCTCCAGGCCGTGCTAAAGGAGGCGACACTGTTCTGTAACCAGCTCCTTGTTATATAAGTTTTGACAGAACCATCCACAGTCTGGTTTCAGGCTCCAGGCCGTGCTGAGTGAGGCGAAACCGTTCTGTAACCAGCTTCTTGTTATATCAGATTTGGCAGGACCATCCACAGCCTGGTGTCAGGCCCCAGGCCGTGCTGAAGGAGGTGACGCAGTTCTGTAACCAGCTCCTTGTTATATCAGATTTGACAGGACAATCCACAGCCTGGTGTCAGGCTCCAGGCTGTGCTGAAGGAGGTGACACCGTTCTGTAACCAGCTCCTTTTTATATCAGATTTGACAGGACCATCCACAGCCTGGTGTTAGGATCCAGGCCGTGCTGAAGGAGGCGAAACCACTCTGTAACCAGCTCCTTGTTATATCAGATTTGACAGGACCATCCACAGCCTGGTGTTAGGATCCAGGCCGTGCTGAAGGAGGCGACACTGTTCTGTAACCAGCACCTTGTTATAACAGATTTGACAGGACCATCCACAGCCTGGTGTCAGGCTCCAGGCTGTGCTGAAGGAGGTGACACCGTTCTGTAACCAGCTCCTTGTTATATCAGATTTGACAGGGCCATCCACAGTCTCGTGTCAGGCTCCAGGCCGTGCTGAAGGAGGCGACACCGCTCTGTAACCAGCTCCTTGTTATATCAGATTTGACAAGACCATCCACAGCCTGGTGTCAGGATCCAGGCCGTGCTGAAGGAGGCAACACTGTTCTGTAACCAGCACCTTGTTATAACAGATTTGACAGGACCATCCACAGCCTGGTGTCAGGCTCCAGGCCGTGCTGAAGGAGGCGACACCGCTCTGTAACCAGCTCCTTGTTATATCAGTTTTGACAGGACCATCCACAGCCTGGTGTCAGGCTTCAGGCCGTGCTAAAGGAGGTGACTCCTTTCTGTAACAAGCTCCTTGTTATATCAGATTTGACAGGACCATCCACAGCCTGGTGTCAGGCTCCAGGACGTGCTGAAGGAGGCGACACCGTTCTGTAACCAGCTCCTTGTTCTATCAGATTTGACAGGACCATCCACAGCCTGGTGTCAGGCTCCAGGCCGTGCTAAAGGAGGCGACACTGTTCTGTAACCAGCTCCTTGTTATATAAGATTTGACAGGACCATCCACAGTCTGGTTTCAGGCTCCAGGCCGTGCTGAGTGAGGCAACACCGTTCTGTAACCAGCTCCTTGTTATATCAGATTTGACAGGACCATCCGCAGCCTGGTGTCAGGCTCCAGGCCGTGCTGAAGGAGGCCACACCGTTCTGTAACCAGCACCTTGTTATATCAGATTTGACAGCAGCACCCACAGCCTGGTGTCAGGCTCCAGGCCGTGCTGAAGGAGGCGACACCGTTCTGTAACCAGTTCCTTGATATATCAGATTTGACATGACTATCCACAGCCTGGTGTCAGGCTGCAGGCCGTGCGGAAGGAGGCGACACCATTCTGTAACCAGCTCCTTGTTATGTCAGGTTTGACAGGACTATCCACAGCCTGGTGTCAGGCTCCAGGCCGTGCTGAAGGAGGTGACACCGTTCTGTAACCAGCTCCTTGTTCTATCAGATTTCACAGGACCATCCACAGCCTGGTGTCAGGCTCCAGGCCGTGCTGAGTGAGGCGACACCGTTCTGTGACCAGCTCCTTGTTATATCAGATTTGACAGGACCATCCACAGCCTGGTGTCAGGATCCAGGCCGTGCTGAAGGAGGCAACACTGTTCTGTAACCAGCACCTTGTTATATCAGATTTGACAGGACCATCCACAGCCTGGTGTCAGGCCCCAGGCCGTGCTGAAGGAGGCGACACCGTTCTGTAACCAGCTCCTTGTTATATCAGATTTGACAGGACCATCCACAGCCTGGTGTCAGGCTCCAGGACGTGCTGAAGGAGGCGACACCGTTCTGTAACCTGCTCCTTGTTATATCAGATTTGACAGGACCATCCACAGCCTGGTGTCAGGCTCCAGGCCGTGCTGAAGGAGGAGACACCGTTCTGTAACCAGCTCCTTGTTATATCAGATTTGACAGGACCATCCACAGCCTGGTGTCAGGATCCAGGCCGTGCTGAAGGAGGCAACACTGTTCTGTAACCAGCACCTTGTTATATCAGATTTGACAGGACCATCCACAGCCTGGTGTCATGCCCCAGGCCGTGCTGAAGGAGGCGACACCGTTCTGTAACCAGTTCCTTGTTATATCAGATTTGACAGGACCATCCACAGCCTGGTGTCAGGCTCCAGGACGTGCTGAAGGATGCGACACCGTTCTGTAACCTGCTCCTTGTTATATCAGATTTGACAGGACCATCCACAGCCTGGTGTCAGGCTCCAGGCCGTGCTGAAGGAGGCGACACTGTTCTGTAACCAGCTCCTTGTTATATAAGATTTGACAGGACCATCCACAGTCTGGCTTCAGGCTCCAGGCCGTGCTGAGTGAGGCAACACCGTTCTGTATCCAGCTCCTTGTTATATCAGATTTGACAGGACCATCCACAGCCTGGTGTCAGGCTCCAGGCCGTGCTGAAGGAGGCGACACCGTTCTGTAACCAGCTCCTTGTTCTATCAGATTTGTCAGGACCATCCACAGCCTGGTGTCAGGCTCCAGGCCGCGCTGAAGGAGGCGACACCGTTCTGTAACCAGCTCCTTGTTATATCAGATTTGACAGGACCATCCACAGCCTGGTGTCAGGCTCCAGGCTGTGCTGAAGGAGGTGACACCGTTCTGTAACCAGCTCCTTGTTATATCAGATTTGACAGGACCATCCACAGTCTCGAGCCAGGCTCCAGGCCGTGCTGAAGGAGGCGACACCGCTCTGTAACCAGCTCCTTGTTATATCAGATTTGACAGGACCATCCACAGCCTGGTGTCAGGATCCAGACCGTGCTGAAGGAGGCGACACTGTTCTGTCACCAGCACCTTGTTATAACAGATTTGACAGGACCATCCACACCCTGGTGTCAGGCCCCAGGCCGTGCTGAAGGAGGTGACGCCGTTCTGTAACCAGCTCCTTGTTATATCAGATTTGACAGTACCATCCACAGTCTCGTGTCAGGCTACAGGCCGTGCTGAAGGAGGCGACACCGCTCTGTAACCAGCTCCTTGTTATATCAGATTTGACAGGACCATGCACAGCCTGGTGTCAGGCTTCAGGCCGTGCTGAAGGAGGCGACACCGTTCTGTAACCAGCAACTTGTTGTATCAGATTTGACAGGACCATCCACAGACTGGTGTCAGGCTCCAGGCCGTGCTGAAGGAGGTGACACCTTTCTGTAACAAGCTCCTTGTTATATCAGATTTGACAGGACCATGCACAGCCTGGTTTCAGGCTGCAGGACGTGCTGAAGGAGGCGACACCGTTCTGTAACCAGCTCCTTGTTCTATCAGATTTGACAGGACCATCCACAGCCTGGTGTCAGGCTCCAGGCCGTGCTAAAGGAGGCGACACTGTTCTGTAACCAGCTCCTTGTTATATAAGTTTTGACAGAACCATCCACAGTCTGGTTTCAGGCTCCAGGCCGTGCTGAGTGAGGCGAAACCGTTCTGTAACCAGCTTCTTGTTATATCAGATTTGGCAGGACCATCCACAGCCTGGTGTCAGGCCCCAGGCCGTGCTGAAGGAGGTGACGCAGTTCTGTAACCAGCTCCTTGTTATATCAGATTTGACAGGACAATCCACAGCCTGGTGTCAGGCTCCAGGCTGTGCTGAAGGAGGTGACACCGTTCTGTAACCAGCTCCTTTTTATATCAGATTTGACAGGACCATCCACAGCCTGGTGTCAGGCTCCAGGCCGTGCTGAAGGAGGCGAAACCACTCTGTAACCAGCTCCTTGTTATATCAGATTTGACAGGACCATCCACAGCCTGGTGTTAGGATCCAGGCCGTGCTGAAGGAGGCGACACTGTTCTGTAACCAGCACCTTGTTATAACAGATTTGACAGGACCATCCACAGCCTGGTGTCAGGCTCCAGGCTGTGCTGAAGGAGGTGACACCGTTCTGTAACCAGCTCCTTGTTATATCAGATTTGACAGGGCCATCCACAGTCTCGTGTCAGGCTCCAGGCCATGCTGAAGGAGGCGACACCGCTCTGTAACCAGCTCCTTGTTATATCAGATTTGACAAGACCATCCACAGCCTGGTGTCAGGATCCAGGCCGTGCTGAAGGAGGCAACACTGTTCTGTAACCAGCACCTTGTTATAACAGATTTGACAGGACCATCCACAGCCTGGTGTCAGGCTCCAGGCCGTGCTGAAGGAGGCGACACCGCTCTGTAACCAGCTCCTTGTTATATCAGTTTTGACAGGACCATCCACAGCCTGGTGTCAGGCTTCAGGCCGTGCTAAAGGAGGTGACTCCTTTCTGTAACAAGCTCCTTGTTATATCAGATTTGACAGGACCATCCACAGCCTGGTGTCAGGCTCCAGGACGTGCTGAAGGAGGCGACACCGTTCTGTAACCAGCTCCTTGTTCTATCAGATTTGACAGGACCATCCACAGCCTGGTGTAAGGCTCCAGGCCGTGCTAAAGGAGGCGACACTGTTCTGTAACCAGCTCCTTGTTATATAAGATTTGACAGGACCATCCACAGTCTGGTTTCAGGCTCCAGGCCGTGCTGAGTGAGGCAACACCGTTCTGTAACCAGCTCCTTGTTATATCAGATTTGACAGGACCATCCGCAGCCTGGTGTCAGGCTCCAGGCCGTGCTGAAGGAGGCCACACCGTTCTGTAACCAGCACCTTGTTATATCAGATTTGACAGCAGCATCCACAGCCTGGTGTCAGGCTCCAGGCCGTGCTGAAGGAGGCGACACCGTTCTGTAACCAGTTCCTTGATATATCAGATTTGACAGGACTATCCACAGCCTGGTGTCAGGCTGCAGGCCGTGCGGAAGGAGGCGACACCATTCTGTAACCAGCTCCTTGTTATGTCAGGTTTGACAGGACTATCCACAGCCTGGTGTCAGGCTCCAGGCCGTGCTGAAGGAGGTGACACCGTTCTGTAACCAGCTCCTTGTTCTATCAGATTTCACAGGACCATCCACAGCCTGGTGTCAGGCTCCAGGCCGTGCTGAGTGAGGCGACACCGTTCTGTAACCAGCTCCTTGTTCTATCAGATTTCACAGGACCATCCACAGCCTGGTGTCAGGCTCCAGGCCGTGCTGAGTGAGGCGACACCGTTCTGTAACCAGCTCCTTGTTATATCAGATTTGACAGGACCATCCACAGCCTGGTGTCAGGCTCCAGGCCGTGCTGAAGGAGGCGACACCGTTCTGTAACCAGTGCCTTGATATATCAGATTTGACAGGACTATCCACAGCCTGGTGTCAGGCTCCAGGCCGTGCTGAAGGAGGCGACACCATTCTGTCACCAGCTCCTTGTTAAGTCAGGTTTGACAGGACTATCCACAGCCTGGTGTCAGGCTCCAGGCCGTGCTGAAGAAGGTGACACCGTTCTGTAACCAGCTCCTTGTTCTATCAGATTTGACAGGACCATCCACAGCCTGGTGTCAGGCTCGAGGCCGTGCTGAGTGAGGCGACACCGTTCTGTGACCAGATCCTTGTTATATCAGATTTGACAGGACCATCCACAGCCTGGTGTCAGGCCGCAGGCCGTGCTGAAGGAGGTGACGCCGTTCTGTAACCAGCTCCTTGGTATATCAGATTTGACAGGACCATCCACAACCTGGTGTCAGGCTCCAGGACGTGCTGAAGGAGGCGACACCGTTCTGTAACCAGCTCCTTGTTCTATCAGATTTGACAGGACCATCCACAGCTGGTGTCAGGCTCCAGGCCGTGCTAAAGGAGGCGACACTGTTCTGTAACCAGCTCCTTGTTATATAAGATTTGGCAGGACCATCCACAGTCTGGTTTCAGGCTCCAGGCCGTGCTGAAGGAGGCGACACCGCTCTGTAACCAGCTCCTTGTTATATCAGATTTGACAGTACCATCCACAGCCTGGTGTCAGGATCCAGACCGTGCTGAAGCAGGCGACACTGTTCTGTAACCAGCACCTTGTTATAACAGATTTGACAGGACCATCCACAGCCTGGTGTCAGGCCCCAGGCCGTGCTGAAGGAGGTGACGCCGTTCTGTAAACAGCTCCTTCTTATATCAGATTTGACAGGACCATCCACAGCCTGGTGTCAGGCTCCAGGCTGTGCTGAAGGAGGTGACACCGTTCTGTAACCAGCTCCTTGTTATATCAGATTTGACAGTACCATCCACAGTCTCGTGTCAGGCTCCAGGCCGTGCTGAAGGAGGCGACACCGCTCTGTAACCAGCTCCTTGTTATATCAGATTTGACAGGACCACCTACAGCCTGGTGTGAGGCTTCAGGCCGTGCTGAAGGAGGTGACACCGTTCTGTAACCAGCACCTTGTTGTATCAGATTTGACAGGACCATCCACAGCCTGGTGTCAGGTTCCAGGCCGTGCTGAAGGAGGTGACACCTTTCTGTAACAAGCTCCTTGTTATATCAGATTTGACAGGACCATCCACAGCCTGGTGTCAGGCTCCAGGACGTGCTGAAGGAGGCGACACCGTTCTGTAACAGCTCCTTGTTCTATCAGATTTGACAGGACCATCCACAGCCTGGTGTCAGGCTCCAGGCCGTGCTAAAGGAGGCGACACTGTTCTGTAACCAGCTCCTTGTTATATAAGTTTTGACAGATCCATCCACAGTCTGGTTTCAGGCTCCAGGCCGTGCTGAGTGAGGCGAAACCGTTCTGTAACCAGCTCCTTGTTATATCAGATTTGACAGGACCATCCACAGCCTGGTGTCAGGCCCCAGGCCGTGCTGAAGGAGGTGACGCCGTTCTGTAACCAGCTCCTTGTTATATCAGATTTGACAGGACAATCCACAGCCTGGTGTCAGGCTCCAGGCTGTGCTGAAGGAGGTGGCACCGTTCTGTAACCAGCTCCTTTTTATATCAGATTTGTCAGGACCATCCACAGCCTGGTGTCAGGCTCCAGGCCGTGCTGAAGGAGGCGAAACCGCTCTGTAACCAGCTCCTTGTTATATCAGATTTGACAGGACCCTCCACAGCCTGGTGTTAGGATCCAGGCCGTGCTGAAGGAGGCGACACTGTTCTGTAACCAGCACCTTGTTATAACAGATTTGACAGGACCATCCACAGCCTGGTGTCAGGCTCCAGGCTGTGCTGAAGGAGGTGACACCGTTCTGTAACCAGCTCCTTGTTATATCAGATTTGACAGGGCCATCCACAGTCTCGTGTCAGGCTCCAGGCCGTGCTGAAGGAGGCGACACAGCTCTGTAACCAGCTCCTTGTTATATAAGATTTGACAAGACCATCCACAGCCTGGTGTCAGGATCCAGGCCGTGCTGAAGGAGGCAACACTGTTCTGTAACCAGCACCTTGTTATAACAGATTTGACTGGACCATCCACAGCCTGGTGTCAGGCCCCAGGCCTTGCTGAAGGAGGTGACGCCGTTCTGTAACCAGCTCCTTGTTATACCAGATTTGACAGGACCATGCACAGCCTGGTTTCAGGCTCCAGGACGTGCTGAAGGAGGCGATACCGTTCTGTAACCAGCTCCTTGTTCTATCAGATTTGACAGGACCATCCACAGCCTGGTGTCAGGCTCCAGGCCGTGCTAAAGGAGGCGACACTGTTCTGTAACCAGCTCCTTGTTATATAAGTTTTGACAGAACCATCCACAGTCTGGTTTCAGGCTCCAGGCCGTGCTGAGTGAGGCGAAACCGTTCTGTAACCAGCTTCTTGTTATATCAGATTTGGCAGGACCATCCACAGCCTGGTGTCAGGCCCCAGGCCGTGCTGAAGGAGGTGACGCAGTTCTGTAACCAGCTCCTTGTTATATCAGATTTGACAGGACAATCCACAGCCTGGTGTCAGGCTCCAGGCTGTGCTGAAGGAGGTGACACCGTTCTGTAACCAGCTCCTTTTTATATCAGATTTGACAGGACCATCCAAAGCCTGGTGTCAGGCTCCAGGCCGTGCTGAAGGAGGCGAAACCACTCTGTAACCAGCTCCTTGTTATATCAGATTTGACAGGACCATCCACAGCCTGGTGTTAGGATCCAGGCCGTGCTGAAGGAGGCGACACTTCTGTAACCAGCACCTTGTTATAACAGATTTGACAGGACCATCCACAGTCTCGTGTCAGGCTCCAGGCCGTGCTGAAGGAGGCGACACCGCTCTGTAACCAGCTCCTTGTTATATCAGATTTGACAAGACCATCCACAGCCTGGTGTCAGGATCCAGGCCGTGCTGAAGGAGGCAACACTGTTCTGTAACCAGCACCTTTGTATAACAGATTTGACAGGACCATCCACAGCCTGGTGTCAGGCTCCAGGCCGTGCTGAAGGAGGCGACACCGCTCTGTAACCAGCTCCTTGTTATATCAGTTTTGACAGGACCATCCACAGCCTGGTGTCAGGCTTCAGGCCGTGCTAAAGGAGGTGACTCCTTTCTGTAACAAGCTCCTTGTTATATCAGATTTGACAGGACCATCCACAGCCTGGTGTCAGGCTCCAAGACGTGCTGAAGGAGGCGACACCGTTCTGTAACCAGATCCTTGTTCTATCAGATTTGACAGGACCATCCACAGCCTGGTGTCAGGCTCCAGGCCGTGCTAAAGGAGGCGACACTGTTCTGTAACCAGCTCCTTGTTATATAAGATTTGACAGGACCATCCACAGTCAGGTTTCAGGCTCCAGGCCGTGCTGAGTGAGGCAACACCGTTCTGTAACCAGCTCCTTGTTATATCAGATTTGACAGGACCATCCGCAGCCTGGTGTCAGGCTCCAGGCCGTGCTGAAGGAGGCCACACCGTTCTGTAACCAGCACCTTGTTATATCAGATTTGACAGCAGCATCCACAGCCTGGTGTCAGGCTCCAGGCCGTGCTGAAGGAGGCGACACCGTTCTGTAACTAGTTCCTTGATATATCAGATTTGACTGGACCATCCACAGCCTGGTGTCAGGCTCCAGGCCGTGCTGAAGGAGGCGACACCATTCTGTAACCAGCTCCTTGTTATGTCAGGTTTGACAGGGCTATCCACAGCCTGGTGTCAGGCTCCAGGCCGTGCTGAAGGAGGTGACACCGTTCTGTAACCAGCTCCTTCTTCTATCAGATTTGACAGGACCATCCACAGCCTGGTGTCAGGCTCCAGGCCGTGCTGAGTGAGGCGACACCGTTCTGTGACCAGATCCTTGTTATATCAGATTTGACAGGACCATCCAGAGCCTGGTGTCAGGCTTCAGGCCGTGCTGAAGGAGGCGACACCGTTCTGTAACCAGTTCCTTGATATATCAGATTTGACAGGACTATCCACAGCCTGGTGTCAGGCTCCAGGCCGTGCTGAAGGAGGGGACACCATTCTGTAACCAGCTCCTTGTTAAGTCAGGTTTGACAGGACTATCCACAGCCTGGTGTCAGGCTCCAGGCCGTGCTGAAGAAGGTGACACCGTTCTGTAACCAGCTCCTTGTTCTATCAGATTTGACAGGACCATCCACAGCCTGGTGTCAGGCTCGAGGCCGTGCTGAGTGTGGCGACACCGTTCTGTGACCAGATCCTTGTTATATCAGATTTGACAGGACCATCCACAGCCTGGTGTCAGGCCGCAGGCCGTGCTGAAGGAGGTGACGCCGTTCTGTAACCAGCTCCTTGTTATATCAGATTTGACAGGACCATCCACAACCTGGTGTCAGGCTCCAGGCTGTGCTGAAGGAGGTGACACCGTTCTGTAACCAGCTCCTTGTTATATCAGATTTGACAGTACCATCCACAGTCTCGTGTCAGGCTCCAGGCCGTGCTGAAGGAGGCGACACCGCTCTGTAACCAGATCCTTGTTATATCAGATTTGACAGGACCATCCACAGCCTGGTGTCAGGCTTCAGGCCGTGCTGAAGGAGGTGACACCTTTCTGTAACAAGCTCCTTGTTATATCAGATTTGACAGGACCATCCACAGACTGGTGTCAGGCTCCAGGACGTGCTGAAGGAGGCGACACCGTTCTGTAACCAGCTCCTTGTTCTATCAGATTTGACAGGACCATCCACAGCTGGTGTCAGGCTCCAGGCCGTGCTAAAGGAGGCGACACTGTTCTGTAACCAGCTCCTTGTTATATAAGATTTGGCAGGACCATCCACAGTCTGGTTTCAGGCTCCAGGCCGTGCTGAAGGAGGCGACACCGCTCTGTAACCAGCTCCTTGTTATATCAGATTTGACAGGACCATCCACAGCCTGGTGTCAGGATCCAGACCGTGCTGAAGCAGGCGACACTGTTCTGTAACCAGCACCTTGTTATAACAGATTTGACAGGACCATCCACAGCCTGGTGTCAGGCCCCAGGCCGTGCTGAAGGAGGTGACGCCGTTCTGTAAACAGCTCCTTCTTATATCAGATTTGACAGGACCATCCACAGCCTGGTGTCAGGCTCCAGGCTGTGCTGAAGGAGGTGACACCGTTCTGTAACCAGCTCCTTGTTATATCAGATTTGACAGTACCATCCACAGTCTCGTGTCAGGCTCCAGGCCGTGCTGAAGGAGGCGACACCGCTCTGTAACCAGCTCCTTGTTATATCAGATTTGACAGGACCATCTACAGCCTGGTGTCAGGCTTCAGGCCGTGCTGAAGGAGGTGACACCGTTCTGTAACCAGCACCTTGTTGTATCAGATTTGACAGGACCATCCACAGCCTGGTGTCAGGTTCCAGGCCGTGCTGAAGGAGGTGACACCTTTCTGTAACAAGCTCCTTGTTATATCAGATTTGACAGGACCATCCACAGCCTGGTGTCAGGCTCCAGGACGTGCTGAAGGAGGCGACACCGTTCTGTAACAGCTCCTTGTTCTATCAGATTTGACAGGACCATCCACAGCCTGCTGTCAGGCTCCAGGCCGTGCTAAAGGAGGCGACACTGTTCTATAACCAGCTCCTTGTTATATAAGTTTTGACAGAACCATCCACAGTCTGGTTTCAGGCTCCAGGCCGTGCTGAGTGAGGCGAAATCGTTCTGTAACCAGCTCCTTGTTATATCAGATTTGACAGGACCATCCACAGCCTGGTGTCAGGCCCCAGGCCGTGCTGAAGGAGGTGACGCCATTCTGTAACCAGCTCCTTGTTATATCAGATTTGACAGGACAATCCACAGCCTGGTGTCAGGCTCCAGGCTGTGCTGAAGGAGGTGACACCGTTCTGTAACCAGCTCCTTTTTATATCAGATTTGACAGGACCATCCACAGCCTGGTGTCAGGCTCCAGGCCGTGCTGAAGGAGGCGAAACCGCTCTGTAACCAGCTCCTTGTTATATCAGATTTGACAGGACCCTCCACAGCCTGGTGTTAGGATCCAGGCCGTGCTGAAGGAGGTGACACTGTTCTGTAACTAGCACCTTGTTATAACAGATTTGACAGGACCATCCACAGCCTGGTGTCAGGCTCCAGGCTGTGCTGAAGGAGGTGACACCGTTCTGTAACCAGCTCCTTGTTATATCAGATTTGACAGGGCCATCCACAGTCTCGTGTCAGGCTCCAGGCCGTGCTGAAGGAGGCGACACCGCTCTGTAACCAGCTCCTTGTTATATAAGATTTGACAAGACCATCCACAGCCTGGTGTCAGGATCCAGGCCGTGCTGAAGGAGGCAACACTGTTCTGTAACCAGCACCTTGTTATAACAGATTTGACAGGACCATCCACAGCCTGGTGTCAGGCCCCAGGCCGTGCTGAAGGAGGTGACACCGTTCTGTAACCAGCTCCTTGTTATATCAGATTTGACAGGACCATTCACAGCCTGGTGTCAGGCTCCAGGCTGTGCTGAAGGAGGTGACACCGTTCTGTAACCAGCTCCTTGTTATATCAGATTTGACAGTACCATCCACAGCCTGGTGTCAGGCTCCAGGCCGTGCTGAGTGAGGCGACACCGTTCTGTGACCAGATCCTTGTTATATCAGATTTGACAGGACCACCCACAGCCTGGTGTCAGGCTCCAGGCCGTGCTGAAGGAGGCGACACCGTTCTGTAACCAGTTCCTTGATATATCAGATTTGACAGGACTATCCACAGCCTGGTGTCAGGCTCCAGGCCGTGCTGAAGGAGGCGACACCATTCTGTAACCAGCTCCTTGTTATGTCAGGTTTGACAGGACTATCCACAGCCTGGTGTCAGGCTCCAGGCCGTGCTGAAGAAGGTGACACCGTTCTGTAACCAGCTCCTTGTTCTATCAGATTTGACAGGACCATCCACAGCCTGGTGTCAGGCTCGAGGCCGTGCTGAGTGAGGCGACACCGTTCTGTGACCAGATCCTTGTTATTTCAGATTTGACAGGACCATCCACAGCCTGGTGTCAGGCCGCAGGCCGTGCTGAAGGAGGTGACGCCGTTCTGTAACCAGCTCCTTGTTATATAAGATTTGGCAGGACCATCCACAGTCTGGTTTCAGGCTCCAGGCCGTGCTGAAGGAGGCGACACCGCTCTGTAACCAGCTCCTTGTTATATCAGATTTGACAGGACCATCCAGAGCCTGGTGTCAGGATCCAGACCGTGCTGAAGGAGGCGACACTGTTCTGTAACCAGCACCTTGTTATAACAGATTTGACAGGACCATCCACAGCCTGGTGTCAGGCCCCAGGCCGTGCTGAAGGAGGTGACGCCGTTCTGTAAACAGCTCCTTCTTATATCAGATTTGACAGGACCATCCACAGCCTGGTGTCAGGCTCCAGGCTGTGCTGAAGGAGGTGACACCGTTCTGTAACTAGCTCCTTGTTATATCAGATTTGACAGTACCATCCACAGTCTCGTGTCAGGCTCCAGGCCGTGCTGAAGGAGGCGACACCGCTCTGTAACCAGCTCCTTGTTATATCAGATTTAACAGGACCATCCACAGCCTGGTGTCAGGCTTCAGGCCGTGCTGAAGGAGGCGACACCGTTCTGTAACCAGCACCTTGTTGTATCAGATTTGACAGGACCATCCACAGCCTGGTGTCAGGTTCCAGGCCGTGCTGAAGGAGGTGGCACCTTTCTGTAACAAGCTCCTTGTTATAACAGATTTGACAGGACCATCCACAGCCAGGTGTCAGGCTCCAGGACGTGCTGAAGGAGGCGACACCGTTCTGTAACCAGCTCCTTGTTCTATCAGATTTGACAGGACCATCCACAGCCTGGTGTCAGGCTCCAGGCCGTGCTCAAGGAGGCGACACTGTTTTGTAACCAGCTCCTTGTGATATAAGTTTTGACAGAACCATCCACAGTCTGGTTTCAGGCTCCAGACCGTGCTGAGTGAGGCGAAACCGTTCTGTAACCAGCTCCTTGTTATATCAGATTTGACAGGACCATCCACAGCCTGGTGTCAGGCCCCAGGCCGTGCTGAAGGAGGTGACGCCGTTCTGTAACCAGCTCCTTGTTATATCAGATTTGACAGGACAATCCACAGCCTGGTGTCAGGCTCCAGGCTGTGCTGAAGGAGGTGACACCGTTCTGTAACCAGCTCCTTTTTATATCAGATTTGACAGGACCATCCACAGCCTGGTGTCAGGCTCCAGGCCGTGCTGAAGGAGGCGAAACCGCTCTGTAACCAGCTCCTTGTTATATCAGATTTGACAGGACCATCCACAGCCTGGTGTTAGGATCCAGGCCGTGCTGAAGGATGCGACACTGTTCTGTAACCAGCACCTTGTTATAACAGATTTGACAGGACCATCCACAGCCTGGTGTCAGGCTCCAGGCTGTGCTGAAGGAGGTGACACCGTTCTGTAACCAGCTCCTTGTTATATCAGATTTGACAGTACCATCCACAGTCTCGTGTCAGGCTCCAGGCCGTGCTGAAGGAGGCGACAACGCTCTGTAACCAGCTCCTTGTTATATCAGTTTTGACAGGACCATCCACAGCCTGGTGTCAGGCTTCAGGCCGTGCTAAAGAAGGTGACTCCTTTCTGTAACAAGCTCCTTGTTATATCAGATTTGACAGGACCATCCACAGCCTGGTGTCAGGCTCCAGGACCTGCTGAAGGAGGCGACACCGTTCTGTAACCAGCTCCTTGTTCTATCAGATTTGACAGGACCATCCACAGCCTGGTGTCAGGCTCCAGGCCGTGCTAAAGGAGGCGACACTGTTCTGTAACCAGCAACTTGTTATATAAGATTTGACAGGACCATCCACAGTCTGGTTTCAGGCTCCAGGCCGTGCTGAGTGAGTCAACACCGTTCTGTAACCAGCTCCTTGTTATATCAGATTTGACAGGACCATCCGCAGCCTGGTGTCAGGCTCCAGGCCGTGCTGAAGGAGGCCACACCGTTCTGTAACCAGCACCTTGTTATATCAGATTTGACAGGAGCATCCACAGCCTGGTGTCAGGCTCCAGGCCGTGCTGAAGGAGGCGACACCGTTCTGTAACCAGTTCCTTGATATATCAGATTTGACAGGACTATCCACAGCCTGGTGTCAGGCTCCAGGCCGTGCTGAAGGAGGCGACACCATTCTGTAACCTGCTCCTTGTTATGACAGGTTTGACAGGACGATCCACAGCCTGGTGTCAGGCTCCAGGCCGTGCTGAAGGAGGTGACACCGTTCTGTAACCAGCTCCTTGTTCTATCAGATTTGAGAGGACCATCCACAGCCTGGTGTCAGGCTCCAGGCCGTGCTAAAGGAGGCGCCACTGTTTTGTAACCAGCTCCTTGTGATATAAGTTTTGACAGAACCATCCACAGTCTGGTTTCAGGCTCCAGGCCGTGCTGAGTGAGGCGAAACCGTTCTGTAACAAGCTCCTTGTTATATCAGATTTGACAGGACAATCCACAGCCTGGTGTCAGGCTCCAGGCTGTGCTGAAGGAGGTGACACCGTACTGTAACCAGCTCCTTTTTATCTCAGATTTGACAGGACCATCCACAGCCTGGTGTCAGGCTCCAGGCCGTGCTGAAGGAGGCGAAACCGCTCTGTAACCAGCTCCTTGTTATATCAGATTTGACAGGACCATCCACAGCCTGGTGTTAGGATCCAGGCCGTGCTGAAGGAGGCGACACTGTTCTCTAACCAGCACCTTGTTATATCAGATTTGACAGTACCATCCACAGTCTCGTGTCAGGCTCCAGGCCGTGCTGAAGGAGGCGACAACGCTCTGTAACCAGCTCCTTGTTATATCAGTTTTGACAGGACCATCCACAGCCTGGTGTCAGGCTTCAGGCCGTGCTAAAGAAGGTGACTCCTTTCTGTAACAAGCTCCTTGTTATATCAGATTTGACAGGACTATCCACAGCCTGGTGTCAGGCTCCAGGCCGTGCTGAAGGAGGCGACACCATTCTGTAACCAGCTCCTTGTTATGTCAGGATTGACAGGACTATCCACCGCCTGGTGTCAGGCTCCAGGCCGTGCTGAAGAAGGTGACACCGTTCTGTAACCAGCTCCTTGTTCTATCAGATTTGACAGGACCATCCACAGCCTGGTGTTAGGATCCAGGCCGTGCTGAAGGAGGCGACACTGTTCTGTAACCAGCACCTTGTTGTAACAGATTTGACAGGACCATCCACAGCCTGGTGGCAGGCTCCAGGCTGTGCTGAAGGACGTGACACCGTTCTGTAACCAGCTCCATGTTATATCAGATTTGACAGGGCCATCCACAGTCTCGTGTCAGGCTCCAGGCCGTGCTGAAGGAGGCGACACCGCTCTGTAACCAGCTCCTTGTTATATCAGATTTGACAAGACCATCCACAGCCTGGTGTCAGGATCCAGGCCGTGCTGAAGGAGGCAACACTGTTCTGTAAACAGTACCTTGTTATAACAGATTTGACAGGACCATCCACAGCCTGGTGTCAGGCCCCAGGCCGTGCTGAAGGAGGTGACGCCGTTCTGTAACCAGCTCCTTGTTATATCAGATTTGAAAGGACCATCCACAGCCTGGTGTCAGGCTCCAGGCTGTGCTGAAGGAGGTGACACCGTTCTGTAACCAGCTCCTTGTTATATCAGATTTGACAGTACCATCCACAGTCTCGTGTCAGGCTCCAGGCCGTGCTGAAGGAGGCGACACCGCTCTGTACCCAGCTCCTTGTTATATCAGTTTTGACAGGACCATCCACAGCCTGGTGTCAGGCTTCAGGCCGTGCTAAAGGAGGTGACTCCTTTCTGTAACAAGCTCCTTGTTATATCAGATTTGACAGGACCATCCACAGCCTGGTGTCAGGCTCCAGGACGTGCTGAAGGAGGCGACACCGTTCTGTAACCAGCTCCTTGTTCTATCAGATTTGACAGGACCATCCACAGCCTGGTGTCAGGCTCCAGGCCGTGCTTAAGGAGGCGACACTGTTCTGTAACCAGCTCCTTGTTATATAAGATTTGACAGGACCATCCACAGTCTGGTTTCAGGCTCCAGGCCGTGCTTAGTGAGGCAACACCGTTCTGTAACCTGCTCCTTGTTATATCAGATTTGACAGGACCATCCGCAGCCTGTTGTCAGGCTCCAGGCCGTGCTGAAGGAGGCCACACCGTTCTGTAACCCGCACCTTGTTATATCAGATTTGACAGGAGCATCCACAGGCTGGTGTCAGGCTCCAGGCCGTGCTGAAGGAGGCGACACCGTTCTGTAACCAGTTCCATGATATATCAGATTTGACAGGACTATCCACAGCCTGGTGTCAGGCTCCAGGCCGTGCTGAAGGAGGCGACACCATTCTGTAACCTGCTCCTTGTTATGTCAGGTTTGACAGGACTATCCACAGCCTGGTGTCAGGCTCCAGGCCGTGCTGAAGGAGGTGACACCGTTCTGTAACCAGCTCCTTGTTCTATCAGATTTGACAGGACCATCCACAGCCTGGTGTCAGGCTCCAGGCCGTGCTGAGTGAGGCGACACCGTTCTTTGACCAGCTGCTTGTTATATCAGATTTGACAGGACCATCCACAGCCTGGTGCCAGGCTCCAGGCCGTGCTGAAGGAGGCGACACCATTCTGTAACCAGCTCCTTGTTATGTCAGGTTTGACAGGACTATCCACAGCCTGGTGTCAGGCTCCAGGCCGTGCTGAAGAAGGTGACACCGTTCTGTAACCAGCTCCTTGTTCTATCAGATTTGACAGGACCATCCACAGCCTGGTGTCAGGCTCCGGGCTGTGCTGAAGGAGGTGACACCGTTTTGTAACCAGCTCCTTGTTATATCAGATTTGACAGTACCATCCACAGTCTCGTGTCAGGCTCCAGGCCGTGCTGAAGGAGGCGACACCGCTCTGTAACCAGATCCTTGTTATATCAGATTTGACAGGACCATCCACAGCCTGGTGTCAGGCTTCAGGCCGTGCTGAAGGAGGTGACACCTTTCTGTAACAAGCTCCTTGTTATATCAGATTTGACAGGACCATCCACAGCCTGGTGTCAGGCTCCAGGACGTGCTGAAGGAGGCGACACCGTTCTGTAACCAGCTCCTTGTTCTATCAGATTTGACAGGACCATCCACAGCCTGGTGTCAGGCTCCAGGCCGTGCTAAAGGAGGCGACACTGTTCTGTCACCAGCTCCTTGTTATATAAGATTTGGCAGGACCATCCACAGTCTGGTTTCAGGCTCCAGGCGGTGCTGAGTGAGGCGACACCGTTCTGTAACCAGCTCCTTGTTATATCAGATTTGACAGGACCATCCGCAGCCTGGTGTCAGGCTCCAGGCCGTGCTGAAGGAGGCCACACCGTTCTGTAACCAGCACCTTGTTATATCAGATTTGACAGGAGCATCCACAGCCTGGTGTCAGGCTCCAGGCCGTGCTGAAGGAGGCGACACCGTTCTGTAACCAGTTCCTTGATATATCAGATTTGACAGGACTATCCACAGCCTGGTGTCAGGCTCCAGGCCGTGCTGAAGGAGGCGACACCATTCTGTAACCAGCTCCTTGTTATGTCAGGTTTGACAGGACTATCCACAGCCTGGTGTCAGGCTCCAGGCCGTGCTGAAGGAGGTAACACCGTTCTGTAACCAGCTCCTTGTTCTATCAGATTGGACAGGACCATCCACAGCCTGGTGTCAGGCTCCAGGCCATGCTGAAGGAGGCGACACTGTTCTGTAACCAGCTCCTTGTTATATAAGATTTGACTGGACCATCCACAGTCTGGTTTCAGACTCCAGGCCGTGCTGAGTGAGGCAACACCGTTCTGTGACCAGATCCTTGTTATATCAGATTTGACAGGACCATCCACAGCCTGGTGTCAGGCCCCAGGCCGTGCTGAAGGAGGTGACGCCGTTCTGTAACCAGCTCCTTGTTATATCAGATTTGACAGGACCATCCACAGCCTGGTGTCAGGCCCCAGGCCGTGCTAAAGGAGGTGACACCTTTCTGTAACAAGCTCCTTGTTATATCAGATTTGACAGGACCATCCACAGCCTGGTGTCAGGCTCCAGGACGTGCTGAAGGAGGCGACACCGTTCTGTAACCAGCTCCTTGTTCTATCAGATTTGACAGGACAATCCACCAATCCACAGCATGGTGTCAGGCTCCAGGCCGTGCTGAAGGAGGTGACGCCGTTCTGTAACCAGCTCCTTGTTATATCTGATTTGACAGGACCATCCACAGCCTGGTGTCAGGCTCCAGGCTGTGCTGAAGGAGGTGACACCGTTCTGTAACCAGCTCCTTGTTATATCAGATTTGACAGTACCATCCACAGTCTCGTGTCAGGCTCCAGGCCGTGCTGAAGGAGGCGACACCGCTCTGTAACCAGCTCCTTGTTATATCAGATTTGACAGGACCATCCACAGCCTCGTGTCAGGCTTCAGGCCGTGCTGAAGGAGGTGGCACCTTTCTGTAACAAGATCCTTGTTATATCCGATTTGACAGGACCATCCACAGCCTGGTGTCAGGCTCCAGGACGTGCTGAAGGAGGCGACACCGTTCTGTAACCAGCTCCTTGTTATATCAGATTTGACAGGACCATCCGCAGCCTGGTGTCAGGCTCCAGGCCGTGCTAAAGGAGGCGACACTGTTCTGTAACCAGCTCCTTGTTATATAAGATTTGACAAGACCATCCACAGTCTGGTTTCAGGCTCCAAGCCGTGCTGTGTGAGGCGACACCGTTCTGCAACCAGCTCCTTGTTATATCAGATTTGACAGGACCATCCACAGCCTGGTGTCAGGCCCCAGGCCGTGCTGAAGGAGGTGACGCCGTTCTGTAACCAGCTCCTTGTTATATCAGATTTGACAGGACCATCCACAGCCTGGTGTCAGGCTCCAGGCCGTGCTGAAGGAGGCGACACCTTTCTGGAACCAGCTCCTTGTTCTATCAGATTTGACAGGACCACCCACAGCCTGGTGTCAGGCTCCAGGCCGTGCTGAAGGAGGTGACACCGTTCTGTAACCAGCTCCTTGTTATATCAGATTTGGCAGGTCCATCCACAGCCTGGTGTCAGGCTCCAGGCCGTGCTGAAGGAGGCGACACCGTTCTGTAACCAGTTCCTTGATATATCAGATTTGACAGGACCATCCACAGCCTGGTGTCAGGCTCCAGGCCGTGCTGAAGGAGGCGACACCGTTCTGTAACCAGCTCCTTGTTATGTCAGGTTTGACAGGACTATCCACAGCCTGGTGTCAGGCTCCAGGCCGTGCTGAAGGAGGCGACACCGTTCTGTAACCAGCTCCTTGTTATATAAGATTTGGCAGGACCATCCACAGTCTGGTTTCAGGCTCCAGGCCGTGCTGAGTGAGGCGACACCGTTCTGTAACCAGCTCCTTGTTATATCAGATTTGACAGGACCATCCGCAGCCTGGTGTCAGGCTCCAGGCCGTGCTGAAGGAGGCCACACCGTTCTGTAACCAGCACCTTGTTATATCAGATTTGACAGGAGCATCCACAGCCTGGTGTCAGGCTCCAGGCCGTGCTGAAGGAGGCGACACCGTTCTGTAACCAGTTCCTTGATATATCAGATTTGACAGGACTATCCACAGCCTGGTGTCAGGCTCCAGGCCGTGCTGAAGGAGGCGACA
This sequence comes from Scyliorhinus torazame, assembly GCF_047496885.1. Classification (NCBI taxonomy): domain Eukaryota; kingdom Metazoa; phylum Chordata; class Chondrichthyes; order Carcharhiniformes; family Scyliorhinidae; genus Scyliorhinus; species Scyliorhinus torazame. The sequence goes on from NC_092729.1 coordinate 49,003,310, forward strand.
CCATTCTGTAACCAGCTCCTTGTTATGTCAGGGTTGACAGGACTATCCACAGCCTGGTGTCAGGCTCCAGGCCGTGCTGAAGGAGGTAACACCGTTCTGTAACCAGCTCCTTGTTCTATCAGATTGGACAGGACCATCCAAAGCCTGGTGTCAGGCTCCAGGCCATGCTGAAGGAGGCGACACTGTTCTGTAACCAGCTCCTTGTTATATAAGATTTGACTGGACCATCCACAGTCTGGTTTCAGGCTCCAGGCCGTGCTAAGTGAGGCAACACCGTTCTGTGACCAGATCCTTGTTATATCAGATTTGACAGGACCATCCACAGCCTGGTGTCAGGCCCCAGGCCGTGCTGAAGGAGGTGACGCCGTTCTGTAACCAGCTCCTTGTTATATCAGATTTGACAGGACCATCCACAGCCTGGTGTCAGGCACCAGGCCGTGCTGAAGGAGGTGACGCCGTTCTGTAACCAGCTCCTTGTTATATCAGATTTGACAGGACCATCCACAGCCTGGTGTCAGGCTCCAGGTTGTGCTGAAGGAGGTGACACCGTTCTTTAACCAGCTCCTTGTTATATCAGATTTGACAGTACCATCCACAGTCTCGTGTCAGGCTCCAGGTCGTGCTGAAGGAGGCGACACCGCTCTGTAACCAGCTCCTTGTTATATCAGATTTGACAGGACCATCCACAGCCTCGTGTCAGGCTTCAGGCCGTGCTGAAGGAGGTGGCACCTTTCTGTAACAAGCTCCTTGTTATATCCGATTTGACAGGACCATCCACAGCCTGGTGTCAGGCTCCAGGACGTGCTGAAGGAGGCGACACCGTTCTGTAACCAGCTCCTTGTTATATCAGATTTGACAGGACCATCCGCAGCCTGGTGTCAGGCTCCAGACCGTGCTAAAGGAGGCGACACTGTTCTGTAACCAGCTCCTTGTTATATAAGATTTGACAGGACCATCCACAGTCTGGTTTCAGGCTCCAAGCCGTGCTGTGTGAGGCGACACCGTTCTGTAACCAGTTCCTTGATATATCCGATTTGACAGGACCATCCACAGCCTGGTGTCAGGCTCCAGGACGTGCTGAAGGAGGCGACACCGTTCTGTAACCAGTTCCTTGATATATCCGATTTGACAGGACCATCCACAGCCTGGTGTCAGGCTCCAGGACGTGCTGAAGGAGGCGACACCGTTCTGTAACCAGCTCCTTGTTATATCAGATTTGACAGGACCATCCGCAGCCTGGTGTCAGGCTCCAGGCCGTGCTAAAGGAGGCGACACTGTTCTGTAACCAGCTCCTTGTTATATAAGATTTGACAGGACCATCCACAGCCTGGTGTCAGGCCCCAGGCCGTGCTGAAGGAGGTGACGCCGTTCTGTAACCAGCTCCTTGTTATATCAGAGTTGACAGGACAATCCACAGCCTGGTGTCAGGCTCGAGGCTGTGCTGAAGGAGGTGACACCGTTCTGTAACCAGCTCCTTGTTATATCAGATTTGACAGGACCATCCACAGTCTCGTGTCAGGCTCCAGGCCGTGCTGAAGGAGGCGACACCGCTCTGTAACCAGCTCCTTGTTATATCAGATTTCACAGGACCAGCCACAGCCTGGTGTCAGGATCCAGGCCGTGCTGAAGGAGGCGACACCGTTCTGTAACCAGCACCTTGTTATAACAGATTTGCCAGGACCATCCACAGCCTGGTGTCAGGCTCCAGGCCGTGCTGAAGGAGGTGACACCGTTCTGTAACCAGCTCCTTGTTATATCAGATTTGACAGGACCATCCACAGTCTCGTGTCAGGCTCCAGACAGTGCTGAAGGAGGCGACACCGTTCTGTAACCAGCTCCTTGTTATATCAGATTTGACAGGACCATCCACAGCATGGTGTCAGGCTCCAGGCCGTGCTGAAGGAGGCGACACCGTTCTGTAACCAGCACCTTGTTATATCAGATTTGACAGGACCATCCACAGCCTGGTGTAAGGCTCCAGGCTGTGCCGAAGAAGGTGACACCGTTCTGTAACCAGCTCCTTGTTGTATCAGATTTGACAGGACCACCCACAGCCTGGTGTCAGGCTCCAGGCCGTGCCGAAGAAGGCGACACCGTTCTGTAACCAGCACCTTGTTATATCAGATTTGACAGGACCATCCACAGCCTGGTGTCAGGCTCCAGGCCGTGCTGAAGGAGGTGAGACCGTTCTGTAACCAGCTCCTTGTTATATCAGATTTGACAGGACCATCCACAGCCTGGTGTCAGGCTACAGGCCGTGCTGAAGAAGGTGACACCGTTCTGTAACCAGCTCCTTGTTGTATCAGATTTGACTGGACCATCCACAGTCTGGTGTCAGGCTCCAGGCCGTGCTGAAGGAGGCGACACCGTTCTGTAACCAGCTCCTTGTTATATCAGATTTGACAGGACCATCCACAGCCTGGTGTCAGGCTCCAGGCCGTGCTGAAGGAGGCGACACCGTTCTGTAACCAGCTCCTTTTTATGTCAGGTTTGACAGGACTATCCACAGCCTGGTGTCAGGCTCCAGGCCGTGCTGAAGGTGGCGACACTGTTCTGTAACCAGCACCGTGTTATATCAGATTTGACAGAACCATCCAAAGCCTGGTGTCAGGCTCCAGGCCGTGGTGAAGGAGGCGATACATAGACATTGACATAGAATTTACAGTGCAGAATTACAGTACCGTTCTGTAACCAGCACCGTGTTATATCAGATTTGACTGGACCATCCACAGCCTGGTGTCAGGCTCCAGGCCGTGCTGAAGGAGGCGACACCGTTCTGTAACCATCTCCTTGTTATATCAGATTTGACAGGACCATCCACAGCCTGGTGTCAGGCTCCAGGCCGTGCTGAAGTAGGCGACTCCGTTCTGTAACCAGCTCCTTGTTATATCAGATTTGACAGGACCATCCACAGCCTGGTGTCAGGCTCCATGCCGTGCTGAAGGAGGCGATACCGTTCTGTAACCAGCACCGTGTTATATCAGATTTGCCAGGACCATCCACAGCCTGGTGTCAGGCTCCAGGCCGCGCAGAAGGAGGCGACACCGTTCTGTAACCAGCACCTTGTTATATCAGATTTGACAGGACCATCCACAACCTGGTGTCAGGCTCCAGGCCGTGCTGAAGGAGGCGACACCGTTCTGTAACCATCTCCTTGTTATATCAGATTTGATAGGACCATCCACAGACTGGTGTCAGGCTCCAGGCCGTGCTGAAGGAGGCGAAACCGTTCTGTAATCAGCTCAGTGTTATATCAGATTTGACAGGACCATCCACAGCCTAGTGTCAGGCTCCAGGCCGTGCTGAAGGAGGTGACACCGTTCTGTAATCAGCTCCTTGTTGTATCAGATTTAACTGGACCATCCACAACCTGGTGTCAGGCTCCAGGCCGTGCTGAAGGAGGCGACACCGCTCTGTAACCAGCTCCTTGTTATATCAGATTTGACAGGACCATCCACAGCCTGGTGTCAGGATCCAGGCCGTGCTGAAGGAGGCGACACCGTTCTGTAACCAGCACCTTGTTATAACAGATTTGCCAGGACCATCCACAGCCTGGTGTCAGGCTCCAGTCCGTGCTGAAGGAGGTGACACTGTTCTGTAACCAGCTCCTTGTTATATCAGATTTGACAGGACCATCCACAGCCTGGTGTCAGGCTCCAGGCCGTGCTGAAGGAGGCGACACCGTTCTGTAACCAGCTCCTTGTTATATCAGATTTGACAGGACCATCCACAGCCTGGTGTCAGGCTCCAGGCCGTGCTGAAGGAGGCGACACTATTCTGGAACCAGCTCCTTGTTCTATCAGATTTGACAGGACCATCCACAGCCTGGTGTCAGGCTCCAGGCCGTGCAGAAGGAGGTGACACCGTTCTGTAACCAGCTCCTTGTTATATCAGATTTGCCAGGTCCATCCACAGCCTGGTGTCAGGCTCCAGGCCGTGCTGAAGGAGGCGACACCGTTCTGTAACCAGTTCCTTGATATATCAGATTTGACAGGACCATCCACAGCCTGGTGTCAGGCTCCAGGCCGTGCTGAAGTAGGCGACACCGTTCTGTAACCAGCTCCTTGTTATGTCAGGTTTGACAGGACTATCCATAGCCTGGTGTCAGGCTCCAGGCCGTGCTGAAGGAGGCGACACCGTTCAGTAACCAGCTCCTTGTTATGTGGGTTTGACAGGACCATCCACAGCCTGGTGTCAGGCTCCAGGCCGTGCTGAAGGAGGTGACACCTTTCTGTAACCAGTTTCTTGATATATCAGATTTGACAGGACTATCCACAGCCTGGTGTCAGGCTCCAGGCCGTGCTGAAGGTGGCGACTCTGTTCTGTAACCAGCACTGTGTTATATCAGATTTGACAGGACCATCCACAGCCTGGTGTCAGGCTCCAGACCGTGCTGAAGGAGGCGACACCGTTCTGTAACCAGCACCGTGTTATATCAGATTTGACAGGACCATCCACAGCCTGGTGTCAGGCTCCAGGCCGTGCTGAAGGAGGCGACACCGTTCTGTAACCAGCTCCTTGTTATATCAGATTTGACAGGACCATCCACAGTCTCGTGTCAGGCTCCAGGCCGTGCTGAAGGAGGCGACACCGCTCTGTAACCAGCTCCTTGTTATATCAGATTTGACAGGACCATCCACAGCATGGTGTCAGGCTCCAGGCCGTGCTGAAGGAGGCGACACCGTTCTGTAACCAGCACCTTGTTACATCAGATTTGACAGGACCATCCACAGCCTGGTGTAAGGCTCCAGGCTGTGCCGAAGAAGGTGACACCGTTCTGTAACCAGCTCCTTGTTGTATCAGATTTGACAGGACCACCCACAGCCTGGTGTCAGGCTCCAGGCCGTGCCGAAGAAGGCGACACCGTTCTGTAACCAGCACCGTGTTATATCAGATTTGACAGGACCATCCACAGCCTGGTGTCAGGCTCCAGGCCGTGCTGAAGGAGGTGAGACCGTTCTGTAACCAGCTCCTTGTTATATCAGATTTGACAGGACCATCCACAGCCTGGTGTCAGGCTCCAGGCCGTGCTGAAGGAGGCGACACCGTTCTGTAACCAGCTCCGTGTTATATCAGATTTGACAGGACCATCCACAGCCTGGTGTCAGGCTCCAGGCCGTGCTGAAGGAGGCGACACCGTTCTGTAACCAGCTCCTTTTTATGTCAGGTTTGACAGGACTATCCACAGCCTCGTGTCAGGCTCCAGGCCGTGCTGAAGGTGGCGACACTGTTCTGTAACCAGCACCGTGTTATATCAGATTTGACAGAACCATCCAAAGCCTGGTGTCAGGCTCCAGGCCGTGGTGAAGGAGGCGATACTTAGACATTGACATAGAATTTATAGTGCAGAAGTACAGTACCGTTCTGTAACCAGCACCTTGTTATATCAGATTTGACTGGACCATCCACAGCCTGGTGTCAGGCTCCAGGCCGTGCTGAAGGAGGCGACACCGTTCTGTAACCAGCTCCTTGTTGTATCAGATTTGACAGGACCATCCACAGCCTGGTGTCAGGCTCCAGGCCGTGCTGAAGTAGGCGACTCCGTTCTGTAACCAGCTCCTTGTTATATTAGATTTGACAGGACCATCCACAGCCTGGTGTCAGGCTCCATGCCGTGCTGAAGGAGGCGATACCGTTCTGTAACCAGCACCGTGTTATATCAGATTTGCCAGGACCATCCACAACCTGTTGTCAGGCTCCAGGCCGCGCAGAAGGAGGCGACACCGTTCTGTAACCAGCACCTTGTTATATCAGATTTGACAGGACCATCCACAACCTGGTGTCAGGCTCCAGGCCGTGCTGAAGGAGGCGACACCGTTCTGTAACCATCTCCTTCTTATATCAGATTTGACAGGACCATCCACAGACTGGTGTCAGGCTCCAGGCCGTGCTGAAGGAGGCGAAACCGTTCTGTAACCAGCTCAGTGTTATATCAGATTTGACAGGACCATCCACAGCCTAGTGTCAGGCTCCAGGCCGTGCTGAAGGAGGTGACACCGTTCTGTAATCAGCTCCTTGTTGTATCAGATTTAACTGGACCATCCACAACCTGGTGTCAGGCTCCAGGCCGTGCTGAAGGAGGCGACACCGTTCTGTAACCAGCACCTTGTTATATCAGATTTGACAGGACCATCCAGAGACTGGTGTCAGGCTCCAGGCCGTGCTGAAGGAGGCGACACCATTCTGTAACAAGCTCCTTGTTATATCAGATTTGACAGGACCATCCACAGCCTGGTGTCAGGCTCCAGGCCGTGCTGAAGGAGGCGACACAGTTCCGTAACCAGGTCCTTGTTATTTCAGATTTGACAGGACCATCCACAGCCTGGTGTCAGGCTCCAGGACGTGCTGAAGGAGGCGACACCGTTCTGTAACCAGCTCCTTGTTATATCAGGTTTGACAGGACCATCCACAGCCTGGTGTCAGGCTCCAGGCCGTGCTGAAGGAGGCGTCACCGTTCTGTAACCAGCTCCTTGTTCTAACCGATTTGACAGGACCATCCACAGCCTGATGTCAGGCTCCAGGCCGTGCTGAAGGAGGCGACACCGTTCTATAACAAGCACCGTGTTGTATCAGATTTGACAGGACCATCCACAGCCTGGTGTCAGGCTCCAGGCCATGCTGAAAGAGGCGACACCGTTCTGTAACCAGCTCCTTGTTATATCAGATTTGACAGGACCATCCACAGCCTTGTGTCAGGCTCCAGGCCGTGCTGAAGGAGGTGACACCGTTCTGTAACCAGCTCCTTGTTATATCAGGTTTGACAGGACCATCCACAGCCTGGTGCCAGGCCCCAGGCCGTGCTGAAGGAGGTGACGCCATTCTGTAACCAGCTCCTTGTTATATCAGATTTGACAGGACCATCCACAGCCTGGTGTCAGGCTCCAGGCTGTGCTGAAGGAGGTGACACCGTTCTGTAACCAGCTCCTTGTTATATCAGATTTGACAGGACCATCCACAGTCTCGTGTCAGGCTCCAGGTCGTGCTGAAGGAGGCGACACCGTTCTGTAACCAGCTCCTTGTTATATCAGAATTGACAGGTCTATCCACAGCCTGGTGTCAGGATCCAGGCCGTGCTGAAGGAGGTGACACTGTTCTGTAACCAGCACCTTGTTATAACAGATTTGACAGGACCATCCACAGCCTGGTGTCAGGCTCCAGGCCGTGCTGAAGGAGGCGACACCGTTCTGTAACAAGATCCTTGTTATATCAGATTTGACAGGACCATCCACAGCCTGGTGTCAGGCTCCAGGCCGTGCTGAAGGAGGCGACACTGTTCTGTAAACAGCACCTTGTTATAACAGATTTGACAGGACCATCCAGAGCCTGGTTACAGGCTCCAGGCCGTTCTGAAGGAGGTCACACCGTTCTGTAACCAGCACCTTGTCATATCAGATTTGACAGGCCCATCCACAGCCTGGTGTCAGGCTCCAGGCCGTGCTGAAGGAGGCGACATCGTTCTGTAACCAGCACCTTATTACATCAGATTTGACAGGACCATCCACAGCCTGGTGCCAGGCTCCAGGCCGTGATGAAGGAGGCGACACCGTTCTGTAACCAGCTCCTTGTTATGTCAGATTTGAAAGGATCATCCACAGCCTCGTGTCAGGCTCCCGGCCGTGCTGAAGGAGGCGACACCGTTCTGTAACCAGCTCCTTGTTAGATCAGATTTCACAGGACCATCCACAGCCTGGTGTAAGGCTCCAGGCCGTGCTGAAGGAGGTGACACCGTTCTGTAACCAGCTCCTTGTTATATCAGATTTGACAGGACCATCCACTGCCTGGTGTCAGGCTCCAGGCCGTGCTGAAGGATGCGACACCGTTCTGTAACCAGCTCCTTGTTATATCAGATTTGACAGCACCATCCACAGCCTGGTGTGAGGCTCCAGGCCGTGCTGAAGGAGGCGACACCGTTCTGTAACCAGCACCTTGTTGTATCAGATTTGACAGGACCATCCACAGCTTCGTGTCAGGCTCCAGGCCGTGCTGAAGGAGGCGACACCGTTCTGTAACCAGCTCCTTGTTATATCAGATTTGACAGGACCATCCACAGCCTGGTGTCAGGCTCCAGGCCGTGCTGAAGGAGGTGACACCGTTCTGTAACCAGCTCCATGTTATATCAGATTTGACAGGACCATCCACAGCCTGGTGTCAGGCTCCAGGCCGTGCTGAAGGAGGTGACACCGTTCTGTAACCAGCTCCTTGTTATATCAGATTTGACAGGACCATCCACAGCCTGGTGCCAGGCTCCAGGACGTGCTGAAGGAGGCGACACCGTTCTGTAACCAGCTCCTTGTTATACCAGATTTGCCTCAGAATTTGCTTCTGGGTTGGGAGCAGGTTGGTAAAGTCTCCTTGAAATTCCTCAAGATGTTGGTACAGAGACAATTCTCCTCTGTCTGTTCGGCTCTTCTCTTTCTGGAGCCTTTGCTCCATTTGTTGGTCCTGTTCCGGACCCACATTCACGGTAACTACAGCCCCAGATCCCGTTCAGAGCTGGGTCACCAAATAATCTATTATCCTTTAATGTCTGCAACAGCCCACAACACAACCGGCAGAAACCCATCCTCAGCATCCCCACTAAACTCCCATTATCACAATCTGCAGAAACCCATCCTCAGCATCTCCACTAACCTTCCAATAACACAACCTGCAGAAACCCATCCTCAGCATCTCCACTCACCTCCCAAAAACACAACCTGCAGAAACCCATCTTCAGCATCTCCACTAACCTCCCATTATCACAACCTGCAGAAACCCATCCTCAGCATCTCCACTCACCTCCCAATAACACAAGCTGCAGAAACCCATTCTCAGCATCTTCACTCACCTTCCAATAACACAACCTGCAGAAACCCATCCTCAGCATCTCCACTCACCTCCCAATAACGCAACCTGCAGAAACCCATCCTCAGCATCTCCACTCACCTCCCAATATCACAACCTGCAGAAACCCATCCTCAGCATCTCCACTCACCTCCCAATAACACAACCTGCAGAAACCCATCCTCAGCATCACCACTCACCTCCCAATAACACAACCTGCAGAATCCCATCCTCATCATCTTCACTCCGCTCCCAATAACACAACCTGCAGAAACCCATCCTCAGCATCTCCACTCACCTTCCAATAACACAACCTGCAGAAACCAACCCCAGCATCTTCACTCACCTTGCAATAACACAATTTGCAGAAACCCATCCTCAGCACCACCACTCACCCCCCAATAACACAACCTGCAGAAACCCATCCTCAACATATCCACTCACCCCCCAATAACACAACCTGAAGAAACCCATCCTCAGCATCTCCACTCACCGTCCAATAACACAACCTGCAGAAACGCATCCTCAGCGTCTTCACTCACCACCCAATAACACAACCTGCCGAAACCCATCCTCAACATCTCCACTCACCTCCCAATAACACAACCTGCAGAAACCCATCCTCAGCATCTCCACTCATGTCCCCAATAACACAACCTGAAGAAACCCATCCATAGCATCTCCACTAACCTTCCAGAAACACAACCTGTAGAAATCCATCCTCAGCATCACCACTCACCGTCCAATAACACAACCTGCAGAAACCCATCCTCAGCATCTCCACTAACCTCCCCATATCACAACCTGCAGAAACCCATCCTCAGCATCCCCACTAACCTTCGATTAATACAACCTGCAGAAACCCATCTTCAGCATCTCCACTCACCTCCCAATAACACAACCTGCAGAAACACATCCCAGCATCGTCACTCACCTCCCAATAACACAACCTGCAGAAACACGTCCTCAGCATCTCCACTCACCTCCCAATAACACAACCTGCAGAAACCCATCCCCAGCATCTCCACTCACCTTCCAATAACACAACCTGCAGAAACCCATCGTCAGCATATCCACTCACCTCCCAATAACACAATCTGCAGAAACCCATCCTCAGCATCTTCACTCACCTCCCAATAACACAACCTGCAGAAACCCATCCTCAGCATCTTCACTCACCGTCCAGTAACACAACCTGCTGAAACGCATCTTCAGCGTCTTTACTCACCACCCAATAACACAAACGTCAGAAACCCATCCTCAGCATCTCCACTCACCCCCCCCAATAACACATCTGAAGAAAGCCATCCATAGCATCTCCACTCACCTTCCAGTAACACAACCTGTAGAAATCCATCCTCAGCATCTCCACTCACCGTCCAATAACACAACCTGCAGAAACCCATCCTCAGCATCTCCACTCACCGCCCAATAACACAACCTGCAGAAACCCATCCTAAGCATCGTCACTCACCTCCGAATAACACAACCTGCAGAAACCCATCCTCAGCATCTCCACTCACCTCCCAATAACACAACCTGCTGAAACCCATCCTCAGCATCTCCACTAACCTCCCAATATCACAACCTGCAGAAACCCATCCTCAGCATCTCCAGTAACCTTCCAATAACACAACCTGCAGAAACCCATCCTCAGCATCTCCACTCACCTTCCAATAACACAACCTGCAGAAACCCATCCCCAGCATCTCCACTCACCTCCCAATAACACAACCTGCAGAAACCCATCCTCAGCATCTTCACTCACTTCCCAATAACACAACCTGCAGAAACCCAAACTCAGTATCTCCACTCACCTCCCAATAACACAACCTGCAGAAACCCACTCTCAGCATCTCCACTCACCTTCCAATAACACAACTTGCAGAAACCCATCGTCAGCATCTCCGCTCACCTCCCAATAACACAACATGCAGAAACCCATCCTCAGCATCTTCACTCACCTTCCAATAACACAAACTGCAGAAACCCAACCGCAGCATCTCCACTCACCTTCCAATAACACAACCTGCAGAAACCCATCCTCAGCATCTCCACTCACCTCCCAATAACACAACCTGCAGAACCCCATTCTCAGCATCTTCACTCACCTTCCAATAACACAAACTGCAGAAACCCAACCGCAGCATCAGCACTCACCTTCCAATAACTCAACCTGCAGAAACCCATCCTCAGCAACTCCACTCACCTCCCAATAACACAACCTGCAGAAACCCATTCTCAGCATCTTCACTCACCTTCCAATAACACAAATTGCAGAAACCCATCCTCAGCAGCTCCACTCACCTCCCAATAACACAACCTGCAGAAACCCATCCTCAGGACCTTCACTCACCCCCCAATAACACAACCTGCAGAAACCCATCCTCAGCGTCTCCACTCGCCTCCCAATAACACAACCTGCAGAAACCCATCCTCAGCATCTCCACGAACCTCCCAATATCAAAACCTGCAGAAACCCATCCTCAGCATCTCCACTAACCTTCCAATAACAATACCTGCAGAAACCCATCCTCAGCATCTCCACTCACCTCCCAATAACACAACCTGCAGAAACCCATTCTCAGCATCTTCACTCACCTTCCAATAACACAAATTGCAGAAACCCATCCTCAGCATCTCCACTCATCTGCCAATAACTCAACCTGCAGAAACCCATCCTCAGCAGCTCCACTCACGTCCCAATAACACAACCTGCAGAAACCCATCCTCAGCATCTTCACTCACCCCTCAATAACACAACCTGCAGAAACCCATCCTCAGCATCTCCACTCGCCTCCCAATAACACAACCTGCAGAAACCCATCCTCAGCATCTCCACGAACCTCCCAATATCACAACCTGCAGAGAACCTTCCTCAGCCTCTCCACTAACCTTCCAATAACACAACCTGCAGAAACCCATCCTCAGCATCTCCACAAACCTGCCAATAACACAACCTGCAGAAACCCATCCTCAGCATCTCCACTCACCTCCCAATAACACAACCTGCAGAAACCCATCCTCAGCATCGTCACTCACCTCCCAATAACACAACCTGCAGAAACCCATCCTCAGCATCTCCACTCACCTCCCAATAACACAACCTGCAGAAACCCATCCTCAGCATCTCCACTCACCTTCCAATAACACAACCTGCAGAAACCCATCGTCAACATCTCCACTCACCTCCCAATAACACAACCTGCAGAAACCCATTCTCAGCATCTTCACTCACCTTCCAATAACACAAACTGCAGAAACCCATTCTCAACATCTCCACTGACCTTCCAATAACACAACCTGCAGAAACCCATCCTCAGCATCTCCACTCACCGTCCAATAACACAACCTGCAGAAACGCATCCTCAGCGTCTTCACTCACCACCCAATAACACAACCGGCAGATTCCCATCCTCAGCATCTCCACTCACCCCCCCCAATAACACATCTGAAGAAACCCAGCCATAGCATCTCCACTCACCCTCCAGTAACACAACCTGTAGAAATCCATCCTCAGCATCGTCACTCACCTCCCAATAACACCACCTGCAGAAACCCATCCTCAGCATCTCCACTCACCTCCCAATAACACAACCTGCAGAAACCCATCCTCAGCATCTCCACTAACCTCCCAATATCACAACCTGCAGAAACCCATCCTCAGCATCTCCAGTAACCTTCCAATAACACAATCTGCAGAAACCCATCCTCAGCATCTCCACTCACCTCCCAATAACACAACCTGCAGAAACCCATCCTCAGCATCTCCACTAACCTCCCAATATCACAACCTGCAGAAACCCATCCTCAGCATCTCCAGTAACCTTCCAATAACACAACCTGCAGAAACCCATCCTGAGCATCTCCACTCACCTTCCAATAACACAACCTGCAGAAACCCATCCTCAGCATCTCCACTCACCTCCCAATAACACAACCTGCAGAAACCCATCCTCAGCATCGTCACTCACCTCCCAATAACACAACCTGCAGAAACCCATCCTCAGTATCTCCACTCACCTCCCAATAACACAACCTGCAGAAACCCACCCTCAGCATCTCCACTCACCTTCCAATAACACAACCTGCAGAAACCCATCGTCAGCATCTCCACTCACCTCCCAATAACACAACCTGCAGAAACCCATTCTCAGCATCTTCACTCACCTTCCAATAACACAAATTGCAGAAACCCATCCTCAGCATCTCCACTCATCTGCCAATAACTCAACCTGCAGAAACCCATCCTCAGCAGCTCCACTCACGTCCCAATAACACAACCTGCAGAAACCCATCCTCAGCATCTTCACTCACCCCTCAATAACACAACCTGCAGAAACCCATCCTCAGCATCTCCACTCGCCTCCCAATAACACAACCTGCAGAAACCCATCCTCAGCATCTCCACGAACCTCCCAATATCACAACCTGCAGAGAACCTTCCTCAGCCTCTCCACTAACCTTCCAATAACACAACCTGCAGAAACCCATCCTCAGCATCTCCACAAACCTGCCAATAACACAACCTGCAGAAACCCATCCTCAGCATCTCCACTCACCTCCCAATAACACAACCTGCAGAAACCCATCCTCAGCATCGTCACTCACCTCCCAATAACACAACCTGCAGAAACCCATCCTCAGCATCTCCACTCACCTCCCAATAACACAACCTGCAGAAACCCATCCTCAGCATCTCCACTCACCTTCCAATAACACAACCTGCAGAAACCCATCGTCAACATCTCCACTCACCTCCCAATAACACAACCTGCAGAAACCCATTCTCAGCATCTTCACTCACCTTCCAATAACACAAACTGCAGAAACCCATTCTCAACATCTCCACTGACCTTCCAATAACACAACCTGCAGAAACCCATCCTCAGCATCTCCACTCACCGTCCAATAACACAACCTGCAGAAACGCATCCTCAGCGTCTTCACTCACCACCCAATAACACAACCGGCAGAATCCCATCCTCAGCATCTCCACTCACCCCCCCCAATAACACATCTGAAGAAACCCAGCCATAGCATCTCCACTCACCCTCCAGTAACACAACCTGTAGAAATCCATCCTCAGCATCGTCACTCACCTCCCAATAACACCACCTGCAGAAACCCATCCTCAGCATCTCCACTCACCTCCCAATAACACAACCTGCAGAAACCCATCCTCAGCATCTCCACTAACCTCCCAATATCACAACCTGCAGAAACCCATCCTCAGCATCTCCAGTAACCTTCCAATAACACAATCTGCAGAAACCCATCCTCAGCATCTCCACTCACCTCCCAATAACACAACCTGCAGAAACCCATCCTCAGCATCTCCACTAACCTCCCAATATCACAACCTGCAGAAACCCATCCTCAGCATCTCCAGTAACCTTCCAATAACACAACCTGCAGAAACCCATCCTGAGCATCTCCACTCACCTTCCAATAACACAACCTGCAGAAACCCATCCTCAGCATCTCCACTCACCTCCCAATAACACAACCTGCAGAAACCCATCCTCAGCATCGTCACTCACCTCCCAATAACACAACCTGCAGAAACCCATCCTCAGTATCTCCACTCACCTCCCAATAACACAACCTGCAGAAACCCACCCTCAGCATCTCCACTCACCTTCCAATAACACAACCTGCAGAAACCCATCGTCAGCATCTCCACTCACCTCCCAATAACACAACATGCAGAAAACCATCCTCAGCATCTTCACTCACCTTCCAATAACACAAACTGCAGAAACCCAACCGCAGCATCTGCACTCACCTTCCAATAACACAACCTGCAGAAACACATCCTCAGCAACTCAACTCACCTCCCAATAACACAACCTGCAGAAACCCATTCTCAGCATCTTCACTCACCTCCCAATAACACAACCTGCAGAAACCCATCCTCAGCATCTCCACTCACCTTCCAATAACACAACCTGCAGAAACCCATCCTCAGCCTCTTCACTCAGCTCCCAATAACACAACCTGCAGAAACCCATCCTCAGCATCTCCACTCACATTCCAATAACACAACCTGCAGAAACCCAACCCCAGCATCTTCACTCACCTTCCAATAACACAACCTGCCGAAACCCGTCCTCAGCATCTTCACTCACCTTCCAATAACACAAACTGCAGAAACCCATCCTCAGCATCTCCACTCACCTTCCAATAACACAACCTGCAGAAACCCATCCTCAGCATCTTCACTAACCTTGCAATAACACAATTTGCAGAAACCCATCCACAGCACCACCACTCACCCCCCAATAACACAACCTGAAGAAACCCATCCATAGCATCTCCACTCACCTTCCTGTAACACAACCTGTAGAAATCCATCCTCAGCATCTACACTCACCGTCCAATAACACAACCTGCAGAAACCCATCCTCAGCGTCTTCACACACCTCCCAATAACACAACCAGCAGAAACCCATCCTCAGCATCTTCACTCACCTTCCAATAACATAACCTGCAGAAACCCATCCTCAGAATCTCCACTCACCTCCCAATAACACAACCTGCTGAAACCCATCCTCAGCATCTTCACTAACCTCCCAATTACACAACCTGCAGAAACCCATCCTCAGCATCTCCACTCACCTTCCAATAACACAACCTGCAGAAACCCATCGTCAACATCTCCACTCACCTCCCAATAACACAACCTGCAGAAACCCATTCTCAGCATCTTCACTCACCTTCCAATAACACAAACTGCAGAAACCCATTCTCAGCATCTCCACTGACCTTCCAATAACACAACCTGCAGAAACCCATCCTCAGCATCTCCACTCACCGTCCAATAACACAACCTGCAGAAACGCATCCTCAGCGTCTTCACTCACCACCCAATAACACAACCGGCAGAATCCCATCCTCAGCATCTCCACTCACCCCCCCAATAACACATCTGAAGAAACCCAGCCATAGCATCTCCACTCACCCTCCAGTAACACAACCTGTAGAAATCCATCCTCAGCATCTCCACTCACCGTCCAATGACACAACCTGCAGAAACCCATTCTCAGCATCTCCACTCACCTCCCAATAACACAACCTGCAGAAACCCATCCTCAGCATCGTCACTCACCTCCCAATAACACCACCTGCAGAAACCCATCCTCAGCATCTCCACTCACCTCCCAATAACACAACCTGCAGAAACCCATCCTCAGCATCTCCACTAACCTCCCAATATCACAACCTGCAGAAACCCATCCTCAGCATCTCCAGTAACCTTCCAATAACACAATCTGCAGAAACCCATCCTCAGCATCTCCACTCACCTCCCAATAACACAACCTGCAGAAACCCATCCTCAGCATCTCCACTAACCTCCCAATATCACAACCTGCAGAAACCCATCCTCAGCATCTCCAGTAACCTTCCAATAACACAACCTGCAGAAACCCATCCTGAGCATCTCCACTCACCTTCCAATAACACAACCTGCAGAAACCCATCCTCAGCATCTCCACTCACCTCCCAATAACACAACCTGCAGAAACCCATCCTCAGCATCGTCACTCACCTCCCAATAACACAACCTGCAGAAACCCATCCTCAGTATCTCCACTCACCTCCCAATAACACAACCTGCAGAAACCCACCCTCAGCATCTCCACTCACCTTCCAATAACACAACCTGCAGAAACCCATCGTCAGCATCTCCACTCACCTCCCAATAACACAACATGCAGAAAACCATCCTCAGCATCTTCACTCACCTTCCAATAACACAAACTGCAGAAACCCAACCGCAGCATCTGCACTCACCTTCCAATAACACAACCTGCAGAAACACATCCTCAGCAACTCAACTCACCTCCCAATAACACAACCTGCAGAAACCCATTCTCAGCATCTTCACTCACCTCCCAATAACACAACCTGCAGAAACCCATCCTCAGCATCTCCACTCACCTTCCAATAACACAACCTGCAGAAACCCATCCTCAGCCTCTTAACTCAGCTCCCAATAACACAACCTGCAGAAACCCATCCTCAGCATCTCCACTCACATTCCAATAACACAACCTGCAGAAACCCAACCCCAGCATCTTCACTCACCTTCCAATAACACAACCTGCCGAAACCCGTCCTCAGCATCTTCACTCACCTTCCAATAACACAAACTGCAGAAACCCATCCTCAGCATCTCCACTCACCTTCCAATAACACAACCTGCAGAAACCCATCCTCAGCATCTTCACTAACCTTGCAATAACACAATTTGCAGAAACCCATCCACAGCACCACCACTCACCCCCCAATAACACAACCTGAAGAAACCCATCCATAGCATCTCCACTCACCTTCCAGTAACACAACCTGTAGAAATCCATCCTCAGCATCTACACTCACCGTCCAATAACACAACCTGCAGATACCCATCCTCAGCGTCTTCACACACCTCCCAATAACACAACCAGCAGAAACCCATCCTCAGCATCTTCACTCACCTTCCAATAACATAACCTGAAGAAACCCATCCTCAGAATCTCCACTCACCTCCCAATAACACAACCTGCAGAAACCCATCCTCAGCATCTTCACTAACCTCCCAATTACACAACCTGCAGAAACCCATCCTCAGCATCTCCACTCACCTTCCAATAATACAACGAGCAGAAACCCATCCTCAGCATCTTCACTAACCTTGCAATAACACAATTTGCAGAAACCCATCCTCAGCACCTCCACTCACCCCCCAATAACACAACCTGAAGAAACCAATCCGTAGCATCTCCACTCACCTTCCAGTAACACAACCTGTAGAAATCCATCCTCAACATCTCCACTCACCGTCCAATAACACAAGCTGCAGAAACCCATCCTCAGCATCTCCACTCACCTCCCAATAACACAACCTTCAGAAACCCACCTCAACATCTTCACTAACTTTGCAATAACACAATTTGCAGAAACCCATCCTCAGCACCACCACTCATCCCCCAATAACACAACCGGCAGAAACCCATCCTCAGCATCTCCACTCACCCCCCAATAACACAACCTGAAGAAACGCAACTATAGCATCTCCACTCACCTTCCAGTGACACAACCTGTAGAAATCCATGCTCAGCATCTCCACTCACCGTCCAATAACACATCCTGCAGAAACGCATCCTCAGCGTCTTCACTCACCACCCAATAACACAACCTGCAGAAACCCATCCTCAGCATCTCCACTCACCCCCCCCCCCCCCCCCAATAACACAACCTGAATAAACCCATCCATAGCATCTCCACTCACCTTCCGGTAACACAACCTGTAGAAATCCATCCTCAGCATCTCCACTCACCGTCCAATAACACAACCTGCAGAAACCCATCCTCAGCATCTTCACTAACCTCCCAATTACACAACCTGCAGAAACCCATCCTCAGCTTCTCCACTCACCTTCCAATAATACAACGAGCAGAAACCCATCCTCAGCATCTTCACTAACCTTGCAATAACACAATTTGCAGAAACCCATCCTCAGCACCTCCACTCACCCCCCAATAACACAACCTGAAGAAACCAATCCGTAGCATCTCCACTCACCTTCCAGTAACACAACCTGTAGAAATCCATCCTCAGCATCTCCACTCACCGTCCAATAACACAAGCTGCAGAAACCCATCCTCAGCATCTCCACTCACCTCCCAATAACACAACCTGCAGACACCCATCCTCAACATCTTTACTCACCTCCCAATAACACAACCTACAGACACCGATCCTCAACATCTTTACTCACCTCCCAATAACGCAACCTGCAGAAATCCATCCTCAGCATCTCCACTCACCGTCCAATAACACAACCTGCAGAAACCCATCCTCAGCATAGTCACTGACCTCCCAATAACAAAACCTGCAGAAACCCATCCTCAGCATCTCCACTCACGTCCCAATAACACAACCTGCAGAAACCCATCCTCAGCATCTGCACTAACCTCCCAATATCACAACCTGCAGAAACCCATCCACAGCATCTCCACCAA
Source organism: Scyliorhinus torazame (assembly GCF_047496885.1). Taxonomy (NCBI): domain Eukaryota; kingdom Metazoa; phylum Chordata; class Chondrichthyes; order Carcharhiniformes; family Scyliorhinidae; genus Scyliorhinus; species Scyliorhinus torazame. The sequence continues at coordinate 49,022,144 of NC_092729.1, forward strand.
CCTTCCAATAACACAACCTGCAGAAACCCATCCTCAGCATCTCCAGTCACCTTCCAATAACACAACCTGCAGAAACCCATCCTCAGCATCTCCACTCACCTCCCAATAACACAACCTGCAGAAACCCATCCTCAGCATCGTCACTCACCTCCCAATAACACAACCTGCAGAAACCCATCCTCAGCATCTCCACTCACCTCCCAATAACACAACCTGCAGAAACCCATCCTCAGCATCTCCACTCACCTTCCAATAACACAACCTGCAAAAACCCATCGTTAGCAACTCCACTCACCTCCCAATAACACCACCTGCAGAAACCCATCCTCAGCATCTCCACTCACCTTCCAATAACACAAACTGCAGAAACCCAAACGCAGCATCTCAACTCACCTTCCAATAACACAACCTGCAGAAACCCATCCTCAGCATCTCCACTCGCCGTCCAATAACACAACCTGCAGAAACGCATCCTCAGCGTCTTCACTGACCACCCAATAACACAACCTGCAGAAACGCATCCTCAGCATCTCTTCTCACCCCCCCAATAACACATCTGAAGAAACCCATCCATAGCATCTCCACTCACCTTCCAGTAACACAACCTGCAGAAATCCATCCTCAGCATCTCCACTCACCACCCAATAACACAACCTGCAGAGACCCATCCTCAGCATCGTCACTCACCTCCCAATAACACAACCTGCAGAAACCCATCCACAGCATCTCCACTCACCTCCCAATAACACAACCTGCAGAAACCCATCCTCAGCATCTCCACTAACCTCCCAATATCACAACCTGCAGAAACCGATCCTCAGCATCTCCAATAACGTTCCAATAACACAACCTGCAGAAACCGATCCTCAGCATCTCCACTCACCTTCCAAGAACACAACCTGCAGAAACCCATCCTCAGCATCTCCACTCACCTCCCAATAACACAACCTGCAGAAACCCATCCTCAGCATCGTCACTCACCTCCCAATAACACAACCTGCAGAAACCCATCGTCAGTATCTCCACTCACCTTCCAATAACACAACCTGCCGAAACCGTCCTCAGCATCTTCACTCACCTTCCAATAACAGAACCTGCAGAAACCCATCCTCAGCATCTCCACTCACCATCCAATAACACAACCTGCAGAAACCCATCCTCAGCATCTTCACTAACCTTGCAATAACACAATTTGCAGAAACCCATCCTCAGCACCACCACTCACCCCCCAATAACACAACCTGCAGAAACCCATCCTCAGCATCTCCACTCACCCCCCCCAATAACACAACCTGAAGAAACCCATTATTAGCATCTCCACTCACCTTCCAGTAACACAACTTGTAGAAATCCATCCTCAGCATCTCCACTCACCGTCCAAGAACTCAACCTGCAGAAACCCATCCTCAGCGTCTTCACTCACCTTCCTATAACACAACCTGCAGAAACCCATCCTCAGAATCTCCACTCACCTCCCAATAACACAACATGCAGAAACCCATCCTCAGCATATTCACTAACCTCCCAATTACACAACCTGCAGAAACCCATCCTCAGCATCTCCACTCACCTTCCAATAACACATCTTGCATAAACCCATCCTCAGCATGTTCACTAACCTTGCAATAACACAATTTGCAGAAACCCATCCTCAGCACCTCCACTCACCCCCCAATAACACAACCTGAAGAAACCCATCCTTAGCATCTCTACTCACCATCCAGTAACACAACCTGTAGAAATCCATCCTCAGCATCTCCACTCACAGTCCAATAACACAACCTGCAGAAACCCATCCTCAGCATCTCCACTCACCTCCCAATAACACAACCTGCAGACACCCATCCTCAACATCTTTACTCACCTCCCAATAACGCAACCTGCAGAAACCCATCCTCAGCATCTCCACTCAGCTCCCAATAACACAACCTGCAGAAACCCATCCTCAGCATCTCCACTCACCTTCCAATAACACAACCTGCAGAAACCCAACCCCAGCATCTTCACTCACCTTCCAATAACACAACCTGCTAAAACCCATCCTCAGCATCTTCACTCACCTTGCAATAACACAACCTGCAGAAACCCATCCTCAGCATCTCCACTCACTTTCCAAGAACACAACCTGCAGAAACCCATCCTCAGCACCACCACTCACCCCCCTATAACATAACCTGAAGAAACCCATCCTCTGCATCTCCACTCACCCCCCAATAACACAACCTGAAGAAACCCAACCATAGCATCTCCACTCACCTTCCAATAACACAACCTGCAGAAACCCAACTCCAGGATCTTCACTCACCTTCCAATAACACAACCTGCAGAAACCCATCCTCAGCATCTCCACTCACCTCCCAGTATCACAACCTGCAGAAACCCATCCTCAGCATCTCCACTCACCTCCCAATAACACAACCTGCAAAAACCCATCCTCAGCATCTCCACTCACCTTCCAATAACACAACCTGCAGAAACCCATCCTCAACATCTTCACTAACCTTGCAATAACACAATTTGCAGAAACCCATCCTCAGCACCACCACTCACCCCCCAATAACAGAACCTGCAGAAACCCATCCTCAGCATCTCCACTCACCCCCAATAACACAACCTGAAGAAACCCAACCATAGCATCTCCTCTCACGTTCCAGTAACACAACCTGTAGAAATCCATCCTCAGCATCTCCACGCACCGTCCAATAATACGACCTGCAGAAACGCATCCTCAGCGTCTTCACTCACCACCCAATAACATAACCTGCAGAAACCCATCCTCAGCATCTCCACTCACCCCCCCAATAACACAACCTGAAGAACCCCATCCATAGCATCGCCACTCACCTTCCAGTAACACAACCTGTAGAAATCCATCCTCAGCATCTCCACTCACCGTCCAATAACACAACCTGCAGACACCCATCCTCAACATCTTTACTCACCTCCCAATAACGCAACCTGCAGAAACCCATCCTCAGCATCTCCACTCACCTCCAAAATAACACAACCTGCAGAAACCCATCCTTCGCATCTACACTCAGCTCCCAATAACACAACCTGCAGAAACCCATCCTCAGCATCTCCACTCACCTTCCAATAACACAACCTGCAGAAACCAAACACCAGCATCTTCACTCACCTTCCAATAACACAACCTGCTGAAACCCATACTCAGCATCTTCACTCACCTTGCAATAAAACAACCTGCAGAAACCCATCCTCAGCACCACCACTCACCCCCCAATAACACAACCTGCCGAAACCGATCCTCAGCATCTCCACTCACCCCCCAATAACACAACCTGAATAAACCCAACCGGAGCATCTCCACTCATCTTCCAATAACACAACCTGCAGAAACCCATCCTCAGCAGCTTCACTAACCTTGCAATAACACAATTTGCAGAAAACCATCCTCAGCACCACCACTCACCCCCCAATAACACAACCTGCAGAAACCCATCCTCAGCATCTCCACTCACCCCACCCCCCTCAATAACACAACCTGAAGAAACACATTATTAGCATCTCCACTCACCTTCCAGTAACACAACTTGTAGAAATCCATCCTCAGCATCTCCACTCACAGTCAAAGAACTCAACCTGCAGAAACCCATCCTCAGCGTCTTCACTCAACTTCCTCTGACACAACCTGCAGAAACCAATCCTCAGAATCTCCACTCACCTCCCAATAACACAACCTGCAGAAACCCATCCTCAGCATCTTCACTAACCTCCCAATTACACAACCTGCAGAAACCCATCCTCAGCATCTCCACTCACCTTCCAATAACACATCTTGCATAAACCCATCCTCAGCATGTTCACTAACCTTGCAATAACACAATTTGCAGAAACCCATCCTCAGCACCTCCACTCACCCCCCAATAACACACCCTGAAGAAACCCATCCTTATCATCTCTACTCACCATCCAGTAACACAACCTGTAGGAATCCATCCTCAGCATCTCCACTCACCTCCCAATAACACTACCTGCAGACACCCATCCTCAACATCTTTACTCACCTCCCAATAACGCAACCTGCAGAAACCCATCCTCAGCATCTCCACTCAGCTCCCAATAACACAACCTGCAGAAACCCAACCCCAGCATCTTCACTCACCTTCCAATTACACAACCTGCTGAAACCCATCCTCAGCATCTTCACTCTCCTTGCAATAACACAACCTGCAGAAACCCATCCTCAGCATCTCCACTCACCTTCCAAGAACACAACCTGCAGAAACCCATCCTCAGCACCACCACTCACCCCCCTATAACACAACCTGCAGAAACCCATCCTCTGCATCTCCACTCACCGCCCAATAACACAACCTGAAGAAACCCAACCAAAGCATCTCCACTCACCTTCCAATAACACAATCTGCAGAAACCCAACTCCAGGATCTTCACTCACCTTCCAATAACACAACCTGCAGAAACCCATCCTCAGCATCTCCACTCACCTCCCAATATCACAACCTGCAGAAACCCATCCTCAGCATCTCCACTCACCTCCCAACAACACAACCTGCAAAAACCCATTCCTCAGCATCTCCACTCACCTTCCAATAACCTTCAGAACCTGCAGAAACCCATCCTCAGCATCTTCACTAACCTTGCAATAACACAATTTGCAGAAACCCATCCTCAGCACCTCCACTCACCCCCAATAACACAACCTGAAGAAACCCAACCATAGCATCTCCACTCACGTTCCAGTAACACAACCTGTAGAAATCCATCCTCAGCATCTCCACGCACCGTCCAATAATACGACCTGCAGAAACGCATCCTCAGCGTCTTCACTCACCACCCAATAACACAACCTGCAGAAACCCATCCTCAGCATCTCCACTCACCCCCCCAATAACACAACCTGAAGAACCCCATCCATAGCATCGCCACTCATCTTCCAGTAACACAACCTGTAGAAATCCATCCTCAGCATCTCCACTCACCGTCCAATAACACAACCTGCAGAAACCCATCCTCAGCATCTCCACTCACCTCCCAATAACAAAACCTGAAGAAACCCAACCATAGCATCTCCACTCACGTTCCAGTAACACAACCTGTAGAAATCCATCCTCAGCATCTCCACGCACCGTCCAATAATACGACCTGCAGAAACGCATCCTCAGCGTCTTCACTCACCACCCAATAACACAACCTGCAGAAACCCATCCTCAGCATCTCCACTCACCTTCCAATAACCTTCAGAACCTGCAGAAACCCATCCTCAGCATCTTCACTCACCCCCCAATAACAGAACCTGCAGAAACCCATCCTCAGCATCTCCACTCACCCCCAATAACACAACCTGAAGAAACCCAACCATAGCATCTCCACTCACGTTCCAGTAACACAACCTGTAGAAATCCATCCTCAGCATCTCCACGCACCGTCCAATAATACGACCTGCAGAAACGCATCCTCAGCGTCTTCACTCACCACCCAATAACACAACCTGCAGAAACCCATCCTCAGCATCTCCACTCACCCCCCCAATAACACAACCTGAAGAACCCCATCCATAGCATCGCCACTCATCTTCCAGTAACACAACCTGTAGAAATCCATCCTCAGCATCTCCACTCACCGTCCAATAACACAACCTGCAGAAACCCATCCTCAGCATCTCCACTCACCTCCCAATAACAAAACCTGCAGACACCCATCCTCAACATCTTTACTCACCTCCCAATAACGCAATCTTCAGAAACCCATCCTCAGCTTCTCCACTCACCTCCGAATAACACAACCTGCAGAAACACATCCTCAGCATCTCCACTCACCTTCCAATAACACAACCTGCAGAAACCCATCCTCAGCATCTTCACTAACCTTGCAATAACACAATTTGCAGAAACCCATCCTCAGCACCACCACTCACCCCCCAATAACACAACCTGCAGAAACCCATCCTCAGCATCTCCACTCACCCCCCAATAACACAACATGCAGAAACACAACCTCAGCATCTCCACTCACCTTCCAATAACACAACCTGCAGAAACACATCCTCAGCATCTTCACTAACATTGCAATAACACAATTTTCAGAAACCCATCCTCAGCATCAACACTCACCTTGCAATAACACAACCTGCAGAAACCCATCCACAGCATCTCCACTCACCCCTCAATAACACAACCTGAATAAACCCAACCATAGCATCTCCACTCACCTCCCAATAACACAACCTGCAGAAACCCATCCTCAGCATCTTCACTCAGCTCCCAATAACACAACCTGCAGAAACCCACCCTCAGCATCTCCACTCACCTTCCAATAACACAACCTGCAGAAACCCAACCCCAGCATCTTCACTCACATTCCAATAACACAACCTGGAGAAACCCATCCTCAGCATCTTTACTCACCTTCCAATAACACAAACTGCAGAAACCCATCCTCAGCATCTCCACTCACCTTCCAATAACACAACCTTCAGAATCCCATCCTCAGCATTTTCACTAACTTTGCAATAACACAATTTGCAGAAACCCATCCTCAGCACCACCACTCACACCCCAATTACACAACCTGCAGAAACCCAGCCTCAGCATCTCCACTCACCCCCCAATAACACAACCTGAAGAAACCCAACCATAGCATCTACACTCACCTTCCAGTAACACAACCTGTAGAAATCCATCCTCAGCATCTCCACTCACCGTCCAATAAAACAACCTGCAAAAACGCATCCTCAGCGTCTTCACTCACCACCCACTAGCACATCCTGCAGAAACCCATCCTCAGCATCTCCACTCACCCCCCAATAACATAACCTGAAGAAACACATCCATAGCATCTCCACTCATCTTCCAGTAACACAACCTGTAGACATCCATCCTCAGCATCTCCACTCGCCGTCCAATAACACAACCTGCAGAAACCCATCCTCAGCGTCTTCACTCACCTCCCAATAACACCACCTGCAGAAACCCATCCTCAGCATCTTCACTCACCTTCCAATAACACAACCTGCAGAAACCCATCCTCAGAAACTCCACTCACCTCCCAATAACACAACCTGCAGAAACCAATCCTCAGCATCTTCACTAACCTCCCAATTACACAACCTGCAGAAACCTAACCTCAGCATCTCCACTCACCTTCCAATAACACATCTTGCAGAAACCCATCCTCAGCATCTTCACTAACCTTGCAATAACACAATTTGCAGAAACCCATCCTCAGCACCTCCACTCACCCCCCAATAACACAACATGAAGAAACCCATCCTTATCATCTCTACTCACCTTCCAGTAACACAACCTGTAGAAATCCATCCTCAGCATCTCCACTCACCGTCCGATAACACAACCTGCAGAAACCCATCCTCAGCATCTCCACTCACCTCCCAATAACACAACCTGCAGAAACCCATCCTCAGCATCTTCACTCAGCTCCCAATAACACAACTTGCAGAAACCCATTCTCAGCATCTCCACTCACCTTCCAATAACACAACCTGCAGAAACCCATCCTCAGCATCTTCACTAACCTTGCAATAACACAATTTGCAGAAACCCATCCTCAGCATCACCACTCATCCCCCAATAACACAACCTGCAGAAACCCATCCTCAGCATCTCCACTCACCCCCCAATAAGACAAACTGAAGAAACCCAACTATAGCATCTCCACTCACCTTCCATTAACACAACCTGCAGAAATTCAACCCCAGCATTTTCACTAACCTTCCAATAACATAACCTGCAGAAACCCATCCTCAGCATCTCCAATCACCTTCCAATAACACAACCTGCAGAAACCCATCCTCAGCATCTTCACTTACCTTGCAATAACACAATTTGCAGAAACCCATCCTCAGCATCTTCACTAAACTTGCAATAACACAATTTGCAGAAACCCATCCTCAGCATCTCCACTCACCCCCCCCCCAATAACACAACCTGAAGAAACCGATCCATAGCATCGCCACTCACCTTCCAGTAACACAACCAGTAGAAATCCATCCTCAGCATCTCAACTCACCGTCCAATAACACAACCTGCAGAAACCCATCCTCAGCGTCTTCACTCGCCTCCCAATAACAGAACCTGCAGAAACCCATCCTCAGCATCTTCACTCACCTTCCAATAACACAACCTGCAGAAACCCATCCTCAGAATCTCCAATCACCTCCCAATAACACAACCTGCAGAAACCCATCCTCAGCATCTTCACTCAGCTTGCAATAACACAACCTGCAGAAACCCATCCTCAGCATCTCCACTCACCTTCCAATAACACAACCTGCAGAAACCCATCCTCAGCATCTTCACTAACCTTGCAATAACACAATTTGCAGAAACCCATCCTCAGCATCTCCACTCACCCCCCCCCCCCCCCAATAACACAACCTCAAGAAACCGATCCATAGCATCGCCACTCACCTTCCAGTAACACAACCTGCAGAAACCCATCCTCAGCGTCTTCACTCACCTCCCAATAACACAACCTGCAGAAAGCCATCCTCAGCATCTTCGCTAACCTCCCAATTACACAACCTGCAGAAACCCATCCTCAGCATCTCCACTCACCTTCCAATAACACATCCTGCAGAAACCCATCTTCAGCATCTTCACTAACCTTGCAGAAACACTATTTGCAGAAACACATCCTCAGCACCTCCACTCACCCCCCAATAACACAACCCGAAGAAACCCATCCTTAGCATCTCTACTCACCTTCCAGTAACACAACCTGTAGAAATCCATCCTCAGCATCTCCACTCACCGTCCAATAACACAACCTGCAGAAACCCATCCTCAGCATCTCCACTCACCTCCCAATAACACAACCTGCAGAAACCCATCCTCAGCATCTCCACTCGCCCCCCCCCCCCAATAACACAACCTGCAGAAACCCATCCTCAGCATCTCCACTCACCCCCCAATAACACAACAGGAAGAAACCCAACCATAGCATCTCCACTCAACTTCCAATAACACAACCTGCAGAAACCCAACCACAGCATATTCACTCACCTTCCAATAACACAACCTGCAGAAACCCATCCTCAGCATCTTCACTCACCTTGCAATAACACAACCTGCAGAAACCCATCCTCAGCATCTCCACTCACCTTCCAATAACAAAACCTGCAGAAACCTATCCTCAGCATCTCCACTCGCCCCCCACCCCCAATAACACAACCTGCAGAAACCCATCCTCAGCATCTCCACTCACCCCCCAATAACACAACCTGAAGAAACCCATCCTCAGCATCTCCACTCACCCCCCAAAAACACAACCTGAAGAAACCCAACCATAGCATCTCCACTCACGTTCCAGTAACACAACCTGTAGAAATCCATCCTCAGCATCTCCACTCACCGTCCAATAACACAACCTGCATAAACTCAACCCCAGCATCTTCACTCACCTTCCAATAACACAACCTGCTGAAACCCATCCTCAGCATCTTAACTCACCCCCCCCAATAACACAACCTGAAGAAACCCATCCATAGCATCGCCACTCACCTTCCAGTGACACAAGCTGTAGAAATCCATCCTCAGCATCTCAACTCACCGTCCAATAACACAACCTGCAGAAACCCATCCTCAGCATCTCCACTCACCCCCCAATAACACAACCTGAAGAAACCCATCCTCAGCATCTCCACTCACCCCCCAATAACACAACCTGAAGAAACCCAACCATAGCATCTCCACTCACGTTCCAGTAACACAACCTGTAGAATCCATCCTCAGCATCTCCACTCACCGTCCAATAACACGACCTGCAGAAACGCATCCTCAGCGTCTTCACTCACCTCCCAATAACACAACCTGCAGAAACCCATCATCAGCATCTTCACTCACCTTCCAATAACAATATCTGCAGAAACGCATCCTCAGCATCTTCACTAACCTCCCAATTATACAACCTGCAGAAACCCATCCTCAGCATCTCCACTCACCTTCCAATAACACATCCTGCAGAAATCCATCCTCAGCATCTTCACTAACCTTGCAATAACACAATTTGCAGAAACCCATCCTCAGCACCTCCACTCACCCCCCAATAACACAACCTGAAGAAACCCATCCTTAGCATCTCTACTCACCTTCCAGAAACACAACCTGTAGAAATCCATCCTCAGCATCTCCACTCACCGTCCAATAACACAACCTGCAGAAACCCATCCTCAGCATCTCCACTCACCTCCCAATAACACAACCTGCAGACACCCATCCTCAATATCTTTACTCACCCCCCAATAACGCAACCTGCAGAAACCCATCCTCAGCATCTTCACTCACCTCCCAATAACATAACCTGCAGAAACCCATCCTCAGCATCTCCACTCACCCCCCAATAACACAACCTGCAGAAACCCATCCTCAGCATCTCCACTCACCCCCCAATAACACAATATGAAGAAACCCAACCATAGCATCTCCACTCAACTTCCAATAACACAACCTGCAGAAACCCAACCACAGCATATTCACTCACCTTCCAATAACACAACCTGCAGAAACCCATCCTCAGCATCTTCACTCACCTTGCAATAACACAACCTGCAGAAACCCATCCTCAGCATCTCCACTCACCTTCCAATAACACAACCTGCAGAAACCCATCCTCAGCATCTTCACTAACCTTGCAATAACACAATTTGCAGAAACCCATCCTCAGCATCTCCACTCACCCCCCCCCCCAATTACACAACCTGAAGAAACCCATCCTCAGCATCTCCACTCACCCCCCAATAACACAACCTGAAGAAACCCAACCATAGCATCTCCACTCACGTTCCAGTAACACAACCTGTAGAAATCCATCCTCAGCATCTCCACTCACCGTCCAATAACAGGACCTGTAGAAACGCATCCTCAGCGTCTTCACTCACTACCCAATAACACAACGTGCAGAAACCCATCCTCAGCATCTCCACTCACTCCCCCCAATAACACAACCTGAAGAAACCCATCCATAGCATCGCCACTCACCTTCCAGTAACACAAGCTGTAGAAATCCATCCTCAGCATCTCAACTCACCGTCCAATAACACAACCTGCAGAAACCCATCCTCAGCATCTCCACTCACCCCCCAATAACACAACCTGAAGAAACCCATCCTCAGCATCTCCACTCACCCCCCAATAACACAACCTGAAGATACCCAACCATAGCATCTCCACTCACGTTCCAGTAACACAACCTGTAGAAATCCATCCTCAGCATCTCCACTCACCGTCCAATAACAAAACCTGCAGAAACGCATCCTCAGCATCTTCACTAACCTCCCAATTATACAACTTGCAGAAACCCATCCTCAGCATCTCCACTCACCTTCCAATAACACATCCTGCAGAAATCCATCCGCAGCATCTTCACTAACCTTGCAATAACACAATTTGCAGAAACCCATCCTCAGCACCTCCACTCACCCCCCCAATAACACAACCTGAAGAAACCCATCCTTAGCATCTCTACTCACCTTCCAGAAACACAACCTGTAGAAATCCATCCTCAGCATCTCCACTCACCGTCCAATAACACAACCTGCAGAAACCCATCCTCAGCATCTCCACTCACCTACCAATAACACAACCTGCAGAAACCCATCCTCAGCATCTTCACTCAGCTCCCAAAAACACAACCTGCAGAAACCCATCCTCAGCATCTCACTCACCTTCCAATAACACAACCTGCAGAAACCCATCCTCAGCATCGCCACTCACCTTCCAATAACACAACCTGCTGAAACCCATCCTCAGCATCTTCACTCACCTTGCAATAACACAACCTGCAGAAACCCATCCTCGGCATCGCCACTCACCTTCCAATAACACAACCTTCAGAAACCAATCCTCAGCATCTTCACGAACCTTGCTATAACACAATTTGCAGAAACCCATCCTCAGCACCACCACTCAACCCCCAATAACACAACTTGCAGAAACCCATCCTCAGCATCTCCACTCACCCCCCAATAACACAACCTGAAGAAATCCAACCATAGCATCTCCACTCACCTTCCAATAACACAACCTGCAGAAAACCATCCTCAGCATCTTCACTCACCTTGCAATAAAACAACCTGCAGAAACCCATCCTCAGCATCTCCACTCACCTTCCAATAACACAACCTTCAGAAACCCATCCTCAGCGTCTTCACTCACCTCCCAATAACACAACCTGCAGAAACACATCCTCAGCATCTTCACTCACCTTCCAATAACACAATCTGCAGAATCCCATCCTCAGAATCTCCACTCACCTCCCAATAACACAACCTGCAGAAACCCATCCTCAGCATCTTCACTAACCTCCCAATTACACAACCTGCAGAAACCCATCCTCAGCATCTCTACTCACCTTCCAGGAACACAACCTGTAGAAATCCATCCTCAGCATCTCCACTCACCGTCCAATAACACAAGCTGCAGAAACCCATCCTCAGCATCTCCACTCACCTCCCAATAACACAACCTGCAGAAAACCATCCTCAGCATCTTCACTCAGCTCCCAATAACACAACCTGCAGAAACCTATCCTCAGCATCCCTCACCTTCCAATAACACAACCTGCAGAAACCCAACCCCAGCATCTTCACTCACCTTCCAAAAACACAACCTGCTGAAACCCATCCTCAGCATCTTCACTCACCTTGCAATAACACCACCTGCAGAAACCCATCCTCAGCATCGCCACTCACCTTCCAATAACACAACCTGCAGAAACCCATCCTCAGCATCTCCACTCAACTTCCAATAACACAACCTGCAGAAACCCAACCACAGCAAATTCACTCACCTTCCAATAACACAACCTGCAGAAACCCATCCTCAGCATCTTCACTCACCTTGCAATAACACAACCTGCAGAAACCCATCCTCAGCATCTCCACTCACCTTCCAATAACACAACCTGCAGAAACCCATCCTCAGCATCTTCACTAACCTTGCAATAACACAATTTGCAGAAACCCATCCTCAGCATCTCCACTCACCCCCCCCCCCAATTACACAACCTGAATAAACCCATCCTCAGCATCTCCACTCACCCCCCAATAACACAACCTGAAGAAACCCAACCATAGCATCTCCACTCACGTTCCAGTAACACAACCTGTAGAAATCCATCCTCAGCATCTCCACTCACCGTCCAATAACAGGACCTGTAGAAACGCATCCTCAGCGTCTTCACTCACTACCCAATAACACAACGTGCAGAAACCCATCCTCAGCATCTCCACTCACTCCCCCCAATAACACAACCTGAAGAAACCCATCCATAGCATCGCCACTCACCTTCCAGTAACACAAGCTGTAGAAATCCATCCTCAGCATCTCAACTCACCGTCCAATAACACAACCTGCAGAAACCCATCCTCAGCATCTCCACTCACCCCCCAATAACACAACCTGAAGAAACCCATCCTCAGCATCTCCACTCACCCCCCAATAACACAACCTGAAGATACCCAACCATAGCATCTCCACTCACGTTCCAGTAACACAACCTGTAGAAATCCATCCTCAGCATCTCCACTCACCGTCCAATAACACAACCTGCAGAAACGCATCCTCAGCGTCTTCACTCACCTCCCAATAACACAACCTGCAGAAACCCATCATCAGCATCATCACTCACCGTCCAATAAC